>NC_048303.1:92863443-93601672 GCF_013100865.1 Trachemys scripta elegans | reverse complement strand
AATTATTAATGAGATCTCCTAAGTAATATTTTGAAAGATCTGGAGCTTCACTTTCAAGAATTTGGAAGTCCTTATGGCTCTCCAACCACTGGGAAATAGCATATGTAAATTTGATAGTCTGGAACTATTTAGGTAAACCTCACTGGAGCACTGTGTCCCATACACCTTAGGAATTCTACAAAAGAAAACCCCTGTCCCGTAAGCCCTATCAGCTGTGCAGATGGCAAAGCCTCCTTGTCTGTTTCCCAGCTGCAGAATATTTAATACGCACTGGAGCAGGGCTCTTCCTTGCATTCCTTACAACTCCCTCAACATATCAGTGTCCTTCCCACCTTCCTGCAATATTCTTGTTTCAGTTCCTCTGCATCTTTCTTAACCTTTTCAGTACAGATGAGATAGCCAGCCATGCATGTATGTGCAGTACGACTTTCTTAAATAGAACACTTCACAAATGTTGCAAGGAAAAAAAAAGGTACAAAATCTAAGGCATACCCACAGTACACAATTTACAAAACTTAAACCAAAACCAGTTTCACCAGAATATTCAAAGACAATACTCCCCTATAAATGTTATTTCCTTGCCAAGTATCAACTTTCCATCCAGCTCTAATGGTTTCATCACAAAGCTCAAAACATTTGGTGTTTTTTAAAGCTCCAGCTCTTGAAGTCATGTTATTACATGAGAACATTATCATTCTTTTAAAATTAAATAAACTTCTAGACCTCATGACTAAGAATAAAGCATCAAAATGTGGACACCAAATGCCCAAAACCCAGAAGGCAAATAAAAAGCCAAAAGCTTTTTTTTTAAATAATAAATCTCATGGTTTTAAGCCAATTTCACGATTTATGAATGATTTGGGGGTGGGGGGTGTACAGTGATGTTTCCCCAGATATTTCTAGTATTTTGAGGTTCAAAAAAAAGGGTTACAAGAAATTCACCATGAGGCAGAGATGAAACCTGGAAAATGTGGGTGTTTTGGAAAATTATAAGAGTTTGAAAACAGGAAGCCAAATTGAAAATACAGGCAACCTCAACTAAAGAGACTGTTTCGTCTCTCCTGCTCTAACATACATTATATTATAAATGAATTAATGCAGCCCACATGTGTATGCACTACTGGAAGCAGTATATTATCATGCGGAAAGGAGCATAAGAATAAATACAGCACAGAATGGAACAGAATTTTGGACAGTAATGAAAGCAGAAATACCGAAACACCTTATTACTGTGGCATTGTTTACCCAACAGAAACCAATAAGGAAGTATATTCAGAATGATTCTTTGAAGATTTCCTCCACAATTTCTACAGCAAGAGAGTTTGGCTAATCATCCAGACCTTTGGATGCTTATCCAAACTGAACCATTTTTATGTTTCATGCATCACTAATTTTTAAGCCATATGATGTTTATTAAAATTAGTAGAAATTATACATATGGTGCATTTGTGAAGCACTGATGATTCAGGGTAAAAAAAATGAACATTTCATTAATTTATCTTATAGTGAGTCAATTTGTTTGTTTCAGAACAGTACAGAAAAAGAAACCGTGGACCATATTTTTATTATGAATTTCAAACAAATGAGGACTGCTTTCAGTCACTATTTGATTACACATTTTAATGCCTCTTATAATTTGGCACCAATAATGATCAGACTTAGTTATAATAATTTTGTTAAAATTACTCTCAGCTGATGAATGTAACTCAGCTGAAAATCATCTCTGAAGAGTGTATTCTAAATATCAATCAACATAAATAATGCAAGCTTACTATTAAAGCAATTCAAAACAACAAACAGACCCCCACAGGGAGTTCCTTAAAATTATTCTGTTCCACATTAATCCTTTTAAAATGTTCATACTAGGAATAGCCAACATCATTATAAAGCAAATTAATTTTATCCACCCTCTCTTCAAAAGGATTATTTTTTCTTCAAAAGTAGAGATTTATTAGAGGTTGTTATTGATAAGTTATACATATCTTAACTCCTGGGGGCATTCTGCACCAAAATATTAAAAATCCAGTGCCAAAATATTTAAAATTCTGCACACAATATTTTAAAATCCTGCAAATGTTATTTGTCAAATAAACGTGCAGGCTCCAGCATGGCATTGTGGAGCACAGGCCACTGGCTGCACAGAGGTGGGAGATCACTGTGCAGGTCCCCCATGGGACATGGACTCAGCAGTGAAGCTGCACCCAAACCTGACATAGCACAAGGCCTGCCCCAGAAACACCCTAGGGCTCAGGTCCTGCCCCTCTGTGCCAGCTGCACCAGGTGTGGGCAGGCAGGTTCAGCAAGACAGGATCCAAATGTGGAGGGGCTTAGTGTGGGGGGATCCAGGTGTGGGTTGAGAGGGTTCTGCGTGGGGCAATCTGGGTGTGGGTGGCTCAGTAGAGGATCCAGGTGTGGGGTGGGGATCTGGATCACAAGGGCTTGTTGGGTGTTTCTGGGTGCAACAGTAATGGGAATCTGCAGAACGGTCCAAGTGAAAGTGGTTGGGGCTCAGCAGGGGGGGATCTGGGTGTGTAGGGGATAGAGCTTGGCAGGAGGGTCTGGATGTGGGGGCCACAGTAGGGGGTCCAGATGCTGGGGGAGGGGATTGGAGAGGGGATCCAGGTGCATCTGGTTGGGCTTGGTGGGATAGGGATCTGGTTGGCTCGTCGGGTGGTCCAGGTGCAGGGGGAGTGGCACTCATCATGGGGATTCTGAGTGCAGGATGGTGAGGCTTGGCAGGATGGTCTGAGGGGGTCTGGATGCAAAGGTGTTGAGTGGATGGGGGAGCAGCTTCCTGTATAGGGATCGCTCTCCCTGCAGGTGAGGAGAGATGGGTAGAGGAAGCAGGGGCGGGAGGAGTTTTCAGAGCTTCCTGCAGCTGGAGGAGAAATCTGGGGGTGGGTCTGACCTGGCCCTGGATGCCGTGCAGGGAAAGAGGAAGTCCTGTCCTCCCCAGCCCAGCCAGGACTAGCAGCTGAGCCAGGCACAGGGTAGGAGCCACAGTGATTTCCTGGATACCCAAAACAGACTGCTGGGGACACGCTCTTGTGGCTTCATTTTACTTTCCCATCAGAAAGACATTTTTCTGAGGGGAAGCAAAGAAATCTACAGGGGACATAAATTCTGTGCATGTGCAGTGGCACAGAATTCCCCCAGGAATAATATCTATTAAACCTGAATAGCAGAGAGAAGGCTGTCAATAGTTTAGCTTTCCATTATTAATTGTCATTTGTCCCTAGTTTACAAATAATCATTTGAGATTTCAATTAGCTTGCTTTTCATAGGCTCATAGAAATTTAGGGCTGGTAGGGAAGTAGTCCATCCCCTGTAGGCTGAGATGGACCAAATATACCTAAATCACTCCTGATTCTTTTACTTATAACTAGTGTAATTCCTTTGAGTTCAATGGTGTAACTTTCAGTTGGCATGAGTGCACAAGCAGGCCAAATACATTAATAATCAAATAAATAAAGTACCTGATTCTGGACAGTGCAGTAAAAACAATTGTTCAATATGCAGCAACAGTAAAATAAGTAAAGATTTATAAAGATTAAAATGAGTAAATACAATAATGACTTGATACAAATTTATAGCATGCTCTCACCTCATGAGCTATCTCAAAAAATCTCTATAGTGGCATTTATAAAGTTTCTTGCATTTGAAAGATTTTACAGGTGTGAGAAATATTATACTTAAACTGGGGAATACATTGGAATGTGCAACATCTCTCACAGTGGAATTAACTGTTTAAATACAATCACAGTAAAGCAGAGCTGAAAGCGATCTTGAGATGGATGATGAAAATAATTAGAGGCATGGAAGACACTCTGTATGAAGAGAGATTGAAAAGTTTAGGACTTCTTAATTTAGAGAGGAGATGAACAAGAGGGGATTACGTGTAATTATCATCATCTATGTCATTTCTGAATTTTCTTTCAATGTCTCTGCTTTATCATCTCTCAGGTTTTGCTACCATGCTCCCATCAACCCAGCTGTGAGACCTCCCTCTTTTCCCTATTTGATCTTTTTGGCCCCTTTCCCTTCTTTTATTTAAATAAAAATATAGACTACCTATTTCCTGCTCCTTTTCTCTCTGGGCCAACTCCCAGGTGTCAATTTCAGGCTGCTTCTTAGAAATGTATGGGGGAAAAGGTGATCAAATGTAAAACAATGTTTGGTCCTTAATCCTGGTTCCCCAAACAGCTGGGGTGGATTCCTGACTCTCTTGAAATCAAAGGAAGTTTTTCTGTTGATTTCAGTGGGGCCAGAAATTCACCCCTGGAGAGTTTACACTCCATAGATGCTTTGGGTGAGAGCCTCACCACTGCATGCCGGGGAAAGGCCTCTAGAATCCCCAGTTTTGGCTGAGGGGATTCCCCAGGCACTGAAGATTATAGCTGTAAAGATGCATTACAAGGGCCCCCTCACAAGCAATGGCAAAGGAGGTGTGCAGGGGCATTCTGTGGACAGGACTGGATCAGGAAGGCCATGTCAGGGTGGGGCTGCAGTACAGAGCACTGCAGAGATTCATCACACTGCTGCTATCTCTAGACCAGAGTTGGTAGACTACCATAATTTAGACAGTCCTGAAGGGCTGCCTATATTACACTAGGAGGGGCTGCTCCAGCCCCCAGAACAGCCCAGGATTTGGAGGGTGTAAAGGTGGCTTGAAGCCACCTTAGTCCGCAATTTCTCCTAGGCTGCAAGTTTTGTGCTGGATCCTTGAAAACCTGGGTCCAGCAGGCGTGTGGTTTACCATGTACCTCTTCAATTGCCTACATATCCTCCCCTGCTTAGATTAATTGTGCTCCTGGCATGGGTAATGTTAAAAGCAAGAACGTTGTGCACACAGGCAGACTTACGTATATATAAATACACATACACATATAGGCAGCTCCTATGTTCAGTCCATCCAGAGTGGCAGCCCACATTACTGTTCTCCTACTCATGTCCATACTAAATAACTTTGAGGTTAAACCTGGTTCCAGGTCTCTCTCTACCCCCCTCTGCCTATTTAGGAGAATCTCTTTTATATACACATTCGCCCTCTGCTCCTTAATCTCTCCATGTCTCTGTGATGATAGTGATTTCCCTCTTTACTACTTAAACCTTTATCCTTATAACCATTGGGTCACTACTGTCATGTAGATCATGCTATGTTCTAATATTTTTCTTCTGATATCTCATGAACTTCCAGAGGATCATTTCCATCAGAACATTTCTAACCCACAAAGTTAAAACAAAAAACAAAAAAAACCTCTATCATTACATAGTTTTCCACCGATCTCATTATCCTAATGTCTAAGAAATCTTCAAGGAGAGTTTTAAAAATAATCTCAGTTTGTGAATATCTGATCTGTTTTTTCATGAAGATGAAAAAAGGTAATTTAATAAATAAGAATAAAACTAACCAAAAGAGTGAGATAAAAGCACTTCAGGTTCAATAAAGGTAACAGAGAGAGAAAATCCCAAAACACAGAACGTTTGACTTAAACATTTGCTGCATTTTAATGTTTTTAGATGAAAGGCTTCTGTTTGGCAAACTGTAACTAAACTTCAAAAACTTAATAGGGGACGAAGCTAAATTGCTTGCAAGGTCGTATTTCAAGGGAAAAGGGAGAATTTAGAGAGTCAACACTAAGGTATTCTTTGTATACCTCAGTCTAAATCCCACCCAGATTTCTTTTGATTAAAGGAAGTGGAAATTGAGTGTATAAAAATTGCCTCTAGTCCAGTTTGATGTACACTGCATACACCAGGGGTTCTTGAATCTCTCTCTTTCTGAGCCCCACGCCCCATGCTATAAAAGCTCCATAGCCCAGCTGTGCCACAACTACTCTTTTTCCTGCATATAAAACCCAGGACCAGCATTATAGCAGGGGATAGCAAGCAGGACAGTTTCCTGGGCCCCCAGGAAGTTGCTCAAGCTTTGGTTTCAGCCCCAGTGGTGGGGCTCGGGGCCCTGGGCTGCAGTCCCATGTGGCAGGGTTTTTGGCTTTCTGCCCTAGGCCCTAAAGAGTCTAACACCATTTTCAAAAGTTTTGTAAGATTGATAACGACATTTGAACAAACAATTGGCTTGCAAGAAATTGTCCTTTTTCAAACAATTTATAGGCAGATCAGATACATCTTACGGTCAATGGATCTCCTTTTCAGCAAACAACATTATTTTTGTGAAACTGCGCACACAACAATTCTTTTTTATGTTTTTATATATCCCAAATGCTGAGGTGACAAAAATGTGCTGGGGACTTTACAAATCAGTGTAATGACAGGTTCCTTGCTCTCAAAATCTCAGAAGCAGATTATTCTTTTATATCATTGGCCATCTTGGGGGGATTGGGGAGGGGCTGCATAGCAGTATGAGTCTCTAGAGGAATTTTGGCTTGCTTAGTACGAGTTCACACAGGATCCAGGAGGGTTCATGGGGAGGTAAAGAGTGACTATGGCATTGTCCTCACCTTACTCACCCCTAGTTGAAGACAACATCTCTGGTGGGATTATCTCAGAGCAGTGTTTGTGCTCCCCATCTGGATGCTGGTTGGCCACTGTGCAGATATACAATGAACACGGTGCAGAAAACTGTATATAAACAGTAATATTTTCAAATGTCGGTGACTAAAGTTTAGGCATACAATTCCATATTTGGGCACCTAGGTAATGGTATGACTTTCAAAAGTTATTGCGCACACACAGCCTGTTAAAATCAAAAGGAGTATGCTCATCCCTAAATTTAAGTATATTTGGATTTTGAGTCTAATGTTTCACTTCTACTTGCAATGTAAAATGGATATAAAGCAAAACTTGTACTTGTGGCCACATGCAGGTGGCACTTATATACAGGATTTCCAGTCTCTTCCATACTAAACCATCCTGTTAACAGTAACCACTGTGAAAATCTGCTGCCACTGTAATGGTATACTACCAGCTGAAGCAGCCAGAACAGCCACAACATCTGAACTGGAAACTGATTGTCACATCATGGTAAGGGTGCCAATGGATGAAGACATTGGTAAAGGAACAGAAAATGGCACCAGAATTATCTTTTCATCTCTGTAAGATGCCTCCAAAATGCTTTTTGAACACTTTCCAAAACTTGGAATTCTAATTAAGAAGTTATTTGATAGCAATAAAGATCGTTTAATACATCTCCAGAAAAAGGCCACCTTTGAATATCTTGAAAGGCTCCATGCTACTAAACTGATCATTCATGTCTTCAGTGTCATCATTTCTAATACTACCATGTCTTCAAATATGACCTCTGGTCATATTTAAAATCCAGAGCTGTTTAGAATTCATTCTTCTGACCTAATTTGGAGAGAAGGAATTTACAAGGTCTGGAAATTATTTTTCTCTTTTCTGAGAGCATGTGAGACTATATAAGTTGTTAACATTCAGCAAGAGAGTCTTCACAGTGAGTATTTTTGTAAAGATATTAACAAGTAGGCTTCTGGGTACAGAGTTAATATACCAAACATCAGATTGGATTGGATCTAGTACAGATGGGGGAAGTCACAAATGTTCTGGATTTTAAGTATCATGTTTTTCAATTAAAAAAACCTATGCAGATCTCAATAGGAAGCACAGTCATTTTGTGACCAAGGCATGCCACTCAGAAAGTTACCCTGCAGAAAGAATCATTAAGTCTACTCATATGGGAAGGGTTGCATCATCTCTCTATAAAAATCTTGCATGCCATGGATATTATTATCTGCAAGACCAGATCAATGAGTAACTAAGAACCTGACATACTTGGAAATTTCTGATCAGCAGTTTATTCTTTCTGAACATTTTCAGGTTTTGATGTTCATCCGTTACTGACCATTTTGCCATAGTGGAGGATCCCAATATGAAAATATTTCAGCCTAGTGGATATGGCACTGGATTGGAATTCAGGAAACATGGGTTTAATTCCTAGTTCTGCCACTAGCCTGCTGGGTGCCTCTGAAAAGCTTCTATCATTGATTTGGGATTCCTCACTTAATCTTTCTTTAGTGCTGCTGATTGGCTTACATGAGCTAAGATTCATAGATTTGAAAAGCTAAAGGCAAAGTTTCCTGTCCAACCTTTAATTATGTTTTTGTAATTAAAATCCACATCCCATCCTTTTACAATGAGATTAGTGAAATTCTTTCATTTTCCTTCACTCTTGTCTACTGCCTGCCATGGACCTTCTCCTCTGCAATGAATAGAAAATTTCTAGGGATGCAAATTACGGAAACGGAAGCCAACCTCCTTCTTTGAAATGTAGACAAATACAACTCTACCACCACCACTTGCTGGCTCTGTTGACCATGGAGATCCTCTCACATCTTGCACCTGCCTCTTTCTGTCAACGACATGATTTCCCATTGACGGTAGTTCACATTGAGAGCTCTTTGGCCTTGTTCAAATATTGTCCCTCCATCATACAAATGCAGCTGACTTAAAAAAAAAAATCTATTCATTCCACCCAAAGCCCAATAGTTTACTAAGGTATGGAATAGTCTCTCAGTGGAAAACAATGTCTGACAAAGAAGTGATAAAAACTGTGTTATATTCTGCAATGTGGATTGTTTTTTCACCTCTTCAGAAGCCAAGAGGCCCCTTTCTTTATTCGCATTGGATCCAGTTTATGGACACTACTTTTTGGGTATAAGTGATTTATGTTAATGCACATAGACTCATAGACTTTAAGGTCAGAAGGGACCATTATGATCATCTAGTCTGACCTCCCGCATGATGCAGGCCATAAAAGCTGAACCACCCCCTTTCCCTTAACTTAGCTGTTGAAGTCCCCAAATCCTGTGATTTAAAGACTTCAAGTCGCAGAGTATCCCCCAGCTAGCGACCCCCATCCCATGCTGCGGAGGAAGGCGAAAAACCTCCACGGCCTCTGCCAATCTACCCTGGAGGAAAATTCCTTCCCGACCCCAAATATGGCGATCAGTAGAACCCCGAGCATGCAGGCAAGATTCTCCAGCCAGACCCTCACTGACCATTGATACTATTTACCAGCGATGCCACGTTGTTGACCAATTGACTAAAATCACGTTATCCCATCAAACCATTCTCTCCATAAACTTATCTAGCTTAATCTTAAAGCCAGAGAGGTCTTTCGCCCCCACTGTTTCCCTCGGAAGGTTGTTCCAAAATTTCACCCCTCTGATGGTTAGAAACCTTCGTCTAATTTCAAGCCTAAACTTCCCCACGGCCAGTTTATATCCATTCGTTCTCGTGTCCACATTACTACTGAGCTGAAATAATTCCTCTCCCTCCCTGGTATTTATCCCTCTGATATATTTAAAGAGAGCAATCATATCCCCCCTCAGCCTTCTTTTGGTTAGGCTAAACAAATCGAGCTCCTCGAGTCTCCTTTCATACGACAGGTTTTCCATTCCTCTGATCATCCTAGTGGCCCTTCTCTGTACCCATTCCAGTTTGAGTTCATCCTTTTTAAACATGGGAGACCAGAACTGCACACAGTACTCCAAATGAGGTCTCACCAGTGCCTTGTATAACGGAAGCAGCACCTCCTTATCCCTACTAGATATACCTCGCCTAATGCATCCCAAGACCGCATTAGCTTTTTTCACGGCCACGTCACATCGCGGACTCATAGTCATCCTGCGGTTAACCAGGACTCCGAGGTCCTTCTCCTCCTCCATTACTTCCAACCGATGCGTCCCCAGCTTATAACTAAAATTCTTGTTAGTCATCCCTAAATGCATCACCTTACACTTTTCACTATTAAATTTCATCCTATTACTATTACTTCAATTTACAAGGTCATCCAAGTCTCCCTGCAGGATATCCCGATCCTTCTCCGAATTGGCAATACCCCCCAACTTTGTGTCATCCGCAAACTTTATCAGCCCACTCCTACATTTGGTTCCAAGGTCAGTAATAAATAGATTAAATAAAATCGGACCCAAAATCGAACCTTGAGGAACTCCACTGGTGACCTCCCTCCAACCTGACAGTTCACCTTTCAGTATGACCCGCTGCCGTCTCCCCTTTAACCAGTTCTTTATCCACCTCTGGATTTTCATATCGATCCCCATCTTTTCCAATTTAACCAATAATTCCTCGTGCGGTACCGTAGCAAACGCTTTACTGAAATTGAGGTATATTAGATCTACCGCATTTCCCTTATTTAAAAAGTCTGTTACTTTCTCAAAGAAGGAGATCAGGTTGGTTTAGCATGATCTGCCTTTCGTAAAACCATGTTGTAATTTGTCGCAATTGCCATTGACCTCAAGGTCCTTAACTACTTTCTCCTTCAAAATTTTTTCCAAGACCTTGCATACTACAGATGTTAAACTAACAGGCCTGTAGTTACCCGGGTCACTTTGTATGAGCCTGTTCTTTCCAAGTGCTGAGTGCCTTCCGTGAGGCACCTTCAGCTCATATTGGAGTCAGATGCCATGAGGGCATTAAGTTACCACAGTAGGAGGCACTCAGCTCCTTAGGGAATCAGGCCCTGTATGTGTAATCTGAAGCTTTATTAATTGTGGCTTTCATTTATAATTTGCTTGGCTCCTTGGAACTGTGTCAAGAGAAAATAGCAGACAAGGCCAGAACCTATACCGCTTGTTTGAAAAGGCAGAAATGCTGCCCTCCTGTTTTTCAGATGATAGTGATGTAGGGCTCAAGCTCATTAGTGATACTGCTTCAAAAAGCAAAAACTATTCAGATTGCACCCATCTCGATGTGTGGGCTAGTACTTACATAAGAAGAGAATGAAAGGACAGCCATGCAGGACCCAAGACAAACATCAAAGAACTCCTTATTGGAGCAGTAGGCCTCCTGCAAGAAGTTTGAGAATCTCATTTATATAGTGTTAGGACTATACCACTGATGTCAGAATAATGTTCTTGAGGTTGGCAGGCTAGAAACTGATTTTTGCCTCCTTTTGTCTATCAAGGGGGCAATACTCTGGCTGAAAGTGAGACTTTTCACAAACCCTTGAACCACCTTTACCCTAATCCTCCCACCCCCCAGGCATGCTGTCAGTTGGATTTGTATGGAGAATTTTATACACTGTTATACACCTACCATTATCCCATCCTAGCATATGCCCATTTTAGAAGAGAGGAAACATTTTCTTTTTTCTCTTCTAGGACAAAACCAGTTTGGGGAAACCCACTGAGGAAGACTCCTTGTATGTTTGTCCCAGTGGGGAAGTTCCTCTTTCCATTGGTCAGCCTGCCTGTCACAGCGAGAGCTAGAAACCTGTCTGCCTGGGTCTGTGGATTTGAACCACATGTATTCAATTCAGGTGCACACACATGTGCTTGCTTTCTGTCTTCCCCCACCGCACATATGCTTCTAATTTCTTTCTTATCCACTGAAAAGAACTGAATATTTGTTAAGAAGTTGCTGCAAATGAGTTCTGAGCAAAAGCAACACCCAAGGTTTTGGGGGAGGGTTGTTTTGTTTTTTTGCTTTTTGTTTTTAAAAAGGATAGAGTGTTCATTGATGCTAGGAAAGGGTCTGTTCTTGCCAACTCAATCTCTGTTTTGGGGGATGAAACTCTATGAGGTGAATAATTACATTGGGGGAAGTTGTGCATAGTCAGCTTTGGATTTCCAAATGAAAGCAAGAAGGAATTTGCATGATTTGCAGCAAAAATCATTTCCCTCTTTCTAATACCCTATTTTCAAGCTTTTAGATGGTTATAAACCCTTATAAAATGTATCACGAAGGAGTACTGAAACATAGCTGGAAAATACCTCACAATTACTGAAATATGAGTTGATTAGCATAAGTTTAGTAATAATTGTTCATAAGGAAGGACAGCATAAACCCATTTCTAGTAAATCATACCCTAAGATGCACAGGGTTTTAGTGCAAATTACTCTGTATGATTTGAGGAAAGCTGGAAATTTTGCAAATGAAAAAGAAAGCAAGACAAGAACAATTTTTTTAAAAAATGGTTACGGTGATCATTTTGTATTAGAACAGTAATGAGCCAATTAGTAAAAGGCTGAATGGACAGGGACAGTATGCCTGTCTTTCTGCTTGCTCATCCATCAAATAAGAGCATTTCCCATAGCGCACGCGCGCGTGTGTGTATGTGCATTACCCACCCTGCAGTGATTTGACACACTACAGTGCCACTAATCACAGAGTCATATTAGCGATAGCAATATAAATGTCAAAAGGACAACGTGCATCAGGAAAGGGTGCAATAATATACTAGAAAGTGGCCCTACAGAAGATGGAATCAAAGTCAGTAGAATTCCCTGCCCCCTAAACTCTATTCACTGGTAAGAAAAGCTTACAGCATTGTGTTGAATGTCATTTCCTGAAGGCAATGAGACTAAAGTTTGGCAAGCACAGAGATCATATTCACTGTTCCAGTGTGAGCCTTATCACGCACCCAGGGGCAGATTTTGCCCAGTGGGTGCACATGAGGGAAATGGGTTGAAAACACAAAGAGCCTGCCCTCTCCTTGCACCCTTGAACAAAAGCTAGGAACAGTAGCAGTCTCTGCAATTGTTCAACCCCTGGAGGGCAAACTACCCCTCAAGGAGGTCAGGGAGGGAAATGGATGAGCAAGGTCATGGGGAGAATATGGTCCACATTGCTTGCTAGGTATGTTGTGGGAAACAGGCTGCATCGGGGTAGTACAGCAAGCACACTCCCCTGGCATGCCTAGGGGGCTCCCGGAGGGATTTTGCTTTCTGAGATACCGTCCCTTTTGGAGTTTCCCAGGGGGCAACATATTTTTCTACCAGCCCACAATGCTGAACAAAGGCAAAACACCACAATCTAGACCCATATGGTTTAATTTTAATCCAATCTATTGAAAAGAATTTACTTTAGGTAGAATACTAGCATTAGCATGCAATAATACCCTAAGCAGAGTAATATCTCAAGGTCAGATTCTTGTAGCTGTTTCTCCCTGATACTCACAGGGAGTGGCTCTGTGAGTAGACCAGGAGGAGTTTGATTTCAGTGGGATTACCAAGCAGAGTGAGGTGCCACTTGCCATGAATAAGGGTGGCTAAAACCTGGTCCTAATTTACCATTTAGTTTATAATACTGGTACTTGTTCCTACAGTTTTCCATCTTCCTTTGTTTTGGGTTGGATCACGACCATCAAGTCATTTTCAGAGGGGAAGCTGTGTCAAGGGAATGAATTCATATTTGCCACAGGTGGTTTTAATTTTTGGGGCACTGCAGGTTGTTCTTTATTCCCCCACAGCATCAACATTACTGAGTTAGCTTTTAGAGCCTTTGACAAAGAGAAAAGTATACAAGGCGTGAGACTAATCCACTGGTGCACAAATAATTTCGTAGCTATTCGCCTCCCTTAGAGAATGCTGCTAACAAGCTTCTTCTGCTTATTTGATCCCTGACCTTGTAGCAGCTTTGAACTCACTGCTTTCCTTCCCCCTTGTGTGTATAATGGTATAGTTTGTTATGAAGTTAAAGAGGCAGGTTTGGGAGGATATGAATTTGATCATCTTTTATAGGGGCTGCTGGTGTGCTAGCAAGGAGTAGGAGGAGGAGGCCCTGTCTCAGCACTACAACGCTAGTAATTGATTTCACTATTAAAGCAGCACTTTGTATTGTTCAGAAATAAACTGTGCATTGTAGAATGTCTCTAAGTAAAAGCTCCAGTATCCAAGAAGTTGACCACATGGTTAACCTTAAGCTTGTACTTTGTTAGAGCAAATATTCTCATACAGTCTTAAAAGCAAAGAAAATAAAGAGTTTGTATGAGTGATATATCTATATAAATGTAGAAGGAGAGGAGAGAAGTGACTGGGTGAATTATGGGTGTGGTAAATAGAGCCTATCATCTTTACGTTGCTAGTGTTTACATGTAACATAGTCTTTGTTGGTACTTTTGGTAGCTGCTCACACCAACATGCACCATTTTGTTGTTTCTGTATGACAGTATTAACTGGAAGCTATTATTGCTGTTGTAAATAATGCCAAATGGTAGTCAGCTGTGCTTTTATTTCCTCTTAAAAATGTGACATGCTCAGTTATGGCACATGTTTTGCTATGTCAAACACTGCACTTATCGTGGAACCTAATAGCTTCAGAGCCAAGTTACATATTATTATTGCTAATGCAGAGTGTGTTTAAGAAATGGTTTAGATACCTGTTGGTACCTAGATTAACACCTAGTTCCTGCAAATTTTTGCACATTACACACATTTGTTACACTAGTGAAAGTGGAGACTACTCATTGACACAAGTAAGGTTAAGGGTCCCCACTCTATTTGAATCACTCACTGAACAGTATTCAGAGGACTTGAGACTCACTATTCACTCTTTTACTCAAAAATATGCTGAGGAAAAAAGAGGGGCAAGAAAGTGGGTGAGATGCTTCCTAGGGATACCCAAGAAGTTGTACTCACAGTGACCTGCTTGAATACAGTCTTCAGACCAAGAATTATTCACTAGACTACTCTGGCAAATAATTTCAGCCAAGAAAAAATAAAGGGAAAAAAATTGTAAGCTGCTTATAGAAAATTTGGCGGGGGGAGGGGAAGGCAAAATTAAAATAAATTTTCTACACAATTATTTGCTCAGCTTTATTATATTAGACAAATATCCTTATTTTGCTTAAAATAAGGTTTTAAACATTAATATCTCCATTTTTATATGAAACTTTTGCATTTTAAAATGCATTTAATAAGCAAGAACACAAAATTGCTAATTAATTAAGCACATAGGTTGACACAGGTAGACAGTTGAATTTCATTATTTCTTCAGGTTCATCGTTAGTGCAACATTGTTATCCACAAGTAGGAGAAACAAGTTTGGGTGTAGCTTATACGTAGATTTTTGTTATGGCATTGTTATCTATGAGACAAACACATAAGGAGACTTTGTAGCAAATTGCGGTACTGTGGCTAGGTATATAGTTAGCAGGGGAGAGCCATTCTGTACATATATCAGTATATGGATGACATGTTGATATTCTGCTGAGGCTCAGTACAATCTAATTTTACTCTGTTCTGCTGGTATGTGTCCTCATTTCTTGTATATTGTAAACAGAAAATAGTCAATCAATCCTCAAATAGATCATGATACTTTTGAATTTGAGCTCTTTATTTTCTTATTTCTTTATGCATGTCATTTGCAGTGTTTTCCTTCATGAGCAACAGCATAGGATACATTTTCTTGCACCATTAATATTTTGAACAATGTCACGCAATGTCAGCATCCCTTTGAATTTAAGTTAAGGAGGTCATTTTGGCTCATTTTTATTTCCTACAAGTAATTTTGTTCGGATTTGGCTTTATTTCTCTATGCAGCCTAACAGAAACATGAACTTAAATAGCCTGACCCCAATCATCTCCTCTTCTAGCCCATCATAGCTATTAATGATCTGTTAGGGAGCTTTTGTTGTCAGTTCCTTGGACTAGACTTTGTGAGCTCTGTAGTCATCTCCCATCTATGAAATTGGTGAGATATCCAAATGCCAGAAGTAGTTTGATCATTGCAGAGGCTGAAGTAGTGGGAATTGTCTAGCAACCACATGACAGAGGGGTCGGTAACAATGAAAAGCCAGCTGATATTATTGGTTCTTATTGTTTAAATCTTAACCTTTAAAATCCATTATTTTACCAAGTAGAAAGAGAATAATCACAATATTGTTTCCATAATTTGTGATCATCTGAGATATTTATCTCCCCAGTTATGCATATTCCCCTGACTTCCCAGACAGAGTTGGCTGCGGACAGCATTAGCAGCCCAGACTATCAGTCTTACAGCTGCCCAGATCTCTCAAAGATGTAAGAGAATTGTCTACTACGTAAAAACTACATCATGTAGTAACTCCACTAAAAACTTCACAGAAACGAGATATTGTTACATCATGGAAACCATGTGTCTCCACTGTATGAGATGCTGTCTCTAAAACAGTCATTGTGACTTGAACTGAACTCTATTTTCACAGTTAAGCTACTTAAAGTCTTTCAGAAATCAAGGCAAATGCTTGGGGGATATCTGAGGTTATCATCAACCCCATTCACCAAAAGGAAACAGATGGTATAGAATGAGAAACTGACTAACCAATTTCTCTTATTAAAATAGATAAATATGACCAGAGATTCAATTGTCCAATGTTAAACCAACATCAATCACTTTTGAAAATCATGGTCCTGATTTTAGTACCTCAGTTTTAGAGTGCACCGTTTGAGACCCTTTAGACACCTAGAGTGAAATTCTGGATCACTGCAGTCAAAAAGAAAACTCCCACTGACTTAAATGGGGCTAGGATTTCACCCCTGATTTCAAAGAGTGGGTTTTCAATACTTTGTGACAGTCAGGCCCTTTTAAGGTATCAAGTTGAAAAATGTAGAAACCTACAAATCACTAGCCACTTTTGAAAATCTTGGACATAACTTATATTTAGGCACTATTAGTGATTGTGATGTGGGCAGTCATGTCCAGTAGTTAAAGCAGAAGTCAGACCTAGTGGTTACAGCAGTAGTAGATCATCTGTAATCAGAGCCTAGAACCAGAGCTGAGGGTCAGGACCAGGTTACCTGGAGTAAGCCAAGGCAGGTGCCAGACTAATATCTTGAGCAGCTGCTGACCTGCTGCTGCTCGGCTTGATTAAAGAAATACTAAATTCTTACGGAGCATGATTCAGAATTAATTATTCTGAATAAAATTGACTTTCATGTGTCTATTGAGTGCTCAGCACTGTTGAAAACTTAAGCCACTTCTTTAAGTATCTAAATATGGATTTAAGTGCCTAACTTCAGGTATCCATTTTTGAAAATTTTGGCCCAAGTGTTTGTTCAGGAAGACAGGTGGCATATGGAGAGATGGTGAGATTTTGGGCTGCACAAAACTTTCCTGTGAACATTTAAATTTAAACATCTCTAGCAACAATATTGCTAAGTCTTAAAAACTTGATTCTACCTCATAATCCAATGGCAGTTTGAGAAGATGTGAACATGAACTTATTAAGCTCTTGCTTGCCAAGAGGCAAATATCTGACATCATTTACTTTCCTCTAGCAATACAACTACTGACTCCAGCTGTACAAGCTATACTTCTTATATCTATTAGGAATGGGTGAACTGGTTTGACTATAAAAATAGCTATCCTGATTCTACACCCAAACACCTGAACCATTTTTAAGTCTGAAAATTGTTGAAATAGGACCAGATAGCAAAGAGGCATCGTTATAGATCCAAATTTCCCTATAGTTCAGCGTTTTGGGTCTTGGGATTTATGTCAGGCTTGTGTCTAGATAGTTTGGAAAACTTTGTTCTCTTGTGATCTTGTTGAACAGTTCATTCTGAATAATATTTAATAATTTAGTATTTCTTTAATCAAATATTAATTTGAGAAGCAATCTAGAGAAGAGAGATGCTTTAGAATTGCGTGTGTGTCATATTCCTGCCCCATCATAAGGAAGCTGTGCCTTTTTTAACCTTAACCTAGAGACATAAGAAGTGTAATGGATTAGTTATTAGGGATAGCTGATCCTCGATCTTTGGAGAAGTGTCTGAAGCATATTGGTACTTTACTTTTTAAACTTAATACAATTGTAAATAACTTTTCGAATGCAGCAGGGTGAAAATACTAATATCTTGGCCTCTTTGCCTCCTCTTCTAGCCAAAACAAGGAAATATCAAAATGGATACATGAATCCAGCATGAATACCTTCTTTTCATCACCATTCCCACCTTGGCAGGTTAGTTCCAACTATAGCCATGCTACTATCGTCAGAATCACCTTGGAGCTGGGGAGGGAATTAGATAGGAGTTCACATTGCTTAAAGGAGCACAAATTCCCAATGAAATTTCACCAGAAGTCTCTGGCCTAAGCAGTGGACTGTACTGTTGAGAGCTAATGAGCCCCTGCTCAACCCTCTAAGCTCTATGTAACTCCAGTAGAGGGGGTAAAAGAACTTGGATGCCCCAACATACACATATGCTCATGTGGAGTACCTTCTGATGGTTCAATCCAGGCGAGAGAGATTAAGTTATCTTCCCAATGTAATATAACTAGTTTGTGGCAGAGTCAGAGATAAATATCCAGATTTTCTGACTACCAGTCCTAAGCCCCAATCAAAAGACTCTCCTTCCTCCCCAACTGTCTTTACTGTAACCTTTCCTTTAGGAAATATTTATATATCTATGTTGAAGACATTTTTGGGAAGCAAGCATTTTCTATTGTCTCTGTCGGATTTCCCAGGCTGCTATGCCTTTTCAATTTGAATGGAAAAAATCATAGTTTACGTATTGTATGCCTTACTGTGCATTTTTTAAATAATACCATTTCTATACTTTTTTCAAGGGGTGAGAAGCTTATTTTAATAGTTCACATGCTATAGAAGATCTGCCCCCATGGTGCCAGGTGGGTTGGGAGCAACTGTGTTAGCATGAATGCATTTTGCATTAACATGTCATCAAAGAGTTTGAGAGGAAAGAAGGAATTTATTTTAAGTGTCCATGAACACCTATGGAGAAACATATGACATCTCTGAATACCAAATGAAGTCATTATGATCAATGATACTCTAATGAATACCAAATAAATCTATAATGAGAGAACCCCACACATTATTTTAATCAATTATGTCACAATATTGAAGGTGTACATCAACACTATTTGCATGCTATGTGCTGTAGTCTGACTTTTTAAATATACAGTTAACATGCTTGTTGGTTTTTGGCTCGGTCATATCACAGACATAGAAATTATTAAACTTTTAGACAACTATTTATACAAGGCTTTAAGAACTCCTTTCAGTCTCGGTGATCTTTCATGATCAAGAAATAATATTCTTTAAAAATAAAATGAAAGCAGCACCATGTTATTGTAACTTCTATGAACCCTAAATGCTGTGAACAGTAAACAAACATCTCATTCTAGAGCATAAATGTGTTTCCACAACAGTTGATAATGATTTTAATTATGAAAAGAGCAGAGCTTCCTGATAGGGTAAAAGGTCTGTCCTACAATTCAGTAAGTCAGAGATCTCTCTTTGGTATTGTAATTATAAGACAGGCAGCACAGGTGGGTTGCTAGCCAAAGAGAGACTACATTTGAGTTGGTATTTACAGGCACCAATAGAGAAACAGTTCTTATTGCCTCAAAATTGTATATTTAAACTACTCTTTGAGAGGGAAAGGAGCCTCACTAGCCTTGACCACTTCTACCCCTATGTACTTTGGGCTGGATACTCAGAAATACTGAGTACCTGTAACTCTTACTGATATTGTTTAGACTTGTGGGTGCTCAGAATTTCTGAAAAAAAAAAAACAATCCTTGCTGTGTTCCAAGAATTTAAAGAAGCAATCATCTTTAAAAGATCTCTGCTACACAGGAGAACTTGGCATCACATGCCATTTCACATGTATGATTTATTTTCTTTGTGAATCTTTTAAAAAGGTTAGATTACTGTTATTAAATTATGTTTGTTACAGTAGTGCTAGACACTATCCAATCACAGAGTACCATCAGGGACTGCCTGGTAGCTTTGATGCTAAGGTACAAAGAAAATCTTAAGTGCAAGGCTCTGTCTGTATGCATCCTCACATTCTTAAGGATAGATTAAATGTATAACACATGGATCCACTTTAAGGTTCACAGTTAAGTATTTGACTGAACACGTTGCTAATAGATTTGAGAAACTGAGCCATAGCAGTTCCACAGTGTTCCTCTGAGACCAAAATTGCCCAGTGACAAAGGCATCATCTGCTTATTGTTATTTCATTTCCCCCAACAAACCAACCTGATGTCAGTTACAATTTAAAATGAAAAAAACAAACAAAAAGCAAAGCAGTGACATTGTCAAGTAGAGAGGAAATATAGCTTAAACACTATATTAAACATTCAAAATATTAATGGCCACATAGGGGAAAGTTACTGCAATAGAAATTGAGTGAATTTTTAAGGCGATACTGTTAAAGTATTTTAAAATGTACGCATTTCCTTTTTTATATCACTTAGCCCCAGCCAACAGTTTGGATCTTGTTTTACTTCATGCCCTGGCATTGTTCAACCAACAGTACTAGTCACTCATGTCCTTTCCCCACTCATTTCCTTGTTTGCCTTTCATGCTACTCTATCTGCCTTTCAATCCCATTTGCAAGGCCACTGCTTCCTCCTCATTCAAATTCTTCCTTAATAGCCACTTCTTCCACAAGGCCCACAAACACTAAATAGTAAATACCTCTTCTATACCAACATTAGATCAAAAAGAAAAACAAAACCCCTCAGTTGCACTCTGCAAACATTTACTCATAAAAAATGTTATGGACATGAAATAGTCCCATAGATTTCATTGGGATTATACACACATGTAAAGTTACACATTCTATCTAGCCCATATTAGATCTACTGATGAAAAGTTCTCATATGAATAAGTGTTTCAGGATTGGAGCCCAAGTTAACTCAATACTCTCCCCATGAATCTTGTCTTAACTTTATCTATGGTTTAGGGCCTGATCCTTCGGACACACATGTTAAAGAGCTGCAAATATGCCTCCGTGTTTACCTTGACTAGAAACTAAAAAGAGGGGAGGATTAATCTAGTTTGCTTTTCACCATTTGCATTTTGCTTTTTGCTCTTCATTAGATTTGCACAAAGAAAATAACTAGCCAGTTTCATTTGGTTGTCACTTTCTGGTCCTCATGAATTAACAAAATGTTGTAATGGTTAATTTCCCAAGTACTGCAAGGGAATGTAGAAAGCCAAAGAGTACATTTCAGTTGCATTTCTTTAAAACAAGAGCTTAATCAAAACATTCTTGAGGGATAGCTCAGTGGTTTGAGCATTGGCCTGCTTAAACCCAGGGTTGTGAGTTCAATCCTTGAAAGGGCAAAATCAGTACTTGGTCCTGCTAGTGAAGGCAGGGGGGTGGACTCAATGACCCAGGGTCCCTTCCAGTTCTAGGAGATAGGTATATCTCCATATATTATTATTAAGGTTTACAAAAAACAAAACCAGACAGCTCAAATTGTGTTGCCTAAACTGACTCAGTGTCACATTAAACTTTGCAATATGCAGTACTGCACTGCCCATTTTTATTTTAAGACAATTTTTCAGTATAGGGTATTCCAAAAGTTCCATTACCATATTTGGAGGTTTTGCTAGAATTGAAGACTCTGGCCATTGCACAAGTTCTCAGGCAGCACAGAAGATAAACTTCCATACACAGTGCTTGGTATGTGCTGGGGCTCAGCTCTGGCACCTCTAGGCTTGGCAATTAATAGCCCCAGCACCTCTGGGCTTGCTGCATCAGTTATGATTGTAAAAGAATTGTTTGAGCCCCAGCACCATTTTCATTACAAATTAAGCAGTGTCCATACACATGAAGAATAGACTTCTGTAGTAGCTTGAATATGACACACTTACAGCATTGTAACTAATACAGAGGTTTTCCTATACTAAGGGCAGGTCTACACTAGAAGCGCTACATCAGCAGTGTGGCACCGATGCAACTGCATCACTATAGTGCATCTGGTGAAGATGCTCTATGCCAATAGGAGAACATTCTCCCATAGGCATAATTACTCCACCTCTGCATGATACAGAAGCTATGTCAGTGGGAGAGTGACATAAGTAGGAATGATCTAAGCGATAGTTTAGATCTGCCCTAAGCTTTAACACTCAACGTTTACAGGATTCTCACATATCCACCTCTCTGTTGATTTTGCCTTATAAGAAGGGTGGCTGGATGATTTGCCAGATTGCTATACAGAGTACTGTTGTGATAAGCTTTGATAGGGAGGTGTTTGATTCACCACTGGTTTCTCACAGACCCCTTTACTATTAGGTGATCAGGGCTTGTCCATACTTACAGCACTACCACTTCAGTGAAAACGCTACCTATGCCCATGGGAGAGCTTCTCCCATCAGCTTAGGTACTGCACCTCTTGGAAAGGTGGTAGCTATGTCGATGAAAGAAGCCCTCTCTTTGACATAGCGCTGCCTACACCGGAAGTTAGGTCAGTGTAACTGCATCGCTCAGCAGTGTTATATTGACATACGTTGCTATTGTAGACCAAGCCTACCTCTCCAGAGAGACAAAGTGAGAGAAGTATAGCTTTTATTTGATCTCACCTTGTCTCTCTAATATCCTGGGTCCAGTAGCTCTCCAGTTCATACATAATCCTCCCATTCCTCTCTACAGACTCTGCAAGACATGGGTCAGGACGTAAGCAGACAAATCACATTCCCCATCTCTCCTTAAGATATGCTCAGCTCATCATAGCTGAATATATCTTAAGGAGAAATGGGGAAAGTATCTGCTTGACTCAGGAAGGCTGTACCTTAGCTTCATTAGCAATTCCCTCCTTCATTTCACTCAATCGCTATATTTAGCAGGTGCATCAAAGAATTGCTCCCCCTGTGGGCCAGTCCAAAGGATAGATTAATTATGCTAATCACCACCCCAGGCATCAAGTGCACACAGCTTCCACACTCCTTCTCCAGCCAGTTCCTTTCCATCTAAATCTCTTACCCCGGGGCTTTCCCTATATTCCTGGCACTACACAAGTCTGAGATTTGGAGACAGGATCCAACCCTTTTCTCTGCTTAGTCAGGGTTGTCAGCACACATGAGGAAGCTTTCCTTTTTCTCCAGTTACTGTAGATATTTAGAATCATTAGTCCTTTTGTCTTAACTCTTCTTCTAGTTACTTCTCTTTGTTTTCAAACCAATCCCATCGATGCACCTTTTTCGAACCCACTACACTATCAAAGTTCAAGAGTTTAATGTTCTGACTTCTTTAGAAAAAGGGGGACAGACTTTTTTTTTTTTTTAGTCAACTGCTTTTGCTTCTAGAACTTACTTGCATACAAAGCTTCTCTTTTATAATTATGATTGAGCAACTCCACCAGGGTGGAATCAGATTTTCATAACCGATACTAGGCTAAGTGGCACCATATGCAATGCAAATCCTAAATCTGTCTGGGGCATGAGGAGATGATGATGCATATTTGAACCCTGAACTCAAATTGCAACAAGGAGTGGAGAATCCAGTGATATAAGGTCACAATGTAAACTTGTCTTCTGTGCTATTTAATTGCACAATTCCACAGCTGCAGATTTTTCCAGGGCTTTCATCTCTTCCTGCAAAATTGGCCTCCAGAATCTCATCCTGAATTTAAAAATAATTCCATTTATAGCCTTTCTTGGCTGGGAAGAAAACCTATAATAAATTGAACAAATGTAAACTGATATAATTCGGAAAGTGAGGCAGGCTCCAATGTAACAGTCTAAATATCAATATTGTTAACTATTTCAAAGTTGATCATTTTATCAGAACATACAGCTAACGTACTTATCTCCCCCCCCCCCAATTTCCATCTCTGCTTTTCCAAGTGTCAGAGGCCTCATTTGTCCCTACCCAACTGATAAAGTCTTTTTGACCCCCACCCACAAAAAGTTTTATGATGCAATTTACATGTCGGCGAAACGTGGAGAGTAAAATAAAGTCAATTTAATCTCACTATAAATATGATGGGGGTGCTCTTGTGGTGGTATTATTCATTTCTATATTCACTTAATCAAAAGCTTTCTTTTTAAAGTTTAAGTGAATTTGCAATCTGCCACTCCACAGCACCACAGAAACTAAGCAACTTGCCATGGGATTTAGGTCCAGTTTGCCATGGAGTAAACAGGGGGATTGTTCATGATGTATATCTGAAAACGCTTGATGTTTTATAGATTCCAAGGTCAGATGGGACCATTGCAATCATCTAGTCTGACCTCCTGTGTAACACAAGCCATAGAACTTTCCCAAAATAATTCCTCAAGCATATTTTAGTAAAACATCCTATCTCATTAACTTGTGTTAAAAAAGAAAATAAATGTGTTTGTAAACTGATGGCATAGTAATCTAATATTCTTACACACACACACACACACACACACACACACACAGATGGAATGTATATATAATTTTTAAATTCAATATACGTAGCACTACCAATGCTGAAGTATGAGCAATTTGTACCAGTACACAACACAATGTAGTTAAAGGTGTAATGATGTTTTTCTTGTTATTATCGCTTTTAAAAAGAATTCTGTATTGGCAGATTTTGGATCCAGTGACCTAGGCTGACCTCAGACCCTGCTGAGCCAGGGACAGAGTGAAAAATCAAGGTCATTTTTCAGCCTGTGTTAACTAGAATGTCAATTACTCTTTTGCTCCACCACAAAGCAGTCAGAGAGAGTTAGTGCACAGGCTCAGATATGAGCACATGCACAGGGACAGCCTCAAGATATAGTCAGCTGGTTGACTGTAAATGCATGCCTCTCTAACCCTGTTGTTAGTCAATATGACACTCTACGAATTGGGGTCCCCCCGCCCCGGATTTGAATAGTTAAATCAAAACCGCTCATTTACACTTATTTAATCATGTTATTTGTTCAAGGAGTCAAGGCAGTTTACTTTATTCCACAGATAAAAATCTTAACTTTTTTACTGGATTTGCTTTATCTGTGCAAGAACTTTGTTTCTTTTTATCAAAGTGTTGTGTCATATTCACTTTAAGCATCAGCCTGGATAAAACCAGAGCACAATCTCATACACAAATCAGATCTTTTCTAGAGGTAAACAGTTTAAAAATTACCAGCAACTTTACAAACCATGAATTCCAAAGCTACTTAGCTGCTATGAACAATTACTCACCCTGTCGTATGGATCACTGCTGCATCACAAACACCCCTTTGACTTGCTGCACAAATGCAGCTGCCCAATCATCTCTCAGTTACTTTGGCAGAGCAAAAAAGTCAAAAAAAATATTGTATTGCACTGCCCCAAAATATACCATGGAACACTAATGCTAACACTAAATCTCATCAAACAGAGCTACCACAGCTATTTATTATTTTGAAATTAACCTTGCTCTGAGCTGGGGTAATGAAAGCATAACCCTTTAACCATGGCAATGAAAGCTAAAGACCAGTGCATATCAGTAGAGTATAAAAGGCAAACCCTGATTTTCACCAGCTGAGTTTCAAGCAGGGATAATCTCCACTGTTAAAACACAGAAACAAAACAAAACAAAAAAATCACAGCTTTGCTTGCTAAGGCCAATAGCTGCTCATCTCAGGGCAAATCCCCAGTGTAGACAAGGCCATGAAAGTGATCTCATATTAGTGCTTAGTAAAGTTGTTTAAAGAACATAGAAATCTGTACAATTGATTTAAATGCACTTTGGATTGGGCCCTGAATCTTGAAGTGTCTCATTGCTTATCTTGGAGTTTTTAATAGCACTTTTACCCCACCAATGAGCTAGGACTGTGTCCCAGGATTATTTTAAAAAATATTTCTTAACTGCAGCATTTCTATTTCTCAGTGCAAATAATAAATAAAAATTATAATATTGTCAGATAATTGCTACTCCCTTAAGTCTTTCTTAAAAGAAGTTAGCAGTCAGAGTCTTTTTACTAATTCAGTACAGTTCATTTGTGATTATTGTATGCAATTATTTTTTGTAACAATTTCTTACCAAATCCCATAAGATAGTGATTAAAACTTGAAAGCTTTAAAAGAAAATAACTGCTAAAAAGGAAAGAAAGAAAGTTTAGCCAATTGCTTTGGGCTCTGACTGTCTAGATTTCCCCCCTCGTCATCTTCCCTCAGGTCTATTCTTTCACAAGTGCTTGGGGAGGGAGGGGGAACCTTTCAGGCTTTCTTAAAGAACAGCCTTGTTCAAAATAATTGGGTGTTTGAATTCAAACACACAAAATGCCATTTTAAGTATACATTGCCCAGAATTGTTGCATTTCCTCCAAATCCCTGTTCAGTTGTAGCTGCATGTGAAATACACTGGGTGAAGTCACTAGGGCAAAACTCATTGCCCTAGTCCTTGGGGCCAAACTCCCATTGCTTTCAACTGGTCCAGAATGTCACTCATTGGATTTAAAGGCCTAATTCGGCAAACAAACGTGTATGTGACTAGCCGTACTGAATCCGATGAGGCTATTCATGTGCCTAAAGTTATTGTTGTGATTAAGTGTTTGTAAGATGGTGGCCTTTAATTTATAGTGCAGTAATTCAAAGTAAACATTAATAAAGAACCCATTACTGTAAACTGCTGAGCAATTCCTACAAAGTACTGGTAATCCTCAACTCTCATTAACTTCAGTGGAAGTTGGTGGCATACATACATAGCAAGCTGAGGTCTCAAACTTCCAGAAAATTATAAAATATATTTCTTCTTCTGACTAACATCCCCAAAGAGGGCCTGATACAGCCTACTCAACTCAGGACCCATATGAAACCCAATTCCATCCATCTCTACAATAGTAGTCTTATTAATTTCAGACATCAGTTAAAATAATAATGATATATTGTATGTAAGAATAATTCTAAAACTACTTTTCACTGACAGGGATAACATGGAACCTAAAGGCATTATGAGGGTAAACACATTTATTCTGTACTCACTAATTCTATGAAATGTATTGTAAAACAGAGTGCAAATTCTAACTACGTGAACTATTTTGGAAAATATATGTAACAGATTGACCACCACAAAGGACTATGTAACAAAATGTTAGTAATAGATTTTTTTCATCAGTATTGGATCCGTGAATGCAAACCTCTTTGAATTACGAGGGCTAGAGGGGAGTTAGGCAGTTTGAATTCATATTCTCACACCTTTGCCCACTCCAAGTTGGGGTCAGCTCCAAAACGTGAACGTGTCTTCTGATCTCCATGCAAATAAAAGTCTCATGAGAACAGCTGATCTCTCAAAATGTCAGCTCCAATTGCAGAAGTTATTATTGCTGCTGTCACTGACACCCCCATTGCGGTCTTATCTGAGAGAACTTTACATGGTTGATGCAGGAGCAACTGACATTAACCAAATATTTACTGTCACAGCCCACCCCTAGACAAAGAGCCCTGTGACTTTCAAGGAGAGAAATGGAAGACAAATGACCATAATGCTAAACACTATGGATTCTAGAGCCCAAGGTTAGCAGAAAGCTGAGACAAAGGAGTAGGTCTTGTTACAGATTCTTAAGTTGCTAAGTTTAAGCTTAAACATGCATGTAGCTGCAGGTGATTCCAGAGATGAGGGCTAACCAATGAGGTAGCTCTGCCTTTGGTTGCAGTGAAGTTGCCATTAGCAGAGATAACTTGAGCACACCTAAGAAAAGTAGCTGGCGTGGTTGGTCATGCAGTCTGTAGATAACCAATTAGGGCTTTGTACATGATATCCAGAAATGGATTGGCAGCTAGTGCTAAGTGTGGAACACAAATAAAATACTTTCTCCCATGTACCCTGTTGCACATGGTGAGCAGCTGAATTCTATACTAGTAATCTTTCTTACAGGTAACAAAAGAGTGGATGACCATGAGTTTCCTATACATCTTCTAACCAGCCATACTTTTTTAAAAATATATGTTTGGCCACTTATTCAATCTGGGTATATAGGTACAGTAATAAAATGCTTCCATGCAAATCAGTGTCACATCCATTTTATTCATCTTAAACCAACTTGCTTTCATCCAATCTCTGTTAGATATTTGGAGGCCCTGGTGATGCCTACATCTGGGTGCAATGATAAAGAGGCATAGAGCTGAGCGTTATCACCATATTGACCTCTCTATATTCTATGTTGCCTCAAGATGGCTTCACATAGATATTGAACAACCAGATTGACCCCTGCTGAGAGCTGTTAGAAGGGAACAGCAGTTGCACATCACCATCCTCTGGGACTGCTCTGCAAGGACTGAGCAGAACCATTTGAGGAAAATGTTGCCCTCACCTACCAGATTCTTAAGTTGTGTCAACAGCATTTCATGAACAATGTTATTGAAAATATTTTATCAATTACCTACATCACTGATGAGATTTGGGGGTTTCATGCCACTCTGAAGACTGAGTGAATGAGGTGCAAGGTACATGAGTATACCAGATAGTGCTAGAGCTAATCTACCATATTTTCAATAAATCTTTCCCAGAAAAGTTTTTGGAAGATGGGCAATAGCTGTCAAGGATATTGGTGCCTACAGCTGATTCCTTGTGTAAGGACCAAGCTTGAGAACTAATCAAACACACACCAAGAAATATGAACCAAATCCTTTAAGAACATTAGAGCAGCCATACTGAGTCAGACCAATGATCCATGTAGCCCGGTATTCTGTCTTCCAACCTTTGCCAATGCCATATGCTTCTGAGGTAATGAACAGAACAAGGTAATTATCAAGTTATCCATCCTCTGTTGTCTAGTCCCAGGATCTGATAGTCAGGAGGCTTAGGGACACCCAGAGCATTGAGTGACATCCCTGACCATCTTGGCTAACAGCCATTGATGGACCTATCCTCCATGAACTTATCTAGTTCTTTTTTTAACCCAATTATAGTTTTGGCCTTCACAACATTCCTCTGACAATGAGTTCCACAGATTGTGCTTTGTGTGAAGTAGTACTTCCTTATGATTGTTTGAAACATGCGGCTCATTAATTTCATCAGGTGACCCCTTGTCCCTGTGTTATGTGAAGTATTAAATAACACTTCCTTATTCACTTTCTCCACACCATTCATGATTTTATAGATCTCTATCATATCCCCCCTTAGTTGTCTCTTTTCCAAGATGAACAGTCCCAGTCTTTTTTATCTCTCCTCATATGAAAGTTGTTCTCTTCACCTAATAATCTTTGTTGCCCTTCTCTGTACTTTTTCCCATTTTTATTTTATTTTGGTTTGGTTTGTTTTATTTCTGAAATGGGGCGACCAGATGTGCATGCAGTATTCAAGGTCTGGGCGTATCATGGATTTATATAGTGGAATTATGATATTCTGTCTTATTATGTATTCCATTCCTAACACTGTTAGCTATTTTTACTGCCATTGCACATTGAGGGGATGTTTTCAGTGAACTATACACAATGACTCCAAGATCTCTTTCTTTGGTGGTAACAGCTAATTGAGACCCCATCATATTTAAGAATAGTTGGGATTTGTTTTCCAATGTTCACTGCTTTGCATTTAACACTGAATTTCATCCATCATTTTGTTACCCAGTCACCCAGTGTAGTGAGATCCCTGTGTAACACCTCACAGTCTGCTTTTGACTTAACTATACTGAGTAATTTTGTATCATCTGCAAACTTTATCACCTCACTGTTTACCCCCAAATCCTTTAGGAATATGTTGAACAGCATTGGTCCCACTACAGATCCTCAGGGTACCTGATATATACCTCTCCACTGTGAAAACTGCCCATTTATTCCTACCCTTTGTTTCCTATCTTTTAACCAATTTCTGATCCATGAAAGACCTTCCCTCTAATCCCATGAATGGTAGCTTTGCTTAAGAACCTTTGATGAGGAACTTTAAAAAAAAATGGCATTATATTAGCCATCTTACAGTTATCCTTAATCATCCTTACCCAACTATTTCAACACTGCTTTACTTCAGTAATAACTTCAGAAGAGTGAAAGACAGATTAGATATGTCTGAATAATTATAGTATCTGAAGGCACAGTAGCTAGGATAGAAATCGGAGGAGCTACCGATCCTCATTCTAGGTTCAAAAAGGATTCACCCTTCATAATAGTACCGTATTACACATCTGGCCAGCTACGTTGAAGCTGGATGTGTTCACTTTGTGAAAAAAAAATCTGATTCTGGTCTCTGTCACAGTCAGGATACTGGAATAGAGTATGTACTGGTGTGATGAGCCCTTTGGTCCTACCATACAAAGGTAACTATAATCCAATGTATTTGTAATACATAGTTGCAATCTATTCAGTGTATAGATTCAATGCAATACTTAATGACATTTCTGACAGAGTATTTTCCCACCTTGAGAGCTTACTCACCTTACTCCATACCCCCACTTCCCAATTAAACTAGAATTGATGGACTGACATCTCATTTCCTTTATGTTGTTTCTTGCTGGTGAACAACAGGCTGCATTGCCTCCACCAAAGAACCTAGATAATGGCTGCTTGTTGCCCACAGGAACAAGCCAGAAAATCTGCCAGAGGAGTGGAGATATGAATCTAACTCTGCAGGCTGCTTGAGACAGATGCCATCACGGGACATTCTAGTGTGAGTCCCAAGGCGTGATCTACACACTTGTTCACATTTGCCCAATGCCTTGGTAAAAGCATCTATGTTGTTGTCCCACACAGCTCATTTAGAAAAAACTGTGTTTGGGGCTATGTTCTGGTCAGAATATAAGTGCTCTTTAATGCTGTGCACCTGGTTTTATGGCCAAGTGGCACAACACCTAAAATTGTGCATTGATTTTATTTTACCATAATTTCATAAAGCTTAAAATTAACTGTTTTCTCTTCAAATATTACTGGTGTTTACACCTGGCATCATCCAGAGCAAGTCATTTTCTGTGTTTCAAGTTATTCTTGCATGATGTCTATCAGTTTATTTTAATTGATAATTGAGATTCAGGAGGCTGATGCTTTAAATAGGATAGCCTGCAGCTGATTTCTGGGTCAAAATTTGAATGCTGAATCACTGTGAAAAGTTTCTACTGTGTCTTTTTTTGGTTGGGAGGGATGAACTTTTTAAACTAGCCAGGAGGGAATTCATTTTATGGCAGAATTTTGATGAACAGAAGTTATTTCAATGAATACTCCAGTACATTTCCCATGCGTGACTAGTGCTGGCCGCTTCTGGGGCCATGCTGGCTGCTTGTGCAGTTCCTTGCAGGCCCAGAGAATGTTGTGCCAAGAGGGGAATGGTTGAGGAACAGGACTGGCATCTCAACATACTGGCTCCAGAGTTGGAGGCAGCATTATACCTCCTCAGGCTAGTGGTAGAATGCAAGAAGTGCTTCCCAAGAGTCTCTCATGGCCATTGCTTGGACAGTAATTGGTATCTGTAATTCTCAGTCTCCACTATGCAGGACAATTTCATTTTGGGTTTATGGTGCCTCCCAGATTCATTGATATCAGACACGTTCATTTTGATCCTTAGATTGCAAGGCCATAGGGGACCACTGTGATCATTTAGTCTAACCTCATGTTTTACACAGGCCATAGAACATCCCCCAAAATAATTGCTTTTGATCTACCACATATCTTTCAAAAAAATCCAGTCTTGATTTAAAGATTGTCAGGGATGGAAAAACCACCATGACCATTGGTAAATTGTTCCAATGGTTAATTACCCTCACTGTTGAAAAAAATTAAGAAATTTTACTCCCACAGCCAGGAATCCAGTGGGATTCAACCCTTGATAAAACCATTTCATTATTATCATCTTTTGTTTGCTTTGCACAAATCATTGTAAGTAACATTCATGGATTTGAAAGTGAGTCATCTACAGTTGAAAAAGGATACAAGTGACACATTTCAGGTATGAAGTAGTATGAAATCAGAACATTAGATTAATGCTGGGGCAAATTCAAACCCCATTACATGGTTGTAACTGAAGGCATAGTTTTGTCCTTAGAACTTTATTCTCCCTAGATATACATCATAACTCCCATTAATTTTTAATGGGAGTTGTGTGTATATTAAAGCAAGAATACATTTATATTAAAATATTGTAAATGGAATCATTCTGGTTTATTTTTTGTGAAAAAGTTATTAAAGCTCCCCCCCCCCTCATACCCTTTCACAGTTTATCTGTAATTTTTTAAAATAGCACATAGCTAGGAATTAACCACAAGAGATATTATATCTTTCAACAATTTTATAAGTAGAATGGTAAAGTGGGAGAGTGAAGATTTGAGAGAAACAGTTCAGCAACATAAAGATTAAACAGAGCTAGAGAGAATACAACTTTTTTTAAAAACTGGTGGCTGCTTATTCTGACCTTTTTTGGACTATTATAGAACATTCTACTTTAAGAATTTTTCTATTTTAAGAAAAGAATATTGTTCTGTAAGACCCAGACTCAATTAAAATGATTTTTAGCTGTTCTGTGAAACTATTTAATCTTTTTGCCACTGTGCTGACCTACACAGGGAAAGATGGCAAAGATACATCTTAGCTTCAATACTTGTTCATATAACACAGCCTCAGCAGTCAATTTCTAACAGATCCTTTGACACAAAGGCCTTTTACAATATGCTTTATCATTTAATAGCCAAAGTAGGAAAGAGGACTGGACAACCCCTCAGTCTGAACCTCATGAGTAACTCTAAATGCTCCTTATGCCAATGCCCCTGACACAGGAGATCTTGAAAGAAAGACTTATACATTAGAAAAAGCTTGAAGTGGGGGGAAAAATCACTGTACAAAGAATCTTATTTGGCTACTATTTAATTCTCCCTTTTATATTATTGCTAATACTGGTGTGCAAATAAGGTCTTTCTAAATCCAAAACCAGTTTCACCTTCTGTTTTTGCAGAAAAGTTATTAATTTATTTGTACCAGGATGACCTTGTGGTCAAAGCACTGGATTGAGCATCAGGAAATCTAGGTTTTATTCCCAGCTCAGTCCTAGGTTTCTTTTGTAATCTTGAGCTAGTCAAGTTAAGTTCTAACATTTGAATGTCCCAAGTTTTGCATGCCTAGCTTGGGGCCGCTATGGCACCATCTTCAGAGGACAGAAGCACCCATAATAGTTGAAAATGAAATTCATCAATTTTGAAAGATTCCCACTATGTGAATAAGCCGCCCAATCTAAAATGGTACACAAAAAAGCTATTTTGAAGACACGCTTTCTTAAAAGCTTTTGGGGAAAATTATTGAATAAGAATTTTTTAAAAGTGTTCTTGTGAAAAAATCTATTATGAAAAATTGATTTTGGTTGAATTTTTACATTCTGAAATTTACAGTGTTTTCATTAGAAGCAATGGTAAACACACAGCAGAATGAAAATTTGAGTTTGTTGAAATTCCAGCTCTCCCCTCTTCAGCCCTCAGACATAATGTTGTCAATTCCCTTTAATGACAATTGAGGGCACTTAGTATCTCATATGAATGAGCCATTACACATCTAGCCTATCATGAAATGTTCGTGAAAGGAAAAATTCCTTCCTTGACTTAAGACTCTAAGATGATCATTTTATACCATAAGCATGGGATTAACTTCATACCTGTGCAAAAATAAATGTACTAAAAGTATAAAATTGGTCATAAAACTATCTAATATTTTTCTAAATCTTGCGCAATATTTGATTTGCTGCCCTCCTGCAGCAGTGAGTTCCTCTTTGAATTAAACATTATAGTTGATTTGTATAATAGCATATAACTAGAATAATTTTAAAACAAATTAACGATTGGCACCAATTTCAAGTGAGCCCCTTTGAACTCATGCTATAAGAAGGATGAAAAGGAGCAACTGTTCAGTTATCCAAGAGAATCCTATAAAATTTGTGAAATATGAAGAGATTTTTAAAGCCACTATAATAAAATCACTAACATAACATGAATATTTTTGGTTATTCTAGTTTGTATAACTTTCCAACCTAACAATTTACTTTAATGGAACTTTCCCCACCACCACATAAACACCCAAAAGAATTCCTGCTAACTTCCTCCACTCTAACGCTCATTGTCTATAGCAGAAAGTTATTCCTTTATTCACCACATACACCAACAAATGAACCTGAGCTGAATATATGATCACCACTCCCCTACCCCGATCTTAGAAGCAGCCTAATTAAAAATATTGCTCTGCTTGTTTTATCTTTGTTGTTTTCAGTGTTGTTTAGAAGTCTCATTTGAGGTTTGTATTCCTGGATTTAAAAAAAGAGTGATGCTGCATCATCAGAAAAATAAGCTCTGGATGGATTAATTGTCAAAGCAGTAGCCTTTCCCCTCTGAGCACAAGTTGTCATACTAGGTCAAGAACAAAAATAAATGAGAAGTTGTCTCTTATCAACCCAATGGTCAACAAGATTTCCCAACACAAAACCACTACCCAGTTAGAAGTTTTTTGCTACAAAAAGCCAGAAGGCTGAGCTAGTAAATGATACTGAATTACGTTTTATTGCTAGAGATAGTGGTCCTCTCCAGTCAGGGCAATATTTATTGGTGGGGACAAGATGTGGAAACTTGCATTATAGGCATCCAACTATTTTTGGCTTTTTCATAAACAAGGAAGAGTTATCAGGCATTCTATTACCTTAGCTTTGCTTAGTCAATGTACTCTTAATCTATTTGAGCACAAGACTATTCACAGCCCAAAAGGGCTCATATGCCAGTCAGTAGATATCATGTATTGTTTGTTATATCTAAAGCTGTGTGAATGGAAACAGATCAAAAATAGTGAATCTTCACCCATAAATTGAACCAAATGTTAACTGAATGTTTTAAGTTTTTAAAAGTTCAGTTGATTTTTCCACCTTGCTTTTCAAGTTCGCACTTCAATCAGATGATTTAAAAAAAATATTTTCTCATCATCCAGCTACATCCCCAAATCTGTAGGCATTTTAAAGTAATAATTTCAGAAGTACAGAATAGTATAAAGTTACCAAGTTCAAAAGTTTTTGGGTAGTGAGAGTAAGGGTGTGCATTTGAATGCTGGTAATTTATGAATGCTAGGTGCCTATCCATGAAAATGTCATGATTCTTGGATTTATATCAAAACCCCCACTGTTGGTTGACCTAGTGCAGTTGGAGCTATACACAACTTCATGGACTTGAATACTCAGTAGGTATGCCACTTGGTGTATACTGTGAAATAATATACACATTCTGTATTATGGATCCATATTAGAGAATTTTTATTTAAAATGGAGATATCCTATCTCCTAGAACTGCAAGGAACCTTGAAAGGTTATTGAGTCCAGTCCCCTGACTTCACTATCAGGACCAAGTACTGATTTTGCCCCAGGTCCCTAAGTATTGAACTCATAATCCTGGGTTTAGCAGGCTAATGCTCAAACCACTGAGCTATCCCTCCCGCAATGCATTCTCCTGTTACTATGCTTTCACTATAGTGCTATTCCTGCATAGGGGGCAACTGTCCTACACCTGCAGGCATATGAACTAGACAACAATAGTATTTTCTAGCTGTGATCTACAAGCCAAATTCAGCCTGGAGTAAATGGATGCAACTCCCATACTTATATCTGGGCCAAATTTACTACTGATAAAATAACATAAGTTACACATTCGATATAAACTTATAATAAAAAGGTGCAAGTGGCAAGTTAATGTAAAGTAACTTAAATTAATTTGGCATTTAGTGGGTGTGCAAAACAAGTGAAACATACCCCAAGAGCATGAAAATGAGTATTTAGCAAGAAAAGCAATTAACAGCATCGCAGAAGATAAAACAGCCACTTTTCTGCAAGTTTAACTTATTCCTGCATCATTCACAGCACTCCAGTTGTCAGCAGGCATAACTCTAAATTCAATAGCTGAATTGTGGCAAAGCTAAACATGGAACTTTCAGAACACAAAAGTCAAAATAAGTTGTCTTTTGCTTCATGCACTCACTGAATGTCAAACTGGTGGAAGTTCACCTGAGCAGGAAAGAAAAACCACATAGCAATATCCTGAAATAAATTACAAAAAGGCCAGACTTCCGCCCTTAAATTAGGGGAGTTTAGAGGAATTTCCCCTTCTGAGCCCTGAGACTCCTGTAACACTGTGAATAATTTCTGCTATAGTGTATGAGTGACAGAAGTTACTGAAGGAACTGCTGCTTTTCAAAGAATCAGAAATTATGGTTGGGGGGGAAATAGACCTATTAGAGTAGGTCACCTTGGCCATCCCTCTGCTAATGTATAATTGTTCCCTGCAGTAATATCCTACAAGAGACAAGACAGATACTAGTTCAGTATGAGACTCCAAAAATAGTAATCATTCTGCTGAAAATCTAATGTGTATATTTATTAGAGTGGGTCAAAAAACTTCTGTCCAAACATTTGTTCAACAGAAAATGAGTTTTCATCCAAGCAGAACTTTTATGCAAAAATATTTGGTTTTGTGCTGCTTCCCCACAGCCTGTGCTTAACATAGCCTCCCTTCAATTCTAAAGCCTCTGGCTTCTCCTTTCTCTTCTAGACTCTTCTGCCCACACAATCTCCACTGAAGTGTTTTTACCTGACTCTACCTCAGGCCCTCCCCCACAGGAGCCTAACATGTTCCCTGTGGATCCTCCCACCTGGCTTATTGCTTGTTTAAGCCTCACCCCCAGGATCTTGAACTATTCTCTGTGAGTTTCTCTCCACAAAAGAATCCTGCCCCATCTGCAATCTCTCCCTGCTGAGTTCCCTCACCTTCCTTCTAAAGGCCAGGTGCCTAATGAGCCTTACCTACCTCCACCCTCTCTGGCCAGGAGGCAGTAAATCACTGGATTGGCTCTTAACTCCCTTGAGTAACAGGTGACGGGAACAAACCGTATCACATCACAGTACTGTTCAGCTACAGGTTGGAGCATGCACAGTGTAGACAGAATCTTTGGGGAATTGAGCTGCTAAAATCTAAGAGCTCCCTGCTGAGCTTGTGTGAACTATAATTTTTTCGAAGATTTATAACTTGGCCTAATTTAGGGATTTCCCTAGGGATAGAAAAAAGGCACATCTGTGACACAAAGGCCGCCCCATGCCAAATTTCAAGTTCATACTCCAAAGCAAAGGTCACAGGAATTTTTTAACATGGGCAAAAATATATAGTTTAGCCATTTCTGAAAATGAGGGTAGGTGAAACTGTTTTGGCTGAAATTTCAACCCACCTCCACCCATCAGAAATCAGCCTGAGGCAGACACCTAAGCAGTAAGTTTGGAAAAGTAATAAGCAGCTAAAAATAAGGTCTTATAACTGGGAAGTGTTAGGCAATCTTAACAACAGGGCTGGTTGCTCTGCCTATAGTGGTTACATGTGTCACAGTGTCATAGATCTTTAAGATGATGTGTTGATAAGACAGCACTGCAGATGGAAAAAGCAGCCAGAATGGGATGGGATTTTGGACATACTTTTGTGAGTTACACCCTCTGACACTATGGAGTAGATCGCTATTAGAGACCAGCTGATGAATTAAATTTAGATCCTCACACATTACATTACATACAGAGGCCTGAAACCTTCCCCGGCATCCCCTTACTTTTGTGAGTCTACTCCTCTTTACTTGCCCAGCTACAAAATGGTTCTGTAAAAAAGTAAGCTAAATTTCCTTCAAAAGTATCAAATTGTCACATTAATTGATGCATTAACATTTCAGACTTATGGTTTAAAGTGTCATTCTTAGGATAGGCTTCTGTCAGCACATCGAGGCAGAATATCCATTCACAGGAGAGGAAGGGAAAAAAATAAATTAAAAGTTCAGTCATTTCATGTCACCCTGTCTCTGCAATCACTGACCTTAATGGAGAATCATGCCTCCAATTATTTTGATAAGTCTACTTTTACCTTTATAGAATTATAACCATAGCAACATTATCTCTCCATAACAAGAAAGAATTTCCATTTTCATGCCTATAAGGGTAAGGGATGGTGACAAAGTATTGAAAAGGGATAGTTTTGCTCAACTTTCATCTTGACTGTACTAAGAATGGTCTAGCAGTCATAAATAATGTAAAGGGATGTAAATAATGGTGTGCTATCATCACTGGACTTACTGATACTATGGACCACACATGGAAAAATTGCTCCAAGAATTTAATTGCCCAACACAAGTCGTCATAGCTGATGGGAATGGAAGTGGTTTTGTTGTTTTGTTAGTTTGTTTTCCATTGGGCCAGATTCTCCTGAAATGACAGGTTTGGAGTCAATGTTATAAGGAACTGTTGCCTCTATTTACCAGAAATCTATATTTCATGAATATTTAAGGAAAACATGGTGTTAAATCTTGGTACTATTGATGTCAGTGGGAGATTGCCATTGACTTCAATGGTGTCAGAATGTCATTCGAGGTCTCTAGTGGTTCTTTTAACATTAGACTCTTCCCCCTTTGAAGTATATTGCATTACTGATAATAATATTGATGACCTCTTCCTTTTGCTTGTTTCCCAAGAGACAGTTTTGTTCTTCAACTGAACGTGCAATAGGTCACTGAGCAGGCTCAGCATTACATACACAGTATGGACTATGATATTGTTTAAACTATTAATTTGGGAAAGGCAAGTTGATCTAAACATTGGCAATTGGAATATGAATCTTTTACGTTTTATGACCTACCCAGTTCTATTTTTGAAAGCAATTCCAAACCTCACTTTAATGCAACATACAGAGACATAGGTATGACACACCAAAATTAATCCACACTTGCCTCTACAAGCCATGCAAGTGGGTCCTCTGATTCAGAGAGCAGTGCTCATTGAATCAGGGATTAGAAACAATATCATGTGACCAGTCTCAACTAACCCATCCACAGAAAGTTAGCATATTAAATACCTGAAGTGAGCAAAGGGTCATCAATTCACACAACAAAAATGACAAAAACGTTAAGTAAATTAAAATAATTAATAATGTTGAGGAAATTGCAGTCTGCTTATGGTCATTATTCAAACAGAAAGATGAGGTGGATTCATTGTGTAAATTATCTGCTGTGAAATTTTTTTTTAGTACCCCATAAAAGTGAGTTGTTTGCTTTTAATTCCTGCCTACTCCTATACTCATATTTTAAAAAGTAAATATATTCAGTGTGGTTTCTATCTATAATTATTATTATTTGTTTGTATTATACTAATGCCTGGCCCTTGAGGCTGGAGGCTTGAAGACCCATTGTGCTGTACAAACACAAGGGAAAACATGGCCCCTGCCCCAAAGAGTTTACAATCTAATTCAGACAAAGCCCAACAAGTGACTGTAACAAACAAATCAGAAGAAACAGGGGAAGGAAGACAAGGAAACCAATATATGTTTTAATAGACCAAATAAACAAACTAAACTTCAAAAATCCCTACCTTGCCATTATTAGTTGAAAGACATCGTGGTAGAAGTGTAGCTATACTTGATTTTAACTTAAAAATTCCCAACTCCCATCCATCAGTCTCAGGACTGCAAACTGGTATTTGACAGATTTTGAGTGCTTGCATCTTCAACACACACAGTTCTGGAAAAACTGCACATCTGTAAGAACTTCGGGTAAAAAATGGAGCAATAAACTCAAGGTAACAATTTGGAGTTCTTCAATGTATCCACTCCTAGAATGTCAAACTTCAAAAGTTGAGATTTAAAACAGAAACCCCTAGCAGGACTTACAGCCCTTTTCATATTTTGTAATTTAATAAAAATGAGGCTCAGGGGGGGAAAATGATTAAAATCGGTATCAAATAAAACATAGTGATTAAAATCTCATTTTTGCAGGGTCTTGTCTTTCCTTGTCTTTAGATAAGTAGAGTAATAGCCGCCTTTAGCAAAGTGGTAATAACCATTTCAGTACTAGTATTCCCAACAGCAGGAGCATTGCCTTGACAAAAGAATATGGAGATCTGAGCACAACCTTATTTAGATCTTAAAAAGAACATTGTAGGATAGCAAGAACACAGCTGCCAGGGCTTTTTTCCATCCTGAAAACTGAAAGCAAATGAATGTAATTGGCACTAGAAATGCTGAAATGTTCGTTTCTGAGCCAGAACTGTCTCTTGGCTATACCCAGAGTTTTGTTGCGCAAACACAGAATCTACTGTTTCAGGATGGAAAAATGGCAATAATTCCAGTCTTTAGCTTCCCCTATTTCTTCTTCAGTTAGTGAAAGATGTCTCATATTTTGCTCCCTTAAATGTTATCTGTGAAAAGAAAACCTGCCTGGCATTTAACCTACAAGTAATGGTGGCTCTTTTCACATTTGTATAGTGTAAGTGTCAAATAAATTTGCCAGTTTTGCCCCTTAAAGGCATAAAATGGGCACATGTCTAAAATGCTAAACATATATTAATGTTTTCATTCTCACTGGCTTTTTTTGCTACCTAAAGAAATTCAGGACATTAAATGCATAGTGTAAAGAAGATTATATTCCCTGGATGATCAGAAGAATAAGGTAGAAAGAGAGAGAGACTATGTAGGGTCAGTACAAATCTTGAAAGATCCACAAACAATAAAAATTGTGACAAGGAATGAGAGCCATATATCTTAAAGATTGTGAGGCACTCAGATGCTAGGGTAACAGGCACAAGAGAGACAGTGAAAAACATATTTTTGATCTTTTTTAGTGGACGGTCTGGAGGCCCAAAAACTTTGACAGATTTAAACTAAGGAAATGTTGTGGAAGCTACAGCATTTGATAGACTATCATGAAAGTACAGGGAATGTATCAAGAGAAAGAGAAGAGAACATATTTCTCTGCTGAAGCCATTTCTAAGCTCAGACTCCTATTCCCCACCCCCCCAAGATGGCAATGTTTCAACTGTTGTACCCAAACTAATGCACTCTAAGCAGTGTGAAAAGGTAGTGAGCCAAATTCTGCTTTCAGTTACTCCAGGGAAACCCCATCCATTTTTTATGGAGTCACACTGGAGTAAATGAGGGCAGAATCTGGCTGAGTATAACTATGCTGCAAAATGCTACGACAAAGTGCATTTAATACATAAAAGATTAGTTTCAGTTCAAGAGTCAGGGATTAACAGAAAAAATGGAAAGTACAGCCAGACCTCTAGGGAAGGCAGAAACTAAAGTTATAAAAGCAACTGAAGACATCACATTGAAACCTCAATATTTAGTAAGAATGACCATACTGTGGTTAATTCGATTTAACGCTGCTAAATTCAAATTAAACTCATAGTGTAGACCAGGCCTTAGAACAGGCAATATCTGTGGTATCTCATATACTGTGTCAGTAACTATTGGTAAATGCTGATTCTTTCTTTTTATAACTAAGGAAAGACCACTTGACTCAATAACTTGAAAACAACAGTCCCCATACAAGGGATCAACCCGTATAAAATTAGTACGGTCTGGATTTAATGTTTGGGCTAGAACTGGAAGTTATCAATTAGACCAGTGCCACAGACTGACCATTATTGAGTGTTTTGAGATCTGGGCATATTTATCTTTTTGTGGCAAGAGACCTGTTTAGTCAACCCCAGGTTTGATTAGCAGCCTAAAGCAATAAAAAGTAACCACAAAATTTATATACCAATGTACCCAAGCTGCTGCTTCCTTTGGATGGCTCAGAGGTCAATGTCATTTTCCTGACTTCTTGACTATGACTAGCTTGTGCATGCCTAAAACAGCATAGTCAGTCTCTGCACAATTCTAAAAAGAGGCTTTCACTACCAATACCCAAATTCATACCTACTACCCAGGCCATTTGCAAGCAACTATCCTTCAGTTGAAAACATGCTCCACATGTGCCCAGCCAGCCCACCTTAACAGGAGATTGGCATAAGTGGAATTGCCAATGAAGATGAAACATGGGTATTTTTGCATGAAATTGATTAACATTCTTAATTCTGGATAACACAAAGAACAACTGCTATACACTTTGGGAATGTGCACAATCATCACTCTTTAAAAAATATCTCTGGCTGCAACCTAATAACATCTCTCTCTCTATTTGAGATTATCTGCTTCATAAAACCAACATACAGTTTGGCACAATTGGCAGCCTATATTCAAAGGAGGATCATGGCAGTAACTGCAAGGTTGTCACTAAATAAAGGTTCAATTACTTTCACTGGTACCTTTGCATGGAGAAGCTCCCTTCATGACTGGCTATACTCTGCGTGGTTATAGCCAGCATTGCCACTACTTCAAATTCATGAAATATTTCTGAACAGATCCACCAGATTTTTTTTAAAACTTCCCTAGAGAACAAGCTTGAGTAAGTTTTAAATGTGCAGATAATAGATTCATATTCATTACTAGTGCTCTCATACATTACTTTGAAAAACTGCTGACTTACAAAATTCTTTAGGATTTAGCTGTAGCTGTATACTAAATATCATATCCCAGTGTCTGCAGAATAGGAAGTATTCATGACTTATGTACGATCACCAAGTAAACACTTGTGTGCTGTGCCATTTTTATCATTTTCTTTCAAAAAATGTCCCTTTAAGTGGTGCTTAGTGATAACACGATTGTCAGCAGACAAATTAAAGCATAAACTCGAGGAAAAAAAGTTAGTAGAAACAGAAAAGAAATCAGACAACTAATAAATGTTCTACTTTATATTTTTTAAGAAAAATTCACTGCAATTTAAATAAAAGAGGAAATTCATCTCTATGGACTGCACAAGGTGAGTTTCATCCATAAAGAATTACTAAGGGATATTGACCATTTTTAAAAAACCTTGTGTTTAATTCTATTGAGTGGGGTCCATGGAGTCAAGAGACAGCATTCAAAGAGTACCACATGCAGAGCTGGTCTGTTGTAGTACCTATGCACTATGGGGAAGAGGGAAGGTTGTGTGAAAGTCAACTTCATCATCATTTAGTTATTTCTGAGTGCTTACCTATGCAGTTTTAACATGCTCTTGAATGGAATGTGTGCATCTGCTCAATCACACACTATAGCCAAAGACTATGAGCAAATCATAGAGTGTACTATTACATGGGTGAAATCATATTCTCCCGCATAACAACAATTCATTCTTTTCATTTAGGAGACCACAATGAAGAATGCGGATGGGGACAAAATCCTCCACCCTGACCTAGAGGTCAGGCATAGCGCACCTGTGTAACCACATCATTCCAGGCACTACATTATACAGCTCTAGAAACTCCTCTATTAGTTTGCAGTTAGCAGCTATGTTCAAATTTGAGAACCCATTTAGCATGTCTCTGTCATTCCTCTATTACAAAGACACAAACCCCACCAATAAAGTCATAATAAAGCTTGGTCCCACAGCATATATGGGACTGTAAAATCTGTCTGTATAGGGCTCCCTAGGCAGGTAAGTTGTGTTTTCAGCCATATGCAGCCTGGGACAATTTCACCCAAATGTGGCAGTGAACATGTGTCTGTAGAATACATTTCTGCCTGCATTTATACAATATTCTGCTTTTGAAATAGAGAGTAACATAATAAAATCTAATGACACCGCCATGGAACATGTTGAATTACATGCCAGTTTTACTTGTGCATATTGTAACCACTTTCCTATATACTGACTTGCATTTGTGTAAATAGTTTCCATGAACAAGACTTTTCAGTTTTAATTATTTATATTTTAACTTACCAGCATAAATAAATTACACATTTTTACCAGCCAGTTTTCTAAAAGCCACAGATGTAATATTTTGAATCAGAGGGTTAGTCTCAGGTCTTTAAGCATTTAATAATAGCTTTCTTTGTAACTACTGTTTGTCTTTTATTAGCGCTTCTTACTCAAATGACTTTAAACACAGAGATCTGGAGTAATCATGTCTATGGTAAAAACTATGATTATCAGTGAATACAGGGAGCATTCACATGAGTCACAAAATCATGATCTTTTTTGCTATGAAAAAAACCATCACTGATGACAAAGAGGAAGCATCAGCCAAAGGTGGAGATGAAGATTTATGAAACGCCACCTTAAGAGTATTGGTTTCACAACAAATCCCACCCCACAGGACAAGGTATTAATTAGTACTTGGTTTCCAACATCAATCAGTAATTCAGCCCACCACAGAAAGCAACTGCAGTCCTCAGTGTAATAAACAGGCTGTAAGATTTAAGAAGCTGAATTCTGAAAAGCCATTCATGAAAAATTTATTTTTCATTTTTAATTTTTATATTCTAGGAAACCCGCTGACATAAGAACTGTCTTTCTTCTTCTCTTTCCCATTCTCTCTTTTTGTTGTTAAGAGGGAACTCAGGACTGGCAGATCCCACAGAAAAACAAAAAACAAATAAACCAACCCACCCAAAAGACTACAATATGTAAATATCTGAGGCACTGTGGAGGGAACTAAATTGTGTTGAGGATTTAAGTCCAGTGAAGAGTTATCAAGGAAGTCATATTAGTGTCATTATCACATGTGTAAACTGTTATTTTAAAAACCAGCAAGGTGTATGCTTCATCAGCTTGTTTGGGGATGCACTCTCTTCTCTATTTTTCACCTTCATATTGTTGCCTATTCTATGCAATGAAATGACTGAGTTCTGATGAGGGGACTACTTTGCAGGCCTGGGACTTTAGATTTTCAGGGGGAGATTGTCAAGGCATAGCAGGCAATTAGGTGCTCACCCGACTGAAAATCAATTAAAGTTGTGTGCCTAACTATTTTGTCTTGTATCTGAAGAAGTGAGGTTCTTACCCACGAAAGCTTATGCTCCCAATACTTCTGTTACTCTCAAAGGTGCCACAGGACCCTCTGTTGCTTTTTACAGATTCAGACTAACACAGCTACCCCTCTGATACTTAACTATTTTGTGTCTTTGAAAATCTCCCCCTAAATTCTGTGGGAGAAATTTTGTAAAATGCCTTGCAATGCTACATTGTAGCTGGCTTTTGTGTGGCTGTGCAAATTGGGGGGGTGGGGGGAGGGCGGTTAAGGAGACATAAATGCAGCCTGATTGCTTGGGGAAGTGCAGGAATTTCTACCCTAAATGCTCTCCTCACCCCTCCTCCCACACTGGGGGTACATCTACACTACAGCGGGGAGTCGATTTAAGATACGCAAATTCAGCTACGTGAATAGCGTAGCTGAATTCGACGTATTACAGCCGACTTACCCCGTTGTGAGGACGGCGGCAAAATCGACTTCTGCCGCTTTTTGTCGGCGGCGCTTACTACCACCTCCGCTGGTGGAGTTAGAGCGCCGATTCGGGGATCGATTGTCGCGTCCCGACGGGACGCGATAAATCGATCCCCGAGAGGTCGATTTCTACCCGCCGATTCAGGCGGGTAGTATAGACCAGGCCTGGGATAAACTGGCTGTAATGGTGGTGAGGATTGGGCGGAGTTGGAATTATCATTCCTTAAATCAATTACTGACATGCTGCTGAATGTATTCAGTGTGTGTTCACTGCACACAGTGGTGGGAGGAATGCTTGTCATTCTACAAGTTTTAAACCATATTATAAAAGAGAGAGAGAGAGAACATTTACCAAATATTATGTACATGTTTATAGAAGCTATTGCTACTCACTAGTAAAAAACCGGGGGGAAGTGATGAATGTATTATATGGAATGTATTAAATAAAAACATTTCATGGCTTCTCCAGTGGAAAACAGCCACTGAAATTGTTTCCTGATACCCAGTAGGATGATTTCGCTGGAAATAAGCCAAGCTGGGAAAGCTCATTTAAATGACACAAAGGAAATGAATTCTCCTTTCTGTGATTGACAGGAGGTGGTTCTCTGTTTTACATCTCCACCCAAAGCCATATATTTGGTGATGCATCTAAGAAAGCTGCATGACTCCTATCAATAACTCATACGTTGAGCTAAGAATTTTAACTCAATGTTTTAGGTCAGAGCATTGTTTCAACCAGTTAGGCAGAGTAACATCTGGAATCAGCCCAGTTGAACCATCTATCCTAGAGATAGGACTTGACCTTCCCTGTTGTACCAGGATATACCTCCTGTTTGACTGGTGTTAGACCTAGGTTTGTCAGTGAGTCACTGAAGAGCCTAACCCAGCATGAGCATGTCGAGGAGACTCCCGTAATCATCACTGATAGTTACCCCTCCAGAAGTATAGAATGAATGCCAGAGACACGAAGGAGCACAGAATGCTTAACAAGGCTTTTGGTGGTCTCCTAAGAGGTTTAAAATTGCTCAAGGCCTTGCTAGAGAACCATAATTAGTTTCCTCAGCCCTGGAGGCCTACAGAATTTCCCTTTTGGGATCTCTGGAGAGAGACCTTATGGCTGCTTAGGCAGAAAGTTTAACTGCATAATCTTGCGGACCTTTATAAATTTGGCAGGCAGGTTGTCTGCCTTACACCACCCATGTGAAAACAACAAATGAGTGTTTTCCTCATGCATAACACCAGTTCTTGAAGCAACAATTTTTTTTTTTAAACAATGGGAAATTCCCTACTCTTCCTTTCATTTCTCTTTGATCTAGGACTCAAGATCTTTTCATGGTCTAACAAGCTCAATTAAATGTTGATAATGATTATGATGGCAAATACAAACTACAACTAGTGAAACCGGCAAGATATCTGCTTAGAATTAGTAAAATGGAAGAGGCAGGGAGCAGGTCAATGGGTGGGGCTACCGCCCACACATCGAAAGTTTGACTCTGGGTAGAGACAACCTACTCACAGGGAAACAGCTAGGAACTGCCAAAGTGTGAAAGGAAAGAATCTGTTGCCAGAATCTCTAAGGAAAGGTTTTACATATAATTACTGCCAGTAACTTACTAGGCCTGCTGCTGCTTTGGCTAACCAAGAAAGCTGCAGAGTCCTATCTTCCTATTCACAGAGTCTGTTGCTGTTGTTCCCTTGTAAGATTCTTAACAAGAATGGGCTCCAGTTAGCCAGGACAGAGAGTAAAGAGAGGCAGATAAAGGCTCTGAAGGAGCACATACAGTATGTGAAGGAGGTCTGCTGTCATATTCCGCTTTTAATTAGTGGCTATTTTCTTCCAAACTAAAGGCTTAAATTGAAAGCCAGATGTTATGGGTCAATCTACCTGGTCATCAGTGTCCTGAGGAAATACATTAAAATGGGAGCCCCTTTGCCTAGTTGAAGTGTCAGTCAGCAGCTGACAAAATGGCACAGCAACACATTTTTAAAGGAGTCCTAACTATAGTGTAATACAGACCTGGTCACAGACCAGGCCAAAAGAATAAACTGTGTTTTTACTGACTTACACATCTGCCAGTTACTAACTGTAAACCAAAGGGGGACACGTCTGTGAACTTATGTGCTCCCAACTCCCACTATATTTGTAGCAGTGAACACCACTGAGATAGAGCCCTGCAGCAGGACTGGAATCCCATGGGTCCTGCAGGACCCACTACCATAATAGCATGAGTGGGTAAAATGTACTTTGTTGCAAACAGGATTGGGTGGGCAAAAACATATACCATACAGACTGTGGTAATTTGCAGGAAAACACTAAATCACTTGTCAGTTTGTCATAAATAGAATTCCAGCAATGTAAAACAAGTTTTTGTTTTTGTTTTTAAATAAAAAGTTTTAATACTTAAATTCAAGCAAGGAATAGAAAGAGATTTAGTGCCTATCATAACAGGAGTTAAAGTACTTTAAACATAGTTTATCCAAGATTTGATTTACCGGTATTCTTTTAGTGGTAAAAATTGTATCTGCATTTCTTTTCTATATAATCAACTTTTTTTTTGTAGTAGCATATTGGACTCTGCCTTTCTTGCAGGATTGGTCGGACCTAAGGTTTTTGTGGGTGGGAGCAGGATAAAAATGAAAGAAATGGTGCAGAAGAGGATGTAAGTGGGTATAGCAGGGCTGGATGGGAGCAGGATTTAAAAAAAATAAAATGAAATAAAAGGTCCTGCGCTGGTCAGACACTGGCTATTTCAATTCCCCCCGGCCCCCTTCATTCATAACTGTCACCAACATTCTCCTTTTTGGCTGACACTCTCCATGTTTGGTCTGAACCCAGGTGTTTAAGTTTAAACTACATTCAGCCATTTTTGAGCTATGAGAAATTGAAAAAACAAAAAAACAAAACAAAAAACCCCCACCTGAATTAACCTTCTATTCCTGGCAAATTATTCAAAAAATGGCTGAATGAGATAACTTCGAACATGTCAAATTTCAAAGTGTGTGCAAGCAGCCTGGCCCCAATTTTCATTTCTGAGCCTCTGCTGCCATACCCAGGTCATACTTGACCCTCTTTCTCCAGCTCCTCTCAACCTGTCAAGCCACCTTGCCATCCCCAACCGACCTATCATATATTCTTCATCTCCACAACCTGTGTTAGTGGACCAAAAGGGTTGCATCTTTAAATCATCTTAGCTTAAAACAATTGAAAAGCCCTATCAAGATGCTGGCTAACGTTAGCTGGAGCCTAAGCTAAGCTATAGCCTGTTAATATGACTTCAAACCTGTTAGCTTGAGTTTTGATAGGGCTTGTCAATTGTGTTAAGTTAGCATACACACACACACACACACACACACAGAGGCTTTAGCCCATCAAGACAAGGCCCATCTTTAGCCCATCAAGACAAGGCTCTATGGTCTCATCTCTCTCTCAGAAACCACCTCCCACAACTTCTCCTGCTCAACATGGCTCCTGGTCTTCCAAAGTTTCATAACTCAGCAAAGCTGATAAGCAAAGGGGCAAGTTGGTAGAATCAGGAAGCAAAAGCAGCCGATAGCGTATTGACCATTTGATACAACTTGGCTTAATTGAGTTATGTTATAATGGTGGGAATCACTTTTCATAGGTTCAGTTGTAAAAAAAAAAAAAAGTATAAAAGTCACCTATGCCCAAGATATTGTCAGAATGTGTGTGAGTGCACATGTGTGATATTTGGAGCTTTTTGAGTACTACAGCGGCTTAGAGAAACCCAAAGAAATGTGAGGAAAACAACATTTCTAAAAAGGAACATTTTAAAATGATGTATTAGTGAAGACTTTATTTTAAAATAAACCCAGAAACTTCAATTGTCCTTCAAAGAGTTATTTTACCAAAATTAGAGACTAAATAAAATAATTAATATGTAAAATACATGATACATCAAGCATAACTCTTAACCATGGACTTGCTACAGGTATTTCCATAATCATTATCTATTTATATGCCCACATATAATTGTAAATATATATGCACCTGGTGTTTATGAATATATAGTCCCAATCCCCATGATCCCCCTTTAAGGTCAGTAGTCCCAAATCTCTTAAATTCTAGTCTAGTGTCTTGATCACAAGACCACCCTTCCTTCTATTAATAATTATTATATATTGTTTATTATGATTTATATGTATGTATTTTATACTGAGATCTGCCAATACTAGTTAATGTATATAAACTGTTTATTTAATATATCAAACTACTTTACAATACAGTACACTGAAGTGGACCCTTGAGTGTAGCTCTGTTTGTATGATAGGCAGTTTCATATGCTGTTAGCCTTCACAGTTGAAGCACTCAGCTCCTTCACGTACCAGTCCATTATGCCACAAACCTGAATTACTTACAGAATATTCCAGCAGCACCCCTGCATTTAATACCTGGGTGTTTTTACTTGCTCATTGACTGTGAATTGTGTAATTCCCAAATAAATGGTGTCAAGTATTTTTTTATTTTGTTTAGATTCTAGTTGTTAGACTATAGATTGAAACTCTTTTCTAACTTTATTTTATTCTGGAAACATCTTTGTTACTAAGATTGATGTCCCCTGTGGTTAGATAGTATCACATTTGTCAAAAACGTCCTCCAGATTAGGAAAAGAAACACTGGCACTGTTTCTGATCTCAGTCCAAAATACTTCAGAATTACTTAGAAAGTGAATACTTTGAGCATTAACCACTTTTAGGTACAGATCATTTTCTATATTCATCACTGTGTGTTGAAAATAAGAACCAAAGGTGTTTTGGTTTTTTCTGCATTTGCAAATGAATGAGCCTGTGCTGGAGGAAATAATTCCAGTAATTGAATGCCCAATGGAGATTGTCATCTGTTGGAGTGTACACCTATTATGAATGTAAAACTTTACATTAGTGGATTTATGAAACCAAAGCCACCATGAATCCATGGAGCAGCCTTATAACAATTTCTCTTAACACCCCAATGAGCTCTTTGTAACTGCTGTCTGTTCTGTTAGCCAAGCACAATTCACAGCATTTGAAATATTCAGGACCAGAATAGTTTTGTTATTTTAATTAATTGTGACTCGTAACAAAAGTCTCTCTCTCTCAAATCCAAGTACTCTGTATCACCTAGGTAACAGAGATCTGGGCTGTGATTTGGTACCCAGGCCACTAGGAAGTAGAGAACTGTCATGAGATTTCCTGATGGGAAAAGCACCATGGTATAGGGCCCTCTGCTGTTCAGCTCAGCAGCACTCGTGATCTTCCACTGGAAAGAAAACTATGGGTGATGGGGGTTTTTTGAGAATCAAAATGCATTTCATTTTATTGTTTGTGTGTAAGGAATGGGACAGGGAGGCAGTGAGAGAGGCTGCTACTCTAACTGGGACATGGTAAGAATACTAAGGTTGTAGATGTAGATTTAACTCATTTCTTCAGCTCTGGGAAAAGACAAGGAGTGAAAGTGGGAACAAGGAGAAAAGATTAAATGACATGTTATATAAAATTAAAAACAGGCAATTTTTTATTCCTTTTCCCTTCCAAACAATATAATTTCTTTGAAACAGAATTTTTCATAGGAAAAACATGAATTCCAACAAACAAAAATGTTTTCCTGTGGGAAATTTCAATATGAAAATTTTAGATTTTTTTCCAAATGTTTTCATTATTTCTGACCAGTGCTAGTGTAGATTCAGTTACATCAGCTGAAATACAGTAACATTTAATGTGGAACACAGATAGAAAATTATACACACACACACACACACACACAATGGGCCCAACTCCATGCGCTGGTAGAATGTTTGGAATGTCTTGACTTTTGAGTCCTTCATTTCCCAATTGGCATGTTGCATTAGTTCTAGTTCTAGTATTTTATTTTGAATTTCTCTGGGTTTCTTTTTATTTGTTTTTCCTAAGAAAAATGAAGGGGAAAGGTGGGGGGAAATAATTATTAAAAAGGAAAATAAAGCTACACTAAGCTTGAAATTTAAATACGTAGGGGCAGATTTTCAGCTAGTGTAAACTGAAGTAGCTCCATTAAGGCCAATAGAACCATGCCAGCTTATACCCAAATACAATCCATCCCACAAAGTAAATATATTGGTGATAACAAAAGCCTAATTTGTTTAAGGTTTCTGTAGAAAAAAGCCACCAAACTGCATTATGCAGGGACTTATCAGATACACATTAGCAGTCAGTCCAAAATGGCAATAGGAAATTAAGTCCTGATCTTGCAAACACACACACACTTAACTGTTCATATAAGAGGGATTGCACATTGAACTCAACCATATGTGTTTGCAGGACTGGAGCCTTAGCTGGACTAATAGTCTGACAAATCCAAGTGTAGAATTTTATTTAAAAAGTTTTACACTTATAAAACTAACACCTCCTCCCTCCACAAACAAAATAAAAAAATAAAAACCTTGTTATCACCTGCTTAGTATTGTATTGACTGGAAATCCATTTGATATCACCAGATTACTTAATAACTCCCCCTCCCTCTCGCTGCATGAAATCCTTTCACAAATTCTACTCTTTACTTTAACTTGTCTGTAACAATTTCCACTGGTACTCCACACTTATTGTATTTGTCAGCATGGCATTCCAGAAGGGGGATGTTTTCCACCAATTTATGTTCCTGACAAGTATACTGTGCAGTGGGATTTATCCTTTTCTTTTTAGAGTGTTTAAAATAAATAAATAAATAAATAAATAAAGGGAAAATTCTTCTCTCTAAGGACTCAGCTATCAAGAACATTTCTCTTTTTAAAACCAGATTTCCATTATCTTTAGAATCTCTCTGCAACTTCACTTTCCAAACCTTTTGGATCCTCTTCAGCTCTCAAAAAAGTGAAACTTTCCCACAGTGTCCTAAATGATCTCATCAAAATGTGGTCCAATTAGTTACTTCTCTTGAATGAATTTCATGATGAAGAGGGCCTCAATGGACAATCCAGTGGCTTGATTGAATCCAATTTTCTCTACCTTATGAGATGTCAACTCATTTTCAGCACTTTGGCTGGCAATCACAGACCATACATGTCAGACTGACTTACTTCAGTTTTGAATTCAGCTAGTCCACCTAAAGACTAGATCAGCCAGTTTCACCTCATTACCAGAAACAGACATCCGGACATCTACTTCAGTTGTCTTCTTTCTATGGTTGCATTGTTTTTCCATTCCTGAATGAACAAAAAGCAGAGGGCACTGGCTTCTTCTCAGATGCTTCTTTTGTGGGACAGGTAGTGAATTTATGAAAGAGATCTCATTTGAAGAGTGCCAAAAGGTATATCTAGAACAGAACAAAAACTCCTGCCTTTGACCACAAGTACCAGATAAGAGCCTCTAGATTTTGTTGCCCACAAAAATAGGATGCTGTGTTGACTATTTATTTCCCTATTTTCACAAATAATCAGACCATTTGGGAGTGCTCTGTAATACAGTTTGGGTAACTAAGAACATATTTGGGCTCTGAGACTTTGTATGTGTGTACAGCAATGGCTCTCAGTACTGATATATGTCACACTTTATATGGCATCAGATACCTCAGATAAGGTTTTTGCCATTCCGGTAATCTGGACTCTGGGAAGAATGAAAAAAATCATATTGGCGACATTGACTCTGGCCACTTTCAGATTGTTCATCTCCACATTCCTGTTGCTAGCTATGGGATTACTGACTATTTCTTGTCTCTTCCGTTCGAAACTGTACCTTGCTCCTCTCAATTCTCCTCAGTGGTGTATAATAGCTTTTCTTTTTCCTCACTTGCAGTATAGAAAGGGGTTTGTTTCTCTAATGCAATAAATTAGCTTTGCTTTCTCTTCCTCTTCCTATAGATAGAATCTAAGGATGTGTGTACACTAGGAACATTACAGCATATTCCTGCAGGCCTAGTTTGCTCAAAGCAGGGTTAGATGACACAGTGTCTAAGTGTTCCTGAAGCTAGTCTATGCTACATCTGACCGTCTGTAGAACCAGTGCTGAAAAACACAAAGTTGTGATGTTTTCAGGGAATGCTGTCCTGGAAAGGTCCCATTTGGCTCTGGACTAGTTAAGAAAGTGACTGTAACTAAAGGCATACAGGAGAGCGCTGCTTCCTAAGATCTGCCACACTGGTGTCCTTTCTGTAGTAATCATCTGTTAGGTACAGATCCACATGTAAAGAGATGGGTCCATGTCATCCCTGCCTGATTTTTGGTCAGTGTCAGTCACTAAGGTGCTAGACATGCTGAGAGCTTTGCCTAGCTGTTTTCAAGTTGGATCTAAGAACCTGCTTAATTAGTGAAATCCAATGGGGGCAGTGGTGGTGTAGGACTGGGTAAATTGAGGACACTGTTAAGGCCACCATTTCCTGGGGTCAGATGATGAGCTCTTGCTAACAGTCTTTAGATCTGAATGTCTGTATGGCAGTTGGGAATGCTTGACTCCAGAATTCACTTCCTCCGTTGGTCTGACATAGCCCACATTTTTTAAACGACAAGACAAGACATGGTGGAAAGTCTTTCTGATTAGCTGCATTTTTGCCTAAATGGGTGGGTGAAGAATTTCTAGAGTTTGATAGGTTTATCTAGAATGTATCTATCCAATATTATTAGATTTTGTATTGTTATATATGTACTGCCCATAAACATTGTGATGAGCATATTTTAGAAACTGAAAAATACATCAATAATATAGAAATGTCACTTAGGTTTGCTATTGGACCTTTCAGTTGCAAACAGAAAAAAATAAGTCTATTTCTGACTTTTAGGGCCAAATTCTTAGCTGGTGCAAATCAGGACTTCAACAGATCTACTCCAACTATGAATCTGGCCCTAAATTTTTTAGTTGAAAGATTTCAACTCCATTTCACTCAGCAGCTGCTGGGTTCCTCAAGGACTGTGTTTCTGGGACAGCCCCACCATGCAGACTGCTGGGAAGTCAGCTGGCCTGGAAATCTGGAAGCCATGGGGCTCCAGGGAGGTCTGTATGGCAAGGCTACCCCACAGTCACATACTCTGAAAGCCCATTTTAGGGCCTCCAGGCTCCAAGCTCTGTGACATTAACACTCGGAGCTCTGGCATTCCAAGGCTTCCCCAGAACCACATACCCTGGAACCGTGGAGTCCCTGGGTCTAGGGCAATCTGCTTGGTAGAGCTCCCCAGCAGCCCAGCAGGTTTTTAAACAGAAACCTTCATGGCAGACAGGGTTCCCTTGGAATCCTGCCTCTGGTTCAGCAAACCCAACTCACTTTCATGAGAAGTTTCAGATTCAACAACTGGCATTTTCTGACAAAACGCTGTTCCATTGGAAAAATTTTGACCTGCTCTACTCATTAAAGGGATCTAATCTAGAGGTGACAACAGCATGAATAACTGTCTCCATCTGTTTCATAGAGAATGTTACTGTCTATTTGCCAAGTACAGATGAATTCTTGGTCATGGCGGCAATGTGGGCTTCCAGGAGCAGCCAAAGATCTAGTAACACACCTGAATTACGCATGATGTTGCAAACATAGCATTCCCTTCTTACGGCTACTAACAGAAGTTCTATCATCTCTTTTGCACTGTTTTCCCATTGTCACCCACAAAATCAATCTAAAAACAGATGAAGTTGCAGTCTGTAGTGGGAAGAAAAGCTCCAACTTCATGTAGACAGTGGGTTATTTATCTCACCGTGCCGGCCAGTATAATCAGTACAGAATCAAACACACAAAATAATGGTTAGTTAAGGCTCACGTAGTGTGGGAGGACACAGATCCAATTAATTTTGTGCTTAACACAGTCCTCAATCTGCTCATTTCAGACAGAGATTAGTATACTTTCTGAGATGAAAACTACTGCTGGATCCCTACTAAGCCTTCCTTATCAGAAACTGAACTAGAGACTCCAGTCTCTGTCTCAAACCTCAGAGATAAAGACAGAACAGGGAAAGTTGCCAGTGACAAGACAGATATTGTACTGGAGTGGTAACAGATTCTTTTCCCATATGTTGCTCCAGTTATCATATGCAAAGGACTGAGAACAAAAGTCTGTAAATAAAGCCTTCCTGCACAAAAGGTGTAGCAGCCACAGTGATATACTTGCTTAACTGAGAGTAATCCAGGACCATCAAACATACCTATTCTAGGCAGCATCTTCAGCAACCAAACAATTCTGAATAGCAGCATCTAAAAAGTCAAGGAGACTTGGACACAACTACATGTTGAGGCTCATGACACTAAAGGATCAAATAGCTACCTAGGTAAACTGGGTCTGAATGATTGGCTATTGGTTTGTCTGAGGACCTTAACAGTGTGATCTTCATGTCACAAAGTGTCTTTGTAAGAATGATATAGTGGGGCTCCTCATCCATTGGGTCTCCCTGATTTCCATCTCAAATGTACCAAGTTTGCAAACAAAAACATGTTTGTTTGTTTCTTTCTTTCTTTCTTTCTTAATTGCCAGTCATACTAACTCACCCCGGGCTCTGGCAATCAAGCTGGGTTCTATCTTGCATACCACCATCAAGTTTTGTAGGCCAAATTAAACGTTCAACTACACCTGAGCAACATCCATGTGTTCAGATTATGCCCTCAGTTACACCTGTGAAAATTCACTGACCATAATGGGGTTGCACAGGTGTCTCTGAGAGCCTAATCTGGTTAGCATAACTTCTGTTACTGGTTATGATGATTAAAATAGATAGAGCCCAGTTTGACTGTGAGAGCACAGGGTGAGTTAGCATGACTAGCAGTTAAGGAAAAGAAAACTCATCTTTGCATTTGCAAATTGAGCAAATCTGACATGGAAATCAGTGAGACACATCAACCATGGAACCCTGTGATACCATTTTTTAAAGTCACTCCAGGACAGAACCACACTTAAAAGAAAACCAAAAAAACCCAAACCAACCAACCAACCAACCAACCAACCAAATTTGTTTACAATAAGTTATTTGCCTCTGGGTGGCTTACAATTATTAAATACTACCTATATTCTCAAAGGGCCTCTTTTCAAGTACAATTCACAGATGGGATTTGTTTTTCTACATTGCTTTCTCTATGCAATACCACTTTGTGGAGTACTATGTAGCATTACAATCCCTTCACTTTAAACTTGTCCTTCCTTTGACACTGCAATATTGTTGACTAGTTTAATTCTCTACAATTTATTGATACAAGGCTTTATACACCCACATAAGGAAGTTGAGTCATAATCTAAAAATTATGGGAGATCCCCAGGGAATGTTTAAGTTTTCTAATAGCAAACATCCACCATTCCATCAAATGAACTGTTATCTTAGCTGATAGTTGTTTCACATTACTTTCAGAAGTGAAATTTTCCCCATGGAAATACATTGCAAATATCCGATAAGAGAACATTTAATTTACTTAATGTTTGAATTTTGAAAACCAGTAATGGTAAAGATTTTGAGGCCTGTGGATTTGTAAGGCTGCTATCCATTTCAACTCCAAAGATTTCAGGAATCCATGTTGAAAGAGCCATCCCCCAATAGGGAAAGAAGCTATACGGTCATTGGTTGGATCCCCTGGTGGCTACTCAGTAGAAGCCACAGACGAACCCTAAGAGGGGCAATGCAGCTTGGAGCCATATTAATTCCCAGATTGACTTTCAGCATGAAAGCAGGGGCCTGGGATGATGCCACAGAATGTAGCACCTCCGTTGCTCCAACCCTGACACTGTGGATCATGTAGAGTTCTCGCTGTATGTGACTCTTCTATTGGGGCATCTACATGGTGCCAGATATATGAGGAATTGTACTCTCCAGATGGCACTGGGTAAAATGGAGGAAGTCAGCAGACAAAGAGTAATGTTCCCTTGCAATTCCATCAACCATTAAGTCAAATTCACTTAAAAAACAATATGTAGGAGTTTGATAGTTTTAAATAGTCCTTTGATTTATAAACCACCCATAGTGCACACTGTATGTAGTAGAATCCAGCTACTGTGAGAATGGGAAAATGGTCTGATTTTACTTAATTGTTCTTTACTATAACTTTCACCCTATGACTTTAAACATATGCTCTTTTTTTGAAAATAGTCATTAACCTTTCACATGATGTATAACTAGCTTTATCATGCTGGAAAAAAAATTCCACTTTGAGTTCTGAAAAGACGACCCATTGGGAGAGACACAAATGGTAAACCATACCAAAGGACACAAAAAGGCCCATAAAACATCAGTAGGGTTATAAAGGTCTATGGATTTTAATTGCTGTGTGCCATTGGGCCTTTACAAAGCAATCAAGCAGGCAATCTCCAAAGACAGCCCTGCCATAATACATTTAACAATAGAGTTCTCACCCCATCAGCAGACTAGGGTTTATGAAGGTCCCAATAGCAATTAATGACCTTGTATGCCGAGAGAAAAAGACAAAATTACTTAAATTGGCTGCCCTTTTTTGATGCGTAACTTAAGTGAAGGAAGTATAATTTCAGGAGAAGGAATGCAAAAGTTTTGATAAGGTAGACAAAGACTTTTCTTCTTGTTGCTAATGTTCTTGTCTGTGCACGTTTTAAAAAAAGGCACAGAAATCTGCTGTCCTGGTGCTAAGTGAAGGATATTAGTGCTGTGTGTAGTTACCTAAAACAAAATTATATTGGCAGTAGGGAAGGGGAGAAAGATTTAACTATTGTGTAACAATGCAACAGTCCAAATAACAGAACTTTATTCTGCTTGACTGCAAGTTAGAAACGTCTATCCTAATGACATTTAGGTTGGTTTGAAACAGTGAACATAATCAGCAGCAGCAGAAGGTTATGTGGAGAAGATTGTTAATTCTGTGGAATTATAAATGGAAATTCTGTCTTGTTTTTCTCCTCATTGCATACACTGTACAATTCTGTTGATATTTCACATGAGCAGATAAAGCCCCAAATATAGGGTTAAAGGATAGCATGCAAAACAGTAATAAATGCACAAAGATACCCACTGCACTATGAAGATGAGCCAGTCATGTAATTAAAGCAAGAACTGAAGGTAGGGAATTTAAAATGAGAGTAAAAGACCTTGGGAAGGATACCCATGATAACTTTAATACAGTACAGAATTCTAAGTGATACTTCCACATTAGAATTTTCTAAGTGACACATTCACATTACAGGGGAACTGAATGCTGGTTTGTTTTTTCTCCTGAGGTGGGTAAAACATTCAATTTCTAAATGGGGCACTAGATCCACCTGTGGTAGGAGGGTTAGCCAATAGGTAGATATTCATTTTCATAATGAAATAAAAAAAATGGATTCTTCAATTATTTGTATCTATTCAGCTACAAGCCACTCCTTTTCTCAAAGCAGAAGTTGGAGCACAGAGTCTGTTTTTAAAGAACTATTGTACATCACAAAGAATCAAGTCTCGGGATGTGACCCTGGTAAGAATGGCTATAAAATTAATAGATTGCTAGAATATTCATTTACATTCTGATCTAGTCCTTGTTTTATGAACATTATTTTTAAGGGCGGGTGAGCCATTTGTAAATAAGATGAATTTTCCCAAATCCTAAATTCAGATGCTTCACTGTCCTGCCGAAGAAGCTTTACATACAAATGCTGTTGCTATTTCTATGCTCAGTTCACAAAAACTTCACTTGCATAAAGATGATGTACTCAGCATCACGCTGGCAGCATTCCAACTAGACTTCATTCTATTCAGGCTGGCTGGGAATGTCACTTTGTCTGCCCATTTAGCTAAGTATCCATCTGTCTTTCCCTTAGCAAATGGTGCCAAATAGTAAGAGGAAAACAGAAAGTTTATATAGTCTATTTATTATATGTATTTATTTAAATTAATATGAAAAGCTGACAGAAAAAAAAATGATGACCAGGGACTATCTTTCCTACTAAAAAACAAACAACAACAACAACAACAAAAAACAGACTAGCTCTGTTACCAAACCACATTCTATTTTAAATTTAACAATCTAATTTGATTGCAGCCTACAAGATTTCTTTTCCCCAGTCTTTACAGAGCAAGAGTTGCATTTCAAATCAGATTGGGTACAGCTAATAATGAACTTGTTTGTTTAAAGTCTGTACAAAGATCTTAAGTTTACATTTGTGAGGTATGTGGGAGAAAGAAGGAGAATAAAGTCTCACTTCCCTGCTCCTGCTCTCACTTGGTTGTAGGCAGAGAGGAAAGTCTAGGTGTTAACCCCCCATTTCTCTCCCCCTGCAAAAAAATAGTTTATTAAAAGTTCACAAAGACACTGCACAAAACTGTTTTCCTGCATGAATCCAACCAACCACAGTCTTACACTCTGTTAGCTCAGCCTTTCTAAGCAAACTTTGGGGTGGAAACGCAATTCACTGGACTGGAGTTGCATAAGCTATGGAATGGAGTCTTAATTCACTGAACTGGAACTAGCAACAGAGGATCCTGTGGCACCTTTAAGACTAACAGAAGTATTGAAGCATAAGGTTTCGTGGGTGAATGCCCACTTCGTCAAACGCAACTACTACGTAACAGGCCTCATTTGAAAGAGCATAAGAATGCCCATACTGGGTCAGACCAAAAGTCCATTTAGCCCAGTATCCTGTCTTTCGACAGTGGCCAATGCCAGAGGGAATGAACAGAACAGGTAATCATCAAGTGATCCATCCCCTGTTAGCCATTCCCAGCTTCTGGCAAACAGAGGCTAGGGACACCATCACTGACCATCCTGGCTAATAGCCATTGATGGACCTATTCTCCATGAACTTATCTAGTTCCTTTTTTAACCCTGTTATAGTCTTGGCCTTCACAATATCCTCTGGCAAGGAGGTCCACACGTTGACTGTGCGTTGTGTGAAGAAATACTTCCTTTTGTTTGTTTTAAACCTGCTGCCTATTAATTTCATTTGGTGGCTGCTAGTTCCTGTGTTATGAGAAGGAGTAAATAACACTTCCTTATTTACTTTTCCCACACAAGTCATGATTTTATAGACCTCTATCATATTCCTCCCCCCTTTTTCCAAACTGAAAAGTCCCAATCTTATTAATCTCTCCTCATATGGCAGCTGTTCTATATCCCTAATCATTTTTGTTGCCCTTTTCTGAACCTTTTCCAATATATCTTTTTTGAAATGGGGCAACCACGTCTGCACACAGTATTCAAGATACCATGAATTTATTTGGAAGCAATATGATATTTTCTGTCTTATTATCTAACCCTTTCTTAATTATTCCCAACATTCTGTTCGCTTTTTGAACTGTCACTGCACATTGAGTGAATGTTTTCAGAGAACTATCCACAATGACTCCAAGATCTCCTTCTTGAGTGGTAACAGCTAATTTAAATCCCATAATTTGATATGTATAGTTGGGATTATGTTTTCCAATGTGCATTACTTTGCATTTATCAACATTGAATTTCATCTGCCATTTTGTTGCCCAGTCACCCAGTTTTGAGAGATCCTTTTGTAGCTCTTTGCAGTCTGCCTGGGACTTAACTCTCTTGAGTTGGATCAAATCTCATAATCTCAGCTCCGTTCTAGAGGGATGAAGAACTAGGAAGAGTTATCCTTGCTTTCACTCACCCTGTTTCGGAAAGTCATTTGCTAGAATCCTTGACGTACTGAGGAAATTAACAGCGTGGATGTATAGGCATCATTTCTTATAATGAGACAGAGAACGTACATTTCTCATGGCTACCAAAAATCTTCAAAGGAAGAGGGTTCAGAAACCCCACTGAGGACAAAAATGACTAAAAGAAGTAAAGATCCATTACCACAAGTGATCAAGAGCTCACTCCTATGGAGTGCTGAGCACCCTTGGATCACCCAGACTTCAATGGGAGATGAAACTTGTCAGGATTGAGCACTAAAATAGTAAGGTACTGTACACATAGTTTGCCAGCTATTTATTACAAGGTAAAATAAATATTAAGTGCCAAAATGTAGAGCAAGTAAAGCAGCCTCTAACAGGCAGGGGACATAGAATGATATATATTATACACAGGACTGAAACACTACATGGCTTCTCGCATTTGTTGAAAACAAATACCACCACTTTGCAATTGGAAACATGTTGGATGGGGAGTCTCTGATGATTGATGAGCTAAACATCTTTCTGTCAATAAAATACTTAGTTAGAGAAAGCATACAGATGCAAAACATTGCCCAAATGGAATTGAAATGCATACTGAAGAAAAAAAGATGTATGGAGAATTACAAGAGACATTGAGAGGAAGATACAGTAGCACTTTACAGGTAGTACTCAAAATGAAAAATATTTAAGGGGCTGGGGGCGGGGAGAGAAGAATCTTAAGGAGTGACTTTCACACTGGGCCCAACTGGAAATAAAAATCCATTACCCTAACTTGTCATAAAAAAGAAAACTTTCTAAGTAATGAAGAACCTATAAATGGAATGCAGAAATTTTTCACTTAAAATCTCATGAAAATAAGATCTGTACTGTTTCACGGATATGCTTATAGTGTTGATCTCCTGACAGACTTTTAATAGCAGAGTTGAACTGAATTATTTGTCAACCACTTCTGTAGCAAAGGACTCTGATATTGTTAACATTGGGGCCCATGTTTTGGGCTCCAATACAGAAAAATGCTTAAGTACATGCTTAATTTTCTCTACACAGTTTAGTGAAAGTTCTTATTCCTGTATCTTCATCACTGCAATATCTGAGCACCTTTCCACAGTGCAGAGGAAATGTTAGGGGAATCCAAGCCTGCCCACCCCCTCTCCTCTCCTCTCCTCTCCTCTCCTCTGGGTTCCAATCTAGGGACCTTGTGTTAGACAGTTAAGGACTGCTTTTCCTATCCCTTGCCACTTCCCTGGGCTGCTCCTACCTTTTCTTGTTCTTTAGCATCTCTCCCTGGACAGCAGATTCCTCCTGCTACTCTGTGGTTCAGTTACCTCATGGAGCTACCCCTTCTCTCCTTTGGGCAGGAGTTTTCAGTCCTTTCTCCTGAAGCTATGCTGCATCTCTATCAGTTACTCCATGTCTGCTTGAGACAGTAGTTCCCCCAGCTCCTCATCTGCAGCTGGGTTCTCATTCAGGTCAGCTGCAGACCCTTAGCCAGTTTCTCCTCAATCAGCCCTTTTACATTTATACTTAGAAAATTGAGCAGGCAAACCTTCTCCTGATGCTGTATAGACTTATTATGAAGGAAAAGGTAGTATATACACCTCTACCTCGATATAAAGCTGTCCTCGGGAGCCAAAAAACCTTACCATGTTATAGGTGAAACCACATTATATTGAACTTGCTTTGATCCACTATAGTGCACAGCCCTGCCCCCGTGGAGCACTGCTTTACCACGTTATCGTCGAATTCGTGTTATATCGGGTCGCGTTATATCGGGGTAGAGGTGTAGATGCTGGTTGCCTTACCCAGCTCCTCCCTTCTTGAAAAGGTAAGAGGGGAACTTTGCCCCACTGTGCCATTTTGAGGCTCAACCCAGATCAGTAAGAGGTTGGGTCACTGCCCCCTGCAACTGTGGGTGGCTTAAAAATTATGCTGCTATGGCTCAGGGACCTGACACCAACAGCTAGTATAAAAGCATGCAGGTCACACCCTTACTTCCACCACCCAGTTACTGTTTGAAGAATGACCCCAACACTTCCCCATTCCTGAATGTTCCCAAAACTGTCTGCCCTGTAGTGTCCAGTCCTATCTTGGAATAAACACAGTTCTCTGCTCCTTTAAACAAACAGGCACAGCAACTTGTTTTCTTGACTGGAGTTTACAATCACTTCAAGTCAACTGGGTTGTCTTAGGTAAAAAGTAAAAACTTTATTCAACCAAAAAAAGAGAGGTTTTGAGTGAGTTCAAGTGTAAGGAATAATGATGGAAAGAGTTACAAACAAACAAAAGTAAACAATATGCTTTCTAATGGCTAAAATCTAACTTAACAAGCTACACTCTCCGTTCGAGGTAGTTTCCTCCCCAATCTCCCTTTCCAACAATAGCTAACTAGCTCTTAGTCAGGATCCACCCCCCAATCCAAGACGCTGGTTTTCTTGTCTCCTCAGATGAAGAATAATTTAGGTGTTCTCCACCCCTCCCTTTTATAGGCCAGTGAAAGTTTGAAAAGTTCATTGACCCTGCTTCAAGAGACAGAAAGGCTTCTTAGAGGTGGCATCTCTATCCTGCATTAAAATTGTTAAGTGACCACCTTTTCACCACATGGTCTCCTGATGGCTTTGTTTGCCTGGTGTGCAAATGTGCTTTTCTTTGTCTTTGGTTACACCTTTCTCAACTTACTTACATGGGAGACACATTCAAGCTGGTGGAACTGTAATCCTTTGTCTGGAAATATGTGTTTATCAGCTCCCCCTGACTTGCCTGGTTTAAACACATTTTAGTCATAATTCCACCACTTGTATATAATCCTGGTTGGGTTGACTGTACATATATCGCACATGAATATTAATGATTATTGAGCTATTAATTTTCTAATGACATATCACATGGCACCTTTTAGAAACAGATTGTAACACTAGCAAGTTGGGATACATTGTGATAGGCCAGCTGAAACTCACCACTAGATACCAGGGAGCCCCTTGTCTTCTGGCATAGGGATGCTCTTAGGGTCACTCCCACCCACTCTGCAGTGCCCCTGGTCTGAGACCCTTAAAGGAAAAGTACTACTTACTCTCAGAACTGCTTCCTGTCTATCCATATCCCCTATTTCCCAGATCACACTTCCCCAACACTTAAAGGGCCAATATTATGGGACCCGGGGGGGGGGGGGGGGGGACAGGCTGATCCCTAGACATTACTATCCTTAAAGAGCACCCTAACCCTGTCAGAGGTCTCCTTGGTTTAAACAGAAGAGTTCTCCTCATAAAGCATTTTCCATGAGAGGTCCTTGACTCTAGCATTCCTTGTCCTCCAACTTTGTGCAAAAAACAAAGTTATGGTCAAGGCACATTTCAAAGCCTTTCTGTTTCTCAGGGGAGGGCAATAGCAGCAGAACAATGGTGCTCTGAAGTTCAGGGGGGGAATTTATTTGCCCAGTTGCTCTGATTTTACGTGTTGATTACATGATCCAACAGTCTTTCTGTATTAATTATTATTATTATTATTATTATTTGGGCTTTGTGTGATTGTTATCTTTTAATTGATATCAGGGCACTTAAAGCTCTTATGCAGAGAAGCTTGTTGTAATTTGGAATAGAAATAAATAAATAAATAAATAGACAGGCTAGGTCTACACTCGGGGGCATCAATTTAAGATACACAAATTCAGCTACGCAAATAGTGTAGCTGAATTCGACGTAGCCTATTCGACTTACCCCGCTGTGAGGATGGCGGCAAATCGACTGCCGCGGCTCCCCCATTGACGGCGCTTACTCCTCCTGACAAGGTGGGAGTACGCACGTCGATTCAGGGATCGATTTATCCGTCTAGATGAGACGCGATAAATCGATCCCCGAGAGATCGATTTCTACCTGCCGATCCGGGCGGGTAGTGTAGACTAGCCCTAACTCTCTAAGTGGGTATGTTTACCTAATTTTGAACATGAAATTGTGGTAATTCTGCAAGCAAATGTTAGTGTTTTACCCCTTTTTGGCTTCCAGACCCCATTTTAAAAGTGTCTCAGTCTATTTTCTAGGATTCTAAGACAAGTGACAGTCTTTTGGATTAATTCTACCCAAACAATGATTTTTCCCATCTGACAGTGCTGTTCATAGAGGATAAATAAAGCAATAATATACTGCGTAATGGTAAAACTATGGGGTAACAAAAAAGAACATAGAGACAGAAATCCTGCCCACAGTCAAATCTATGATTTTCTAAAATAGAAGAATGGGATATCTAGTAAGTTGCTGTTAGAACTTGTCAGAAACTTTTTGACAAATGATTTTTTGTTGAAATATGGTGTTTTGTTAAAGCCAAAACATTTCACAGAGACCTAATGGTTTTGATGAAGTTTGAGATACACTGAGAGAGTGACTCACACTCTATAGCGTGGTGGTTAGGGCACTGGTATGAGAGACCCAGGTTTGAGTCCGTGCTTTGCTTGATTCAGAGTGATCTGGGAGGAAAACCTCTGCACTGAGCCAGGCAGAGCAGTGACTGATCCTGAGTCTCCCACATCCAGTACTGTAACCACCAAGCTACATATACACACCAACCATCTTCCCACACTGAGTTTGTGTCTGAAAAGGATATTTCAATACAATTCAATTTTTGCAAAAAGTTCATAAGGTTTTTGTGGGGAGGTTTCCCAATGCAGAATGAAAACAAATTTCAAAACCTCAGAAGTTGTCATATAATGGAATTGCAACCCTTCAGTCAACTCTAGCTGCTGGTTCCCTTGTGCTGTGCCAGGTGCCCACAAAAAATGGCATTTGTATATGAGCAGTTCTTCCAAAGGGCAGATTTCAGCTCTGAGACTTCATTCCAAGATCAAAGAGAGAAAGATGGATTGCAAGAGGAAAAAAAATCCTTTATAAATATATTTGATAAGTGATAAAAAAAATTCTGAACATGTAAAAAGATAGGAAGCAAACTTTTCAAAAGCACCTAAGTCACTTAGGAGCCCAAGTTCCATTGAAAGTGGATAGGACTTGGGGTCCTAAGTGACTTAGGAACTTTTGAATATTTTGTCCAAGGGCTTTATTCTGCTCCTATTGTAGTAAATCACAAAACTCATGTTGACTTTAGTGAGAGCAGGTTTGGATCTGAGGGCTAGTTTACACATACTGTTTGTACCTCTTCTAACAGTGGTGACCAAACGTACTGACCCTCTGAACCACATATGACAATCTTCAGATGTTCGAGAGCTGCGGTGTACCTGCTGTGGCTTGGAGCTTCAGCCCTATGGGAGGTGCCTGCTGGAGTTCAAGGTTTCAGCCCCATGGCAGGGTGGTGGGGCTAGAGCAGTGGTGGACAACCTATGGCCCGCAGGCCGCACGCGGCCCATCAGAGTAATCCGCTGGCATGCTGAGAGACAGTGTTTATATTGACCATCTGCAGGCACGGCCACCCGCAGGTCCCAGTGTCCGTGGTTCGCCATTCCCAGCCAATAGGAGCTGCGGGAAGCAGCGGCCAGGACATTGCCCACCACTGGACTAGAAGCTTCTGGCCTGTGGGGAGGGAGGTCTCAGGACTTTGGTTCCATGAGAGGCACCTGCTGGGGCTCAGGGCTTCAACTCTACTCCAAGCAGAAGCCAAAGGTGATGTGTGGAGGGGATTTTTGCCAGGGTTTGCTGGCCCTGCTTGGTCACATGGTGCTGCCAGGCCCCTGTCCTGCAGGGCAGATGCTGGAGCTGGCAAGCTGGGAGCTGCAGGGAAAGCTGCTGCTTTTGTTGCCACCTCTCCCTGTAGAGCTAAAGCAGCGGCCCCTCCCCTGCAGCTCCCAGCTGTTTGCTGCTGCCTCTCCACGTGGAGCTAGCACCTTGGAGCTGCAGGGGGGGCTACTGAGGGTAATAGGGGGGCATGCCTGGGTGGGCATGACACAAGCTGTTGGGGGGCAAAACTTTAAATTGTTCCCCCTCCTCCCCTCAGCAGGCACTAGTCATCTCTGAAGTGCCTAGTCCCACTCCCCCACGCACTTTAACTGCAAAAGAGCTACCTGTAGCTTGTGAGCTGTGGTTTGGCAACCTCTGCTCTAGAACTATATTGGTTCCCCTAATGTGGATACAGTTGTGCCGGAATAAAGAATTGCATTGACATACTTTATTCAGATTGGTTTTAATACTGTAACTTTGAAATATGCTGTATTTGAAAGTTTCTCCTTGCCTATGTTTAGATCACAGCAACTCGGGCTATTTCATACTATATTCATTCTGCTTCACAGTACGAGAATTGTAAACAATTTTAGATTTTCAGCATAGCCCTCTTAGAGTAGTTCATGCTGAGAAAATAATTCAGACAGAACAATTTATGACAATCTGTGTTTTAAGATGTGTTGCCAATCTCAGATACCAAACCACTTGTATTCTGAGCTTTCTTCCATTGTTCACATATAATTCAGACAATTATGAAGAAACTTCAGAGTATTAGTGCAGCCATTTATTTCAATATTTTTTCATGTGAACTAGCAATTTTAATTAATCCATACTATGAGAAGAAAGGATTATATTTGGAAAATTACTGGTCAAGTGGAACATGTGTAGCATCAAATTTTGCAAAAGGTTTACGGGCAGGACCTTGACTATGATTTGAATAAATATTTGCTGGGGGCAACACTGTTTCCAAAAAACAGTGGTAACAAATGTGTGAGCTGTGCTGTCTCTCCTCAGTGTATCCCACTTTGCCAGAAATTAAATGCACAAAAAGGCTCAAAACTGAAATTCCTTTGTTGTGACTGACAGTATTACTGCTGGAGAATGTAGGTCTCAGCAACCAGGGAGCCCACATGGATTCACCTAGCTTAGCCTGAGGCATCTTGTGTAGTTGAGTTACCCACTCAAAGATAATTTATAGCTGCATTTTTCAGTTTTGTTCTCAACTTGTTACTGCTGCCTAATTGTCCTTTTGATTTCTTTGCATTTAATAAACTGGGGTTTTGAGTCCCCTCCCTCCGCCCCTCGCCCCCCATTCGTTGTACTTCCCAAGTTTCTCTACACTGGGCCTTTTGTCTGCTGGGCTGTTACCTGTCATATTAACTATATTTTTCACACATTATTTGAAATGCAGATTCCAAACACACGTTCAGAGTGCATTGTGGATGTAAAACTATTTACTTTGATTATTTTTTGCTTACCGTCCTACATTTTAACCTTGTGTAATCTATTGCCATCAAACACTGTTGAGATAATGTCCTTCCTAGAGTCCAGTATGTCTCTCCAGGCACAGAATATCTTTTTTCTATTGTCACGTCCTTTTAAGATACTCTGATATTTTCCTTCCGTAGTCTTCTGTATCTTCAGGCTCTGATTTCTTTCCCTAACAATTTTTGTTCCACATGTTCTTACCTTCCTTCTTTAAGCCAAGAGCTTCCTCCTCAGGGTCTGAATAATGCACTTATCTGAGATCCCACTTTCAGACCCAAGGCTGCTTATTGATATATTTACTAACTTTTAAAATTGTTATAGCATATTTTTGAACTCAAGAATAGTTATGTGAGCTTTAGGACAATATTCTGAGAAATCTTTTTTTCCATCTTATATACATGTAAAAGTACAGGACTGTAGTCTTGGGAAAGTATACAGAGCTATCTAACTTAGCAATATAGAAGCTATTTTTGAATGATATGGCATATGTAATTTATGGGTGGGCAATATTAGAGTGTTTAGACATGGCTTCTGTGATGCTGTTACCTTGGCTGCTACCATGCCAGGCAACAGGATCTTGTGAACAGTTCTTACTGAACCAATTTCTGTCTGCCAGTGAATAGCCATGTGTGTGTGTGGCGGGGGGTGGGAAGCAGGCATGAGTGTGCATGTATATTAAACCATACAAAAATGGAAGGGAGTAGGGGACAAAGGTTTATGGGGCCAGTGGGGCTGTAGGAGGCATGTGGAAGAGGGAGGCTAATCAGGAGGTCATACCAGGGAACACGCCTCCATGGAGGCAATATGGGTTATGCACAGTGGGTATGGGCGGGTGGAGGGGGTGTGGGGATTATCATCTGGGATTTTCACAACATCACCAGATGTGTTCAGATTTGCATAAGGGGACACAGGTAATGGAGAAAAACGTTTCCATGAGGCTCTCCATACCATGCCCCCAAGCTCACAGAAGCCCATCTGCCACAACTGGAAAGAGATCTCTGCTGGGAGGCTAGTTCCAAACCCTGTTAAGTATTCTAGTAAATATCCATTTGAGCATTAATGTAACATTAATTCCATCAATAGCTTGTACCACACTGATGTAGGAGAAAGCAGCCAAAGACAGCAAAATTTCCTAGGAGTTATGTTGCCATGCAAGAATGGGGGAAATGCAGATTATCACAGACCTCCATACAGGTACTAAGAGGTACCCACAGAACCCCAGGTTCTTTATACTTGGAGACTCATATCCAAAGCCTTCAATCCCTTCCAGTTGAGGTGAGCACTAGAAGGAAATCTGTGAGCCACATATAACTTATTAGCTCATATTCTCCATCCTGCAGATTCTTACGAGAGGAAATATGACTCAAAGTCTTATGTTTCTTTTAAAATATATACTTTATGGATAACATGGGTCAGCCACCCAAGACGGAATCCCCACAGCTATACCACAAATACCAGCAGCGTGACCACTGAAATCTAGGCCACCACAGAGACACAAATGCACCAGCTGGAGCATTTGACATGAAACAGCAATGAAATATTGAAGGCATATGGTGATTTCATCTCTTTACAAATGAGATCAGGAAATGGACCAACCAGCCTCCAATGTCTTGCCAAGTGACTCAACACCAACTCAGGGGCTTGGCCATCCACTGTGTATCCCAGAGTCCATACCAGCCCACCAGCTTTACGCATTTGATCCAGCATAAGCTGGATGGAGAAGCCCTTGTGTATGGCCTTGAACATGCTGTGGGGATGGCATAGCTTCTGACCTTGCCCGCCTCAGCTTTAATATAGAGCAGGCCACAACATTGGCATGAGACTGTGCTCTCTGGAAATGGGTGATCCAAAGTGTGCACGCTATGCTCCACAAACAGGAGAATTAATGAATGAATGATAATGTATATTTTTGTTCATTCTCCCATAACTCCAAAATAAATGAAATGATTTTTCTCAGTCTTTCCAACAAAAACAGCAATTGCTTCTGATCTCAACCCAGCTGCTGAACACTTCAGTTCCAATGGAGAATATTTCAGATAATGAAGAAAGAATGAAAAAAGGATGTTATAATGAAAACCCATATGTAAATTTACTACAGTGTTTGTTGTAGCCCGTGAGAAAAATATAATTCCTAGTTTCTCAAAGATGTTAAAAATCAAATATTTGTTCCCTTTATAATTACATGTATACTGACTTAAATGAATCATTTGTGATTTTTGAAATTCATTTGGGCAAGTAAATAGAAACGTTACTCCACATGCTTAATTCTGTTTTTTAATTCTATTTTAATCAAATATTCATCCATTCTAATTTTTATATATCCAAAATTATTGAAAAGTATGAATGATAAATTCAAGTATAAAATCCAAAGTGTTAATTTATATAATAATTCACCTATTTGTTTTTAATTCCATAAGCTGTGGGGATCTTGGAAAGCTCTGAAGATTTACAATAAAAACATAGCCACGTCAGTAAATTTTCAATAAATGACATCTTTATTAAAAAGTTAATCAAAGGAATTTATTTACTTTTTATACTCATATTGTACAGTGTATGCAATAAGGGAATTCAGAAAGAATGATTGGTCAGACTTGTATCGGGAATTGAATGTTGTGACATACGGTATGTTATTGGGAAGACAAATTTCCCTAATTTGCCATAAGGACTCAGTTTTCACCTACCTTATAACTGTGGTGTCAGAGACATTGATGAGGTAAGATAGGTGCAAACAAAAGAATGGTTTGGAGTTTGATTCTGCTCTCACTGAATTCAGTTAAAGTTTTGCCATTGTTTTCAGTGGATGCAGGGTCAGGGCTTGGGATATATTAGCAAATATTTGTTTATTTAAGCCCCAATACTGCAAATGGCTCTGTGCTGGAGAAGCTCCTTTGAAATCAGTTGGGCTTGGTAGGTGGCAAGGATCTGCCAATGGGGAGCAAGCTGTAGGTTGGGACCTTAGAAAGTAAGTTATGTCACATGACATTTGAAAAGTAATTTCACTAGATTTGCAAAAATATTTTTGATTTAGCCAATGGACTCATGGACATAGGTCAAATCCAAGTGAATAATTGATAAAGGATCTCCATCCAGGCTATAGCCAGGTAAACAAAGTAATTATTTTACACGTGCTAAGACATGTATTAATTTACATGGATAAAGGACAGTAGTATTACTTATTAATGTCAAAAGTTACTTATTTGTACTTATATATAATGAAATAAATATATTTTATGTAATTGGTGTCTGAATGTATAGATCCAGTTGCATAATGCATTCATGATATACATAGCCCATTGCTAAACCCACAGTACAGATTCATCCCTTATCCTCCATTTTAAACACATAGACACATATGCCTCTGGAATTCTCTACTCTTTTTTTGTTTGGGAAGAGGGAAAGAGAAAGAACTGAGTTAATTTAGTGCTCAGTTATGAAAGGCGTTCAACTAGCACCCCTAGAGAGAGTGAAATCCTCTATTTGTTCAGTGAACAAGTACAAGAGAAGGGGAAGTGATTGTGTAAGCATTAACTCATTGACTCCACAAGATGCTTTGCTTAGTGGGGCCATCCAGAGGACTGAGAATCTAGCTCAATCTCCAGGACCCAATTTTTTAGCCTCTCTGCTTACACTACCAACAAGAGAACCCTGTTGTGATGATGGTTTTTGTGCTTTGGGCACCTGACTATTAAGGGACAGAGCCCACTGAGGTCAAGGGAAAAATTGAGACCACTAATTTTTAGCCCTCACCAAACAGCTGCCATATCATTTCTGCTTTTACAAATACAGATATCTTTAAAAATTATATAGTTACAAGCTCAGTCTACCATTGTAAAAAAATGATTTGTTGAGGAGAACGTGAGCCTGCCAACTATTTAAGAAAGTGCATCGACTAACACAGTGTAGATTTTTTTTTTGCTGTTGCCATTAAAAAACAGGCTTAACATTTATTATTTTGGCAGCTGCAAATAGCTTTGTTTTACCACCCGGGCATTGCAGGCTAAAAATGTGATGTCTGTTAGGCCCACTTACTTTTTGTATATTGTGAAAAAGGATAAACTCACAAAATAATGTAATTACATGTCCTTCTTTTCTTTTGTTATTCTCCTAATTCCCACACAATGTAGACCTGGTCCAAGGGAGGTCTCAGCAGGCTCCAACTTATTTGATTTCTGCCATACAGTGGAATAAACTTGTATCACTGTATCCAAAAATTCTACTATTTTCATTTATTTTACCCTCCCAGATATGTAGATATGCAGTTAAATACACACACCTTGCTAGCTCCTCATTGAAGAGGCTCTTTTATGTGCAAACCGTCATTAATGATTGACTGAATACCTGTGTTAAACAGCAGAATATGCAAAATCTGTTGCCGGATATTTCAACAGTTTTCTTCTGACAACTGATCAAAATATAGCTGCAGGAATCTACATCCATCTTAGGTCACTGGTTCCCGGCACAACTGTTAGAATGTAGAAAATTCAATTAGATAGGCATTTGTATTAGAGAATAAAACAAACCTTTAAACCAAATGTGATGCATCATGTTGACATAACAAATGTGGACATTAATTAAAGAGCAGCAGAATCCAGCAGAGAAGTTTGCCCTCCATCTGCTTGACCTGAGGTAATAACAATGTTCCTTTAACAAGAACTGACAGATTTTCTTGTGTTTGTCTTGAATCACTGAAGTCGCCACCCTTGGTATGAATAACCATAACCATATGTGTGACATCACACACAACAGGCAGGCCACAATTAACTACTCTTTTATTTTGCTTTGTTCCTTTTCATTTATTTTTATTCTCCTGGGATACGTGGGATCTCTATCTTTCTGCATCATTTATATTAAATACTATGACGTTATGGCCTGGGTTCAGATCTAGCCTGCCTCTCCCCATCTCCCTTCATAAAAGTCTAAGTGGTTCAGACTGTGAGTTTGGATTGGACTGATAGCTAATTTGCATGTTTGTGTTTTATTGGTCAGGTTCAAGAAACCTGGTGCAGATAGTAAATTATACCTTGTTGCTCCTACCAAATCCCATGGACCTAAGGGATCATTCACCCCAGGCTGTTCCTGTCACCACCCTCATTGGATTTTCTGATACAGAGTGAGGAATTTTTAAACTTCCCCATTAAGCGCTTTCCTGGTGGGAATCATTGAGAGAAAGCACCTAGAGCACTGTTCCTACACCCACTAGAGTCAAGGGCAAAACTCAAATTGACTTAAGTGGTGCAAGATCAGGAGCCAAGTAGGTTTTTTTAGGTCAGGGACCTGCAACAAGGTTTAGTCTTGTGGAAGCTAAGGTAAACTTATTGAGTTATTATTAATGCTAAGAGTATGGTAAGTACCTTACACTCTTGCATGAAAACAGGGTCCCTAGGGACTAATTCTGAGTTAAACTCAGCCCCTTTACACTCCTCTGGATGTGTAAAATGGCTTTAAAGGTGGGTTTACATGTCATTTACAGTGACCCCAAGGGCTCCCTTCTAGACCCACAACTACGCAATGGAGCCTTAGTGTAAATGAGAAATAGGCCCTGGATATCCAAGATGAATCTGGTCAAAGGCAATAAGGAAATCCAACAAATGTAATTAGATAACTACCATGTGTTCAGAATAGATATTCTAGCATTTCACTATTGTTTAAGTATAAGAAAGTGCAACTGCTCCACTACAATAGTTAAATGAGTGTGATGCAAACATAACTCAAAACAGTAAATATAAAAATGCAGCCCCATCCCCTTTCTATTACTCTTGTTATTACCAAAGTACATGGTAAAGCACAAATGCAGTAGTGGTAACAGTTTACTTGTACCATAAGAAGTGTGTGATGTTTACTTGTACAATAGACACTTGTAGTGTCCAATAAATAACAAACTGACGGTATCTTCCAGAACTGAAATAGAACTATTTAAATTTGTGCACATACTCATTAGATAATCAGGAAAGCTGTTTTCTCCCCTGTCTCATTATGCACTAAACATCAAATGAGTTCCACTAGAAATAGGCCCCCAAGGGGCTACTTGCTTTGTCACAATACAGTATGTAATGCCTCCCCGAAAGGAGAGTTAATTCTCTCGGTCGATTTAAAAAAAAAAAAAATCTGTTTTTCCCCCCATTGGAATTGTTGCTTCACTGTAATAAAAAACATTCCTTATAATTATCTAAGTTCCTCAAGCTGCCTTTGCTGACCCACATGACGAAAGTGCAGCCTCACAGTTCAGGAAAATAAATCCAAAGATTATAAACATGCAGCAAAATTCATGAGAAAGTTTTGAACTCATGGCACACTTCTATGAAAGCAGATGGATGATGTGTAAGACTTTTAAAAGAATTTGTTGTTAAACTTCTTACTCCTTTCCTTCTCACTCCTAACCACTAAGTCAAGGGCAATGATTTAAGGCTAAAGCAACACCCAAGAGTGTTAGGAAGCCTGAACACTGCTGACTTTCCCCCATAATCATGGTGCAAAATAAGTATGCAAATACCATCCTCTAGAGGGCAACAATCATATTGAAAGACATTTCAGTTTCAGAGCTCACTGTGGAGGTTCCTAATTCATTATGATTGAGCTATAGACCTCTAAACAAACATTGCACACAGTCTCCACTGTTATATTCCAATAGAAAGTGAATATGAGATTATGCTTCTGGGTATTCTAAAGTCAATTTTTTCCCTTTAATGTTAACCCTAAAGATAATGTCTTTTTGTTACATATTTTGTTTCAGGAATTCTTCATGTTGGTTTCCAGATCTTTGTATTGAAAATTTCCTCTCTCTCTTCCTCAGTCTTTGGTTTCCCTGTCCCTTTTTGGGGAGAGAAAGGACAAATGGGCAAGCACACTTTTACATTGCTCCTTTTACACTCTAATGTTGCTATTAGTGTCCTTAACTTTTTCTGAGTGCTGGTTAGGCTTCTAAACCTCCCCTTCTTACAGTATAAATTATTAAATCTTTAGAGAATTTCTTGGAAGCAAAAGAGAAATAGTATCCCATTTCTACGTGTTTTGGTACAACATTACATAGGAAATTAAAACATTCTTTTTGTTGCTGGAATTGGCTGAGGAACAGACAGCATTTTTCTTGGTCTGGAACTCTGATGTCAATATGAGTTAAAATATTCTCTCCCTCTCCCTGATCGCTGCTGCTTCTGCCTGTCTCCTTATAAAGATTATGCTTATGCTAGTAAATGAAGAAAGGAATTAGTGATGCTCCTCTCATTTCCTGTCTTCCCACAGATGGTGATAAATTCAAATTCAGACTCCATTAAACCTGAGTAGAGAAACCCAGCAGGTGGCTACACTAATGGAAAATCCTGGCTTTGGAATAATGGGAATTACAACCGACAGCTCTTCTACACCACAAAAAAGATGATATATTCCTATTGACAGTATTGCATTTGAGTCCAGAAGGCTGATCTGATAGTTCAGGCCTGGCACAAGGGAAACTAAAAGCCCCATGGGTATTTTTCTTGGCCACACCACTGTAATTTTTGTCATCTGAACCTTCTATTACAATTCATTGTACAAATCTCATATAAGTTGGAGAGGGGAAAAAACGTTCTTCATTTGGCCTACAGGCATACATTTGTTCTTTCTTCTTGGTTTAAAGGACAAATAAAGGTTGACACACAACAGCATTTCCAGCCACTTCTGTATTTTTAATGCTGACATTCTTGGCCCAAGTGCTTTTAGTGTTTCCAGACAAGCCCATCTGAGAGAGTTTGTGTTAAAAAGATGCATAGATTGCCCTGGAGGTGTAATGCCTGATGTTCTGCTATAATTTCTGCAGGAATACTGTATTTGTGAGAGTATTTTTTCCCTCTGGACTTCCCCCTCTCCCTCCCCCCCAAATATAGGTACAGTATTTGCAACAGAGACATTCAGTCAAAACTAATTTGAAAAATCATCTGGGCACTCCAATATTTAGAATCTCATATCTGAACTATTCTTTGGAGTTTCATAAAATATAGGAAAATTGTTATAATGTATGTACATTTTCGTACTCTACCTCTTTCAGCAATTTTTATATACCATGTCCCAATAATTTCTCTTAATATATTTTTGTAACAGTTTTAACACTGAGTTAATAATATAAGGGATGCATGCATTGATTCAAAATTAAAAAAAACAAAGGTTTTTATTCCCTCCATTGCTTACAAAATTTCTCATAGTTTACAGAATTAATTGTAAGACTCTTTGTCCAAGGAAATCATATTTATAACAATTTTAAAAAATTCTTACAAACTACACAAGAACATAAAATTAATGCTCTGAAACATACTCTAGGGATCCATTTAAATCTTTTTCAGTTATTATTCTAGTGTAGTCCTGTAATGCTATATGGCAAGTTTCCTATCCTGAGCTAAATATTCCTACAATATAGTATTTGGAATATTTTCAGTGACATCTATGACATTTATTATTTATAAGAAATAAAGATAAATAAAGGTCACAGCATAGAACATTTCAGATGACACCATTATAATGCTATTTCCAATCACACTGGAATTTTGCTGTAATGTAGGACATGACTATTCATTTAACCAAATGTTTGTATAGAAATATTCATAATCTATTGATGTGAATTAAAATGATTTTTTTAGTTTATTTATTTTTAATATCATACAAAGCGATTTGCTTCACTTTCATCTGTTCTTGCTAAGAACATATCAAAATAACTTTCTAGTTTTGTTTCATAGGGCCAGGCATTTAATTTTGCGTACGTGTGTTCTGACTGCAAAATTGGATTAGTCTCTATATTCAAGTACAAAATTTCTCTTTTTGCAGCCTATTTAGTGCTTGCAACTGTCCTTCTTTACCACCTAAACTACTACCTTTTTACATTTTCATTCCTGACAATTAGTTCCCATCTTTTATTATTGGCAAAATACAGTATTTTCCTTCAATTCCTTTTATCTTCAGCTCAATCAAGTATAGTTATTTCTAGCTGCAAAGAGGGTTATAGGTGAAAATTTGCCTCAGAACTTGTTTTGCTAGCTGGTATTTCATCCATAACCTTCTTTCCTCCTGAAATGTACATATATTGCTCCTACACAACACTGATTTGGTGGCTTAACAAAGAGAAAAATATAATAATAATCGGTTACATAACATTATGTAAGGGGTCAAAGATCAACACTTTTCTTTAACAGTCTAAATAAAAACATGCATGCATAATGGCATCAGGGTTGAAAAAAAAAAAAACATTCTGATGTGACCTCTTTCTACTTTACTAAGAAATACAATTTTTAAGTAAAGTATATTCTGAATCTGTAATAGTTAGTCTGCCAAGGAAGCATGGATTTCTGAACACTTTAGTTCACAAAGGAATAGTTATTCACCTATCTCTTAGGATTCAAGTAGTCTGGGACTAGAACATGGGAATGCACTCTTTAAAACAAAAAACAAAAACAAAGGGAATGTGCATTCTGTATATCTGCAAGTACATTATTCTTGCGATGGCTTGTTTGTAAATGATGAAAAATGTCTGGCAGTATTGAAGATAAGTCAAATGGCAATGCTTGTATTCTGATATAAAAGTCTTATCAAAGTAGCAATCGTTCATATTCCCATATTAGGATATATCACTATTATGATGGCTGACTATATCTTGGCTTAGACAAAGTGTCGTCTCATAAATAGACTTAATGCATAAATGTCTGCCGGGAGCAAGCAACAGCAAAATATGGACAGATGTTTGGCTCTCTTCAGAGCTCATCAGAACAGTTCAACTGCTTTATCTGTCAGATGGGTTCAGCCCCAAGTCCAGATTCAGAGAGGCTCAGCAGTTTGAGACTATGATAGTGATGAACAGAGCTGAATGAATAGTTTTTCAACAAATAATTTATTTTAAAAAAATGTAACCTACTACTCTTCTCACAGAATTTCCCATGAGCAGATCAAGATTTCCTGAAATTCATTATTCACATTTACTCAAAGCCTATCTTTCAGAATATATTATATGGATCAAGCAAATAGATGAAATTCCAGGTGTGTTCTTTAGCTGAGATTGGTCAGATAAGTCACATGGCATTAATTCTGTTATCATGTGGGATGAGTAGAAACATACTTGTGATGCAAAGTCTTGTGTCTGCTTGCTTGCAGAAATTTAAAATTTGGTTTACATGAATACTTATGCATGTGGCTTCGGGGAAAGGGGAGAGGTGGGATTGAGGTCATGGGGCAGGAATGCAGATTAACTTTTCTGCGGCTCCCCAATGTTTCAATAAATGTCCTCCCCCACAAAGCAAGGTGCTGGGGAGCAGCTCCTGGCTGTGGATTCATTAGAGTCATAGTGCCTGGGAACAAGAGACAGGAGCAGTAGGTACGAGAGCAGGCACAGAGACATAGGGCCTTCGCTCCTGTGTCTGGCCATGCTCTCCAGCCTCACTATGAATTGTTTCCAGGAAACCAGGATGGAATTGCACATGGACTTTTCTACTTCCCAGAGCCCCATCTTTAGCAATAGGTTTCAGAGTGGTAGCTGTGTTAGTCTGTATCAGCAAAAAGAACGCAGAGTACTTGTGGCGCCTTAGAGACTAACACATTTACTTGAGCGTAAGCTTTCGTGGGCTAAAATCCACTTCATCGGATGCATGCAGTGGAAAATACAGTAGGAACATATATATACACAGAGAACATGAAAAAATTGGTGTTGCCATACTAACTATAACGAGAGTAATCAATTAAGGTGTTCTATTATCAGCAGGAGAAAAAAAAACTTTTGTAGTGATAATCAGGATGGCCCATTTCCAACAGTTGACAAGAAGGTCAGGAACCTATCCTTGCAACAAAGCCCGTTTCGAACTCTGTCCACATATCTATTCAGGGGACACCATCATAGGACCTAATCACATCAGGCACACTATTAGAGGCTCATTCACCTGCATATTTACCAATGTGATATATGCCATCATGTGCCAGCAATGCCCTTTTCCATGTACATTGGCCAGAATTGGAATTAATTTGCAAACTGGACACCATTAAATTAGGCTTGAATAAAGACTGGGAGTGGATGGGTCGTTATACAAAGTAAAAACTATTTCCCCATGCTAATTTTTCCCCTACTGTTACTCACACCTTCTTGTCAACTGTTGGAAATGGGCCATCCTGATTATCACTACAAAAGTTTTTTTTTTCTCCTGCTGATAATAGACCACCTTAATTGATTACTCTTGTTATAGTTAATATGGCAACACCCATTTCTTCATCTTCTCTGTGTGTGTGCATATATATATATATATCTTCCTACTGTATTTTCCACTGCATGCATCCAATGAAGTGGGTTTTAGCCCATGAAAGCTTATGCTCAAATAAATTTGTTAGTCTCTAAGGTGCCATGAGTACTCCTCGTTATCTTTGGCAATGTATTTCTAAAGGAGGTGGTGATAGAACCAATGTGGATTAGAAATGGAAAAGAGCTCAAGTCACTTAGCCCATTCTCCTGCACATGAAGGATTGATTCCTGTAGTTAGAGTTGGTTAAATTATTAATTGGTGGTGATTTGTCTGATGAACTGGGATATTTTTCATTGAATTAATTATTCAGAAATATTCATTTGACCAGCTTTGTGGATGGTTTTATAATATTCTGTGAATAATTTATTATTTCTCTATTCTCAAACAGTAGTGCCTAAATGGTGCAATCAGGATCAGGGCCCCCTTGTGGTAGGTGTGGTAGGGAAAATATGGTCCCTGGCTCAAAGACAAGACACAACAAATGAATATGGCATGCAGTAGGAGGGAAGGGAGGACAAGGTTAATGGTAGTAAGATTGTGCAATTTCATAGATTAGCCACATGCACAACTTAATAGTTCCAAACCACTTAAAATGAATTTTCTTTTATAAATAATGTCTATTCTATCTAATACCCCACACCTGAGCCATCATTTTTTAGCTCATTTCTTGTTGCTGTCACAGAAAACACTTTAGTGTTCATGAGCCCTTTGAAGGGACATAAGGCTGTGGCCTTACAGTTTAATTCAGGGTGGGCAATCCATGTGTAAAAGGTAGCTTGCAAGAAAGCATCAAGAGATTTGTGGAAGAGGAAAGGGACAAAATTGTGAAGAGCCTTGAAAGACAACAAGAGGTTTGAATCTGATGACGTGGAACCCAGGGAGGCCATGGAAAGATTCAAAGAAAAGGAGTGGAATGATGGGCAAGGCAGACCATTTTATCAGATTAATGCATCGATCTTATGCTTGTTCATTATATTGAGCAGTTCTGCTGATGTTGTACCTTTCTTATATATTTTACATTGGCTGCCTCCGAAGTGGCACACAGATTTTGGCTTTTAAATCAATTTGACCTTTAAATTAAGTGTTGTGTAATCAGACTATATATTTTTGTGACCTCCTTGAGCCTCATCCTGGGGGACATTTGAATTATGACAGCTGCATTTCAGGCATTCTACTACCTGCCTTAGGCCAGCAGAAGACTGAATCCTTGATCTGAAACCCATTGAAATCAATGAATTTCAGTGAGTTTTGGATCAGACCCTAAACTTTTATTTAATTTGGTGACTTCTGTGACATGGAATTCTCTCTGCCTTTTCAGTCCATTTCTCTTTATACTTAAAAAATATTCTCAGAGATTCTTCCTGATTTAACCCTATCAGCCCTTCTATATGAATTTTATTATGTCTCATCTTATCTTGGCAAGGGAGAATCTCCTTTGAGAGTCAATTCATAGAGTATGTGCCTCTTGGACCAAGCTTATCTGAGTTCTCCAGACTCTGAGATTCCTCTGCACATCCAGTATGATTTTACCATAGCACATTAGCTTCCCCTTCTAGCTGTCACAGACAACAGCAGCTCCCTGGTACCAACCTCCACCCAATCTTAAAATAGACCCTTTCTTCTGGGGAGAAGAGGCATATAGTCAGAAGGTCATATGCAAGGGCTGTGCTTATACAAATAGGATAGTAGAGACCTACTGCAGTATCAAAGGTCAAGTAGGAGGAGAGAAAAATCACGAGCATATGGAAAGTCAGGGACAGGGAGGAGAGGTTTTCATCCAAAAATTATTTGTGTTTTGTGTTAAGGTCAGAGGGTGGGCAAAGGTTCAGACAAGTTCTTTCTTCTTTGTGTGTGTGTGTAATCAAACTGTTTTTGTTATCCTTATTTTTGTCTTCCAAGCTCAGTTGGCTCAAATTTCACACGCTGAAAAGACAGCAGCTGGGTGGTTCAACTGTAGGAGAATATGCATTTACCTTTGATGGCACTGCTAAGGGAACCATTTGCAGGAATATCTGTTTTACAACACTAATATTCTACACTTGCTATGGGATACATCATGTCTTTGTGACATTTTGGGAATTACCCAGACCAATATGGGGTTCTGTCACCTGCAACCCTGGGTGCCTTAACAGTACGCTGCTATGTCTCTGAGATCTGATGTCCATTAGCAAGCCTAGAAGCATAAAGGTCCCATCCTGGCTTCCAGCAGCCTAGTCTCTTCTTGCAGAGTGACACCAAACATTCCTTCCAGTCTAGAGTCTCCCCAAATCCATCTGCCACAAGTTCTTAAGTACCAGGCTTTTCCCCCACTGGTTCGTCACCCCTGAAGGTGTGAAGCCTGCCCCCAGATATCAGTTCATTCTGGGGACATGTTCCACACAGTTTTCAAAACAGAACTTCTTGGCATAGGCAGCAGGTATAATAGACCAGGGAGGCTCTGCCTCCCCCGGTGCTGCCGCAGCTGCTGGAGCCCCCCGTTGCAGGGTTTGGCAACAAAGTTTTTGCTTTATTATGCCCCATGCAGATTTCGGGGCAGCTGAGGAGGCACATACCACCTCCTCAGCAGCCCCAGACCCTGCATGGGGCATATAAAAAAGCATCTTCTACAGCCGCTTTTCCCTTGGGCGGTAGGCCGGTTGGGTCAGGGGAGGGGAGGTACAGCTCAGGGCTTCTGCCAGCCCAGATGGGGCTCCTCTGGGTATGTGGGGGAGGGATGCTCTGGGCTGCGGCTGGCATGGGGCTCCTCTTGGCGGGGTTGGGGGGGGGCTCTCCAGGTGAGGGCAGCTTGTGGCTTTGGCCGGGGGGGGAGGGGTAGGGCACGGGGGGTCTCGTGGCTGTGGCCATGGAGAGAGAATGGGCTGCTTGTGGCTCTGGCCGGGGGGGGGAGGGCACAGGGAGTCTCGTGGCCATGGGGAGGGCATGGGCGGAAGGGGCATAGCTGGGGGCTAGCCTCCCCAGAGTGGGGCTCCACCCACCGCCCATGTGCTTAGGGTAAAAATAAACAAAAAATGTATTTAATAGAAAAGCATAGAATCAAAGATGAAAGAGTAAGGAAAAGTAAACATACCTTCCACAGAAAAGAAACACAAAGACAAGCTCAGGCTCTACACTTCTATATTAGTTTTCCAAGACTAAGGCTCTCTTTTCAGTTTCAAATTGTTTCAATGTTTTCCCATTAACGTTAATGGTCCACCATTGTCTCTTCCTGGCTGGCCATGGATGGGTATTTAAAGCTTGTTTCATGTAAACTACCACCTTAGGACTCAGGAAGCACTCCCTACCTGTCTGATTGCTTCTTCACCCTCATGGTGCAACTACAGCAGTGGTGCCCAAACTTTAACAATCTGTGAACCCCTTTCACTAAAATGTCAAGTCTCGTGAACCCCCTCCTAAAAATGAATATTTCCAGGGATTTTCTCCTTTTCCTGAGTATAAATTATAAAAGCAGTGATCTTGGAAATATAAAATTTGTTTTTATGACATGCTTATTACACACTATTATTAATTATTATTTAGAAATACAGTATTTTTATTACATTATGAAAATAACAACACTCTTCCAAGATCTGACTTTTGTAGCTTGTATCACTTTGAATAAGCCTGTTATAAGACAAGGCTCCTATGTTTCATCAAGGAGTATCAGATGTGAAACAGCAGGAAGGTATTTAAGAAGCCAACTCAAAGAGTTCCTCCTACACAAGCACTCAGGTCTTGAGCAGTCCAGGCCAACAATACACGTTACAACAAAGCTTCAACTTGTTCTTCATAATAATTTTAAAAACAATACTAGCTGCCTATTTAATTTTAAAAACAGCAAAACATATCCACCTCCCTTTCCATTTCTTATAAGGAGTCTTGAAGTTTATATCTCCTCAGTGTAATACATATGCTTGCTTTGATCTTGCTTAGCTCTTGGAAGTCCAGGGGCTCTGGGCTGCTGGCCCCGTGCTGCCCGGGGTCCCTAGGGACAGCTCTGTCCACCATTAGGGATTTTTTTCCTGAGAACCCCCTGTAACATTTCGTGACCCCCCAGGGGTTCACAAACCCCAGTTTGGGAACCACTGAACTACAGTATTACCTCATAACAGTTACTACACACACACACACACACACACACATCCATAACTTGTATACATATCTCTTAATGGCCATCAAGTTCAGAACTTTACAAGCTTTCATAAAAGATCTTACTTGACATATTTATACAAAATAATGTTGTATACAACCAGCTGATTCAATTGCTTATTCTTAGGGGTTCAGAGCCCCTGTTCTCCCCTTGGGCTGCCTGAACCCTAATTATCACAGTGTTTCATCCTCAAAGCAGGGGCGGCTTCAGGCACCAGCGCAGCAAGCGTGTGCCTGGGGTGGCAAGCCGTGGGGGGTAGCCTGCCGGTCGCTGTGAGGGTGGCAGTCAGGCTGCCTTCGGCGGCATGCCTGCAGGAGGTTCAACAGTGCCGCAGTTTCAGCGGCAATTCGGCGGCAGGGACGCCAGCACGGCACCAGCGGACCTCCCACAGGCATGCCGCCGAATCTGCATGACCAGCAGACCACCCACAAGCACGCCGCAGAAAGCCGCCTGACTGCCATGCTTGGGGCGGCAAAAAACATAGAGCCGCCCCTGCCTCAAAGATCCCAAATTGTGTGGCAAACACCACCACAAAGAGCCCAGAAAAATAGTAGTGTTTTTATTATAGACTAATATTTCTCCTAAATTTTGTACGAGTCTAAGATATGCCTTGAAAATGTGCAAGAGAGAGAAAACACCTGAAAGTGCAATGACTCTGTATACAGCATGCTGCAGAACACACTGTTCAAACTCTGACTCTTATGAAACGTCCTGCAGGATTTTAAATGTTCACAGAGAGCAGAAAGGATACTGGAAGACCTGCACAGAGTTAATAGTATGATAGGCATTTTATCTTAGAAAGATGATCTGCTGAGTTTATTCTACCAAGATTTGAATCCATGGCTCCAGGAAATTTAGCTATTCCACAATTGTGTGTGTTTGAAACTTGTCTCCTACTCTGTCTCCTACTATTTCTTCTCTTCTCCTTTTTCCTATTCCTCCTCTTTCTCCTCCTACTTTGCCAGTTTTAGCTGTAACTGTAGGAAAGTTGAGTTAAAAACGCGAGTTTTACACTTGCCCCTGAAGGCAGAGAGTTCCACAGTCTGCACTCAATTGCTGAGGAATTGCTGTTTCCCATCTAACAAGTTTCACCATTGAGGATGATAGTGTTGTAGTTCCTGAGGAACTTGGCGATGGTGGGGAAGTTGGCATCTCACACTGAGAGTTGGTCTCTGAGGTATCCTGGGCCTTGTAAAGCCTTGAGGATTATCACAGAGGCTTTGAATTTGAGCTGATAATCTGTGTGGAGCCAGTACAGTGAGTAGCACACTGGGGTGATGTGCCCTTGGTGGCTAGTGTTTCTGAAGAACTAGGCAGCTGCACTCTGGCTTAACTGAAGCTTTTACATGCATATGCCTAGCTACAGTGATCTAAGCAAGAAAAAAAATGCACTTAGAACATGCAACTATCTGTAGATTTTTTTCCCAGTTGTCAACTAATTTAATGTTGATGAAAGAGAAAGAATAAGGCCCTAGTCCTGCAAGTTGCTTCACCTGGATCAATTTCTATGTTCACATACACCCCCATTGACTTAATTCACAACATAGCTCTGCATGGGTGCAGGGGTTCTCACACAAGCAGCTTGAAGGAGGAGTCTAACAGAATTATCTTGAGTCCATAGTGATCCATGCAGGCAATTGTTTTCCCAATACACTTCAATACAAACTTCTAATGTTGCAGTCTTGGCTTAAAAGCTATTACCTCACCTATCTTATCTTTTTCATATCCTGAGAGCAACACAGCTAGAACAATACTGCCAATCTATTAAGCAAGGACTATCACTAATGCCAAACTGTCTGGTGATTTTGTGATGAGTCCAAACGGGATTAAGCAATGCACAGTACTTCACTTGTAAACTTTTATTTGTAAATGAAGGATAGGATTTTCAAAAATGCCTAAAAGTGTTAGGAACCCAACTCCTAGTGGCATAGCAAGTTAACAGGAGCTTGCCACCAACTCCATTAGATGCTTTTGAAAACCCCACCCTAAATGTCTTAACTCAATCATGTCAAATGCTACATGTATCCTCACTGAGGACTAGGTGGGTGGCAAATTGTTTAAAACTAACCTCTTTTTGAGTTAGACAAGTTAAAAATGTCTCTCTTATGTGTAAGTGTTCATGTTCACATAAGTCAACCGATATATTGCTTACTAAAATATTTATCATTGAGCTAAAACTATTGTAAGCATGAACATTTTTAGCCTGTAAACAGTAGTTTGGGAGTGTGTGCAATTCAGGACTGGGAATGAACTCTTTGTTTGTACTGGTTATGGTATCACTGTCTCATTGGCAGAGGAACATGGAACTCTCTAGCTGGAATTCACAGGCAGTGCAAAGAGTTAATATTGCTCAGATGACATTACTTTGTGTGTCTTTTACTGGCATCATTTTTGCCATGGATGGAGTGGATGTAGAGCAGCTATTTCTGACTCCTTTCCATACTTTCAAGTCACATTCCCTTTTCAGTGTGGAGGTCTGATTTTTGGAATAGAGATGGGGAACACTAGATAGTGCTAATCATACCATAATTACCCTCAGCAAGAGCTTCCAAGACCAGTTTCCAAAAGGTCTGTCCTCTATAGGGTTTTCAATCAGAATGCTTGGTTGAAAAGGGACCCTGGTGGTTCCAGTCAGCACTGCTTTTAAAAGCCCAGTCGGCAGCACAATGGGTCTAAGGCAGGCTCCTTCCCTGCCCTGGCTCCATGCAGCTCCCTGGAAGTGGCCGGCATGTCTGGCTCCTAGGCGCACAGGTGGCCACGGGGGTTCCATGTGCTGCCACGCCCTGAGTGCCGGCTCTGCAGCTCCCATTGGCCGGGAACCATGGCCAATGGGAGCTGCAGGGATGGTGCCTGCAGTCATGGACATCACGCAGAGCCTCCCTGGCCACTCCTCCTGCACCCCAAACCCCTCATCCCCAGCCCCACACCCCAGAGTCCACATCACCAGCAGGAGCTCTCCCTCCCTCCCACACCCCAGCCCCCTCCTGCACCCGGAACCTCTCATTTCTTGGCCCACCACCAGCCAGAGCCCTCACCCCACCACACACACCCCACCCCCCTGTCCCAGCCTGGTGAAAGTGAGTAAAGGTGGGGGAGAATGAGCAATGGAGGGAGGTGGGATGGAGCGAGCGGGGAGCAGGCAAGGGTGTTCGGTTTGGGGAATTAGAAAACTGGCAACCTGGGTCCTCTACATTATGTAAAGGAGGACAGCTTCTAGGCAAGAAGCATGATTGATTTTAAACAACTTTTTACAATTTTGTCAAAAGAAAAAGGAGAGAGAGAGAGAGAGAGAGAGAGAGAGAGAGAGATCTGGCAAAGTGAAGAAAAACTAAAGAATTTTTATATATCGAGCATCCATTCCTACCCCCAAGCAATTGTACCCTATGTGAAACAACTCATCAATTCTATATGGGACACATATGTAATGTGCAAGCAAACTGGGAGCTTTTGCCTGGTTTTGTCCATTGGAGACTCTTTCCAATTCTCATGTATTTGCCCCTGGTGCTAATGCTTTAGTGCTAGCAACTGAAATATAGTTCTTATGAAGTGACAGGATTGGAGCCCCCTTGAACACAATTGGTTCAGAACATCTCTGGGCAGCTTGCAAATACCCTTTCAGTTTGCATTCCTATATTTCCAGTCTGAGATTTCTTTTAATAATAAAAAAGACTTTTAAAAGAATAAGAAGAAAGTTCGATGTTTCCTAAAGCAACATTCAAAGCAATTAAATGAAACCTTTTTAACAGCATGATCTTTTTCATTTTCACTATCACCTCTTTAGCCTTAAGTAAAAACTAAAAGAGACCTTTGAAAAATGATGATTTTTTATATTTAATATGTGATCTTTTCATGTTTCTGCTGTTGTATGCTTTTGAGCTGTCTAACAACTATGGATATGTAGCCGGCAGAAGGGCAAACTTGTCTCATATCCTGTGAAGAGGTGACTACCTGAAGTGTGGGTATGAAAGAAAGAATAAGAATTCTCTGAAAGGTTTTACTACAGAGAATATGGGGCCGAGACCTTCATCTAACCCTGGATGCACATTATTCTTAATAATGCATACCCATACAGTTTTTGCAGACTTTAAGTAGTGAGCTTACTAAAATTGACAATATTTTACAGAAACAGAAAAAGTCATGTTTCCTGTATCTTTCACAGTTCTTTAATTTGCGACATATCACTTTTATCTCTTCTTGCTTTAACACCAGATTTGGTTTAATTAAATTTATGTCAAATGAACACATGAAACGAAAGGAAAATCAGAAAGCCTGCAGTTGCCCATTAGTGAGTCAGTGACTGCACAGGGAAAGGCTTTTGAAGCCTGGCTTACTGCCAGAACAAGCTTGCAATGATGCTCAGAGACACCCAGGATGCTTTGAAGGAAAGGAGTTAGCTGACCTGAACCTGCTCAATGGAATCGGTCCAAATCCTCATGGGCTGGATGTAAAATCTATAATAAGTCTTCTGTCTTCAACCATTTACCTGTCAAGTGAAAACAGTAGGGGTTGTGAAACTACAATAACTATACATAATTAATTAGAATAGATCTATTCGGCTTTATTTTACTTTAAAAATACAAACAGTCTAAACATTTCTTAACCATTTGGAAATGTATATATAATCATAATATTGAGCACGTAGATCATGCTGTACATTCATGGATCTCAAAGTGCTTCACAAAGGATTCTATTACCCCATTTTACAGATGGTGAAAGAGCTGTATAGAAGATAAATGACTTGCCCAAGGTCAGATAGGGCTTAATGTTGCAACATGCTGAGCACTGTGGCCCCGATCCAGCAAAGCATTTCAGCACATGCTTAACTTTAAGCATGTAATTCTGGGATTGCTCATATGCTTAACATGCTTTGCAGAATTGGGGCTAACATATTTAGTGCCTTGCAGAATTGAGCCCATTATGGTCACTGGCTCAGACAGAAACAGAATCTGGATCTCTTGACTAATAGATCTGAGCCCACCGCTGGACTATCATACCTGATAATCATACAGATAGATTAGATTAGTGTAGACAATGTATTGTCTATTTAAATTTAATCATTTTCATGTTGGACAGCTTGCAGATATAGATCATACATGATTTTTACAATTTACTTCTAATTTGACACTGTAATTTGTGAGAGTTTTGTAAGTATCTTATACTGAAAACAGGATTTCCCACCGCAATTGTTTTGTTATTATCAGGCTAAAATGTCAAGTACCATGTTTGCATTCTGTTTAGCAGCTCTATCACATGATCCATATACTTTCCTACAGTAACAAATTAAATTAAGTCCTGGGGCTTCAATATTTCAAAATAGCAAATTTTTGACACTTTATTTCAGACTAAACATAGGACATTTTAATCTGAATTTGTAGTAAAAAGAAACAAAATTACTTAGATATGTAGAATAAATTCAACCTAATTTTATGTCCATATTTTAATTTTTTTATGTACCAATTTTTAATGTAATGTAAGGGCACTTTTTAATAGCTCTTTGTTCTGAGATCCACAGAAAAAATATTTTGTTGATAGTAAGGATGCACATAAACTATATAGTCACTGGGGAAATATTCTTCATCACAATGCACCAGCTTCCGGAATTATGCTAGAATTCCAGAATTATGCTACAGTGGGATCAAAATGACAAAGGTATTCTCTGTATTATCTGATTTTGTTGAATTGCAGGAGTATCTAGAGGTTTCTACTAAGGTCAGGCCCCGCTTAATCTAGGTGCTATCCGTAAACATATTAAGAGACAGTCCCTGCTCCAAAGAACGTACAGTCTAACTAAATAAGACAAAGGATGGATGGGAGATAGAGGTGAAGTGACTTGTCACACAGCAGGTCAGAGTCAGAAACAAAATCAAGGTATCCTGACTCCTACTTTAGAGTCTTATCCATTGGCCATGTGGCTTCTCTAGACTTGTGCTCTCTGAGAGAATCAGGCAAAAACATGAGTAGCCAAGTTAAGATCCAGAATAATTTCTGCATCTGATTTTCCCTACAGTCTGTGGGGTTTACAGGTCACCCCAATACAGAGATAAATTTGAGTTAAAGAATCTGAATCTGGATCTGTATCGGAATGCAGATCTGGGGTTGTCCCCAGTTTGGGGACATCTGTAGTCAGGACCATGTGGAACTTGGCAGTATCCGTTTGCAAAGTATAAAGTGATCCCCAAAGGGGTGGGGTACTTTCCCCTTGATTTGCACCTGTGTTTCACTTTGAGTTCTCAATTCAAAATAATTAAAAACCTCAAAGAGAGACTAAGCCCAAGTCACTCCATAAAACCATAGACTCCTCTGCAGAACTTGACAAGAGTCAGCTGAGCCACATTCCAGGTAAATGAAACTTAACTGAATGCTTTGTTAGGGAAGTTTCAACCATCTCTGCTACTGCTATAGTCTGCCCCCCTATTAGAATTCAAGAGACAAGGAGAATCTGTTGAAAAAGCTTAATTAATTTTGATTAGGATGCCATAACTAAAGAGAACTTCCTTAATTTAAAGAGAAAAAGTACTAATGTTATGAAAAATATGTTGATTTTTGTTTTGTTTGCCTGATAGCCTACACTCTAAGTGGTCTCAGTTTTGCTTAGCTTGTCATTTGCCCCCATCAAGCCCCTGAGGTACAATATGTGTTATCTCATAACAACACATGCCTTGCTATTTCTTACTGCTTAATTTCAGGTGGAAAAAAATCAATATATTTATTTTATTATTTTCCATTAACCTCTAAAGAGTCGAGACCTAGTATGCCAATTTTCAGGATTACAAAGCTGAAAACAGTTTCATTTCACAACTGTGGTGTTTCAGTATTTTTTCTTTGTATGCTCCTTTTTGCTAAATAAGATCTTATCTGCACAGAATGGCATGTTCAGTTTTGTTCTCAGTAAAGTCACATTACTAGAGAAGAATACAATCATGCTTAGAGCTATGCTTCTGAGCTTACGCTCTGGCTGATGGCAAAAGCTGTAATATCATGAAGTCCCATGAAATGGATGCAGCAACTCCCTGTCACTTGCCCATAGCCAACTTTTGGAATTCTTTGTCACTTCTAGGAGATCAAATAATTTTGAAAAATAGTTACAGTATTTTCCAGTTCCCTGGATTAATAGCACAAGGTGCATATAGGAAAATTGAAAGACAGATTTAATTTTCAGCTGCCTTAAGCCTGTTGTCACTTGGAAAAATGGGTTTTGTTTTCTTAATGAGAGAACTGGTTCTTAAGAAGCATGAATATTTTTTTCCTACGCAAAAATTTTCACAGTAGGCTACAAAAATACTCAATTTAAAAACAGGATATATTGCTACAACCGAAAAATGTCCCAGGGTGAAACCTGTGCTCTTTTTATTTAGTAACTACTGGAAATCAGCAATAGAATATAAAAATGTAGTTTATCCTGTAAAGTTCAAAATTGCTACTTTTTTGTATTCAGCTACATTGTTTTATGAAACTAGGCTAGAACTAAATTAAGCCTCAAGCTGAAGGCAAGACATGGGAAAGCACTGTCATAAAGTGGCCCAGAGCAGGAGACAACAAGGGAAAGAAATGAAAACTGGGTCTGGAAGTGGCAGGAGGAACCTGCTACATTGGATAGTTGTGCTTGTTCTCGTACCAAGCCATCAGACCAAATAAGAGAGCAAAGTACTCTTGCCCCATCAGGTCTGCAGATCCCAGGAATCTTCTCAGACAGGCCCAGAGTGAGGTTTCATTTTGAAGCCTTTTGCATGGGAGGGTTCTGTAGCTCTCTCACTCATTGAGGTGTGCAAGTAAAAATTCTGATATCCCCCTCCCCCTTTTCTTCTTTGGTCAAATTATAGAATGGGTTACAGTTTTTCAAAATGTGAAGAACATTTGTTGAAATTTTACGTTTTGACCAAAACAAGTTTTTTTCCCCCACCACAAAAATGTCACATTTTGTCCCCATTTTAATCAGCTTTATAGATTGAAAGATAACACTAAACCTGTGAATCTTTGCAGATTTTCTTATTACTAATGAAATTCTCTTCAAGTCATTTCCTCATCCAAATGGAGGCCTCTGAATGGCAAGGTTTCTTTAAAAAGTAAAAACAAAAAAAAATTCATTGTGAAAGAAAGAATCACCATTTCCAGTCAGCTGATACATTACATTTCATTACTCCATATCCAGAGCAGGTATGATTTTTCCAGACATAGCCAGAATTCACGGAAACCCTCCTTCTTTTTGTTAAAATAGTCGAATAGAGAATGAGTGGGACAAAGTTAGGGAAAGGAAATGGAATATAAGAAATGGTAATTCTCAGTGGAAAAAATGTTTGTAATTTGAATCTTGAATTTAGGTAATGGTTACACCTGTACACTGAGAGCATATTTTAGCACAAAATTTACCTCTCAAACTCACATACGCTCTCTCTCACCCACTCCCACACACACACACACACACCCCAGGTGGAAAGAAGCAAATGGAAAAGTATCTGTTCTAACTCCAAATTAGACATTTTGAGTCCAATTTACTTCTTGAGTAATGTCATTGGAGTCAAATTCATCCATGGTATAGTTCCATAGACTTCAAAGACAATTTGATTTTTGCAAGCATCCAAATCTTAGATTTATTCATGACATCACTAGGGTTTTACTTTAGCCGCCTACAATTCCTTGTGTTCCCGCATCCTAATTTATACTTTAACAAAATGAGGCAACAAGATTGATAATTAGGCACAGAGCATTTTGAAGTGGGATTAGCCATTTATTTTCCTTGTTTATTTTTCCGTGGAATAAGCTGTACAGTACCTTTCTGCCAGCTGTTTTCTAGCAGCCTGGTTTCACTCACCGTTTTGGGGAGGAAAAAATTGAAGGCAACCCTACACAATTAAATGCATCTTTGCAAGAAGGGGAATTAAAATTAGCTGATGTGACACAACTCCCTTTAAAGATACACAGTTCAACTTCATTTTATAAATGAAAGAAATGTAGTCTGTGCAAATCGACTCAGATGGCTGCAAATGATACAGATATATTTTTTAAAGATCCTGAATTAGAAAAGGGATCATTACTGCTATAGACAGGCTCAATATTTTTTTATGAAGGGAAAAATGCATCACTAAATCTTGTAGTAAACAACTCTAAGTGAAACATTGTATTTACAGAATTTACTCCATTAGGATTTTTATCACTTTTTCTTTGATAAGTATATTGAGCAGGTGCAGAGATTTATAAACTAGAAGCTTTACAAACATAGGTACAGCTGAAATTAAATGCTCCACTGCAACATTTAGTTGGTAATTTCTATGCTTCCATCTAGGAATTAAACAATGGCATCACCTAACACTCACACCAAAATTGCTTTCAGTTAGAATTTATGGATCAAAGAGCATCTCTGCTGGCAAGTCTTGTCTTCACAAATTCCCTAGTTCCTGTAACCATGTTACATTACAGAATTACAAACAAAAACAGTCTCTTCTTGAGAAAATAACATTTTAAAGCTTCTAGTCAAGTTATGATCTGAACGAGCACTGCAAACCATCAGCTTGTACAGTTCACATGCTTCAGATACAAGTGCTGCCTCAGTTTACAGTACCATGATTAAACTGTACCTGTGTCTGTTGTCTAAAGCAGAGATATTGCAGCATCACAATAGCATCTTAAAATATGTAACAATTGGGAGAGAGAGGACAAGGTCTGTCAAAGACCTGTTAGCCTCATCACATTAATGTTTTTGCAAAACACTTTAGTAGATTGCTTTGTATGGAATATTATGTGCTCTGGCTTAGAAGATGCAGTATGAAATATGTCCCGAGAGAGAGAGAGAGAGAGAGAGAGAATTACATGCCCTGTTAAGAATATGCCGTGAATTTATGGACCTTGCTTTTACATACACTATTTAATAGCAACAGGATAAGGAAAAGAATGTTGCCAATGAAGTCACTTAGAGTTTGCAATTCATTTATCATGCAAAAGCCTGCAATAAGTATGAGCAACATTTACTATGAAGAATATGTGCCTCTGTATTATACAGCAAAAGTGAACTTTGCAACTGCTTATGCATAATTAAGTGCTTGAGACTAGCTAACTCTTGTGCACCTCTTTTATACAGTAATAAAATTTAAAGTGAAAATACAGACTTCTAGGCAACTGTAGAAATAGTAAAACTCTGCCTTCCTTTGCTCTTTTGTCATCTGGCTGTATCTGGCATTCTATATGAACACATTTTTGCATACGTTTTGTTTATGTGCGAGCCTTGGCATTTTAGCCATCTCCTGCAGAGGCCCCTTAGTACCATATGCTTCTGTTTTTCTTCATTGTGTGATGTGATCTCTTCTGACTGTTACACGCACGTGAAAGGACAGTGGGCTTTTGGGGGAGAAGAAGCCATGCTTTAAGAGAGCACACGTCAGTTGGCCTTCAGTCGTTTAGAGCTGATTGGATCTGACAAGTGTTGTAGCTACTCATCGTAATGGATGTCTCTGCTTTAGCAGAGGAGAGGTGAAAAGGATGTAATTCCCAGTGAAAGAAGGCAACATGAACTATTATTTAATTACTGGCTAATATAAAACTCCCTTGGAATCCCTTGTTGGTTTACAGAATTACTTCTTCCCTTCCTTTTAATAAAGAACAATCTGGGCTTTTAATGCTGTACCGTTAGCTACAGCTGGAATGCTTGCTAAAAGATGCAGTATGCATATTTCTTTCTTATATTAAAAAAAACCACAAATGTTTATGTAGATTTACCCTGTCTTCTTGAATTTAGAAATCTTTGTTTTATCCTTCTTAAAAGATTACTGCTCCTCCTACATGGTCTGCAATAATAATTCCACATTCAGTGACCACTTGCTTTTTGTTCAAGATTTGGGGGTTGTTTATTCAGTCACAGGGAAAGCTCTATTACTGGTCATAGTGACTCTCTCCACCTTCTCTCTATACATTAATGTTTTGGATCAGTCAGTCATGCGCCCATCAGGCCCATTTCTCTCTGAAACTGAAATTTATGGCAGATACTCAACTGGAGACTGATTTTGTTGTTGCCATTGTTTCTGTGGAAAGCAAGGAGTGTGACCTTGAGCTTTAGCTGACATATCTCTGGTATGCCCTCAATGTGTGCACAGCTAAAACAAATGGTGGTGTCAAAGGAACATTCCTAGCTTCAACACAGGAAATACAACTAAAAAACTAAAAATCATAAATAACCATGGTTTTAAAAGGAAAAATAGGGTGATCATCAATGTAATATGTGCAGCCCAAAATACAAACGGTTCAACACTGAAAGGTGCTCAACAATCAGCAACTCAGAAAGGTTTCAGAGGCAGATGCAAGCATTCAGTACCTTTCAGGATTTAGCCCCTTGGGTTTACACGCAATTTACTGTACTTAGCACATAGGAGGAAGAACATGTCTTGAGCTCTCTTAGAACTCAGTTCTGCAAGTCTAACGCATAAGAGAAATACCACTAAAATTAACACAGTCAGCATATTCCACCTATGAGTAAGACTTTGCAAGTAGGATATTCATCCCCAAGAAAAAGAAGGAATACAAAATTTTTAACACCTTTTTATTGGAGGAGACCCACAGAATTTCAGGCCAAAATGAGCCCTTATTTAAAGATACTGCTACATAGAGAAGTTTGTGTGTTGGAAATTATTTTCATTATCTACCCTATGCACTTAAAATATCATTTCAGTGAAATCATCATCATATGAGAGTTAACTATGGTATTGTTCATATAAGGAGCATGCAACCAGAGATCACATAAGCTTCTGTACTTATTGGAGGCGGCGAATAAAAGGGGGGGTAGTTTTATTTATAAATACAGAACTACAATAATTAGCATTTCACATATTGAAGCACTGCACAGAAAATGAACAATTAATTCTCATCAATGCCCTAAGATATAGGTAAGGAAGTATTATTAACCCCTTTTTACTCATATGGAAACTGAGGCAGAAAGATTCAATTATTTCCCCCAAGGTCACACAGCTGGCCAAGAACTCAAGATTTCCTTACATCTAACACTACTCTCAGTCCTCCAACCCATGCTGCCTCCACTTGTGAGTAGTGGTGTGTTTCATAGGTTTCTATATTCTCTTCTACTATATTTCACACTTAAGATAATTTCTGTTTAGAAAGCATTTATTTTGCACATTTTCTTAATTTTTAACCAGCTGCAATTTACAAACACATTAATATTTTATGCCAGAGAGGAAAGGTTTCATGCCTGACTTCTAATTTGAACATGCCGCTAACCCACCTATATTCAAATCTGACAAATGTTCACTAATGAATATTTGCAAAGTAAAAGTATAATGTAACTTCTAAGGAATATCCATATTGTGATCTCCTTGTTGGAGTTGCAAAAAGGCAGTTTTTCTTGCTGTATATTTTATGATGCATTGTATAAACTCCCACATGACACAGGATATAAGACAGCCACACCAATTTGAGTATTTTTCCTTTTCAACTCACCTATGTATAAATTTTCAGAAATAATCTGAACTAACCATGAGTATATTTTTATATATACGGTCCATTCAGCACTGTTTACTTAATCAAGTGTATCTATAGTTGCTTTGTTCTTTAAATGGTATGAAGAGAAATGTTTGGAAAGAAGATAATCTCTTTTCCTCCACTTTCTCTTCATTCTGTTGTCAGATCCTTATCTATAGCAAAATACAAGAATTCACACTAGCTGAAATTCTGGCCCTATTAAGTTTTATCTTGCATGTTATACATAAGCAAACTACTAATTGGTAAGGTATATTTCTGATTAGTGATTGGCTAAATTGGGTTGATTTTGGTATTGGTTTTGCAAAAATTTGAAAAAAGCAGTGATGATTCAGATCTGATCTCGATACATACGTACTGTATTGGTTCAGATAAGCGGTTCCAGTTTTGAGCCCTTTCAAATGGAGACAGCAACAAAAAGTAGTTTTGGATTTGAAAAACCAGCTCAGTGAGGATTATTAGGAAACCAGGGACTGTTTGTAACCTCTTCCTCTTTTAACTGAGATGACAAAATTCCAGGTAATCATAAATAGCTCATGTTTGGCTCACAACTACTGGTGACTAGGGCTGGATGAAATATTTGGAACAAAGCTTTGTTTTTGCTGAAAAATATAGATTAGAGTGAAACAAACCATTTCAAAAAATTTGTGTTGAATTTACAGAATTGTTTTGGTCAGGAAAAAAATATTCCAAAAACTGAAAATATTTTGACTTGAAACAGACTTTTCAGTAAATTTATTTGTCTTAAAAAGTTAAAAACCCTCAAACGTTAAACAAAACATTTAGTTTGGGTTGAATTTTTTTTTTAAATTCAACCTGAAAACATTTTTTAAAGCCTTTTTGGTTTACCAAAAAGTTTGAATTTATTTGTTTGTTAGTTAGTTAGTTTCGGTTGGCCCAATTCCCCTCCCCAGTTTTGCGGTTCTGTCAAACAAACAAAATCACTTGTTTGCACAGCTCTGCTTACAACATCACAAAGATATTATAATTATTTGATTAACAGTAGAAAGGTAAGGAAATAAGAGGTCAGGCTTATCTTTACACATATCATTTAGGGAGAAGAACTTATGTGTGTTTTCGTCTTGATTCCAATGCTGTTTTTTTATGTCAGGCAGCATGTATATTAAAAAAAAAAAAAAAAGGAGGGAGAAGGGAGTTTGTCCCCTCATGCTCAAAAGTGTCTTAGTGCAAACACTGCAAAGGTTGCACGTTTATACAGGCACACACAACATAATATCATCCCTATATCATTCATGGTATTAAAGAGCATTGCATTACCAATTAGGTCTTAATATTGTTGTGAAATCAGCTAAAACTGGGCAGAAAGGGGGAAATTCTTAAAAGAGAACCATTACAGACATATCATTGAGAAACAGCACACCCATTGTCTAGCATACAAAACCATGCTGTCACGTTAGTAACGATGGTTAGACCGGACTGGATGCCTCTGTCCTTGACTGGGTATAGTGGGAACACAGAAATAAAAAGAGTATAGGAACATCAGAATCATATTTGACAAAAATAAAGATTACTACATAGATCAGTAGCCTCATGGGAGAACTGTGCAAAATGCTATCCACTCAGTGAATGGGAATGTAGAAAATATTCCCTGCAGATATGTGGATGATGATATTGTATTATATAGACCGATGATATTATACATTGGATTTCTTGCTATTGCTCATTATGTGCCAGACAGCTGGAAGCCAATTTAAAGATACCTGTGGCTGCTTGCGCCCTTTATTACATATGTGGCATGGATGTAGAATACTGCATTGGTTGGGCCCTTGTTAGCACACCCACTTTATCAAAGGACATGCATGCCTTCCCCCCCACCCCTTCCATGATAGCACACCACCTGTGCCATCTGCAGCATCCTTCCATGCAGGCAGCTCTGTACCGGTGGAAGCATAAAGGTGGATATTCGTTTGTACTGCTTACTGCCATTTTGCACAGCTGGCACATGTTTATGCCTTTCCACACTGCTGCATGCTAGGCAGGATGATCAGGACAAGCAGTTTATACTGGAGCTCAATGGAGATGAGACTCAGACCACAGTAGCCTAGTTTCATTAGGAGCCCAATAGACAGGGGATGCTAAATAACAGCATTTCTTTAGTAAGGCTGTCTAGGGAAGCCTCCATGTGGGGCAGACTCAGTGTGGCGCACTGGGAATAAGATACATCTCCCATTGCTGTTTATGAAACTTTGGAGCCCTGGCTTTGTACCCATTAACAGGAGTTAATTCTGCAATTTCCCCCCTCCAAGATCTATTTAATCTGCAGGATTTCAGCCAACAACATGTGTATGCGCCAGGAAAGCAGGGGTGAGTGAGTGCATGTATGTGGGACTGTGTGGAAGGGTGGGGGATGGAGAGGCGGGTATTTGTCAGAGTATGAGAGAAAATGTAAAATAAAACAACTTCATTCTACAAAATCTAGAACTGGATGCTCTGTTACCAAGCCTGAAGTCTCTAATATAACGAACACTGTATCGTAGGCTAAAGGCTTGATCACAAAGCCAAAAAACAAAAAACAAAAAAAACCCTTTGAGGTTTACCAAATACTTTTCTCAAACATGCAGGGGGTCCTTTCCTCATTTGTGGGTCCACTCACACTCCAAACAAATCTGAAACTATTACAACGCAAGGCAGTTGGTTGATAGTGTGGAAAAACCTCATTTACTGACTGGCCAGACAGTTTTAAAACCTTCAGATTTTTCTAAGTCTAGGTTATTAACTGTCTGACTGTAATCACATCTTCACCATAGGGAGCTTCAAAAGCTTTTCATTTGCATTGAATCAGTTGCCTTCCTCCCTGTCTTTTTTCCCCCTGGAAATAAGCTTAAATAATTCAACAAACTGCACACATGGCTAGTGATTATTGAACCATTCTGAAACACTCGAGGCAAATGGACCATTATGTGGTGGGAATTAAAACTTTCCTTGCAGTCAATAGGGGAGCGTGTGTGTGTGTGTAAAAAACACTCACTATCCACACAGCCATTGTGATTATTCAGATATAAACACTGTTATTTAGTGCAATGCTGAAATATGGCATTGGAGATGATCTACTGCTGTATTATGATGAACATATGCTATGTATTTTGGAGGCAATCCAGAAATTTCATTTCTTTCATACTATACTTCTGTATTTTGAGAAAGTATGAAATTGCCTTTCATGTTATATATGTGTGAAAGAAAAAGTCACACGGGATCCTGCTGATGAAATCTTCCAGCCACAGAACACAACCTTGGATTTAGTGTATGCCACATGTGTTTAAAAAGAGAGACAGAGTGTTAAAGAATTTTTTAAAACATTATTGGGATTATTTTTGTGTCCCTCCATTTTTAATGCCATTTAGTTCTCTTTAGTCCAATGCTCAAAATGAGCCTTAATAAAACCTCTTTAAATGTCCTAAAATAGAATTTTTTATGCCTCAAAATGTCACAGATTTAAGGTCCAATATTTTAGAAAAGAATTGAGTTTAACTGGGAAACTAGGAATCTTGCCACTGCAATAGTATAAAACTCCTGTTTCTAGCCCTATTGTAGGGATATTAAAGAAGGTACTAACAGTGATTCCCCCAAGTGACAGTGACCCCCTCATAATTTGGCCCCCATACTTTAAAATCCAACAGTTTCACCAAGTACAAAAATCTCTTGGGTCTTCTGTTAAAACTTGTAAGCTACTGTCTGTAGAAACCATTGATTATATCTATCCTGTGACTACTATGTAAAACTTACAAACAAGTTAACTGACTTTGTTATACAATGTAAACAAACACTATAAGCTGTTAAGTGTCTTTCACAACTGCTCCTAGGACAGACCCCCACCCTCTGTGATTAAAGGGCCGGGAGTCTCAAATGAATTAGCACACACTCTGAAAGTGGTGGAGACAGTAAATTAAAATATGGTTAAGGGATGGAATGTATGCTGATGAATGCTTGATATACATGGATGGTTAGGGAGGTGCCAGCCTAGAAAAGGAGTATCCATCGGCCGAAGAATGTGTCAAGTGGATGACCAGAAACCCCCGGAGGGTAAACTGGGACCCACCCCATCACCTGGAAGGATGAGAAACACAAACTTTGGACAGTGTGGAGCCACCAGGAATGTGCCACTTTGGACAGGAATGTGCCATCTGCTGATTGAGTCAGCAACAGCAGGATGAAACAGCTCCCATAGACTAACATAGGAACTAATTCCTATAAGAATGGACTCTAAAGACTGATGACTTTGAGTCTCTGGTTCTGCTGCCAGCCTCCAGGAGCATCAGGTGCACCTGACACAGACTCGGCTCCATCCTCATGACCAAGATACCTGGCCAGTAACTTGGCATGAGCAACTTCTAGGCTGGTAACTATAACACCTATACAGAACTTGAATGAATGATTGTGTGAATGAATCTCTCTCTCTCTCTCTCTCTCTCTCTCTATATATATATATATATGTATGTGTGTATGTATAAGAAATAAGTAGTCAAACAACGTTGTTTACTTTTATCTTTTGCTTTATCAGTATATTTACAATAAATGTGGCATCTTTGCCTTATCCCTCTTAATAAGATCCTGCTGGTTTTTATTTTATTGGTATAACACTATAGGGTCCCAAATAATCAGACCATAATACTCTCACTACTTCAGGACTTAATGTTGCCTGTTCTAGGCTGCAGGCCAGGGTAATTTTGGGGTGGAAATTACGTACCGTAATTTCGGGGGCGGAAGAAGGTAGCATATTGCTAGCAAGTTATTTTGAATGGCTATGGTTATTTGGATAATGGGCAAAAGGTAGGTGAGATGGTAAATGTTAAATGCTGAATCATGTGATGAATTTTATTTATGGTTCCTCAATTTATAACATGTTTGAGGAAAAGAAGGACAGCCACCACCCACCTGCCAGATTCTAAACCTTCTATGTCCTGTACTTGGGTGTCTTAGAATTAAGCCTGTCTACAGCTATGCCTTTTGATTAAACAGGAGGAAACAAATATACAGTAATAGTGAGTTGGGGAGCTCTCTTTTTGTACCACACTAGGACAAAACTTGCTTCTTGCGTGGATCTGAGTATATAATATTTACATCATTTATATGCTCATGTGTATGGTGAAAAATAATCTAGAATGGCTAGGAAATAATGCTCAGCTACGCAATATCTGAAAGTCATAGCTGATGAATTAGAACAAAAATGTTTTCATGAATACTGAAGAAACCCCAAACTACCTGTCATGGTTCAATTTTCTCATTGTATTAGGGAAAACAAGACAGAAGACTGTTCAGCTATGGTAAAATATCACTTACTCTATATGGAGATGCTAATACTCTATGTTGAATCTCTATTGAAAAAATTGTTCTTCTACTTGAGCCCATTTCAGATCTTCTTAACTGACTAAAAGAGCAAATTTGAAACAACACTAACAATTGCTCATGCAGCTCCCCGCATTTGAGACAATATTGGGAAATTGTTTCCATGTCCCTACTGCTTTTATACTTATGGTCTAAGGTAGAGGTGTTGAATCATTTGGGTCCAAATTCTGAGGATATTCTCAATTGATATTCATTCCTTGCTTCAGGAAACTCCCACTGGTTTCAATGGGAATTTTGCTTGAATAATGTAAGTAAAGTAAAAACTGATCCTGCAAATACTTACGCAAATCTTGGCATCAATGATGGACATATGGAACTTTTTTCCTGACTAAAGGCGGAGTAAAAACTGGGTAAGGACCTCAGGATTTGGGGTCAGGCTGAGTGACACCATGGTAATTCCAGAATAATACATGCTGGTGTAACAGAGAGCACGTTCGCCTAGAGAAGATCTCCTTCCCTTTCTAGCTTTCCCATTAACTGAGCAAGTAAGAGGGGAAGTAAAATTACAAAGACCACTATTTCACATGAATACCTCCGTCCTGGATGCCATCACATTGTCTTTTTTTCAGTTGTTTTTCCATGGCCATTTATTGATAAAGTGCCTGGGGCCAAATTCTTCACAAATGGGCAAAAGGCTTCAGATTAAGCCCTAGATCCCCAAAGGTATATAGTCACCTAACTCCTATTGAAATCAGTGGGAGTTAAGCAGTTGAATACTTCTGAGGATCTGGGTCTAAGTCCTTAAGTGTAAATCAGCCATTTTCAAGGGTGTATTATTCAAGTAGAGATTCTGTTGTGCAGACTAAGACCCTGATCTTACAAAAACTTACAAGTAATGCTTGGCATTATTCATGTGAGCTGTCAGTCTGTTGATGTCACTGGGACTACTCACATGAGTAAAGTTCTGCACATGCATAAGTATTTGCAGAACTGAGACCTAAGAATAATGTAAGACCCAGAAACAGTAAGAGATGGGCCAGAATTCAATGGGAACTATGTGTTCCCTACGCAATGAAAAATCTGACCTCTTATGTTAGGGTGTAAATTCAGATTTAATTGCCTAACTGTGAAATTTTGGGATTCTCCCAAATCAGTAAGGGGTTTGGTCACCAGCTGCTTTGTAACCAGAGCTGTCCTGTGACTGTACTGCTTTGGTCCAGAGCTCTGACCCTGCCACAAGCCTCACCATGGCTTTACCCAAACAGGTTATTCTTTCCATACTGACCATAGTACCCTTCCAGCTGCAACTTCTGCCCCAAAATCATCCTAGTGTAGGGACCAATCCCTCTTACTGGATCCTTACAGAGAAAATTGTTAAGTTGATGTCTCTACAGAGACAGTGAAACACTCCATCCTGTCAGACTTCTAGAAAAACACATTTCACTGAACTTACCCAGCACTGATCATTTATAATGAAAGCAAAACAAGTTTAGTAACAAAAGAACATGGATTAGTCGATACCAAGTAAAAGGGATAAAGGTAGAAAAGGTTACAGCAAATAGAAGTGAAAACGCACCTCAAAAGACTAAAAAACTAGCAAGATGCAGTCTTTGTTCAAGATGGTTTCTCTCACCCAGAGTCTCCTTTTCCATCTTTTACTGGCTAGGATCCATCACTTAATATTGTGAAAATTTTAGCTTAAGTATCTTATCCAAGACCATGGAGAGAGTCAGTGGTAGAGCAGGGCCTGATACTGCACATGAAAGGCAACAGTAGTTTCACCATTGACTTCAATAGGCACATTGTTAGGCCCCTAGTCTTGTATTCAGTACACCAGAACACACTCCCTCTCACTTAGATAGCCATTTTCAAGGTTTTGGAATGTGTATGGCTACACAATATATATGTTTTATTAGACGGTTAGGTATAACTGATATTGGGTGTAAGATGTTATCAGTATATGAAAAGAAAAATAAAATAAAGATAACGTATCACTGCTTCAGACATATGTCTGACTAACATTATATATTTCACAAAATATCTATGGAACTATACAGGTTAGCATCATATACTTGAAATACTGTAGAGCCGTTTATTTAAGCACATTTATTTTAGCAAGAAAAAATGCTGTTCACGTGCTTCTGTACATTAATACTTGTGGCAACTCATTGGAAACTATAGGATTCCACAGATGTCACTGAATGTATAATTTGAAGACAATAGAGCTGTACAGGTATCATTGAATGAGGGCCTAATGTGACCAGCAGAACCTGTGTTAGAGGAGATGATGGTCTAGAAGAATCCAGCTTGGCTGTCAGAGTCTTGGTGAATTTGCAATTTTGTTTTTCTAACTGCCAAAACAAAAACAACTTCTTACTTGTTAACTGAGCACATTTAAATTGGAAATGATTAATGAATCAACACAGAACCCTCCAGACATTTGCAGAGAATCACTCATAAGCACTATAGAATTTAACACTATTTACAGCATATGATTGGCGATGACATACTGTTTGTTCTGACAGAAGACTTCCCTGGAATACTGGGGGGTTTGTGAGGCTGTGTGTCAGCTGCCAGGAGAGCTAGCGATGTTTAATATTGTTTAAATTAAGAGGATCGGGTGACCTATTTACACCTTGTTATTAGCTTTCCTTTGAAGTGTCACTTTTCTCTCGACACTTCCCTTTTTTTGGCTGACAATGCCCCCTTCTTCTGCTAGGGACTTTTCCCTCCCTTTCTGTTCCCTCCCTTGCAAGTCCATTTGTATGACAAATTGTTGCAATTAATTCTACTGTGCTACTTGCACCTATTTTTGGACCAACTTATACCAGACCCTGAACTTGCAGCACTGTTTAAGACAGCACAGAACAGGACCCATTGTATAGTTTTCAGATGTGCAAACATAGGGACAAATTTTATACTATACACCTCTGCCAATGCGACTGGCTGAAGTGGGATTGCACAGGGGTAAATGAGATTAGAATTTGGTTCTGAATGTTTTGCCTTGTATTTTGTTAACACAAAGTAGTCTGGTAATATGGATGGGTGAAACAGTTTGGAAAAAAATGGGAGTTCCCAAGTCTAAACCCAAGTTTTGAACCCACCCCCCTTCAGTTTTTTTTTTTAAGTTCACAAAAGTGAAGTTATTTCACCCCCTCCCCCATTACTTTATTTTTCCTTTCCTTTCCTTGAAATATCACAAGAAAGCCTCTTTTGTGAGATTTTCAGCCCTATTATTCAGACAAAGAGAGGTTCAGATTTTTCACCTAAGTACCTGAACTTTTGGGTGATCGTAAATTCCAGCCATCTAAGGTTCACCTTACATTGCTTGGTAGCACATGCCCTGTTGTGAGCTACTGATTAATTTATGATTATCTGTACACATTATGAAGTGGAATTATATCTCGGGCACCGGCGGCTGAGATTTTCCGACACTAAGCACTAATGGAAATTGCTAATCCCAACTCATTTTGTCATGGGGTTCATATTATGCACGTCCACACATTTTGCTGTGTGCAGCAGTTTTACATAGCACTTGTAATTGGCACTAAGATGAAAGAGTAAAATGTGTTTCTGTGCTATAATATATGAAGCAAAATGCTTTCATGAAACAATACAAAACCACTCAGAAGGACATGTTTTAAATTTTAACCATGGTGTTATATAGATATAAAAACACGTCCAATGATTAGACAGAGTTCAGAATCTTGATACAGCCTTTATTTAGATCAGTCACATCTATTTGACCTTTGGAAAGCTACACTAGTCTTGGAATCATAGGATCAATTTCTACAGTGGTGCAAATTCAGAGTAAACTCTCCTAAAGCCAGTGGTGTTACTCTAATTTACACTGGTATAAGTGAGAGCATTATTTGAACATTAGGTTTGGAAGGGACCTCCTAGGGTATCTAGACCTTCCACTTTTCATTGCCATTCAGATTTTGTTTTGGAGTTTCCTTCATGCCATTTAATAAAAGAAGGGTTTAAATCAGATTAAATGGGAGGCCCAGTTGATTAATTACTCTGTTATTGAAGCGGGATTGTGTGGTTTTTAATTCTAAGAATCAGTTTCCTTAGTCCCACCTCCCATCATCATCTGTCAGATTATGCTTCATTACTAGTCCATTCATTTTACAGATAAAGTGTTTCCTTGTTCTTATGAGCTACCAAAGAAGATAGCCTTCATTTTCATAAACTGTGGGAAAAGGTTAATAAAAACCAAATCTCTCTCTATCTTCCTGTAGAATACTATCTGAAGAGATGGCACTCATAATTCCTATTTAGCAACAATATTATACACAAAAAAGGTTTAATAACCCTGGATTTGATTTATGTTTAGTGGTCTTGAAACAAATGGAATGGGAGCGGGAGGATAAGATCATGGTTGTTAGAATTACTTCAACCCTATTCCTCTGGAAACAGGTGGGGGCAGCTTTTGTAGGTTGCCATCTAGAAATGAGAATATTTTGTACACACACACTGATGCACACACGCACACACACCCCAGAATCCTACTCTAACTATTTACGGGAACTGATTTATTGTGCTGACTTTCTTATTATATTATTATTAAACTTATTCAGACAGCTATTGAAATGCTGTTATATTACTTTTAATGGAAACATTTCCCTAAACCATCTAATCACTATAGATTTCACTTGTAAAGGAAAGAGGTGGACTTTTGACCCATTTTATAAACTGACAGTTAATGGCACTGACAACAGCATCAAATACTTTTGCACGTGTTAAATAATCTGCTTTGCTATTGTCAGTATTTTAAAAATCTTTTGTTCTCTTCCACAATTAATTGTCTGACTGTTTGTTTTACACATTTTTTAAACAAATAATATGCATCTTAATTTAGTTGGTAACTATAGTACTATTTTTTTAAAAAGTTGATACACACACACACACAGAATACAAGAAGGTGAATGCAGTTTGAAAAGGACTTCAGCTACAAAACTTAAACCTCCCTCCTCCATCTCTCCACCCCTATGCCTGCTGCTTTATTTAGAAAATAGAATACCAAATTAGAAAGTAAGATTTATTTATAGTGTGGAGAGAAATTTTTCAAAATTGGAAATCTAAGGTCTTTCTTTAGACACCAGGGTGCGTTGCAAAAAGTGCAAAGCACCTAACAGCTCCTATTGCCCTAAAACCTTTGCAGGTTTACTCTTACTAGTTCTGACATTTCCTGAAAATTTGGTTCAAAGAGGATATTGATGTATTATGTATATTATAGCTGTACATAAAACATCCTAGGTACTGTAAAAAAAACATAGAAAGACATTCAGGACAATATAAAGGGAGGTTAAAAAAAGAAAATACACAGTTAAAAATTGATGGAATATTTCATTTGACGTTTCCAAGGATAATTTATTGTTATTGTAAACCTGAAATTTTCATGAAAAGCTTATATTTTTCCTAATTTTTTTTTGCTAACTTTGAAATTTCAAAATATTTATATTTCAGAAAGCTATTTTTTCCATCCTCCCACCCCATTTTTCCTCAATGACAAAGAATATCCATCTTTGCTGAGGGGAGGGAGGAGTTTCCCTACTTTATTTTATTTAATGTTATTCTTAAAAATAAATAAAATAAACTCATCTTCAGATACAGACTGGCTAACCTAGTGAGGTGGCTTTAAACTAGATTTGATGGGGGTAGGATACAAAAACCCACAGGTAAGTCCAAAACATGGAGTTCTAGGTGAAGGATTGAAATTTGGGGGTGAGGGGGGTGCATGGGAAATCCAGTACGTACAAAGGCGAGACAAGAGGGAATATAGAGGGGAAATCTAACAAACATCTTAGATGTCTGCATGCTAATGCATGAAGTGTGCAAAATAAACAGGAAGGACTAGAAATACTAGTGAATAATCACAATTATGACATAACGGGCACCACAGAAATTTGGTGGGATAATTCGCGACTGGAATACTGATATAGAAGGGTACAGCTTGATCAGGAAGGACAGGCAAGGGAAAAAGGGAAGAGGTATTGCCTTGTATATTAAAGATGCGTGCACTTGCACTGAGATTGACATAGAAGTGGGATGAAGACCTGTCGAAAATCTCTTGGTAAGGATAAAAGGGGTAAAAAAACAAGGGGGATGTCATGGCAGGGGTCTACTAAAGACCCCCTAACCAGAAAGAAGAGGTGGATGAGACTTTTTAAACTAACAAAACCATCCAAAATATAGGACTTGGTGCTGAGGGGACTTTAACTAACCAGACATCTGTTGGGAAAATAACATAGCAGGGAACAGATTATCCAACAAGTTCTTGGAATACATTGAAGACAACTTTTTATTACAGAAGGTGGAGAAAGTGACTGGGGGGGAGGCTATTCTATATTTGACAAACAGGAACTCTGAAGCAGGAAGGCAGCGTGGGTGAAAGTGATCATAAAATGATAAGTTCCTGATTCTAAGCAATGGTAAGAGGGAAAAACAGTGGAATAAAGACAATGGACTTCAAGAAGGTAGACTTTAGCAAAGTCAGAGAATTGGAGATAAGATGCCATGGAAAGCAAGTTTAACGGAAAAAAGAGAGTTCAGGGAAGTTAACAGTTTCCCCCCCCCCCCCAAGAAACATTATTAAGGACAAGAGCAAACTATACCAATGTTTAGAAAAAATAGCAAATAGGAGGCCAGCTGAAACTCAAAAAAAAGGGGGGGGGGGCAAACAAGAAGTGAAAACTAGGTCAAATTACAATGGATGAATATAGTAAAAAAAAAAAAAAAAAAAATCACACAAGTATGTAGGGACACAATTAGAAAGCCCAAGGCACTAAATGAGACTAAACTAGGTAGGGATATAAAGGGTAACAAGAAAGCATTTTTAAAATACATGGGAAGCAAAAGGAAGACCAGAGAGAGGGTAGACCCATGAATAAATGAGGAGGAAAAGACAAGAACAGTAAGTGCAACAAGGGACAAAGTGTAAAATGTCTTTTTTGTTTCAGTTTTCACCAAAAAAGGTTAACAGTTATCGGACGACTAACAGAGAACATCAGTGTAACTGGGGTAAGATCCGAGACTAAAATAGGAAAAGAAAAAGTTGTAGATGTCTTCAAGTCAGCAAGGCCTGATGAAATACATCCTAGACTACTTAAGGAAGTGGCTGAAGAGATCTTTGAGCCATTAGTGATTATTTTGGAGAACTCATGGAGGACAGGAGAGATGCCTGAGGACTAGAAAAGGGAAAATATAGTAAAAAAGGGAATAAGGACAACCTAGGGAATTATAAACCAGTTAGTTTAACTTTGGTTCCCGGAAAGAAAATCGAGCAAATATTCAAAACAATGAATTTGTAAGCACCTATAAGAAAATAAGGAAATAAGTAACTGTCAGCATGGATTTGTCAAGAAAAAAAAAATCATGTCAAAACAACCTAATATCCTTCTCTGACAGGGTAACAAGCTTTGTGGATGGGGAGAAAACAGTATTTCTCATATATCTCAACCTTAGTAAGGCTTTTGATACTGTCTCACATGACTTTCTCAAACAAAACTAGACAAACTTAGCCTAGACAAACCTACTCTCAGGTGGGTGCACAACTGGCTGGAAAACTATACTCAGGGAGTAGTTATCAATGGCTCACAACCAAGCTAGAAGGGCATAGGAAGTGGGGTCCTGCAGGGATCTGTCTTGGGTGCAGTTCTATTCACTAGCTTCAAAAATGATTTGGACAATGGCATAGAGAGTACAGTTATAAAGTTTGCGGATGATGCCAAGCTGGGAGGGGTTGCAAGTGCTTTTAAATTCAAATAAATGATCTGAATTAAACAGGATAAAATTTAATAAGGATACATGCAAAATACTACACTGCACTACCCTGCACAAATACAAAATGGGAAATGACTGCCTAGTAAGGAGTACTGTAGAGCAGGAACTAGGGGTTATAGAGCATCACAAATTGAATATGGGTCAACGATGTAATACTGTTGCCAAAAAAAAAAAATGCAAACATCATTCTCATATGTATTAGCAGAAGTAATATATAGAGATATACCTATATCATAGAACTGGAAGGGACCCTGAAAGGTCATTAAGTCCATCCCCCTGCCTTCACTAGCAGGAACAAGTACTGATTTTGCCTCAGAACCCTAAGTGGCCCCATCAAGGATTGAACTCACAATGCTGGGTTTAGCAGGCCAATGCTCAAACCACTGAGCTCTCTCTCCCACCTCATGTTGTAAGCAAGACATAAAAAGGAATTCTTCCATCGTACTCAGTACTGATAGGATCTCAACTGGAGTGTTGTGTCCAGTTCTGGGCACCCCACTTCAGGAAAGATGTGGGCAAATAGGAGAAAGTCCAGAGAAGAGCAACAAAATTTATGAAAGGGCTAGAAAATGGTGACCTTTTTGAGGAAAGACTGAAAAAAACCTGGGTTTGCTTAGTCTGGAGAAGGAAAGAATGATGTGGGACACATTATTCAAATACATAAAAGGTTGTTATAAAGAAGAGGATTATAAATTGTTCTCCTTACCCACTGAGGACAGGACAAGAAGCAATGGGCTTAAATTGCAGCAAGGGAGACTTAGGATAAACCTTAGGAAAAGCTTCCTAACTGTCAGGGTGGCTAATCACTGAAATAAATTGTCTAGGGAGGTTGTGGAATCTCAGTCACTAGAGGTGTCTAAGAACAGTTTAGACAGCTACCTGTCTGGGATGATCTAGAGAATACTTAATCCTGCCTCAGTGCAGGGTGCTGAACTAGATGACCTATAGAGATCCCTTCTAGTCCTACATTTGTAGCATTCATGAATTAATTTATTGCATTTTTCTATTTGCCACTCCAATGGTGAAAGTCCCCCCCAAAAAGAAAGAACTTAAAAAAATCATGAAACCTATTTCCAAATGAGAATGATTTTGAAAACAATTTCTTTGTGAAAATTTTTCTTTCTGTGGATCAGCTCTACACATGCCCAAAGTGGTCAGGATGGTTTTTAGTATAAAAGTCTTTTTTTTTTTTACCATGTCAGTTTAGAGGAGTATCAACTGGCCCCCAATTCCACTTTACCTAATCATTATTACGTGGCTGGTTTCTTGTAGGTGTCGTGGTACAAGTGGGTGTTTGAGAAAATTTGAATGAATCCTGAGTACCTGCCTTAAAGACCAGCTATAGGAGGGCATTCTAAGGTGAGATAATGGTATGGAATAAAGCAGAGAGCGTGTTGCATGAGAAACAGACAAAATACTGAGGTTGTCTCCGTTGACAGAGTATAGGATTTGGATGGAGGTGATGCAGTAAGAGATAAGAGTAGAAAAATGTACAAAGAGCAGTGTTGGGAAGGGCCTTGAAGGTGAGTACAAGAAACTCAAACTTGATTAAAGGAAAAAGGGGAAACAGATGAAGGAAGACATGGCCAGTAAAGAGGGAGTGAGTTTCGGACACAGTCCAGATTTGTGGCACAAGAGAGATGGAGATATCACAGCTGACCCCCAAGTTAAGGGTCTGAGTAACAGAGTGGAACTGTGTTATCAGCATTGACTTAAAGGGGAGTGCCTGATAAGAAAGATGAGGAGCCTGGTTTTGACCATGTTATGTTTAGTCTGGCAGTGAGACACCTCAAAGAAAGTGTCAGAAAGGCATCTGTATCAAGGGAATCAGGTCAGGAATTGAATGGTAGATTTGTGAGTTGTCAGCATGGAGACTGTAATTGAAGCCATGTGAGTAGGTAAGACCACCCCAAAAGTGTATGTGAAGGAAACAGAGGAGGGGCCATGGACCCCTATGAGAATTGGGAGAGGAGAGGGTGAGGAGCCTCCAAAAGAAATGCCTGAGAACTTGGAGGAGAACAAAGAGTGGACATAATGGTGAAAGCCAGAAGGACATGATTTCATGAAGGTGGATTATGATCAACAGTCTCAAAAGCAGCAGAGCAGTTGAGAAGGATGAAGATGGAGTAGGAGCCCTGGTTTGGCCATGAAGAGTTTGGAGACCTCAGTAAGAGCAGTTCAGTGGCCTGAGTTTTCAGAGGATGGGAGGAACCAGAGTATGTGTGTATTTTGAGAGGAATTAGCTAGAAGACTGTGAAAGATTATGGATAAAGGAGAAAGAAGGTAAGAATGAGGACACAGGAAGGCAGAGGCAATGGGACTTTGGAGGGGTCAGAGGTAGAAAGCAATGTGTGTTTGTGAGAGGGAAGGAAGAGGATGGGGCATTAGAGAGCATGAGGAAAGGAGGGAGAGCAGAAAGAGGAGGATTTCATTGATCACTCTGGATCAATTTGTTCTATTTGAGAAAAAAAAAGAACCCAGCAAGATCTTGCAGAAATAGGGATGAGGTCATGGGTGTTGTAAAGGTTTCAAGTGGAAGTCCAAGTTTGCAAATAAGTTATAGTAATTTTTGGACTTGGAGCTGTTCTGTTTGACAAGAAAATGACAGAACTGAAGGAAGACAGAACAGACGTACTAGAAGAAGTCTGTAATGAGACACCAAGTCTGTAATAGACAAGAATCAGGATAACAAACAAGGATTTCTTGTCACCTTACCATAGTTATAGCCAGCCAGCTCCATGGGCAAAGTAGCACCCGCCTAATCCTTATGTGGCCTTTGGATAAACAAAAAAAAAATCCTCTAATCTCTGTTTCTAATCCTTCTGTTTTTACTGACATTCACCAAATAACTGGGACTAGGGGGGACAAAAGAGAAAATGAAGAAAGCTTGGCAAAGGCATCCAGCATACACCCCTATGATGGAAAGGGACACAAGCCTACAGACAAGCAATAAAGGCCAATGTTGGAAGATTGGGCCTGAACATGCTCCCACTTTCACTGATGTAAATCAGTGGTAACTCCGTTGCATTCAATGGAGTTACAGCAGTGTGAAACCCATAGGGCCCAAGTCATGGATGCTCTATAGTCCATATATATCAGTTACATGGATGTAGAGGGGCATCAAAGCCATTGTACAGAGCCCCTGATGAATCCTCCTGGTATAGAACATGCCCTTTCCCTGCCAGTCACTGAGCCAGTTCTACTAGCTCTGTGCAAACTCACACAAAAAAGTCCCTAGCAAAAAATATGTTCCAGGGCACGTCTGGGGTCTGACAGGAGTTGGCGGAGAAAGTGTTCAGGTGTTCTTACTCCCCAGAGACAGGGGTATGGAAGTAGTGTCACAAGTTAAAGCAGCTCTATGGCATCAGCAGGATAGGGGAGGTGCAAGCTGCCTCACCTCAGTCCTTATCACAGCTCTAGTGCCAGCACAGTGATTAATCAGGCTCACAGTTTCCAATGACTGGGGCATAGTGTCCACTCTAAAAATAAATATTCATGAGAGGAACAAACTCTTCCATTTCTTAAAATATCCATCAAATGTTAAGAATAGGAAATGCTCTATACTAAATTATGTAGATCCTCCATAAATACCAAATAATTCTTGGATAAGGTAGTCATTCACTAAAACATGCATCTCACTTGCTCTTCAGCAAAGAAAACAGAGACATTTCTATCCTTTAATGATGGTGGGACAAATGGAAAATGCATTCTCTGTTGTGAGCAGAACAATTTGTGTAATAAGCAATTTGAGTTTGTTAGACAGTGCACTTGTGTAAATCAGGACTATAATTCATATGGCGCAAGGTTACTAAATTAGTTTTCCAGCAAATGATTTTTGGATAGCACCCTAGGGGCCTGATTTTTCACTTGGCATTTATTTTAGACTTGCACCGGTTTAGCTGTTAGGTCCTTTTACTTCTATCCTTTGTATGTATTCTTGTACTATTCCATTCAGTATAGCTGCATATAATGCAACATAGACAAGTGCTGGGGTAAAAACATGTTAACAAGAAAGCATTTCCGTATAGAAATAGCAAAACAGGTACTTTCTGTCTACTTTTATTTTAAGGTATGTAAGGCAGGGAAAAATAAGTCTCCATTAGAAATAAAGCAGAGTGCATCTGACTCTTTAAATGTCCTCCATCTTAAGTCTCCTCATAGTCCTGCCGCCTTTCACATGGACAGGCAAATTCTGATGCTTCAAGTGTCAGAACAATGCAAACTGAATCCTAGATAGCTACAAACACCACAGGAAGTGAAAGCAAAGTGAGGATAGTTTGGAAGATAGAACTTGAAATAGTTTGCTTGTAGTTTTGTGGCAACAAACAGTATAGTAATAAAAGGAATCTACTGAGACAAACCTGCACTAAGTACAGTTAAGTATTTTTCTCTCCATACCCATTTTGATTCCATTTTCACACATATGTTATGGGGTTGTGGTCCTCAGGAAAGACACGATCACTCCAAAGGAATAGAATAGTGACAGTTGCATTTTGAGTTAACTGGAGGGTGTGGGAGTGTGTTGAGAGTGAAGTAAGACAGAAGGAAATTAAACAAGTATGTGAACGTGGATGATTGTCCTACCAGAGGTCACTATTGAGAGGGAGAAATTAGTTCTGCTGATGTTTGTATAACAGTAGTAGCAGGATTTGCAAAGGGCCTCAATATGAGGGAAGAAGGAAAAAAGAGACAAAGATGCCCCCCAAAGTTGTCAGTTTAGATGATGAGAGGAATGGTGGTAACAACAGTGACTGAAAAGAGGAAGCAGATAGAGCAAAAGATTGTGGTGTTCATTTTTAACCATATTAAAGTATTTGCAAGTTTTGATTCCTAATTAAAAATGTAAAACACATTCCTAGACCTGCTCTTATGAGTTCACATTTCCATCTTTTTGTTCAGTATACATACTCATTTCAGTCAAGATACTGAGTATTTAAAACTTATTAATCATCCTTGAGAAGCTATTTAAATCTGGGCATTATTAAGTCATTCTTTAACACAAGGGTGCACTACATGTCTGGTGTAACTGATGAGCTCTTCCTAGCTCTAATGCTGTCAAATTTCTTTCTGGGGTGATGTTACTGAATTGACTACACATTTTTGTAATAATACAATTCAAATGTGAATTTAATGGGTAATTTTATTAGCAGAAGAGAATCCTTTTGTCTGTAACAAAAATAAATGTCTTCCTTTTGCCAATCCCAATACTTTTTTTCTTCTTACAACTGCATGAAGATGTGTGTGTTTTAACTTGCCCTCCACTGAAATAAGATTTAAGATACCATACATATTCAGAGTTATATCATTAGCAATTCAGTAATGCCAGATGAAATAAAAGCCATTGTACGGTAATGATGTTATCAGGTTTAGAAACCTTTCCTTCAGAAATCTCTTCAAAGTTTGTTAACTTAGCGAAGAAACTCTGAAATGAATCCTAATCATTGGATGTTTTTAAAGACATTTCTCTCTTGAAATAATGGCAAGAACCCAAATCACTAACAGGGACACAAAAGGGAATATGGTACTTTTACAATTTACATCATTTTAAGGTATTTTATACACAGGAGATGCCTGGGGTTTCTCTACTGTAAAAGAAATGGTTATAAAAGATATAAAGTGGAATAGCACACTGCACTTTTGCTACACTCCATGGGCCCCATTTTTAACACATGCAAATAGGTGCTGTGTTTTAGAAATGCAGGTGCAAATATGAACCTGGAAGCATGCACTCATTTACAGAATTGTGTAAACAAAGTGACGGGAGAGAGCAAATGGATGCAATGGGAAGCCCAATCTATTTGGGGAGAGGTAAAACAGACACCAATAATTTGGGAGGAAGGAAGGGGAAACAATGCATTTCAAAGACAAAGAAGACAGCGGGATTTGATGGTGGGAGACTGATGGTAGAAGAGCCACAACCCTCTGAAGGGAAGAGAAAGAAAGCTCAGAGGAAGAGGAGGGGAAAGAATGGGAGTTAAATGAGTGAGAGATTAGAGCATAAGAGACAGATGAGTAGACGGCGGAAGGAAATAAAGTTCCTAGAATGCAGGAGAGAAAGAGGTTAGAATGGTGCAAGGAAGAAGGTGCACATTGGCGGCAGAATGCCTAGAGCTGGTCCTGAATGCATCACAACTTTGGGAAATGATGGAAGGCAGTGAGGCAGAAGCCTTTGAGAAGACTTTTTCCTCGAAACCTTGGCCAAAATGCTTGTTCACCACACAATAATTACAACAAATGCCAAACAAAAAGCCTTTGGATTTTTAACTTGTTCTATTCAGTGCAAGCTAATACAAACATACATTCTCACAGTGAGAAATGGAGGAAATTACACTGTTTGAGATATTTAAAACCAGATTGACCAAGGCACTGGAAAATATTCTATAGGGGACACTACTGCATTAGCAGCTGTTGGACTAAGTTATCTAATGCCAGTAAGTCTTCTCCATTTCCAGATTCTATTATCATAATCTATGATTCTATAATTTATTACATTGTTGACTAAGATGGTCAGTTGTTCTAATCATAATGAGGGTAGTGACCAAAAGTTCTTACTATCTGATGACTACTTGATGGCCTATAGTTTGGTGATTTCCAGTCCAGTTGCTAGTACACAGGAGCCCAAACCACAGAATCCAACACCACAATTGGTGCTAAATTTTACCCTTGTCCCAAGAACAGAGTGGTCATGAAGACAGCATTCTCACCACTTTGGTTGGTTACTTCAGCTCTGGCCTGTAAATACATCAGTGGGGCAGCTGCCCCTATTAATACTGCAAAGGAACAACAATCTCCAGGGCTGTCAGCATGACAACTTTCAGGAGCTCTAAACTCACACATATTTAAAGGGAAAGAAAAAAAGAGTACTGAGTTGATGGCTTAGATTCCAAGAAATGCAGATTTCTTAAATTGTGTAATCTGCATTACTTAATAGAGCAGGGAACCAATTAAGAACAGTCCTCTATTCAATTTAATTAGGCTAACTACAGGTAAGGGAATCATATGGTATAGGGAGGAGCATTAGGTGGAGGTATCTCTCATCTCTGACCCCTCCACTGTGACAGTGTTAAAGATTTCTAGTGCTTGACTTTCACTCTTTTAATGCTAAAAGTAAATGAATCACACTTTACATTAGCAAGACTTTGAAATTGTAAGCTCCAGGCATACTATACCCTGATGCTGGAACGAATGGAAGGGAAGCAATTGACGTATTTCCCCCCCCCCCCCCAACTGAACAAGAGACAAGTTATGTCTAAATCTTAATTCCAATTTCTCTATAAACTTAGCCACACAGATTTATGTAAAATATATCTTTTAAAGTGACCAGAAAAGTAAATTTTATATGTCATTTGAACTGCATTCTAGATGTTACATGATAGAACACTGAAAATACCAAGATTCTAAGAAGAAATGCAAAGCTGAAAGCAGCAACGTTTTCCTTTCAGTGATCTTACAAGTTACATTTTGCTCTAACCTTCTCTCTATTTAATGGACAATTAGAGTTCTCGGACACTCCCATCGCTTTCCATTTGGCTGGTGTAGCTGTACACATCGAAGCTCAGCTGGTGCAATAGAGAAATGAGCAAATCTGCCGGGGGGGGGGGGGGGGGGGAGAGGAAATCATCATATACAAGAAAGAGAACATTAATGAATGTAAAACTTAAAGAAAATCAGGGGGGCAGAAATATATAAATCTCTATAGGTACTTTTAAACTATACAACTTGCACTTGTGCAAGCTAAAGCAAGGTGATCATGTTTGGTTATTTAGATAGCCTAAACTGAGAGAAAATCTTGTGCATCTTTGATACTTATATGACTCCTGTTACCATAATACCTGACTGTCTCAATCTTTTTAAATGTATTTATCCTTACAACATGCATGTGAGTTTGGATTGTACTAATATCCCCATTTTACAGTTCAGGAACTGAGGCACAGAGAGACTAAGTGGCTTGCCCAAGGTTACACAGGAAGCCTGTAGAAGAGAAGGAAGTTGAATCTGGGCCTCCCATATCCCAGGCTAGCACCCTAACCACTGGACTATCCTTCCTGTCTGAGTCCACAACACTTTCACATGCACACATATATGAACATTTTTCTCAACACCTGGTCTATTACATTAGTAGCACTGTGTGTCACTATGAGTAATACAGTGAATATGAAAAATCATCATCCAAAAACTAGAATTCACTTCAAATTAGTGATGAGATGTGCCCTCTAAAGACAATGGTCCAGTGCCACAATAATTCCATATGCATCACAGTAGCCTCCGCTATTGTTGCTGGAGGTGGAAGTGGGGACAGCATTGAGGAAGGGTCTAGGATCCCATACCCTCTCTCGTCCCCACTGTACAATCATTTTCATACTCAGGCCATCTATGCCAGAAGGGACAGATATTCCTTACTTTAAAATATCATGATATTTGGTTTGAATTTTAAATTTTTCATTTCAATATTTTCTATCACTAGGTCTGAATGTTTTCCACACAAAAAACATGGACTGCTGTGGGGGCACAAAGAAGTTGTCGGCAGGGAAAGGAAGGTAAAGAATCCTTTATTTTAATTTTATCTGTTAGTAGAAAATCTGTTCTGAATACTCCTTTTATTAGAAATGCTAACAGCAGACTAGATTTCAAGTCCAGAAAGAACCATTATGATCATTTAATCTGACCGCCTGCATACCCAGGCCATAGACCCTCTCCCAGGTATTGGTTTATTTCTCTTTACTGTTATAAGTGGGCAAGTAATTGTAAGGGATAGAGGAGGGCTTTACAAATTGCAGGATCACAAGATACCATAGATGGGGAGTCAGGCCATCAATTACCTCCCCTTTTTTATCCTGCTGGTAAAGAAAGGATGAATTTGACAGTGGGCTCTTTCTTTTTCTTCTGATCCCATTGCTGGAGTGCAAAAGCCAGGAGTTAAAATATTCCTAGGATACAAGGTCACCCAAAAGCCACTCTCTTTTCTTGTTCTGAAATCAACTTCTCAACTGACACAACCCTGAAGGGTTGCGTTTTGCATAATCATGTGTATATGGGTCCACTCCTGATTCCATGTAACTTAATGGGAAAACTCCCAATGATATCAATAGAAGCAAAACTGAGCCCTAAGTGAGGCACATTTAAGAGCACACAAAAATTCTAGCCATCAACACTATTGGTACTGGTGCAACCCTCGCTTTTCTACTTCACTTCCTGACCCACATCCACTTTTAAGACTAGGGAAGAGAGGGGTTTTCAATAAACGGTATGGGCTTTTGGCTCCCATTAGGCCATGTCCCTGGGTATGGTCCCCATTTTATACTGAATGATGATCCCACATTACAGAGCAAAGTTTGATAACTAAAACATACACAATATAGTTAAGCTTGGCTGAATTTGATTTTTATTTTTATTTTTTTATAATTTTGACAGATAAAAATAAAAAATATTTGAAAATAAATGTTACTTAAATTTTCACAGTCGTGAAAAATTATGGGTAGTCAGTCAATTTTATGACAAATATTGAGATTCAAAAAATTAAAGGTTTATAAACTGTTAAACACAAATTGTCAATATCACACTTCAAAATATACAAAATAAATATCTTTAAATCAAACTCTAATAAGTTTTCAAGTATCTTTTGTTTGTTTGTTTTTACTTTGCCTATCTGTAAGATTTTTATTTTTTTTTTTATCATCAATGGAAATATTTTTTCCTTGGTTTGTGTGTGGACTGTGAAATTGACATCTACTGACATTTATCAATAAAAATCTACATTAAGGCTTGCAAAGATTAATTTGTGACAGCCCTCACCAGATATAGTTGTTAAAAAAAAAAAAAAAAAAAAAGAGAGAATTTGCACAAATGTATAATAATGACACTACACTTCTTGACACTGATTCTGACATCAGCTCAGAGAGTCAGACACAAAGAAGCGGGGATGGGAGGAGAACAATTTGCTATTAAATCCACCTATTCATATTTTGTGATGTTCATTAAATAGGCACTCCCTTTAATGTTCTGGATCTGGTCTAACTGTGAAAAATATTATTTATAATTTAAAAAATGTAGATCCTTGTTTCTTGTAGTTACATTGCAAGAATCTACCTTAATTCACATTTTGAAGCAGCGCAGGTCAATACTTTTTATATGAAATAAAACTTTTTATATGAAAAAAAAGCATAAGACTTATGTGATGATTTGAGCTAATATTATGTTTTACACACCAACTCAGAATCAGGGTGCACCAATATTCCATACAGATTATGAATTATCTAAGCCAAACTAAATTTATTAGCTCAAAAGATGAGATTTAGAAGGGAGAGTAACCTACTGTATATGAATTCAACCCTGCCTAACAAAGGTCTGAAAAAGATGACTTATTAAAACATTTAGGCATAAATCTGTCACTAAATTAATCTAGGGCATTCTAAGCAAGAATAAGGATATGTAATCCGCAGGAAAGATATCCAGATGCACATCAACAACATTCAACACTTAGAGGGCAGCTGGTAAACCGGATTGTATTCCTTTTGAAAAGGTACTATGACGCAGTTGTTTATTCAGCAAAACAAACTGCTCCCTGTGTCCGTTAACAAGGCTGGCTTTGTGCAGCACAGACTTCTGCAGTGCTGACTCCTGTTTGGAACCATTTCACACTAATTAGAAATAAGAGAAAAGGCCATGTTCATAAACAGTCCAGCCCAAGACCTCTTTCAAGCCACTCTTTCTGAAAGTTAACTCTGTTGTAACCCTGCATGAATAACAGCTTTGCACAAACAGTTTAAAGAAATATATTGTTAATAATTGTCATCTTGCTGTGCAAGACACTGGCAAAAACTTTACATAACAGTACAAAACCATGTGAAATTATGGGTTCTGAAATACTGTGCAATCTTGTTTTCTAAAGCTCTACCCACAATGATCTTGAACTGTTTAACAGCTTTGGGAACAAGTAAGGGGGAGGAGAGTTAGCTAGAAAAATAAAAGTAATTTGGTAGTAGATTAAATGAATAAATTATCTCCATATTTCACCTAAATGTGACTAATTCTATAGGATATTCACAATCAAAACAAGATATAGGAATCCCGGATGCATTTTCACTTGGAGACCAAAGATGATGTTGAAGGGCATTACTGTATTTTATTAAATGTGCAACAATGCATATTGAATTTTTTAAAACTAGACAGGACAATATTGTAGAAAATGTTCTTTTGGGGAACAACTATTCACTGGTAGAGCCTTTTATGTCTTATCCATTTCTATGGGCCTGATTCACATTGGATAATACTTACTGGGTATATCTATGCTGCAATTAAAAACCTGCGGCTGGCCCATACCAGCTGACTCAGCCTTGCAGGGGTAAGGCGAAGGGGCTGTTTAATTACAAGGTGGTTGTTTGGGCTTGAGCTGCAGCCCAAGCCCTGAGACCCCATGAGGTGAGGAGGGTCCCAGAGCTCAGGTTCCAGCCTCAGCCCAAACAGCTACACTGTAATTAAACTGCCCCTTAACCCGAGCCCCAGTCACCTGGAATGGGCGAGCCGCAGGTGTCTAACTGCAATATACACATATTGACTCATGCAAATAGTTGCACTGAAATCAGTGTCGCTACTTGTGTGAGTGCCATACAAGTCAGAGCTTCTGTACCCCATGACATACTTCACCAAATTGGTACAGTCCGAAATAATTTAATGGCAGAGTGTTACCAGCAGAATTAATACATCTGAAATATTTTATATACACTATTAGTTATCACAAGGCAGGAGAATCACACTTTGGATACAAATTTTCTTCTATCCCATTTGATCTGATTTTGTCTCTGATTTTATAATTATAAATGTAATGTATAGATCTCATTGCAAGGATTGCAAGTATCAAGGCAATGGCATAGTGAAAAACAGAATCCACAGTGCTTCCAGTCCTGTTCTGACCACTAAAGATGACTTCCTCTGTAGTTCCTACAGAACCTGGGGAAGATGTGACGATGCATTTGCCAAGAAGTTCTTATTCTTTAAGTGGTTTTTGCTTTATTCTTTAATGTTAAGTATCTTTGACTTAACAACAACTCTTGTATTTTAAAATTAGGGAACAAATATATTTCCCCACTAGAAGGTGCTGGAGAGATGAAGCCACTCTCCTGATTCTTCTATATTTTTAATATAAGCCATCAATCAGTTCCACTCCCTGAAGTGGAAAATAAGGTCCCAGTTCAGCAAAGAACTTCAGCATCTACCAAACTTTAAGCACTTGAGTTTTTCCCATTGGCTAAATTTTTACCTACATGCACCAGTTTTTTGATAATTTCCAAATTCTTGGAATCTAGTGGTCTCATCCGTATTGTAAGCTGCCAGTTCACAGCACCCAAATGAGTAGAGTTGGAACCAATTTTATCATGGGATTGGCTTTTTCTATTGATTATTAAAGTAACCAGGAAGTCCTATTATAGAAAAAAACGTGCATAAATGCAGATCAATTACATTTCTTCTATCAAATGTGCTCCCTGATCTAATTATTTTCATCCTTTTCCAGTACATTAGTTCATTATATCACTGAAAATCCAGTTTCTGGCATGAAAATTGTTTTAAGACCACTATTTCTCATTCTTTGTTAACTGAATACATTTTACTCAGAATAAAAGTTGTAGAAAAAATCCTTTGTTGGTGCTTTTGAACTCACTAGTTGTGGACTACAAAGAGTCCAGCGCTTTGCCTCTCACCACCATAGAACAGAAGCGCTGCCTTTTCTTTGGATCTTGATATACAGAATACGTTACTGAGCGCCTATAAAAAGGTTTGTGAATCTTGACGGAAATCAGAGGTGAAAATGACAGTTCAAATGTCTGGTCTGGGTTTGAGAGATCTGTGGTAATGTATTCTTAATAATAACAGATGCTGACCAAAAAAAGCAGCAAAGCCATGTACAACTCTTACATTACTCTCTCTGCTCCTGCTCCCTCCCTGGGCTGTCAAACCCATAGCATTCTCTGAAAGGTAAAGGGATTCTATATTGGTTAACAACCCATTTGGTGAGAAGGTGGGTGAGGTAAGATTTTTTATTGGACCAACTTCTGTTGGTGAGAGAGCTCTTCAGGTCTTACTCTGGACCTCAATATAATTTTCTGCAAGGGGAAAGATAAATATTGTTAGTTGTTAACAACACAACACCTTCAAACTACTGCTGCTTTTAGACGTAAAGATCTCTTGCGTGTCTTGAAAGCTTGTCTCTCTAAACAGCAGAAGTTGGCCCAGTAAAAGATATTACCTCACTCACCTTGTCTGTCTAATATTCTGGGACTGACATGGCTATAACTACATTACACACAACCCATTTGATATCTTGCTTTTTTATATTATTAGTTCTTAAAATCCATATGAGGCTTTCCATCTACAAACAATGAGTCAAATTCATTGCTCAACTAGAGCATGTGCCGTCATATGGATGTCAATGAAACTACACAGTGTTTAAGTCAATGCAAATTTTTGCCCGTTTAGTAATCCATAGCCTGAGTCTTTATTGAACATTTAATTGGAAATAAAAAATAAAAGCAGTACTAGTTCGAAGGTGTTCGTGTTAATTGGGTTGTTAACAACAACTAACAATGTTTATCTTTCCCCTTGCAGAAAATTGTCAGGAGGAAGAAATAGAATATCCCCAGGGGGAAAACAAAGTTTGTTCTGTTACTACCACTGCAGGTTTATCTCCCCCAAAATTAAATGTGTGTCATGAACTAGGACTGGTTGAAATTTCTGTTGTAAAATTACATTTTTGACAAAACAGATACTGTGGAAAGTGTCTGCTTTCCATCAAAAATGTACACTTTTTGTAAAACCTGAAAACCCAAGAAGTTTTCATTTGAATTTCTTTTCATTTTTATTAAAAATGTCTGCAAAAAATTAATTGTTTCCTAACCACTCCATTATGGACTCTCTTTTTACCTTGATTATATGTACAAAAGTTCTTGTGGTGGACTTGTGGACAAACACAAGAAAGTATTTTTTCACACAACACACTGTCAACCTCTAGAACTCCTTGCCAGAGGGTGTTGTGAAGGGCAGTGTTATAACGGGGTTCAAAAGGGAGCTAGATAGATTGATGGAAGATAGGTCCATCAATGGCTATTAGCCAGGATGGGCAGGAATGGTGTCCCTAGTCTCTGTTTGCCAGATGCTGGGATTGGGTAACAGGGCATGGATCACTTGATGATAAGCTGTCTGTTCATTCCTCTTGGGGCACCTTGCATTGGTCACTGCCAGAGGACAGGATACTGGGCTTGATGGACCTTTGGTCTGACCCAGTATGACTGTTCTTATGACTTATATGGTCTGTTTAACCCACATATGGCAAAAGAACAGGGACTGTTCGAAGGAGAGGTACTGGGAAGTCTGCACCTACTGTGAAAATACTTATCGTTCACATTGTACATTATCTGTTCAAGGAATAGTCATGGTAATAAGTGGTAAATGCTTTTCAATCAATCAATCTACTGAAATTCAAAATCAATTTAAGAATAATGGGACAAGACCATTCACCATCTCTCACTTTAATCATAGAATCCTAGGACTGGAAGGGACCTTGAGAGGTCATCTAGTCCAGTTCCCTGTGCTCATGGCAGGACTAAGTATTATATAGACCATCTCTGACAGGTGTTTGTCCAACCTGCTCTTAAAAATCCCCAGTGATGGAGAGTCCACAACCTACCTAGGCAATTTATTCCAGTGCTTAACCACCCTGACAGTTAGAAAGTTTTTCCTAATGTCCAACCTAAACCTTCCTTTCTGCAATTTAAGCCCATTGCTTCTTGTCCTATCCTCAGAGGTTAAGAAGAACAATTTTTCTCCCTTCTCCTTGTAACAACCTTTTACATACTTGAAAACTGTCATGTGTCCTCTCAGTCTTAACAAACCCATTTTTTCCCAAGCTTCGCTCATAGGTCATGTTTTCTAGACCTTTAATCATTTTGTTGCTCTTCTCTGGACTTTCTCCAATTTATCCACATTTTTCCTGAAACGTGGCCCCCAGAACTGGACACAATACTCCAGTTGGGGCCTAATCAGCGCGGATTAGAGCGGAAGAATTACTTCTTGTGTCTTGCTTACAACACTCCTGCTAATACATCCCAGAATGATGTTTGCTTTTTTTGAAACAGTGTTACACTGTTGAGTCATATTTAGCTTGTGGTCCACTATGATCCCAGATCCCTTTCTGCCGTACTTCTTCCTAGGCAGTCATTTACCAATTTTGTATGGGTGCAACTGATTGTTCCTTCCCAAGTGGCATACTTGGCATTTGTCCTTATTGAATTTCATCCTATTTACTTCCGACCATTTCTCCAGTTTGTCCATTTTGAATTATAATCCTATCCTCCAAAGCTCTTGAACCTCTCCCAGCTTGGTATTGTCCACAAACTTTATAAGTGTACTCTCTATGCCATTATCTAAACAAGTGGTCTCCAATCTTTTTATGTACAAGATCACTTTTTTAATTTAAGTGCAATCCAGGAGCTACCCTGCCCCTTCCCCAAAGCCCCATCCTGCTCACTCTATCTCCCCCTCCCTCTGTGACTCACTGTCCCCCACCCTCACTCACTTTCACTGGGCTGGGACAAGGGGTTGGGTTTTCAGAGGGGTTCCAGGCTCTTGGCTGGGGCTGAGGGGTTCGCAGTGTGGGAGGGGGCTCCAGGATGAGTCTAGGGCAGAGAGTTGGGGTGCAGGAAGGGGTGAGGGGTGCAAGTTCTGGGAGGGAGTTTGGGTGCAAGAGGGGGCTCTGGGCAGGGGCAGAGTATTGGGATGTAGGAGGTGGTATGAGGTGCTGACTCTGGGAGGGAAATCACGGCTGGGCCAGGGGGTTGGGCTGCATGAGAGGGTATGGGGTGCTGGCTCTGGGAGGGGGCTCAGGGCTGGGGCATGGGGTGCATGAGGGGGAATGGGGTGCTGGCTCCAAGAGGGGGCTCAGGGCTGGGGTGTGGGCTCCTGCTGGGCTGCACTTACCTCTGGTGGCTCCCGGTTGACGATGCAGCATGGCTAAGGCAGGCTCCCTGCTTGCCCCAGCCCCACACTATTCCTGCAAGTAGCCAATGGGAGTGGGGGGGAGCATGTGACTCTGCATGCTGCTCCTGACTGCAAACACTGGCTTTGGAGCTCCCATTGGCCACAGTTCCCCGTTCCTGGCCAATGGGAGCTGTGGGGGCGGTGCTTGCAGACAGGAGCAGCACGTGAAGTCACATGCCACTTCCATCGCCGGACTTTTAGTGACTGGAGATCATGATCAACTGGCAGAGACTCCAGGATTGACCAGTCGATAACAATCTACGGGTTGGTGACCACTGAGCTAACTCATTGATGAAGATATTGAACAGAACCGGACCCATAACATATCCCTGCAGGACCCCAGTGGTTATGCCCTTCCAGCATGACTGTGAACCACTGATATTTACTCTTTGGGAATGGTTTTACAACCAGTTATGCACCCATCTTACAGTAGCTACATCTAGGTTGCATTTCCCTAGTTTGTTTATGAGAAGGTCATGCCAGACAGTATCAAAAGCTTTACTAAAGTCAAGATATACCGTGTCTACTGCTTCCCCCTTATGCACAAGGCTTGTTACTCTGTCAAAGAAAGCTATCAGGTTGGTTTGACATGATTTGTTCTTGATAAATCCATGCTGACTGTTACTTATCACCTTATTATCTCCTAGATTTTTGCAAATTGATTGTTTAATTATTTGGTCCATTATCTGTCTCGGTACAGAAGTTAAGCTGGCTAGTCTTTAATTCCCTGGGTTATCTTTATTTCCCTTTTTATAGATGGGCACGATATTTGTCCTTTTCCAGTCTTCTGGAATCTCTCCCATCTTCCATGACTTTTCAAAGAAAAATCACCAATTGCTCACATATCTTCTCAGCCAGCTCCTTGAGTATTCTAGGTGGCATTTCATCAGGCCCTGGTGACTTGAAGACATCTAACTTGTCTAAGTAATTTTTAACTTGTTCTTTCCTATTTTAGACTCTAATCCTACCTCATTTTCACTGGCATTCACTGTGTTAGATATCCAATCACTACCACCTTTCTTGGTGAACAAGAACATAAGAATGGCCATACTGGGTCAGATCAAAGGTCTATCCAGCCCAGTATCCTGTCTACTGACAGTGACCAGTGCCAGGTGCCCCAGAGAGAGTGAACCTAACAGATAATAATCAAGTGATCTCTCTCCTGCCATCCATCTCCACCCTCTGACAAACAGAGGCTAGGGACATCATTCCTTACCCATCCTGGCTAATAGCCATTAATGGACATGTGTCTGATGAACTGGGTATTCACACACGAAAGCTTATGCTCCAATATGTCTGTTAGTCTATAAGGTGCCACAGGACTCTTTGTTGCACGAGACTAACACGGCTACCCCTCTGGTACTTGACATTAATGGACTTACCCTCCATGAATTTATCTAGTTCTCTTTTAAACTCGGTTACAGTTCTAGCCTTCACAACCTCCTCAGGCAAGGAGTTCCACAGGCTGATTGTGCACTGTGTGAAGAACAACTTCCTTTTATTTGTTTTAATCCTGATGCCCATTAATTTCATTTGGTGGCCTCTAGTTCTTATATTATGGGAACAAGTAAATAACTTTACCTTATCCACTTTCTCCACACTTTCTCATGATTTTATATATCTCTATCATATCCCCCCATAGTCTCCTCTTTTCCAAGCTGAAAAGTCCTAGCCTCTTTAATCTCTCCTCATATGGGACCTGTTCCAAACCCCTAATCATTTTAGTTTCCCTTCTCTGAACCTTTTCTAGTGCCAGTATAGCTTTTTTGAGATGAAGAGACAACATCTGCACGCAGTATGCAAGATGTGGGCGTACCATGGATTTATATAAGGGCAATAAGATATTCTCCGTCTTATTCTCTATCCCTTTTTGAATGATTTCTAATATCCTGTATGCTTTTTTGACTGCTGCTGCACACTGCGTGGACGTCTTCAGAGAACTATCCACAATGACTCCAAGATCTCTTTCCTGATTAGTTGTAGCTAAATTAGCCCCCATCATATTGTATGTATAGTTGGGGTTATTTTTTTTCAATGTGCATTACTTTACATTTCTCCATATTAAATTATATTGCCATTTTGTTGCCCGATCATTTAGTTTTGTGAGATCTTTTTGAAGTTCTTCATAGTCTGCTTTGGTCTTAACTATCTGGAGCAGTTTAGTATCATCTGCAAACTTTGCCACCTCACTGTTTACCCCTTTCTCCAGATCATTTATGAATAAGTTGAATAGAATTGGTCCTGGGACTGACCATTGGGGAACACCACTAGTTACCCCTCTCCATTCTAAAAATTTACCATTTATTTCTACCCTTTGTTCCCTGTCTTTTAACCAGTTTTCAATCCATGAAAGGATCTTCCCTCTTATCCGATGACAACTTAATTTACACACGAGCCTTTGGTGAGGGACCTTGTCAAAGGCTTTCTGGAAATCTAAGTACACTATGTCCACTGGATCCCCCTTGTCCACATGTTTGTTGACCCTTTCAAAGAACTCTAATAGATTAGTAAGACATGATTTCCCGTTACAGAAACGATGTTGACTTGTGCCCAACAATTTATATTCTTCTATGTGTCTGACAATTTTATTCTTTACTATTGTTTCAACTAATTTGCCCAGTACTGACGTTAGACTTACCGGTCTGTAATTGCCGGGATCACCTCTAGAGCCCTTTTTACATATTGGCGTTACATTAGCTATCTTCCAGTCATTGGGTACAGAAGCTGATTTAAAGGACAGGACATAGTTAATAGTTCCGCGATTTCACATTTGAGTTCTTTCAGAACTCCTGGGTGAATGCCATCTGGTCCTGGTGACTTGTTACTGTTAAGTTTATCAATTAATTCCAAAGCCTCCCCTAGTGACAGTTCCATCTCTGACAATTCCCCAGATTTGTCACCTACAAAGGACAGCTCAGGTTTGGGAATCTCTCTAACATCCTCAGCCGTGAAGACTGAAGCAAAGAATTAATTTAGTTTCTCCGGTAATGGCTTTAAGTGCTCTTTTTGTATCTCGATCATCCAGGGGCCCCATTGGTTGTTTAGCAGACTTCCTGCTTCTGATGTACTTAAAAAACATTTTGTTATTACCTTTTGATTTTTTGGCTAGCTATTCTTCAAACTCCTTTTTGGCTTTTCTTATTAAATTTTTACAATTAATTTGGCAGTGTTTATGCTCCTTTCTATTTACCTCACTAGGATTTGACTTCCACTTTTTAAAAGATACCTTTTTATCTCTCACTGCTTCTTTTACATGGTTGTTAAGCCATGGTGGCTCTTTTTTAGTTCTTTTACTGTGTTTTTTAATTTGGGGTATACATTTAAGTTGGGCCTCTATTATGGTGTCTTTGAAAAGTGTCCATGCAGCTTGCAGGGATTTCACTCTAGTCACTGTACCTTTTAATTTCTGTTTAACTAACCTCCTCATTTTTGCATAGTTCCCCTTTCTGAAACTAAATGACACAGTGTTGGGCTGTTGGGGTGTTCTTCCCACCACAGGAATGTGAAAATTTATTATATTATGGTCACTATTTCCAAGCAGTCCTGTTATAGTTACCTCTTGGACCAGATCCTGAGCTCCACTCAGGACTAAATCGAGAATTGCCTCTCCCCTTGTTTGGTGAAAACCAAAACAAAGAAGTCATAAAGCACCTCTGCCATTTCCACATTTTCTGTTACTGTTTCCCCTCTCCACCCCCATCATTGAGTAATGGGTCTACCCTTTCCTTGGTCTTCCTCTTGCTTCTAATGTATTTGTAGAATGTTTTCTTGTTACCTTTTATGTCTCTAGCTAGTTTGATCTTGCCCCTTTCTTCAGAAGTTCCCTCAATACAGTCAATGTGGGTACTGTATACGATCACATTTACAGATGGGCCCAAATTGCAAAGTTCAGTTCTGAATCAGAACTTCCTCAAATTTGTGTAGAATTCAGTTGCAAGGTTTTGGTCTGGCTTATAATGGACGTAGGCTAAAATCACTAAGTCTGGAAGTGCTATTGATTACTACTTACTATATGTACACCCTTCACTATTATTATTGTAGTAGAGCCTAGAGACCCCAGTCATAGACCAGGACCCTGTGTAGGCACGGTACAAACACAGAACAAAAAATCCCTATAGTGTTGAGCACAAACTCCTCAGACCTACAGAAGACCAGCAGTGACAGTAGCCCTTATTCCAGTGATCTTTCAGTGAAAGTGACATATACAAATTAGACAGTGTGTGCTGGGAAACCCATAGAGAGGTTATGAAAGAGTCCCCTTACATTTTTCTCCCAGACAATGGGAGACCCATCCATGCCCAGTTATTTCTGGGTGGCTTATACGCAGGCCCCAGTTTTTTTATTTTGTGACACAGGGACCCTGCCCTTTGTGGCCCTTCTTAAGTCTTTTCTGATTGGGGAAATCAAAAGAAAAATTATATGCGCCAGTGCGAGAATAACTTCTTCCCAGAGCCAACTCAAAGGAAAAAATGCTAAGCAGTACTTTCTTACTTCAGGGCCATCTGCATAGCGGTTTTTGAGGAGTCCTTCTGGCTGGACTGCTAAGTTATGCTCACTGTGTCAGACTTACTCTTGGAGATCTCCACTCCAACCCTCGGGGAGTGCAGGGAGCTCCAGGATAGGAGTTCCACCTCTGGCTTCAGGAGTCATTCCAGCAGTCTCCTGCTCAGGCTGATCTCTTCCCCCAGTTGACGGCAATTTCCTGCTTTTTAAAGGCCATCTCTCTACCATACATGATTGATGGGGCCAGAAGGGTGGGGCTAGCCCTGCACACAGGGCCTTTCTGGTGCCTTCCTCATCAGTGTGGGGTCTATAAATCCCCATCACAAAAATATAAACTAGAGATTAATCATTAGTGTGAACAATTATCCACATTTTCACAAATTTTGACTTGCTTTTTGCATCCTTTTTTATTTGCTTTTCCATGAAACCTGTTTTTGTTGCAGGTATTGCAGAATATCTGTCCTTTATCTGAATTCCCATCACCACATGCAAACAAAAGGTATCTGCAAGAAAATACATCTTGTCATGGACCCACTGTTCATAGCATTTGTCATTCACTCAAGTATATAGATGTCTTCAATCACACATCACAATGACAATGAATAGTAAAAGAGAGTCAAATCAAATGATTTGTGAACAACTCAAACTGAGATGTACTTGAATAAAGTCTTAAAACAATTACAGGAAAAAGGGTACATTAACAAAAATCAAAATCTTTGTGGCTAATTCATAAACAGAAAAAAAGAGCTAAAGTTGATGTAGCAATGGACTAAAAGTGGCTGTTGAGAAATCATGTTTGCAGAGTTAGAATTATTGTTACACTGGAATTATTTTTTTAAAGTTACTGCTGTAGTTTTAAAGCTATGACTGAACGATGATTGCTCTATTGTGTACCACTTCAGGGAAACATAACTAAACCCCTCTGGAAAAGAGACCATTAACATGCAAATGAAGAATCCCAATCACCTGAACACTTTTTTCCCCCGGACCAAGGTACAGACAAGATCAAAGGAGAATTTGAGCTGTCAGATTTCAGGAGAGGAAATTAGAAAAATATCTCCAGGTCTAGGAAAGGGGGTGGGTGATTATCAAAGACAATTTAGAATGGCTACTGTATGGGAAAGGATAGAGATCACTTCTGAAGACAGGACACTTCAGTAGGCAGTAATTATTTCTACATGAACACAACCAAAGAATTCAATAGCTAAATGACAAATGCAAGTTAACACCTCCAACTTAGAGGACTCTCAAGGATATATTGTATCCATAGACAGATACTGGGTATGTGTCAGGGAGCTTGGAAGGGAATTTTGTTTATGCAAATGAATCCTGATTCTAAGGAGATCTCTGGACCAAGGAGGCCTGATACCAGGGGGACACTTGACAGAGTTTCCAGGCTGCAATGCTGGCAGGAGGAAAAGCCACTGAGAAACTGACACAAATGTTCCCATCTTTGGCCTATTCTATTATCTGATTTCTCTTTCCTATGACTCTAAGGAGAGTGACTTACCTAGAGAATATTATCCAGTGTGAGACCAGATGTGGTTTTATACCTTCTGTTTTTGTTTTTATAAGATGTTTTCCTTACTTGTCCCAATAAACTTGGCTTTCCTTAAAATACTTGTGTCTCAGACCATTTTGGGGTGTGTCATATAGCAGTCCAGTCTCAGAAATCAGAAAGTCTGATTTCTGGCCAGAGTCAGAAAGAAGTGAAAAGTATTTGTCAGACACTCAGCCAAAAGTCGTATGATAAAAGACAGCCTACCTCCCAAACTCTTATTGTAGTCAATAAGAGACAAGAAAAGCCTGGTGACTAGTAGGAGACACAGTATAGGGCACCAAAGACAGGAATCAGATACACTATTTCCTATAAGTACTTTGCTCAGTTTTAGTAGTAATTTAGAAGATACATATTTATTCCCCGATAAAAACGATGTTAAACACTAGTTCAGGTCAAGTACATATCAGTTACTTCATAGTAAAAACATTATAGGAATATTGTAATTATCCCAAAATCAAGTATTACTAAGCCAGAATATTCAGAGTTAAGGTTAAATATAAAAGAAATCCACACGTGTTCAGTTATGGAACGCACAGTTAAAGTATTCAAACAGCCTTCACTCTGCCCTGTCGTGATGCTGTGACAGTGTACCCCATAAGGCTTTATGGGGGGTGTGTGCTTATAAATGTATGTATGACATAACTGGAATATGTTTTGTGCTGCCTGTGCCATGTAATATATCTCTGTAAAGGTAATGGTCTACTATATCTATTCATCCTATTTGTACATATATATCATTTTCTACTTGAGGTTAAGAATATGGGCTGTATGCTTGCTTGGTTTCTAAGTAAGCTTTGGGAGGCATTTGGTCAGCTTCTTTAGGAAGGAATTCACCAGGTTAAGTACCTGATCAGGAAACACTTTGAGAACAATGCATCTTGGAATGCTCCAATCCACATAAGAAGTCTTCCTGGAGACATGCAAGATACCATGTGGACAATGGCTTCGGCCTGTAAAGACTGCGTCATGCAGGGACATGTGACTTGCCCAGGTGACTCCAGAACTCCATCTTGGAGCTGGACTTTACATAGGAGGGAGGAGGGGGGGTCTCCACCCACAAGAGAGAGTCTATTTAAACCCGTGGAAGACCCCTCCATTTTGTCTTCAGCTGGCTAAGGAAGGAGCCTCTCCACACCCCAGGATACTTGAAGGGAACTACTTGGAACCACTTAAATCCTATTTTCTGTATTTAATAAAATCACTTTTTATTTAGTAATTTACTCAGAGTATGTATTAATACCTGGGGGAGCAAACAACTGTGCATATCTCTCTATCAGTGTTATAGAGGGTGAACAATTTATGAGTTTGCCCTGCATAAGATTTATGCAGGGTAAAACGGATTTATCTGGGTTTAGACCCCATTAGGGGTTGGGCATCTGAGTGCTAAAGACAAGCACACTTCTGTGAGCTGTTTTCAGGTAAACTTGCACCTTTGGGACAAGTGATTCAGACCCTGGGTCTGTGTTGCAGCAGACGGGAGTGTCTGGCTCAGCAAGACAGGGTGCTGGAGTCCTGAGCTGGCAGGGAAAACAGGAGCAGAGGTAGTCTTTTGCACATCAGGTGGCAGCTCCCAAGGGGGTTTCTGTGATCCAACCCATCACAGATGCTGTGAAATAACCATACAGTTATGGTTAGTATATAAGAGTGCTGTCCTTGATTAGTTGGAACGGATTTTTGAAGACATTCCCCCCACACACACACTTCTTTTTTTTCCCTTCATCACATCACTGTGGGGCTCATTTAAGGTTCTTTTAATGACTTACCTGTGCACTTACTTCCTTGTCATACTACATCTCTAAACTGCTATTTCCCTTCCTACCTTTTGTTTGTTTTGTCTATAGTTATCAAGACTATAAGCTTATATAGCGACTGTCTTTTGGTACATGTTTGTATAACATAGTACAATGGGTTCCTTATCTCAGATGGGGCCTGTAGGTATTACTGCATTGCAAATAAAAATCAAATTCCACAGTTTTCTACCAGTGAATACTTGATCAGTTAGGCCTTTTTCCCATTGTAAGACTATCACTGAGTACAACAATTTTGTTTACAAGTAGTAACATTGTTTTATTCTTTTCCTTGTCCTCAGAAGTATAATATTGTTGTGTCTAGGTATACACACAATTGTTACATTTGCTCTTGATAAATAAAATTATATGCAATAGAATGAGATTTTCGCCATGTAACATTTCTACTTGTATCAAATATTGATTCTATTTGGTTGTTATTCCAGAGCTATACCAAATCAAGAGCTAAGTGGAAATTTTTACAAGCTAGTTGTGATTGTTGCTAATAATTAATCTGAGTAATGTTGTTTAGTATTTCCAACAAGTCTGACAGAGAGGAAGCATAAAATAAAAACAAGGCCATGCCCTCCAGCTCCAACACCAAGTGGCTGCTAATTTAAACCCAGCTCTCCCTACTGTGGAACACAGAGCTTGCAATGATTGTGGATAGGTATGAAAGCAATTAGGAGTGAGAGAACTGCAATGTGAGGTAGGGTGCTAAGGGTGTGAGTTATATGGGGAGAAAGGGTCTGGCCTGTGGGAGTTCTGATTTGTGTGTATTGGGTGAAGTATTCAATTGCATATTGAACATAAATTGTGCTCATCTTCTTTTCTGCATCAAGTGCATGAGGAGATTTTCAACAGCATTTGCAAGGGAGATGGAAGCCCCTAATACTACAGAAAAGATGATTAAAAATGCCTGAGGAGGAAAGGGATACATACAAGGGTGGGGAGAGGGGGAGGGAAGTAGTAGTTTTAAAAAGAGGTTAGGGGACATATTGTGTCCCTTTGCATACATTGTTAGGAGCAAACCTTGGCTCCCCAGTCTGTCTGAATAAAAAGAAAGAAAGACAGAGAAGAGTTGTGCATGCCATGGAACTATGTTGCCCAGTGGCGGTCTGTGCCATATCATGGAGAAAAGTCAAAGGAGTGACAGGGACAAAACCAAATCACCCATTATAGTAAACATGCCACTTTCCCAAAACTTCATGAAGAGAGAACCAGAATGCCATGTTTGCTAACCTTCCCTCCCCCACCCCACACTTCACATTTCCCAGCTGAATGGTAGCTAATACTGGTTGAAAACAAGATTTTTTGTTCCTCGGTCTTGCACCTTCTGAATGCATTTGTCCCAGTGCATAGCCCATTTGCTCAAGATGTGTACTTACACTTTTAAAAACTTATTTAAAGTTGTAAGGGCACTGTCATTGCTCCCTTTCCACTGACATGGAAGCAGTCCCTGTTGCTGCTACTAATTTATTGCACTGCATCTTTGTAATTTGCTCATCAATTGCCATATTCCACAATTTTTTCAGCTCAAGAGGTACCTACACACACACACACACACACACACACACAAAGCATGAGGAGGAATACTCACTATGAGTAACAGCAGTAAACACTATACATTTGTATTACAACAGGATGTAGTGTGGGCCAGAGCCTCGTTTGATATAAGGCAGTGGAAGTCCATTAAAGTCAATGAAATTACTCTAGGTTTACACTAGGGTAACAGATCAGAATCTGTCTTCTTCCTGGTCTTCCTCAGATACAAATTATAATTGTCTGGGACAAAGACAACACTTCTAATAAGTGAATTGTACTGTTAACCTACATCCTATTATTAAGTGTTCTCTTCTATTATCTTAACATGGACAATTTTCCAACTGTTCTGATAGATACACTACTTCATTGTACCTACAGTACCAAATGTTATATATTCATTATGAAATCACTATTAATTATTATTCTACTTAACAGCTTTTTCCCTGCAGAGTTCTTCTTGTGAGGCATCCCATAAATAATAAAACAGGGATGTAAACATTACTGTTGAAAGGAACTTCACTGTCAGTGCCCTCAGGGAAATATCTCCTTATAGAACTTTTATCACAACAATTCAAAAGAGTTTTTGAGTTGTTTGGAAAATATCCTGATCTCATTCCATGAACTACCAACTATTAAAAGGCAAACAGTATCAAAATAAAAACTCTTGTGTGGAGGTAATCCCAAACATCCACCCACACACCTCTGCATTTTGTGCGGTTCATACTCCAGATTTGATTTAATATGTCCATCTTCAATCCTGACCAAGGAATGAAGATAAAAATACTTGCAGCTGTGTTTTCTGGGTTAGTACCTGAGAATCATATTTTCCTTTTAGAATGGTTAAAAACAACTAAGGCAAGATTTTCAAAGGGTTCCATGCTATGTGTACCAATGTCTGCACAACGTTTTTATAATGGGATACAAATAAGCAAGTACATATTAGTTATTCTCAGAGTAGGCCAGCTCTGGAAGTTTGCCTTAGCAACGAACCACAGTTGAAGGGAGTGAGGGTGACCCACACACCTTTAGCAGGCTGTTGGAAATTCATGGGAATCAACCCTTAGTCTTCTTGCAAAATCGGGGCATGAGGATGCCAGTTACTGTCAAATGTAGGGCTAGTTTTTGTGTAGCTCTAGACTGAGGCCATCTCATCATTACACATAGGCAACATAATAGCCGTTAGATAAACAACAATTAAATTGGAGATGGACCTTTCCCAAGCACTAAAATTAATTTTAAAAAAGAAAAATAAGTTAAGTGTTATCTTCAGAGTGTGGCAACATATTAAAACCTTGTCTGTTTGGTTCTATCATAGTCAAATGATAGTTAATCTTCTTGAATGGCAGAATGTGGTTGCACCTTTTAAGGTAAGTGAACATTTAGATTTCATCACATCTCTTAGCACCACAGGATTCCAAACTTCAAGTGGAAAAAAAAAATTCATCCAGATCTCCAATATGTTGCTTAAAGTGCTAAGAGGGAAAATACTTGAATTATTTTTCCTCCACTTAAACAAATTAAACAAAGCTTGTTTTCAAACTGATTGACATCCAGAAAGAAGGAACAGTAGGGGAATAAATGGAGGGCACATTTTAATATCACCATCTCAGTTAATGCACCTCTCTACTAAAAGGTTATAAAGAGGGAGAAAACCCACCATAATGGATACTAGCATTTCAGTGATTTACCAGGGACTCTTGACTAGTATTTATATTCATGAAAGAATACACAGCAAGCCAAATTTGATCCAGTTGAAGTCAAAGGGAAATCTCCTATTAACTTTGCTGAAATGATACTTGGTCTCATCTGTGCTGACAAGCAAGAATGATCGTTGTATCCTAATACTGTGCTGAAAAATGTTTCATTCTACTTTTACGCATAGATTACATGGTAATCTGCAGTTGTGCTTCTGCCATGATAACAACATTTAGAAACCAGTGTACTGTCTTCAAAATATATTATTCATATATATAGTCAGCTGGTTGGAAAAAAAAATCCCCAAACCTATGTATGATAATTGTCACAATACCAACTCTAACACCATGCCCAACAAGGGACTTCATGTCTACCAGTACAGATTGTATCAAAGTAATCTACAGTGGTCTAGCAATGTCACCTTTGTCTCTCAAACACGTTAATATCATAGGTCCATGTTACCTGAAGTCTTATTGTTAATAGTGAAAATGCTTTCAATAAGCAAACATAAATATGTAGAGAAATAGGTCTCATTTTTTTAATTTTTTTTTTTTTTAGTGTTTATGCTTATATTTTTGGTACACATTTAGGTATAAATACATACAGAACAATCTATATATTAAATGGGGAGTGGTAGGGACCTCTTTGTTAAGGTTGTGTGACCCTTTTAATTTTCCCCGCTAGCCTTCTTTGAAGACATTAAACTTCCTGCTGCAAACTACAGAGATATTTGGCAAGGGAACAGTCCTGGAGTAACAAAGATGCCTTTTATGTCTCCATGAAAATCCACTTGGATTTGTCTCAGTTAAGGAAAAAAATAGCATGAGATTGTATATGTAAAGATTGTACTGTAATACATACAAAGGTGGCGACAGAATTAAATTTGCATGTGAGACCTTAAATCCCGGAGTTCTCGATGCTGCAACTTAAAAAGCAATATTTTAATGTGGTGTTTTTATGTTTATTTTATATGAAAACTTCATTAGTAATTAAGGTTGAAAGCATGTATCAATGGAGCGTTAACACAAAAGATATGTATTACAGTTTCCTTAGAGTAGTTTTTACCCCAAAAAAGCTCAAGTGTGAAAGTCTAAAAATGACCAGTTAAAGAATTCAACCACTTCATTCATCCCATATATTTCATTGTTAATTATCATTGTCCCCAGGCAATTGGCTTTACAAGTAGAGGGGTACAGAGTAGACTTTTAAAAAAATGTTAAATTCTCTAAAACCTTTCTAAAAATATTTATGTGGTAATGAACTATGGATTCATAGCTTCCTTAGCTGGATGTGCTCATTCCAAAACTTATCTTGGTAAAACTCCTTAACCACACCATTTAATATATGCCTTAACCATACACACCCAAAGAACTATTGAGAGAATAGAATTGTGACCATCTTAGGACTCATCATAAAGACACAGAAATAATCCTGTCTTCTCAGAATCCTCAGACTATCTCATATAATTGTATGCTATTGTCTTTAACATAGCACTTCATTTAGTTCATTAAACCAATTCAAAATATTTAACATTGTATCCAGTTTCTTAAACAAAGCTTATTTAAAACCCTAGTGACTTTCAATTCATAAACTATCCCTTCTAAAATAAAGTATTCTACAATAATTCGCCCAAATCTTGTATAAACATGGTTATAAACTACATCATTATTATAGAGTACACTAGTTTGAGAGTTTGTAAAATGTAATCCTAGGCCTTTCCTGCAAAGGGACTGTGCAAAAATTATACGTTCACTAGTGACTAAATGACACCACAAATTTATTTTACTGATTATCTGGAAATACAATTTTTAAATCCTGAAAGCAAAGGACAGCTGATCCCATATCCACTGAATCACTATCTACAAATTCAAAGTTACAAAGAGATAGGGGTGAATTTATGGAGGAGTCAAAATCTGAGATAAGACTGATTTAGGTGTATTTAATGGCTGAAAGCATTCTCAAACAGGGCTTCTTGGTAGGGGGTTAGACTAGATGACCCTTGCAGTCCCTTCTAACCCTATAGTTCTATGATTCTAAAATATTTTTATTAGAGCTGTTTATTACATAATGCTTTTTATGGTATCACTGCTCCTCTCTCTTGGAGTTCAGTGGCGATTAGAGCTGACCAGAAGATGACAATTTTGTTCTGCAGTATTTAAAGGTTTTGAACTTTGTTTTCATTTCACAGAATTGTGTCAAAAGCTCCATTTTCATATTGAAACCTGAGCTTTTTGATTCAGGAAGGTATGTATCACTCCATAACCTGGTTGTTAGGGGACAGGCCTGGAATGTGGGAGACCTACGTTAAGTTCCTGCTCTGAATCCGGCAGAGCACTTTTTGGTTCTTAGTCACTGCATCAGAACAGAGACACTGGACCCTGCATCTCTCAGATCACAGGCCAGTGCCCTAATCACCAGGCTATAGAATCTGAGTGACTCGTGCCTGTTCTCCACCTTTCCTTATGAAAACTTGGTTGAAACTGATACTGCGCCATGAAAAAATTTGGTTTTGATGAAACAGCACAATTCAATGACATTTTACTTAGTCAAAAATGATTTAACCAGCTCTAATGGTAATATAGGTATAACATAAGTGTTTCTTTAGGGGTTCATCTAACTGTATTGGTGTAATTTAAGTCAGTTGAATTATACTACAATGGAATTACTCTTGTTTAATATCAGTGTGAAATCAGGCCCAGCTACCAGAAGAGTAAAGAGTCCTATAATGCATAAATCAGTCTTATGACCACAGAGTATGTCAACTTTTTTCCCCCAAGACAAGCCTATGGTACAAGCATTATTATATTGGACAAAAATATAGTCCATCTAGTGTAGAGGTTGGTTCCTACAAGTAGACTGAACTGGATTTAAAAGGCCAAAGTGTCAAGATGCAGTATAGCTGCTTAAAGCCATTAATGGGCTATATTGAAAGAACACTTTGAACAGTCCAGTAATCCTATTATGTAGCACATGCACAGCAAGGGAATATTAATAATGAAGATGCTACAGATTAAAGTAGAGTAATAATGACAGCATTTAAAGAAACAAAAAGCCTAAAAGAATGCTACAGGAACACATCACTGAGCTGAGATGTACTTTGGTGCCCACTGAAATCAAAACACGTTCTTTCTACTAGTGTTCTTTGTGTCAGGTCTTCTTCTGAATTCATGGATGGGAGACAGAATTTTCTAATGCCCAAGAAGGAGTCCAAAATAGAAGATTTTGGAGAAATGCAGAGAGGTTGGAAGGCATCATCTGCAGGAAAAACCCTTTATACATGTTAAAAAGAAAAAGATAATTTCCCATATTTCAGTAAAAACGAACAACAAATCAATCTACTTCATCCATCTGCCCCAGAATTTTGGCTATACTGATTTTTAAAAAAAAGTTAGTACAGCCCTGTGGATATTCTTATTGTTTGATTCAGTGGGAACTGCAATGAAAGCTCAATGTGAGAATCTGAAATGCAGCATTTCAAAATGACTACCACATGCAGAGCAGCTGTTGTAATATTTCTATTTCCTCTGCCATTAGTCTAGAAACAGTAGAACTCCTGCTGACAGTCTTATCAGTAATGTGGACAAGCTAAAGGAAAGATCAAGATCACCTTTGGTAAAAACAAGATGAACATCTCTGTGCTTTAATGTAGATGTTCAGCACTGCTTTGTATAGCTTGATAGAAAATGACTCATATGAAATGCAGGTGAAGGTTTGGTCCTCGGATGATAACTTCTATTTTCTGCCCCTTATAAAGTTTGTGGTTTAAACACAAGTGCACAAGTCTGCATAAATATTCCTCCAGTGTGGGGAAGACTATCACAGGAGATGTAAAGGAGCCATGTTTAGAAATATAGGTTGGATAGGAGGAGATTTGTTTATCTGCAAGACTACCAACAGGTCATATTAAAGATTTAGGGAAATTAACTGTATTTGATTTAACAGGTTTTTTTTTTAAATGGAATAATCTGCATTAAGGGTAGTTGTACATATGACTCCCATAACTTTAAAATCGGAAACTATCAAAGATTACTAAATTTATCTTTCTGTGAAGTAGAGATGTATTATTGCCCTATTTCACAACTGGAGGCTTGGGATTTTTAGTGGAACCTCAAGGAAATGGACACCCAACTCCCAGTGAAAGTCCCTACCTCTTAGGCCCTTTTGAAAATTCCAACTAAGGGCTAGGAGATGTGAGTGACTTGCCCACAGTCACACAGGAAGTCTGTGGCACAGTCAGGAAGTGAACCCAGATATCCTGGGTCCTGATCCAGTGGTTTATCCAAGAGATCATTCTTAGCTAATCAACTATGCAAAGTCTGTCACAGGTCCCATAAATTTGGTGACCACCATTTGGTTCCTTAAGATCTAATTTGCTGTTTTATTGAACTTTGTATATAGTCATTGACAAGCCCAAGACCTGTGGGACTATATCATACAGCCCCCACAGATTTCTGCTCCAACTGCATGGATAACTTTGGGATACCAACTGTCCCTTTTCCATGGTAATAACAACAGTTTGATTGTTTCCCCTCACCCTTTTCTTCCTTTGCAGGCAAAAAGAATCCTGTTAATTCATCCACCAATGACACTACACTATAGCTGTCTCTGATACAAAGGGAGAAGTAGCTGCTCAGATACACAATCATGCAAGGCAACAACTGATCCAAATGGATTTTTAAAACCTGCAGTTCTGAGAAGAGAAAACTTCTGCTTATCTTTTTATCAGGTTTTCACTTCAGCTGGTGGTATTAAGTTGGAAAATTCAGCTAAAGTTTTTGGAGATGAAGTTATGGTCAGAATTGTTTCTTCTAAATCACTTAATCCAAATAGAAATGGGCTGAGATGCAGCATACCTAGGTTTAGAAGGATTAGATTTTTATTGGTAAAGGCGGATAAACGTCAATTTCATCACACACACAAACCGACAAAAAATAATTCCATTGAAAATAATTAAAATTTACAGATCAGTAGAGAAAAATGCTGCTTGAGAGCTTAGTTTGATATAAGGATATTTGTATATTTTCATGTGATGATACTATTTTTTGTAACAATTATAGAACATTAACTTTCAAATTTCAGCATTTACAGTCATTAAATTATCTGCTCACCCCATAATTTCCCACAACTATGAAAATTTAAATAAAAATAAAAAAAGTGTTTAAAATACTGATATCTACCAAAATTATAAAAAATTAAGTTCTGCCAAACCTAAATATACCTGTCCTGCACAGCCTTCCATACATTTACTTATAGTCATTCTCCAGGTAGTGCCATGCCAACAGATGTTATGTTTTATCATAATTCCCAAAAACATTGCCTCTAAAACTTCTCTCTGCATGAAGTGTCACAGTGCCATGCACTGTGAGGTCATCAGTGAAAGCTTCAAGCTGATGGACTCTAAGAACTACTTATTTGTCAATTACTAAAGGCCAGGTTGAGAGCCCCTTCCCCACACTAGGGAGCAATTACTCACATGAGTAATCCATTGATCGTGCAAGCAGTCCCATCACAGTCAGTGTGAGTAATCTCACAATCTGGCCCTTCGTCTACCATTCACTGACTATGCAAATGATGATCCTGGTCTGAATAGACCAAATAAACTCTCTTATCCTGATACCTCAGGCTAAAACAAGCAAATCATACACAACCAAGAGTACCCCAGCATCCTCTTTATTATTTTCTCTGAATCAATCCCTGGTTTTTAAACTGTAGGCATTGCAAGGCAAAAATATATATTTTTTAAATTGCATGCCTTGGAATCACAATACGAGAAACAACTACTGTTACTAGTTCACATTTATAACTTCCCGTGCTCATATCCTGTGGACTCAAAGTTCCCTGAACATATATGTCCCAATTCTTATTGTTAAGAATAAGAATTCTTTCAGAATGGCAGAGACATCCTGTATGCTAGATTAGTAGCCACTGTACATCTTTTGATTATGCAGGAATACTGAACTCAGAACATGCATGTCAGCCTAATTCTTTTATGTTTCAACTCTGTTCATAAAGAAACGGGTACTTTTATCTGCACAGAGTTTAAAAGTTCCCGTTTTGTTGTATGAAAGAGAAGCAATAGGTTTTACTCCTGACCCAAAAGGCAGCTCAGTGTGCAGAACAGAATATGCACTAATATAGTATGTCAGTGCCTCTAAGTACTGTGAGCAGATTTGAAGATCTCAGAAGGGCAACATCCTATTCACAAGCTGAAGAAGCAAAACTGGTGTTCAGGTGATGAGGGAAGCAGGCTAAGTCATACACCAACCACGGGACATAAAACAGAAGCCTGAAAGCTATTACTGCTAGTTCATAAAGATATGCTCATAACTGGTCATCTATGGGAGAAGGAGGGGAAAAACATGCAATACTTAGGCATACAAACCTCATCACCACACACTTTTTTGTTTTTTGATTATCAGAAACATCGGATTTTATGAAGGGAAGAGAGATTTCCTATTTATGTAAGTTTTTATACACAGTATGTATGAGTTTTATTATAAGTGACTTTTTGTCCTGGAGTTAGTTCCTAAGACAGAGCCCTATTCCTTTTCCTTAAGAACCCTGGAAAGAAATTCTTGCATGCATTGTTTGAGACACCATCTATGCCATTCATTTGTAATCACACTAATGTGTCAAAAAAACGTTTCCTCATTGGCTGAAAATCAGTGGGACTGCTGTGCTCATGTGGAACCCTACTGAAGCCAGAGGGTAGTCACAAAGGGAGCAATACAACACATTGGGGTCTAAGGTATTACCCAACATGAGCAAGGCATCAGGATCTGCCCCGCTTAAAAATAGGGAAGAAAATAAGTTAACAATATTCACAGTTTGCAAAATAGGTCATACAAGTACCATTTATGTTACCTAATCTGTGAGAAAGTTCCAGAATTGTGTATATAGTATCATTATTTCACTGTAAATACCTATACATTACAGACTATTTTCAGTCAATAAAAGCCTTTACTACAAACACGTACAGTGTCTGTCTTTTTAAAGGAAGGTTGTTCTTGGTCATTGCATTTAAGGGCTACCAATTGAAGAACAAATCCAGCCCTCCTCTGTGCAAATAGGAAAGGCTTGAATGCAGGGCACCACTATGATTTCCGGGGTGGGCTAGAATTCATGGAGCCTGGGCAAGGAGTCCATACAACCTGAGTAGCCCACAGAACACATATATGCACAAGCTTCCTGTCATGCAATGTGGCTGAGGGATTGAAGGTTGGGACGGACTTCAGGAGTGGCAAGTTATGTAGATCCATATTGTCATTTTCCCTGCAGAGGGCTGTGTCAAGCTGCAATGGCGGATGCAGAATAGGTTCACTAGAACTGGGCAGTCTAGCAGGAGGTTTCTTTCTCCACTAAATTCCCACATTCCTCACTGGTATGTAGACCCTTATCTCTATCCTGGTGCACAGCCCAGATACAATGTCCTAAGGGCTAGACTGACATTGTATGAGGGGTGAAAACATTATCTATAATCTGTCCTGAGTGCAGGACAGCATATAGTTGTGCTGCTCTAGGAACACAGCAGGAACAAATTTGTGACTGTATTCATTACTCAATTCTTCCTTGCTCCAAGAGAAGAAAAGCAAAGAGCGCCCTTTTCCTCTCACTGCTTCCTTTCTCCTCTACTCCAGCTGCCTGCCATTCCCTCCCCAACTGTGGGGAAGGGGGGCTAATGATCCATTGGCAGCTGCACCCCCCTTTGTGACTCATGACATGTATATTTTACTACTCTGGTACTCCCCTGTGCAGGTACCTAGACTGACTCTCAACTGAGCCCAAAGTCCCTATTAGCAGTTAAATATAGGTTTCAAACTCAAATGAGATGTTTTCATCTGAAGAATTGCTCATATAGCACATGTAATGTGTGCTGTAGTGTATTGTTAAGTTCTACAGATGGGCAGCTGTGGGCCTTTAACTAGTATTTAAGCAGAATGTGTTTTAAATGTATGAATATAGCCAGTGCCTTCCATTGTTATCTGCTTTAATTTTCCTCCATAAATCATCTTCACTTATTGCCTCTTCAATTGCCAAGTCATGACCCTGTGTATTGTAACCTTTTCTTTTAGCCCTTTATAACCCTAAACGATTTGCACATATCATCTTTAATTGACATCTCAGTGTGACATCAGCAAATGGAGAGAAAGTATACTACCAAGAACAGTGCAATATCCTGGCCATTCCATTTATAACATTTCAGACAACTATTCAAGGCACTGGGAATTTTTTTTTTAATAAACAAAACTAAAAATAACAAAAACCACCATGTATTTGGTAGTTTGACTGTTGAGAGTATTTGGAATTTGCCTAGCAAAGAATTCAGGCCATATTTTCAATCAACAATGAAACTTAAGTCTACATATAAAGCTTGATGCCAATCTAAGTTGCTGCATATATGCAGAAGGAGATATATCTCCTATATTACCCCAAGAACCTGTGCTAGGTTCTGCACTCCTTCTCAGTAAGGCATAAAGGGATGCTAAGCCATATAAGAACATAAAGAATTTTCAGGGCTTCAGGAACTCTGCTGCTGCTATGTGTATATGAGAACAGCACTGATTTAGACAGGCACAAAAAATAATTTAGACAAAAAAAAGTAAATGAAATGGGGATACTCTCTCTTTTAATAAGCCATTTTTATTTCATTAAGGCCCATGTTGTGATCAAAACAGGTCCACAGACAGCGGTACTCAGTAGCATGGATGGGCTGTGGAAGAAACTGCATCTAATTCAATCAAGCTAGAGGGCGGTGGCTGTGACATTACTTTCCCCACCATTTTCCTAAGGAGGAAAGAAAAAATTCGGGGGATGTAATGGATCCTCCCAATTTCCCTTCTCTCCTGCCATACAAAAGTAACGATTTTTAAAAACCATGCATTTCCAGGAAGGATTTTTTTTAATTGTTTGCTGTATTAAGCCACCCTATTTTTTTTTTAAAGGTGTGGTGGTGCAGAAAGACTATGTTAAAGCAATTGTAATGGCCCAAGAATTTCATCATGCTGTATGAAATGTAACATTGTTCACTGCTCTGTGACCTTGCAATAGCAAGTAGCAACAGGATAGCTAAACTGTGTAGCCAACACTTGGAGCACTGCTCAACTTCCCTTACATTTTCAAAGCGAGATAAGACACAGTCCTTCAGCCTTAGTTCTGAATTTCCTTGCTTAGTGAGTTTGTCAAACCTTTAACATTATTCTAAAGAATGTTCTTTGTGCTTTAACATCCATCATGAATTGGCTTCTTTAAGTCATGCCAGGGTTACTCTGGCCTTGAGCAACCTCAAGCTCAGCAAAGCCCCAAAGTGGCTTATTACCACCTTTTATCCATCTTCCCCACAGTGCGGCTGTGGATATGGCCCCACATCTCCTAAGAATATTTATTATGCTTACTACTTGTGAAAAACAAGATAATGTTGTTATTTCTACTTCAGTAAGGTCTCATTCAGGCCAAGGCCATTCTGCAGGGCACCATATAAATACATAGTGAAAAACTGAAGCAAGTCTGCATTAATTATGCTAGCTGCACATCTCCAATGCAATTACATTTTAAAGTATCTGTAAAACCAAAGGGAAAGAAACATCCATACAAAATTAAGAGTTGAGTCAAACCAGTTTAGTGCACTGCAAATGTCTTCAAGTCTTGTACCGCCATCTTAACATACCTTCCATTCACTTTTGAAAGTTACAACTTGTGAAATATCATTGCTCTTCAGCGGTAATATCATGTTACATACAGGAACAACACAGAAGTAGCTAACTGGCTGATGCCATGGAAAGCACCATCAAAGCCACATGTGAGCTTTTTAATTTCCCATTGAAATCAGTGCTCAGAAAACTTGCAGTATCAAGCCCCAAAGGATTATTATAAAGTTAAAGTGGTCTCCTGGTGTTATGAATAGTCTGCTATAAAGTACCAGCAGCCTAATGAACGAGTATTTTAATACCTATCTCTATATAACATGTCCACTAAAAACAGGAATTGGAAAACTATTTCTTTATCAGTCATGATTTGCAAGTTATGTCAGAAACGTGCTCTGTAACTCCTAAATGAGATTAATGCATTGATTATTCATAGGCAAGGTAAACAAATAGTAAGTTAGTACTTAATAGTATCAGAAGAAGTTTGCAGCCCAACACAAGGATTGTTTATTAAAATAAACTATAGTAGTCTTCTTTTATACATCAGTTCTTCAATATAACCAAGCCTCGAGTCTGACCTATTTGTAAACTTGCAAGTTATCGTAAATTGTTCACTGATAAAACAAAAGATTCAAAAGAAGGTCTTATGAGATGAGTAATAAATGTCTGTATGAATGAAAATCATTTTAAGGCAAAAGTGTACAGTATTACTTATTAGAAATGGTGTTTATGAAACAGACAAATGAACTTCGTCTTGCAATTTCTGTTTCAAAGAGAAGTCTTAGTACTACTGAGAAGCTTGAACCCAGAATCTACCTTCTCTCTACAGAGATTGCTAAACTGTTTAAATAGAGTATATGCAAGAACAGCTTTGAGCTTAAATTTAATGCATAGTATTATCTATCTTAATAGAGTATCTGATATCACAAGCACAGATCTAAAATCCTAAAAACAGTTATTGTATATCAGTGTCAAATTTTGTTTCATATTTTTAAGACTGCACATTTGTGTTCACAATTTCTCCAACTGTATGTCCAAACTTACTGTGCACACGTTTCTAGTTGCACATCTAACTGATCACTTGTACATGGAATTTTCATAATTGCATGAGCGTGTGTGTGGATGGATGTAATTGCCTATGTCTATTTAAAAAAAAAAAAAAAAAAAAAAAAACAGACCCTTAATGTATACCCAATACTAACATGGTTTACTTTTCTTCTTAGCTAATTCCCTACATTTTACGCCTAAGAATTATTTTATAAAAATTACATTATCATAGATCTGTGATTTCCTAATGTAAACACAGTAAGGTGAAAGACATGTAAAATTATATTGACAACACCCATCCAGGTTAAGGTGTTAGTGAATTATCACACATTCATAAAATAGCAAGCAATGATATTGCAAAGAATTGGTGCACAATAGGGATTATTGAGAACTTGTGTGGCAGCCACAGTATATAAATATTAATACACTCAGACTTAAACTGGATATGTTTCTTTTGCATAACTTTTACTGATCTTGTGGAAAGTTAGTAATAGTTAAATTGAATATGATTGGTTTACGATGAATATCCATTACTTTCACTAGCAAATTAATTGTGTGTTATTGCTTGGAAACTATCTGAACAATTATTTTGCATTATTCCCATTCCAAAAGCTCCTCGTTAAGCATAACCTGTTTTGCCACATGTTTTGAAGAGATTTTTGTTGACCATAATAATGGTATTTTTGATGAGCAAGCTAGAAAATTACAAGTACATGAGCATGCTTATGAAGGCACAATCTTCTGGGAAGTTACCGTTTCACATCCCGTGGTTAATAAATAAGGGCTAGATTGTGCCACAAGGATACAGCCCATAGTAGATTGTAGAACATTGGTGCACAGCCCTGGCAGCAACCCAAGGATGAAATTGTGGACCAGGCAGGTACATTACCCTTCCTGGTCACCCCTTACTCTGAGAGCAAGTCATTTAATGCAAACATAGCAGCAGCAAATTGCTACCATTCCTGTTCTCCAGTGTTTTGTGGGGGCAGAGTCAAGACTAACAATTCCCTGCCCATCTGCCACATGGGACAATAGTAGGCATACAGCATTTGCTTAGTACAGCTGGTAAAAAAACAAACAAACAAAAACACACACACTTTCAGCAAAGCCCAAAAGTGTCACTGGAACATATTGGTTTTGATAAAAAGATTCCTCAAAGCAGGATGAAATTTCTGGTAATTTTCTGTGGTCAGCCCCCACAGGCAAATGAGAGAACTCCATCCCCACACAGGAATAGCCAATAGCCTGGTGATTAGGGCACTCATGCTCGAATCCCCGATCTATCTGATCATTTTCATTCTGCAATGGAACAAAACCAGAATTTCAATGCCTTGACATTTTTCACAGAACAGAGTGTTGTCTTCCATCCAGCACTAGTGCTTACCCCTGTGCACCTGGAGCCAAGGCCCAGTAGTGCCCCCAGGAGGATTTTTACTCTTTCCTATGCCCATGCAGGTACTCAAATGAAGGAATGGCCTAGCCTTAAATTGTACTTTTACTGATGGTGGTGTTTAAGAGCTACCATCAACTCCTGTAGGCCTTGCCTGAGGATCTATCATATTTCTACTTCCTGGTGGCTATGTCAATACTTTCCTTTAGAAACATGTGTTCTTCCCTTTAGACAACATGCACATTGCTCAGCAGTTACTTTACATTGAAATCCTTGTCTGAGGGGGACCTTTTAGGGTGCATGGGAGGCTTCAGTCAAGGAAAAAACAACTTTTTTTTTTTTATAAAAACAAACAAGTCACACATCTCATGTATGCCCTTGAGGATCCTTTCTTGATCTCTCAGATCTACGAGTTTAACTACAGCAGTGCTTCCTACTAGGGATATTTCACTTTTACTAATCAATCAGACAACATGCTGCAAAGCTTTTGCAATCCAACTTTAAAAAAAAAATTAAGCTATTTTCCCCCGTACTTGCATCAGATGGGAGGCCAAGTAGCCTGAGGTTAATCCTTCACTTTGTTCACTAACATCTCTCTCAGTAATCTCATGGAAATCAACTACTACTCAGCATGAATAAAGATGGTAGAATCTTTCCTCGAATAATTCTTGATCTGCAGATTATCTATGAACAGTTTGTTATTTGCAAATTGCCAATAAATCCACAATATTGCTTAGTATCTGGTTCATGAATCCTGATTGGATGATGTGTTTAACCAACCAACCAGCAAACTGTGAGTTGTAAATTAGACAGTGTACCATTCAAAATTTGCCTTTAGTAAATATTTGGGCATTCAAGGCATTTTTTGGCAAATATTTTTGTTGGTATATATCTGAAGAACTCAAGCATCCATGGAATGTAACATGAGCACAGTTAAATCAAGGTTAACTTTTGAATTCAAATGAACATTTGCAGAATTTTTTCACCACTGTTCTCTCAGCTGTATTAAGCACTTAAAAGGCTGTCTCCCACTTCCCCTCAGGCGGCTTGCAGTTATTCACTTTCCATGTAATCTTCATTGATTGCAAGAGCTTAATTTTGTTCACTACAAAAACAGAGACTCAGTCTTTATGACAAATGAAACAGAGAGCCTCTGTTATGTTCTCAGCAGTGCTATTTATACATTTGTTCTTAATAATAATTGATTTCTCTGGTGATGTTCTTCTACCTTCTAGAAGAACAGACCCTCCAAAACAATCAGATAGAGTAAAAGCAGTAGTGACAAAAGCTTGACTAGTATGAGTCAAATCAAGAACAACGAGGTTTACTTTGATTCCTTTCAAAATTTAGCTTCTAATGGAAAACACGTTCCATTTTGTGTAACTAAAGGAAGCAAGATAGCTCAGGAGAAATCAATTAAACTGTAAGGTAGGAAGGTCCTTGTATTTTCAGATAAGGATGAACTAAGAAGCCTTCCTTCAGTGGAGCCAGGAGTCAGTCACCCGTACCCTTTCATGTTTTGATGGGTATGACACAGCAACTGTTCATCTATTTTCCCCATCCCATTCCACTGTCACCACCACACTTATTGCAAGCAGGGAGACACGACAAAGGCAAATTTTACCTCATGATCCTACTGCTTCAAGAGAGGGTATGGAGACAAATATGAGCAGCTCCACAAAAAGGTTTGTGATGTTGCAGAGTCAAGTGGTACTTACCTCTTCCTTGGTGGCATGTGTTTATATGAGTGTGTGTGTGTGGAAATATAAGTGTGCGCTTGGAGAAAGTGAATGATAAATACATCAGAAATGTTTCAGAGTAGCAGCCGTGTTAGTCTGTATCCGCAAAAAGAACAGGAGTACTTGTGGCACCTTAGAGACTAACAAATTTATTAGAGCATAAGCTTTCGTGGACTACAGCCCACTTCTTCGGATGCATACATCAGAAATGAAGATGAAAGAGGTGTTTTCGACATTTGATCTTTACCCCTTTTACAGGTTTGTTTAAGGGCACCTATTTCCATTAGGTTTAGTATATAACTTTTCACCTTTGTTAATTAAAAGCATACGTCCACAGGAAGACTAGAGCAACTTGATCTTAAACTTCAGTAGCTTCAAAATATGATCTATAGGAGCCAAGATTTTCATAATCAAGCCTTACATTCTTCTTATCCTTTTACCTTGAAATATCAGCAGATGTATTGATATTAAACTCCTTGAGGGTGACACATACACTTCCAATTCTAGTCTCTGGCCAGATCCTAAGCCTAGCATGAGTCAGAGCAGCTTCACTGAATTCAATTCTGCCCATTTATATCAGCTAATGGTCTGTCTGAGTGGTAGGCTTGACTAACATATAATTTGGGTGCCAGTGTAACTATTTCAATTAGACGTGTGGGTTTGTTTTTGAAAGCAATATAATTACACCATTACAAACCCCTAGCGTGGATAGTTCTACTGATATACAGATTGTTCCCTTAGACCACCATTCCCATAAGGGAAGAGGAATAAGCTATGCTGTTCTAAGCAACTTTATAATGGTAAAACTGTACCCACATTAGGGTTTGTACTGATTTAATGATACCAGTTTAATAAAAGTGGTACAACTTGTGTGCTTAGACAAGAATATGCACTTAAGTCTTGTCTATACTGGACATTTTACAGCTATAATTATATCAGTACAATCGCCTGTGTGGACACTTAGATTGGAATACCAGCATATCAGTCTCAATTTAAACCCCAAAAAACTTTCCTGCACATATAATGCCGATAGACCCTGGTCATTAGCAGGTGGAATTGAACCTAGGACCTGTGAAGCTTGTCTGGTTTTAAGATTAAGCTAGATAAGTTTATGGAGGGAATGGTTTAATGGGATAACATGATTTTAGTCAAATGAACAGTGTGCCATCGCTGGTAAATAGTATCAATGGCCAATGAGGGTCTGGCTGGAGAATCTTGCCTACATGCTCGGGGTTCTACTGATCGCCATATTTGGGGTCGGGAAGGAATTTTCCTCCAGGGTAGATTGGCAAAGGCCCTGGAGGTTTTTCGCCTTCCTCCGCAGCACGGGGCAGGGGTCACTAGCTGGAGGATTCTCTGCTACTCGAAGTCTCTAAACCACAGGATTTGGGGACTTCAACAGCAGAGTCAAGGGAAAGGGTTGGGATGGCTTTGTGGCCTGCATCATGCGGGAGGTCAGACTAGATGATCATAATGGTCCCTTCTGACCTTAAAGTCTATGAGTCTATAAGCTTAGTGTATGAGCCTCTGCTGCATGAGCTGCTAGAAATTATGCTTTTTACACAAGGCTGTAGCAGACTCATCCCTCTCTAGCTGGGCTAGATGCAACTAGAGGGGGACAGAGCACCACACCAAGCAGGTATGGGTCACACATGCGCAAGGCTTTCAGTTACTTAAGAGTTTTTTCAATTTCCATATCAGCTCAGTCTGATTGTGTTTAGAATCCAGAAGTTCCAGAACCTCCTCTTAACACCAAATTGTGAATGGTTTGGAAGATAAATAAGGGATCTCTTTATCTGGTGATTCTCATTGGCTTGTAATGTCAAGTCTCTCTCTTGTCCCCTTCCTAATTTCCCATTCATTAGGTTGCTTCCATCCTGATACTGCATATAAAATGCTCTCTAATTCACTGCCGCCTAACTTATACAACCTTTAAATAGAAAGATGCAGCATTTAAACCCAAAGCCACATTAGGCAATGAAAATGTAAAACTTTTACATAACCTTATACCAAAGCTCACATAATTGGACTAAAGCAAAGCAGAGCTTGTCTACTGTCTAAAATGATACATATGTACATTAGAATCAAACTTCTAGTGCATTTCACAGTTCTTTCAAGAATCTGAAAACAACAAGTGCCTTTTTACAAGTACAAAAACTTATCCAACAAAAGTAATTTCACTATAAAAAAAGTAATACATCTTGTCAAGTGCTTAGATTACACTTATCTACTCATGGAGACATCACCTAATATGCTAAAGGAACACTGTCAAGATAATCAAGTGTTTCTTTTTAAATATCAGTTTGACTGGTAGCAACTTAGCATATTAAATTGAGTAAATCTGAAACAAAATAAATGCAGAACAAAAATTCTATTTGCTTTTTCCATTTCTGTCATTATCTGCAAAGACTTGGTCATAGCAACACAGCTTTTACAGGGCCTTGTCTAACATGCAAATCAAGACACAGAAGTGAAACAAGTATCAGAGGGGTAGCCATGTTCAAGTTACCCAAAGCCATAAAGCAGGAGGAAGAGAACTCAGACCTAACTCTCATCTGGACCCAATCAGAGATCCACAAACGTGGTCCACTGATAAAAAGCAGATATCTGCAGATTTACAGAGTTCTAGATAGAAAACATAGTCCATGGATATCTGCAGATTTGCAGGTCTCTATTAATAGAATGCTAGATTATAACATTTGTGAATGAAGCATTGTGGCCTATAAATTCTGGTTATAAAATGTGTAACTACACCAGAGAGTTCCAGTCTTATGAAAATGCCTTATGCCTAGACAAAGTTCGGACATGATATAACTATAGAGTTTTTACAAACTCATGATTGCAGTTACAATTATAATTAGTTATGGCAGTTATTAATGAAAGTAGCAGTTAAATATGGAGCATATTTATGTTAAGAGAAGTATGTACAGTGTCATTGACCTGACAGAGCAAGATAGAATACTTCATTATGAAGAAGCTGATTGCAATTCTATATGTAAAGTTGCACTGAGTTTTACACTTTGGTTAGAACATCAGTACCAAATTTAGAGCCCTCCTGGTTATTAATTTCTTCTACAAAGCCCAACATTGCTAATTCACACCAATAAGACCACTGGCAGACAACCATTACATTAAAAAATAAAATGCTTGTCTAACATATAGTCATCTTGTGAGTGATGCAGTGTGTTGTGTATCTGATTTTTGGTTGTTTATGATGTCAGCTACTCAGGACAGAACTAAGTCTTCCTTTTTGCCTTGCATAGTGCCAAGCACTTTTTAAAACCAAATTATCTATTTACAGTAGAACCTCAGCATTACGAATACCTTGGGATTGAAGGTTGTTCATCAGTCTGAAATGTTCGTAACTCTGAACAAAACGTTAAGGTTGTTCTTTCAAAAGTTTACAACTGAACATTGATTTAATACAGCTTTGAAACTTTACTATGCAGAAGAAAAATGATGCTTTTTTATTTTTATTTTTTAGTAGTTTACATTTACCACAACTCTGTACTGTATTTGCCTTTGGGGGCGGGGGAGAGGGTGGAGGTCCTCTGCTGCTGCCTGATTACACACCTTATTTGGAAATGGAAGTGCACAATTGACTAGTCAGTTTGCAACTCTGGTATTCATAACTCTAAGGTTCTACTGTACTATCAATTAATGTCATCCTAAATATTTCAGGTTTAAGTAAGCCTCATTGACATCCAGTCTCTTCCTATTACAAACATGAAATGAACTACACAGAGTCGCAATAAATTAATATTTAATTAATAAAATATGAAAATGAAGATGTCATTCATTGCAAATCAAACTTTTTGAACTCCACCAACAATGCATAGCTATAAGTCTTCCACTTTGGCAGCGAGTCCCAGGAGATGCTTACATATATAACAAAATAAAACAAACAACCCACCCTGTGTTAAAAGAATTTTACGGTTGCAAAAAAATCAAGGACCCAAAGGTTAGGAAATGCCTGAATCAGAGCTGACCATGCAACCTACAACCAATTTCTGTGGGACCCTACTAGAAATACCTGTTTGATTATGATTTCCCCATTTACAATTTTTTTTACGATCAGCTAACCATTTTAAATAGTTTGATATGTGCAACATTCTAATAAAAAAATAGAAGGCATGTGGCACGAAGTCAAATTATTGACATAATATACCAAGATTTTTGTTAACAGTTGTCTTTGTAAACCAAACTTGTAATCTCAGAAAAAGATATATCAACTTTGTTTATTTTCCAGAAAACCATCGGTGATTGGCATTAATCATTCTACCATCATTTAATTCTTTACAAAATAATGCCATATCTAGCGCTGGCTGACATTTTTGTCATAATGAAAATGTATTTTTGATAATAAAATTCAAAATAATGTTACAATATTTTGTTTAGAAAAATTAGCATAGTAAAGTGTTGATAATGCTGATATCCTGTTTAAAAATTTTCAGAATGGAATATTTTTATTTCAAAACAATTTTTCAAAATGAAATTTATTGTTTATATTTAAAATAAGATTGAAAAAGATCAAAAGATTTTGACCAACTAAGACATTTTTTCCAGAATTTAATTTCATGGGAAATTTCAAAATTCTGGCTCACCCCCTCCCATTTTTCCCCCCAAAAATTCAAAGTCACAGAATTTCCTGCGATATAGAACATCCAGTTCTCACCTACCTCTACCTATATCGTAGTTTCATGATTTGACCCAGGATTGATGTCAAGCCAAGTAGTCTGCAATTGTCCTTGGTCATCCTGTTTGCCTTTTTTAAAATACTGGCATGTCACAAGGTGCTCCACTCACCACAGGGATGGCACCTCCTGCTGGCCATCCTGGATATTAGCTTTGCCTGCTTGCACTGTCCCTCCAGTGGTATCTTCTCCCCCCCCCTCCATCCAGTCTCAGGCTGCAGCCCTGATCACTCCCAGGTCTGCATCCTCCTCTTCATGGCTTGGCCCTCTGGTCAGGTCACTAAGGTTCTCCGCTTCTGGAGAATTCAGTCTTTCCAGATCTGCTGTCTGTCTGACATCTCCCATGCCCTGGCCACTCCCCAGTGGTTCATAGGAGAACTCAGGTCTGCCCTCAACACTGGGTTCCAGTCCAGGGACCATGAGCTCAGCAGTCCTGGGTTTTCCTCTCCTAGCCCTCACTGCTCCTTCCCTGGACTGATTCCTGTGACTGGTTCTCCTTCTCTCTTGGTCTCCAAAACACTCCTCCCCCTTCCCAGGGAGTAACTTCCCTTTCTCAGCAGCCCAATTTGTAGCCCGCTACCTGGCTTTATAGACCCTGCCTGTTCCCGCACAGGTGAGCCTGTGCCTAATCAATCTCCTCCCTGACATCTGCTCTAGGTGCAGCCTGTGGAGTTAATTGGCCTACGCAGCCACCTTAACCCCATTCAGTCCTGTGTGTGGTGTACACTCCATCACAGAATAACATTGGTTCCACTCCCCACCCCTCCTCTGAAACTTTCCCAACGTTCATGATTTTATTAACTGTCTATATCAATGGTTCACAGAGCTCCTTGGACAATTTTTCAACACTTTTGGGTGCAAGTTACCTGGTCCTAAAGATTTAGAAGTGTTTCACTTGAGGCTGTTAAATAGCAACTCCTACTTAGTTACTGTTGGACTTCATTATCAGGATAACCTGTGGCTATGTGATCCAGCTTCTTCCCAAATACAGAACAGACATATTTATGGAACACTTTGGCCTTTTCTCCATCATTACTGACAATGTCACCACCTCTATCTCATTATGGACCTATGCCATTGCTAAGATTTCTTTTTTCCTGATATAGTTACAGAATTCCTCATTAAACTTAGCCCTATGGGCTATATTTTTCATTGCTACTGTTAGCTTCCCTTACAATCTTCCATTTCAGAGCTGCTAATTTATAGTCACTGCTATCAAATCCCCCCTTTATCCATTTGTTATATAGTGGGATTTTATTTCCCCTTTTTACTTGCCTTCTTGACAAGGATGTTTTTTTAACTGAAGGAGCCGTCTTTTGAGCCTAAGTAGAGCATATACTTCAATTGAGTTTTGTGCTGCCACTTGCTTGGTAAAGATGTTATTGCAGGGAAAAATCTGAGAACAGAAAATGTCGTGATCACCTTTAACATCTCATCTCTGTCAAACACCACTCACAAAAGGTAGCTCCAAGTTTAAAAAAGGCAATATTTTTAGTTTCGCTACCAAAATGAGCATTTATAATTAGGGAAAGGACTCCCAGCAAGTGTCCTTATTTCTAGAATTCTCTCTCCAAAATGATATTTGGAAACAATTTTAAACAAATCAATTAAGTTTTATGCTCACTGTAACAATTATATAGAAACAAAACCATGTACAGAAAAAGTGCAGAGTCATGATATTATATATTGAGGAAGATCTTTGAGTGCTAATGCCTAAACTACTGATGGTTTTATAATGTAATCATTAAGCTACGATTGTGAATACTATCACAAAACAAGCCATGTCCCAATTAGCCTTTCCTTGGGATCTCAAGAAGGCTCATCCTAGAATTTTCTGTAAGCTTGCTTTTTTTAAAAAAACAAGTGTAAACAAATACAGAACCAGGTCCTCAGCAGGGGTAAATAGTCTAACACACACTATGCAGGAAAAGAATTCCAGAAGAGTGCTAAAGGTGCTAATATCTGCTAAAAAGCATTTTGTCAATACCAGTGTGAATATCCATTGTATATTAGTGCTAAACTTCATGTCTTATATTTAAATGGACTTTTTTTTAAAAAAAATTGCATGTTATGGTGACATTTGACAGTAAATTCATTTATCTAAAACAAATCCTAAGTAAAAATTCAGACAAAGTCACATATGTGCAGATATAATTTCATATAATTAAACAGTCTAACAGTCGTTATTCTACTACAATTCCTTTCTGAAATACCATGCAAATTACCTAGTATCACTTGACTACTCTAGAGAATGCCTGTTGGATGAAGTGCAAATTTTGCATTTGTTTTAATAAGAAGTATGCCTATTTCTTTTTTTCCATCAATAGGTGGCACTAGCAAATTCTCAATTCCTGCTATTACTTATTCAGTTTGTCATGGAAGATGGTGTGGACCTGAATTGTTCCATCATTTTCAGAAAAATGAAATAGACTTTTATGTATCTGTAAACTTGGAAATGGTTGAAATATTCACAGCAAATACATTAAGTGAATAATATTCCTTTTCTTTTTCTAGTCCCAAATCATTCACAAACCTTATCCTGATCCTGCTATTTGCTATTTGCAAACAGTTGCCAAAGAGTTTATGCAGACAGATTTCAGGCTCTGAAGTGTTTGGTCACTCAAGCGAATAGTTCACAATCACAGACCACAAACTAGTTGAAAAATCACATGGCATTTTCTCTGCTCCCCAGTTGGAGGTGCTTAAGAACAGTCATTTCCCAAACCTTTATATAGGCAATATCCATTTGCACTCGTGTTCTGAAACACAATGTAATAGTATGAACATATTGAAATGGAAGTTAAGTTCAATCTTAAACATTCACTAGTTGGTTACTGTTTTTGCAGTATTGAGTCAGCTCTAGCGGACATACATACCCAAGACTCGGAAATTATTAATGTGATAAAGATGAAAGGCTCTCTAGGTAACTGGTTTGGAATGAAATTTTATTATTTCATTGCTGTTTATTAGGGGCTTACATGATATTTATTGCTGAGCTTCATCCAACTTTTTGTGGATGTGTCCTACATACACATCAAAAAACCACCACTAGACAGCCTGCTCTTTGGTATCCTTGTTGGAATTCTTATAGAAGCCAAGTGACTTAGATGGAGATCAAAGCATCATTGCAGAAAAAGCTGCAGATAATGTGTCACCTTAGTTCCACGTAACTTTTAAAAACCCTTTTTAAAACCTCCCTGGGCTGCATGTTAAACCTTAGAAAAAATGTTTTAGAAATTAAAATTAAATCCAGTTGTAATTCACTTTCAATAAAGAAGGCAATTAAATAAATATTGTTAATAGATTATCTGCTTAATTTACTCCTGGTAAAAACCTCTGCCTGTACGCTTAAAACTATCAATTAGTTGTTTATTGAAAGTGTGTGGTGCACTAAACATCCCATAAATTCTAATTTAATTCTAGAGTAACCTTGGAAGACTGACCATTAGATTTCTGAACATTTATGTATATTATTTTGGTTTTGCACTTGCTTCAATTCCATGAATGCATCCAGAGAACTCAGTGTTCTCAAAGCTTTGTTAAATGGGCATTTACTTTTAAATTTATACAAAAAATATATAACTGTATCAGAGTGTCTGAGGACCTGCCCATAACACATATTTGGTGGCAAAAGAATAAAATTGTTCAGAGGAGTTTAATAAAACTAGATATAGCTAACTTGCATTTCACAGACTAAGTTATTGCTGAGTTGGGTAGCTTAAGCATTTGTCAAGGCTGATTCCCCACTCTGGCACTTCGAGTGCAGACGGTGGGCACCCCTAAGGATTTTATGAAACTCCCAAGGTCACAGATTCTCTCTGACCTTAAGAGCCCAGGAAGGAAAACTTGGGAATTCCTTCCTGTGGGGTACCCTTGAGTCCTTTCAGACCCCCTTCCCGGGAAGAGCTGAGAAAAAAACAAAGGAAATGAGCTGTTGCCACCAGCTAATTTAACAATATATGCACAAAGCTCTTGGGGACACAAATATCCAGTTCTGCTCTTAAAAAAGGTAAATTTTATTAAACCTCAAAAGAAAGGAAATACATTTGGAATTTAGGCTTTTTGCTAGATCTTAAAAGAAACAATTACAAAAATTAAGCATCAAAATAACTCTCTTGAGGTTCAGCTTAAAGGTTGCAAGCAAAACAAAAGCATCTGGGGTTAGCACAGAGGAGTCCACAAGATAATAAAAAATAATAATAAAAGAAATAACCCTAATCACGTTTTCCGACTGGCTGGCTAGGTGTCCATAAAAGGGAGCTACTCCCCCTCCCCCCTTTCATTTATCACAGCATTTAAAAAGACAGAGTTTTTAATGATGATTAATAGCTTTGTATACTCAACTGCCCCATCTCTTACGGTAAGTCTACACTTGCAGCAGAAGTAGAGTACAAATAGGAACATTGTGTATAAATAGGAACATTGAGCCATGGCGTAGATCAGTAGAGTAGAGCACACTACACACCTGAACCCTAGGGTATATACACCAAACTCTTCTCTCTACACACCACATGTACACTGCTAAAGCTAGCAATGTAGTGCTCTGCTGCCTCTCTCCCCTCCCCAGGGGTGACTCCAGACACCAGCGCAGCAAGCGCGTGCCTGGGGCGGCAAGCGGCGGGAGCGGCCTGCCGGTCGCTGTGAGGGTGGCAGTCAGGCTGCCTTTGGCAGCATGCCTGCAAGAGGTCCGCCGGTTCCGCAGCTTCGGAGGTAATTCGACAGTGGGGACGCTGAAGGCGTGGCACCAGCGAACCTCCCAGAGGCATGTCGCCGAATCCAAGTGACCAGTGGACTGCCCACATGCGTACTGCCGAAAGCCACCTGACTGCCATGCTTGGGGCGGCAAAAACCATGGAGCCGCCCCTGCCCCTCCCCCCCCCGCCCCCAGCCACAGCTTCCCCGCCGCCCACATGTAGCTGCACATTACGGTGAAAGTGGATACTACAGTCAAAGGCAGGCTGCCTATAGCTACATGTACCCTACCCATCATTTCAAATGTACATAAGGACTTAGAGTGCACCTTTTCCCCACCCCACCCTCAGTCTTCAAGGTGTGTAGGTAATTGGAGAAAATCGATTTGGAAAGTGGGAGTTGCCCTGCTTCAGATCATGTTAGCACATCCGAACACAACAAGATGACCTGCATGCAGAAGTTTGATACACAGACCCTAGGAAGAGATGCAGCGAAGAGTTGGTATCTAGACAACAACAAGGGATATTGGTCTGATCAGAGAGGGCTTAAAGAGGGGATTGCTTTCAAGTGACACAATTATTCACTTCTCTTTTTTTTCCCCTCTGTAGGTAAACTAAGAGTGCCTTACCCAGTTTAGCTTATGAGAGGTTTAAATATACTAAGCTATGCGCCAGCCCCTAGAGCAGCTCAGGATCAAGAGGATGCAAGAGTAGAATAAACCCTTTATTTGTATTCCTGGCTTTATGTGGCTTTATGAGAGACTTTTGGCACATCATGTTACCCCTCTGCACCTTAGTTTTCCCATATGTGTAAATGGATAGAAGGATATTCACTAGTGCTAGATGGAAGGTAAGAGTTATTTGAAGTTAGGGTTTTTTATTTTATTGTTGGTCAAAATTGTTTCCATTGGAATTTTCTGACACTTCCAATTTTAATAGCTACCTTAGTAAATCAGAAGAATAAAGTACGTAACTGCTCAGAATTGCCAAATTGGAACACAGATAGTATTTGTTTTTTGCCTGAATGTACAAGTAACAAGCTCTTGAAATAAATGTTTATTGTTAATGAGATGCAGGTTTTATGCTGCTGACCACAATCACCAGTAATGTATATTCTGCTTGAGGTTCAGTCTACATTTATTGGGCCCCAGATACACCTGGGACCCTCTCCCTTAACTCCAACAGCCTTTGAATTGGGCCCTTTCTGTGTAAGTTGTAACTGCTGCAAACAAAACATTAGTTATTATACCTTGGAAATGTGAGTTAATAGGACAGATTTTGTCATGGAGATTAAGAGCCTGAAGTAATAATTATAGTTAGAGGCAATGGGCATTATATATAAACCTTTATATGGGGGCATCATAGTGGTAGGCAGTTTGTGTGACCAAATTGGATAACAAGGCACCCAATTACTATTTAAAATGCAGCCATAGAACCAGCTTTTTGTGAGTGCAGTGATTGCATGCACATTTTTACAAGTGATCAGTTGCGAATGTTTAGTCCCATATCTTGTTTCCCATCTAACTTGAAGCCAAATGATGTTGAATGCTATGATAGCTCATTATCCAGGGTGATTCATAGACTCATAGACTCATAGACTTTAAGGTCAGAAGGGACCATTATGATCATCTGGTCTGACCCCCTGCATGCTGCAGGCCGCAATACCCTTCCCTGGACTCTGCCGTTGAAGTCCCCAATCCTGTGTTTTAGTGACTTCAATCGGCTGAGACCCTCCTGCTAGTGATCCCTGCCCGATGCTGCGGAGGAAGGCGAAAAACCTCCAGAGGCTCAGCCAATCTACCCTGGAGGAAAATTCCTTCCCGACCCCAAATATGGCGATCAGTAATACCCCGAGCATATAGGCAAGAGTCTCTAGCCTAACCCTTGTTGGCCATTATGCTATTCATGTACCATTGCTTGGTTTTCCTTGGCTACTATGTTTTACCATTAAACCATTCCCTCCATAAACTTATCCAACTTAATCTTAAAACCAGACAGGTCCGTCGCCCCCACCGTTTCCCTCGGAAGGCCGTTCCAATATTTCACCCCTCTGACGGTCAGAAACCTTCGTCTAATTTCAAGCCTGAACTTCCCCCCGGCCAGTTTGTATCCATTCGTTCTCGTGTCCACATTAGTACTAGTATTAGTGATGTGATGTGTTGGGGGAAGAGGGGACGTCAGAGTTGAAGGCAAGAGAAGAACCCACTTTTAAAGGAAGGCCCTTGCCCTGCTATGTTCATATAGTGTTCCCAAAACATTTAGAGACCTACCCCCACTGCAGTCCGTGATTAAAAACTGAACTGACTCTTTTTTGGGAGTAGTATTGGGCTGCTAATCACTTAGATCACAAAGAGTTAATCACACAGCAAAACAAAATCAAACACTTATTCCATGTACCTGCTATATAACAGTTCTTCTAGTTACATAGAAAACTGTTTCATTCCCCCTTCAGCTCCATTGTACTAATAAATTCAGAGAGTTTCAGCCTTGACATTCAAGCTACAAATAGCTGACATTTATATAGACAGAAAGCACTCACTGGTTGGAGTTTAATGCATTCACAGAGACAAGATATGTGAAAATAGTTCAACACTAAAAACCACAGTATTTATTCAAAACAATTAAGAACTATCAAACTATTATGGCATGAAAGGTAAAATACACTTGAAAATCATTTATAGATAGATATTAAACACACACTCTAAGTCATTTATATGGCAGTCAAACCCAGGCAGACAAGATAGCAATGCAGAAAAAGTTTGCCTTGGAAAGAAAAGTAAAAATTTTCATAGTGATACCCAAATCCCATCCTTCCTGTCATGCCATATAAGTTCCTATAGTCAGGGCTTGACTAAGGCAGCTCAGTGATAGGTTGTGATCAAAGCCCAGGTGCTGGAGTCATGTGATGAAGTCAGAATCTCAGCTCGCTCTCTCTTTTTTTTTAAAAATAAAACAAAACAAAACAAAAACCGAGTAGATTTCTAGCCCCCAGGTTATGAAGAAAAGCTTGAAAATGTGTAATGGAGGCAATGACCTCTGCCAGAGGCTATAGATGGTCTACACTGCAGCTGACGATGTGAGTGTAATACAGGTAGGCATACAGGTAGCTAGCATGAGTAACAATAGCAGCGTAGGCAGCACAGGTTTCAGCACAAAGATAGCATCCAAGGTACAAGCTCACTGGGTATGTACTGTGTTTGTTAGTCTGTGCCAAAGCCTGCACCGCTATGTCTACAGAACTAATTTTACCTATGCTAGTTAGACTAAATCTGCCACAGATATGCCTACCTGTACTACAATCACACCTTCACTTCCAGCATAAACACACCTTGGGTCTGTTGACTGCCTAAAACAGCAGCTCTAAAAGATGTGACCTGTCCCAATCACTTAAATGCAGCATTAACTCCAAGACTCTGAGAGGACTAGCCAACCATACCCCTCCAGAGGGCTCTGTACAGAAGATGAGTGAAGCAAGCCCAGCCTACACACCCATGCATATGCATCCTTGCTGGTGGGGTAAATGATTCCCCTGCTGTCAGTCCTGCCTCTCAGGATGAGGGCAAGACTGGAGACCTATGCTGCTCTTATCAAGTCAATAAGGGGATCTCACACCTTTGCCCCTGCCTCCTGAAACTACCACAGCAGGGCACATCTGTGGCAGGGGGAAATCCACACTGTGGTGTGCATAGAGCCCTCCATTGTCTTAATCCAGGCCTGACTCTAGTCTGTCACACCGGGAACGTTTAAAGACATAAATGGTTATATATATAGGTGTTGGCGAAGCTGGAGATTTGGTTTGGTTAACAACATAGAGCAAACCTGAATCTGACCCTGAACTACACTCTGTTGTGGGGGTGGGGTCCTTGAATATGGGCTCTTCTGAGCGCTGGGGTTTGCATTATACCCTTATGATGCAAATGCCATTATAGTGATAACTATTGAGCTGAACTTGCAATAGGGAAGTTGCGTTTTTAATAGACTAACAAGGATGCATAACACTAGTATGATCTCTAGCTGAGTTTACCTAAAAACCTGAAGGTTGGCCAGCGTGGGAAGGGGGAAGGAAAATGTTAACTGCAGAGTTTTCCTTGGTTTACATTTCAACCATGCAAAAATCATGAATTTAGCACTGTGTAAACAAACTAAGCTGGCCCTCATTTACTTAAAATTGGCCCCTACTTCAATCTAAAAAATTCAAAGTCTATATGAATTTGGATAGAATTTCAAATTTGTAACAAAATCCAGCAAGTTTGACAGGGTTACAGGTTTCTTTGTATATATGTTTTCCATGGCACCATAGGCACTGACTTTATTTTTCTGGTAGGTGCCCTACACGCCATACGCTGCCTCCCCCAAGGTCCTGCCCCCATTCCACCTCTTCCCGCTCCCACTCCCTTCCCCAATATCCCCTCTCCTGAGCACCTCCCACCCACCACTTGCTACTTTCTGCCCTCTCCTGCCTAGTCATTGCAGACATTTTTTATTTTACATTTGTTCACTGTTTATTGTTAATAAGGTTGTGAAGCTTCATATCACTAGAAAAAAACACCAAATATGATTTAAAGGCTGGAGTTAAAAAAAAAATACACAGAAGAGAAAGAGGACTGTATCCACTTATATGGTTCCTTCATGCTGCCCTTCTTTATCTGCTTCCACACCACCCTCATCCTTCTGCGAAAACTACCAATTTAAATGCAGCATTTCTCAACCCCACCAGGAGCAGCATGCCTTCTCTTATCCCTTTTTACCCATAGCATTTGCCTCTTTAGTTTCTACTTTCTATATGCCAGATTCTTTTTGTGGGGGTCCTTACTAACAAACCAACATTTGTGAACCAGTTTTGAATTTGGCTTGCACATGCAGCAATCCCACCCACAAGGTGCTTCATCAACAGATACTTGCAATTTTAATTGTTTCTGGATGGATTAATCGATGAAGAATTATATCTTCTATTACTTACAATTCAAGATTCCACACCCTACTGGGTCATGTTTGAGTTACAAATTGGGGAACACGGAGTTATGCTATCTGCCCTTCATTTTTTCCAATGCCTTCAGCTGAACAAAGATAAAATATGCTGTGGGGGAACTGGAGGTTAAGGATGAAGAAAAAGATAGAGCTGCCATCCCTTTTACTGGGCATATCACAGTTTTTTTTTTTTACACGACATTCAAGCACAGGCAGTAAGAGGCTAAGAGGGTAATAAAGTAAATGAAGTCAACATCATGCCAAATTAGCAACACATATTCATAATTAAATCCCAGTTTCCAGGTGTCATATTTTAAATAAAGTTAGTTAAAAAACCCACACAAATGTTCACAAGAAACATGCTATTTTATATTTTTTCACTGAAATTTTGAAAAATTGCTACCCTTCCATAAACTGGTCAAAAAACAGCAAGCATTTTTTTCATTAAAATATTTTTTAAAATTGCAAAAATGTTATGTAGAAATATTAAAAATTTGGAAGTGTTTGACTCTTTCTAATTTTAAACACCTAATATAATAAAAAAAATTCTTTATGGCCTACAGGTAATGCTTGTTGTTAATGCATTTAAATTCTACTCAATGCCAAAAGTATTGAATTATTGAAAAAGAGGTGCAGTGAAAGACAGGGGGGAACATGTCAGAGCTACAGCACAATTGTACAATACTTTACAGGCTATTTGAAGGTTACCTATAAAAAAAATCACTTTCTTAAAAAAAAAATCCTTAAAAAAATCATTGTGATTGAAACTCATAGTTCTCTATGGTCTTAGCTCTGCAAACCACTTAAGCATGTGCATAACTTTAAGCATTTGACTAGTCCCATTACTATAGTGCTACATACCATTACCAGAAAATTATATATACTTCCAAAAAAAATTAAGTGGCTGACAGGTCCTGAGCTAGCAAAATATTTTAAGCAGGTGAGCATTCACATTGATGTCAATGGGACTACTTTCATATTAAGGCCTGGTCTAAAGTAGAAAGGGTTTTCCAGTATACCTAAACCAACAACCCCTTCTGAAGGAGTCACAGAATATACTAGCAAAAAGGTGCTTTTACCTACACAGTTTATACCAATTCCCACAACAAAATAAGCCTATGCCAGCAAAAGGACTTTTGGCCGGTATATCTGCACCTACTCTAGGGCTTTTGGTGGCATAGCTAGGTGGGTCAGAGATTGTTTTTTTTTTTATATACTCTTAACTGACATAGCTATACTGAGTAGACCAGGCCTGAAGATTTTGCACCCAAATCGGAACCTTTTAATCTCTGAAAATAGTCCATTTTTGCATTTAATTTGTATTGACATTTTTCCGGGGTTACCCACAATGTTTTCCATTTTCCAGCACAGATTTCCCTACTTTCTCTGAATTAGATTCTGTAGAAACTTTTTCACTCTCACTTTCTGTACAGTCTATCTATGAGATAAGTGTATTATTGAGTAAATGTAATAAGATAAAAGAACAGAAGAACTTGTGGCACCTTAGAGACTAACAAATTTATTAGAGCATACGCTTTTGTGGACTACAGCCCACTTCTTTGGATGCATACAGAGTGGAATAAATATTGAGGAGATATATATATATACACATACAGAGAGCATAAACAGGTGGGAGTTGACTTACCAACTCTGAGAGGCCAATTAAGTAAGAGAAAAAAAACTTTTGAAGTGATAATCAAGATAGCCCAGTACAGACAGTTTGACAAGAAGTCTGAGAATACTTACAAGGGGAGATAGATTCAATGTTTGTAATGGCTCAGCCATTCCCAGTCCTTATTCAATCCTTTGTTGACTGTGTCTAGTTTGCATATCAATTCCAGCTCAGCAGTCTCTCGTTGGAGTCTGTTTTTGAAGTTTTTCTGTTGTAATATAGCCACCCGCAGGTCTGTCATTGAATGACCAGACAGGTTAAAGTGTTCTCCCACTGGTTTTTGAGTATTATGATTCCTGATGTCAGATTTGTGTCCATTAATTCTTTTGCGTAGAGACTGTCCGGTTTGGCCAATGTACATGGCAGAGGAGCATTGCTAGCACATGATGGCATATATCACATTGGTAGATGTGCAGGTGAACGAGCCCCTGATGGTATGGCTGATGTGATTAGGTCCTATGATGATGTCACTTGAATAGATATGTGGGCAGAGTTGGCATCGGGCTTTGTTACAAGGATAGGTTCCTGGGTCAGTGGTTTTGTTCAGTGGTGTGTGATTGCTGGTGAGTATTTGCTTTAGGTTGGGGGGTTGTCTGTAAGCGAGAACAGGTCTGTCTCCCAAGATCTGTGAAAGTAAAGGATCATCTTTCAGGATAGGTTGTAGATCTCTGATGATGCGCTGGAGAGGTTTTAGTTGGGGGCTGAAGGTGACAGCTAGTGGTGTTCTGTTATTTTCTTTGTTGGGCCTGTCTTGTAGGAGGTGACTTCTGGGTACTCGTCTGGCTCTGTCAATCTGTTTTTTCACTTCAGCAGGTGGGTATTGTAGTTTTAAGAATGCTTGATTGAGATCTTGTAGGTGCTTGTCTCTATCTGAGGGATTGGAGCAAATGCGGTTATATCTTAGAGCTTGGCTGTAGACAATGGATCGTGTGGTGTGTCCTGGATGGAAGCTGGAGGCATGTAGGTAAGTGTAGCGGTCAGTAGGTTTCCAGTATAGGGTGGTATTTATGTGACCATCGCTTATTAGCACAGTAGTGTCCAGGAAATGGACCACTTGTGTGGATTGATCTAGGCTGAGGTTGATGGTGGGATGGAAATTATTGAAATCATGGTGAAATTCCTCAAGGACTTCTTTTCCATGGGTCCAGATGATGAAGATGTCATCAATGTAGCGCAAGTAGAGTAGGGGTGTTAGGGGACGAGAGCTAAGGAAGCGTTGTTCTAAGTCAGCCATAAAAATGTTGGCATATTGTGGGGCCATGCGGGTACCCATAGTAGTGCCGCTGACTTGAAGGTATATATTGTCCCCAAATGTGAAATAGTTGTGGGTGAGGACAAAATCACAAAGTTCAGCCACTAGGTTAGCTGTGACATTATCGGGGATACTGTTCCTGATAGCTTGTAGTCCATCTTTGTGTGGAATATTGGTGTAGAGGGCTTCTACGTCCATAGTGTCCAGGATGGTGTTTTCTGGAAGATCACCGATGGATTGTAGTTTCCTCAGGAAGTCAGTGGTGTCTCGAAGATAGCTGGGAGTGCTGGTAGCGTAGGGTCTGAGGAGAGAGTCCACATAACCAGACAAGCCTGATGTTAGGGTGCCAATGCCTGAGATGATGGGGCATCCAGGATTTCCAGGTTTATGGATCTTGGGTAGCAAATAGAATACCCCTGGTCGGGGTTCTAGGCATGTGTCTGCACAGATTCGGATACAGACTAACATGGCTGCTACTCTGAAACCTGTAATAAGATACTGTCACAATTACAAGGTTAAAAGATTTTTTCTCCCAATATATTTGTTATCACCAAGGAAAAATAGCCAGAGAAAGAGAGAAAGCTGTGGGATATTTTATTCAATTTTTTTGTAAATATTTGCATAGAAAGTATCTCAAAATACTCCACAGAACTGTATATAGCATAATACACTGTGAGCTAAGAGCTTTGATTGAATAGTGAGAGCAAGCTACCAATGTACTGGGATGAATGGAGAGATGTCAGCTTGAAACAGTAAAATGCTAGTCATCCCAATGAAGGATACAGGAATCATTGTGGAAGCCACTAAAAGTGAAAAACACTTTCTAAAGACTAAACACTTAACAAAACTACAATCCTGGTTCAAGGTATGATTCTTACCACACAACCTTCCAGCAAAATGGCTGACCACCCTTTTGGTCAGAATCTTTCACAAAATCCAAAAAGTGCTCGGTTCTTTTGTGTTCTTAGGTGAAAGATAACTTTCAGTTCTTTGCCTCTCTCCTTTATAGTCCAGTGAAGCTTTGAAATGGATGCTCCTGAAGATCCCATCCCCCTTCCCTCCCCAAAGTAAAGTTCATTCAAACGGTGAGGAAGGAGACATGGATTCTGCTGGTGAACGAAGTTCCATGCTGGTTTCTTCCCCCAGTGGTGTTAGCTAAAATGGAAATTGATCTGTTCTGGCCCTCTCCGTTGCAAATGAATGGCCACTTGATGTGATTGCTAATCGACTCCGATGACACCTGGGTGGAAGCATTGGCCTATCCTTTGAGAGAAAACGGTTTACCCAAGCTTGTCTGGCAAACACATTTTAGTTCCACATTTACTTCATATTTGTATGGTCTCTTGGGCATTTATCATACATACACCACACAATAATATTAATGATCAGTGTGTTATTAGTTTTCCAATGATACCTTACATGACACATATCAGATACAGATTATAATATTAACAAATTGAGGTGAAGCTGAAACTCCCTATTAGATACCATGAGTCCCTTGCCCTCTTGCATTGGGATATTGTTAGGGTCACAATAAGATATTCCCTCCAATCAGGAACTAAGGAGGTTGCTTCATTTACAGTTCAGTCTTTCATTGGCCTGTGGAATAAATGACCAGAAAAAGTGATCAGAAAGCCAGCCTGTGGAGGATTTGAGATGAGTTTTGAAGAAAGGTACTGACTCCAAATAAGATACTTCCAGATAGATGTGGAAGCACAAGTAAAAGAGTGACACACAACCATGGAGAGTCACAGAAAAAAATACAAAATAGGAGATCAAGATTAGAAGAATGGAGAGAGTTGGCAGGACAAGAGGTCAGAGAAGTGTAGTAGGGTGCAGTAAATTCATAGAGAGTTTTGAAGCAGGAGGGCAATTTTGAATTGGCTTCTGAAATGAATAAAAATTCAGTCCAGGTGATAAAGGATGGGGGTGAGAATGTCAGATCTCTTGGAGCATAAGAGTAGTCTGGTCACAGAATTCTGGACCCCCTGAAGTTTAGTGAGCAGGGAATTAGGAAGACCATAAAAGATGAAATTGTAATGGCTGACATGGGACATGATAAATAAGGACTTCTGCAGGGGAAGGGTGAAAGGTAGTTCAAAGTTAAATATGTAGGCAGAGATTACTGAATTTTTACTACTCAGAGCAGTATACTGTTTTCTTCATTTGAAAGAAAGTGAAAAATAGTCCTGTTAAAGAATACCACCTAACTAAGTATACAAAAATATGATGAATGGAGAGTGAAAGTAATAATCCAGGTTAAATAATGAACCTTCAGTGCATTATTGCATATATAATTTACACATACATACGCACACACAGTTTGTGTGTTATGAAAATATATAAATGCTTCAGACAGTTTATTTTCAGATACCTGGCTTCTGCAAAGCAGAAATCTAGACCGTTTTTAAAAAATTGAATCAGCCTTTATGTGAGCTCTTTGAAAAGAAAGAGGGAGAGAATGTCCAATTTTGTCATTTATTTGAAAGAAAATCCTGGACCTGGTAAGGCTATGTTATCTCAGGAGAATTTATGTGTGTGACTTTGGCACACAGTGAGATGAGATATTCCAATGAAGTTGAAATCACTAAAGTAAACTAAGAGTAGAGGCCTCCTCCTATTAAAGATGAATTTGCAATGATTCCAGTTAACTAAAAGCAAGCATAAATTTATTTAATTCTAGAAAGAATTCCATGAGTGTAGATTAACTTCAAAATCTGGTTATGATTTCAGATAACAACTTCAATAACGGGCATGGATGTATTGACTAAGGACTTCAGGGTTTGGCCCAAGAAGTGTTGTATTGTTTTCCTCTCCAGTGGAAATACTTTTGTTGCCATGACACAAACAACAGCACCCTTACAACTTCTAGTCTTTATTTCCATTCACAGAGCTCAGTGCTTACAATATTTCATACAAATCTACCTGACCAACCCTTGTGCTTCTTTTGTTCATACTAGTACCTAGTACTCAGTTGAAATCAATAGGATCATGGAGATTCAGGTCCCAAGTTCCAGAGACCACAAGGGGCTGGGAGTATTATGGAGACAACCCGCACAGCCTCTGGGGGTTGTGGAAACAGCTCTTTGTAGTTGTGATGAGCTAAAGTAGGAGCCAAGTCACGCTGGAGGACAAGCTGCCACAAATTGGGTTCTTTGACAAAAGAGGAAGTGAAAAAGGATAACATTGGGAAAATTATCCAAAAAATTAAATGTATATCAGCCAGGTTAAATCAGAAAGAATGACCCAACTGTGGTGTGAAGGCAGAAACATATGCAGGTATCTCAAGTTGGATGCCCAACTTTAGTGAACAGCTCTGAAAAATTTAGGGTAAACATTCACTAAATACTGGAATTCTCCACAGTCAAAAGTTTCTAGAATCTCTATTTCTTTACATTTTAATTTGTAATCATTTGAGGAACACTGCAGGACTCTCATCTACAGTGGTTGTAAGCAGATTAGACATGTCAGAGGCCAGGACGTGGGCAGTCATGCCTAGCGATTAGAACAAGAGTTAAGCATAACGAAATCCAATGGTTGCAAGCTAAAGCTGGGAATATTCAGACTAGAAATAAGGTACCAATTTTTAACAGTGACTATAATTAACCACTTGAAACAAATTCCAAGGGATATGATTTAAAAACTTCAAATGATGGTGATTCCATGACCTTAAAGTCTATAAGACTGGATGGCTTTCTGAAAGATATGACCTAGCTCAAACAGAAGATATAAGCTTGATGCAGAGTTTACTAGATGAAGTCCTTTGCCCTGCATTATGCAGGAGTGCAGGCTAGCATTAAAATCTACGAATCTATGGAAATGCAGTCATTAATGTCTCTGGTATCACGGAACTATGCCCGAAGCATCTTCCTTAAAGCTACCACTTGCTCTTTATTTATTTATTTATTTTGATTTTTTTTCCCATGCTTTTTTTTTTTTTTTTTTAGAACTTCATTGTACAGAATGGTCATTAAGTGTGATGCAAACGCCAATGTTTCCATGGAAACCTCTGTCCACTACTGAATATACTAGAGCAATTTTTGAACCATTTGTCCATTTGATTAATTATGTCTTTGTGCTGAAGGCAGCTTGGCTTGATTGTCTCATCATGTATTAGAGAAGCTACTGCTCTAACAAATGGGGCTATTGTTTTGGGTCTATTCATCTTGGTACATCCCTGAGAGCTGATAGACATTTCAACAAAATGACTGTCCCTTAATGAGCTGCAGCTTGTCAGAATTGTTTAGGGCTTCATGCTAGGCACAGACCCCGGTCATGACAGCTTCTGTTATTATGGCAATGAGTAGGTTGTCTATTAAAGAGTCTATACAATACAATGACCCTGGTTTTGATATCACATAGTATGTAATTATCAGCTATACCTACTATCTGATAGATTCATAATAGATTCCAAAGCTTTGAAAAAACTTTGAGAGTTTTCTTATGAGTTAGTTAGCTGTTCACAGACAAAAAGGGAGGAGAGAATACTTTCCATAACATTTTTAGTTGTTTTTAATTAAAAAAAAAAAAAACTAATCTGGTAGTTGTTAGCAGTTTGGGCTTGTTGGTATATCATAGGAATTATCTATATGCAAGAAAACCAAGGTTTATATCTTTATTTTCAATTTTCAAAAAACTTTAATTCCATTTATTATTTGGACTAAAAACCTACCAGGAATAATAAATATTACAAATAGTATGTGGCTTGGGAAAGGAAAATTTTATTTTTCTGACAAATATATATATATATTTAAAAAATCATGACTGAATATATTTCGCTCATGCCCTTGCTCTGTCAGCTACTATCAACATTTTCATAATTTTAGTGGACAAGTCTGTCAGTGTGTTGTTTACATTAGTGAATATCCAGCTCTGAAATGTAAGCAGCTTTAGCTGAGTGGGATCTATGTCACACACATACCTGCTTATTTCTGGCAACAGGTTTCATGTATTTTGAATAATAATAAATGGAAAGATATGGATTTTTATGCTACTATTTTTGAATGTTCACAACAGCAGAGAATTTCTCTAGCACAGATGTATGCATCTCAAAAGGAGGATGGCAAACGAGCCAGTCAACACAAGAAGAACTAAGCAGCCCTCTAACCAAAAGCTAATTATGACATTCAAGAAAAGCTTTCTACAGATCTTAAAAATGTAGATTTCAGATTTGCATCCGTAGATGTTCCATTCAGTGAACAAGCATGAACAGTCAGTGTATATGACATTTGCTTTAAATATTTTTCAGTACAGAATCAGTGATTAAGCTGTGCCCCTAATAATCACAGATGGAAGTCAGCACCCTGTAGCTACCAACAGCCACATTTAATCAGTTAATAACTGTGGATTAAACTTAATTCAGATTAATTTGTATTAGTATAGAATTTGTAACTCAATTGCTTTCATATTAATTTACATGTTGTCTAGACATGACATCATATTGACTCTTTGTTTGGTCCAAACACTAATTACGAACCTTGAAGCTAATAGATGCAAACTTTCAGTTTAAAAACAAAAAAGGATTTCTGTCTACACTGTACTAGAGAAAGCTCAATATTACAGTTTAGCGTTGCAGGCTCGGCATTGTCTGGGAATAGCATTTCTTCATTTGCACTTCAACCTCCTTAAACAAAGCATGTTGTTTCTACATGAAGAATGTGGCTGTTGGAAAGGGAAGTTACTACAATCCATCAAGAATTGTTAGCTTCAAACTCTTCTGAGAAGCCCAGTGGCGAAAACAAAAGGGTTAAAAAAATCTTCACCTAACAATAACAACTGACTGTGGTGCAAATTGGACTGAACCACTGTCAAGGTTATCCTATCATTTTTAATTGTATTTGTTCTGGGGGTGCTTTCACATGAGCCTGAGCTCTACTGGAGAAGTTCTCAATTCTCACACTTCCTGCTGCAATATTTGACTAACTTATTTTGAAAATACACTCCTGAGAGATTGCAATGGTGAAAATTATCATTAGCTTTCATTAGCTTCTCTCTATCGTTCACAAAAGAAAATTAGTTTATTTTCTTTTTGCTGGGGCAGAGGGCAAGCTAAATTTATATCATATCTTACAGAGTGGTGGAAGTAGTAATTATGTTATTTCCTTGGACAAAGAATCTTCTTTAATTCTTGCTAATCCATTAAAAAGTTTCACCTGTTACCTTGAGGGTTTCATTTGTTCTTTTAGTCTTTGTTTTACAATAAAAAGATAGCACAAATAGTTTATATTAAGCTGTCATTTATATGTCTATCTTTTTTTTTAGCTATGTCAGTCAAGTCTCTTTAAAACTTCTTCTGCTTTAATACTTTAAAAGCACATGTATGGTACATTTGCTCCTGAAAATAATTCAGAATAAGAGAACTACTTGATAGAATCAAGCTGGAGCATTGCTAACTTTCATCTGCACATTCTCTCATAATGGTGGAGGGGGGAAGTAGCTAAATGCTAAATAATGCAATCTACAAAACACAGAACACTAAGTTATTATCTATACACTCCCCGGTAAACACTATATGGATCATTTCCATTTTGCAACATAACATGATAACTTTAGGTTTATAAGTGAATGGATCAATGTCATGAGTTTTTTGAAAGGTTCATATACAAACTACCTTCTTCAGTGTCATACATTTTTTACCTGCTAGATAAATATAGGTTGACAAGTCCATCTGTGGTATAACTGTGACACCTAGTGGCCACTTACACCAATCTCTAGAGATTATTCTTCAGGGACATCCCAAGCAATCTTCCAGGGTCTCTTTTCTAGAGGAGAACATTTATCACATATTCAAAGGGAAAGGGGAGTGCTTAAGCAGTTGCAACTTTTTCTGTTATTGTGGTTGTGATACATTCATATTTCACACAGATCATCTAGTATTTGTATGGAACAATATGGGACAGCCTCTCCCAGCTTTCGTCACAGTATATGAAATCTAAACAGAAATATATTACAGCTAACTCTATTGCTAACTCAAACAATGCAGTGATTTATGTGTGATATTTCTAGAAATTTCAACAGTAATGCAACATATGTGGGCATGAAGCCTTCAGTGCTTAGGAAACTCCAACTATCACAGGACATTGCAGCACCTCTCCTCAGGAACACAGGGTACCATGAGCACCAGGATACCAGACCTGTCCTGCACTCTCTATCCTAGCTTCTCATAGGAATTTCAAATCAAGTTCAAGGTCTCAGTCCTTACCTCCAAGTCACTCCATGTCCTGGACCTGGGACATCTAAAAGACCACCTAAAGTTTCAGGATAAAGACGATAGTCAATAACTTCACTCCTTGGGCACAACAGAACTATCTAAATTACCAGTAAAGTTTATCTGTGCAGGAGACAGAACGTCCTCGAGACTATGGAATGAACTCCCCCAGAAACTGAGGGCTATCACAAACCTCCCCACCTTGCATTGCAAGGGCAAAGAACATTTTTTTAACCTTACCTTCTCTAACATAAATACATAGCAACATGTATATTTATATTTAAAAACAAACAAACAAACAAAAAACAAAAATCGCCCCTGAAAACACAAAACACTCTACCAAAACAAGACACTCCACTGCACATGCTTATCCCTAGAGGTGAGGATGAGAAAACAAACATGTGACAGATGTGTAGTCACATTGCTCAATGCAGTACTGGAAGGCACTCATATACTATGGTGATGAGCACCATGTAAAACTCCATATAAACTAGACTAGACTAGAAAGCCATTGGCTCTGACATCATTGCTGATGGTATCTGTAGTCGCTCTAGTAACTATGACACCAAAGAGAACAGCAGCCAGCATGTCAGTGGTATGGCTCCAGTCCTTTAAACTGTTCCATATAAGCAGATCCTTACAGATACGTGGGTTCCATGTAACACAGGGGATTTCACAAGAATTCCCTTGTCTACCCAGAGGCAGCAGCTTCCAAGATGGAACCTGATGGAGTGAGGTAGTCAAAATACCAGTTCTAATTTAAAGGCTGAAAGGGAGCTATCAGCCAGACTGCAGATCTCACCCATAGCTTGATGTAGCTGCATTACAGCAATCCAAGAAAGAAGTGATAAAGCCCCAGCTGTGTATAGCAAGGTCCACATCTGAGAGAAAGACAATATTTGTGTCAAGAAATAGATAAAAGATAAAATATATCACCCTGCCACAGATGCTGCCTGTGGTACCAGAAACAACAGAGAGTCCAGAACTACTCCAGACTGCTAATCCCTTTGACAGACAGTGGCCAAAGCACCTTGACAGACAGAGCACATTGCAACCTTGGTTGCTCTGGTTGGTCTCAGCCAACCAGCATAATTTTCATATTATCTGGATTGAGTAACAATCTGTTTGCCTTCATCTAACCCCTTTCTTAGCCAGGCACTGGGAAAACACAGTCACTGTACCATCCAAGTTTAATGAAAGAGAGGTGTTTATTAAAATTCATATTTAGTTCCAGACCTGAAATTCATATAAAAAATGAAAAACTTGTAACTGCTGACAATACAATGTTCAGAGTCCTCGGAGAGAAAGCAAAGTATGGGTGCTGGCTGATAGGCTTCCTGGGGATATCACAGTGTAAGGCGGAGAGCTGTGCAGCCTTAAAACCCCTAGTCAGGAGGGAGTAGGAAAAAGTGTCCCTGCCCAGACACAGATGACCACTGAAGACCTGAGACCTGGATGGGCACTTCTGGAATGAACCATGTGGCACTTCATGGAATGAACCATATGGCAGGGAAAGATGCAGTTACCCTGAAATTGTGACACCTGTTACTAGAGTACCATTTGTAATGTCGACAACAGAGATGTTTAAAGGTGAAGAGTAAATCAAAAATGAAAACAGAGTTAGGCACAGACTTCTGTGCTAAATGTCTCTGCTATCCAGTTGTTTCAACACAGAAAACAGTTTTAAATTTATTTTCTTTTTCTTCATAGTGAAAACTATTTTCTACTTCCTGATTCACTGAAAATAACCCTAAAATGCACTACTGTTTGAGATCAAAGATATCATGCATTGCACTGAGTCTTTTAAAAAGATGTGATGTCATATTTTGAAATCTCATTACAATCCAGGCTAATCTTTGTTGCCACACAATGAGGCATTTTGGGATACTTACAATAAACCAAGAAGTACCAAGAGGATTTTACAAGAGGAAAAGTATATATATCTTATGTTATCGAATTTTTCAAAAAACATTACTTCTCACTGTTCCGTTTTTTAAAAATATTCCCCAAATTTGTTTTTTACTCTGCCTTCCCTTAGCTTTATTTTTCAGATAATTTCTTCATTGATTCTTTTTGTCTGTCTCTTTTTCATGATTATCTTAAACAAAATTCAAAAACATCTGTGTTTAAATCAAACTTTTGAACCCATGATGTTTAAATGGTTTCCAAAATTAAGTAAAATGAGTGTACCCATCCCTACTTATAACAAGCACAAGTAAAAATGAACACGCCTGTAGTAGTGCTTCATGTGTTGTACTGAAAAGAATATATTGCAGTTTTCAAAAATTATGATTAGATATAGATATAGATGTGTGTGTGTGCATTATGTATCTAAATGCATATATGTACAAGCATGTATGTTTCCTCTTCCTTTCACTGTGGAGGCTGGCTTGATTACCTTAGTTGTAATTATACCCTGCTTGTCAAATTCCTTAGCCATCACTTTCTACTCTGATATTGTATAAAGGTGCTGCCAAGAGATGCACCTGTATTTGTGCGACTGATTTTTCAAATTCAATGACCAGCCTAACCAAAGAAATCCTGTAGGAATTACACCAGATAGTAGATTAGTGCTCTGGCATGTTTTCAAGTAAACCTTCAATGAATGAAAATATACAGACTGAATGGAGCATTCCCTTACTGTAGACAGCAGCGTCTATGTTTGGAATTTATTTCTACTGGCAAAGTTAACAACAGGGGAAAAGACTATAAATGCCCTTCAGCAGAAATGGATAGGAGGAAGTGGGGGAGAGCTCACTTCTCTTGCTGTAAGATATCTAAGTACATTATCTCTTTCCCATAGCTGTCAATGTCAACTTTGATCACTAATGTATTACTTTGGCAGAAAGATAATCTAACCTCTATCCTTAAATCTTTGTGCTTATGCAGTGCACATCTTCCTAGTGCAGTCCCAATATACAAGCCCAACTGCATTTTACATCATTTAATAAAGCACATTAATTGAATCATCTCTTCCTATGACAGAAATGTTAAGCATCAAATCAAAGTGTCATTTGTTTTTCTTTTCATTAACATTTAATTTTTCCATTTAATTTACTGCAACAGCATTTTAAAAGGGAAGCCATCCATCTTCTAACCATGTTTAAAATAGTTTACTTATTACTAGGACACTCTGGTATTGAGCATTAATAGAACCTCAAAAAGACTTTTGCAATGAAAATGCTCGTATTGACAACATGGAATTTCAAAGCACAACCAGCACTGACCAATGGATTAACTCCCATTTTGAGTGATTTTTTTGAGAGCTATTAATCTACATGTCAATCTAGAAGCCCTTTCCAGAACTGTATGCTTCACAGGTAAGGGGTCATCATATTTATATGATAATCAAAGCTGGTTGCATTGCCTATGGCTAAAGTTGCCTATCACTTTTCTATTATAACATCCTTTTTCAGTTGCTTATATCTTTTATCAAACTTCAAGCATTTCGGCTGAAATTTTCCATGTCAACTATCTGCCTAAGGCTGATATGTTAACGTTTCAGCAAGAATGGTTCAGCCATTTCTCAGAATGAGATTAGGAAAATATACCTTGTTTTATCCATGTTAAAACAATCTTACAACTATTTAATTGAGTGGCTATCATGTCTCCTTGATTTGGAGCAGAGATTTAAATTTGGCAGGAGGTCGTTCTAGGTATCAGGAATTTACCTTTTGCTGTCACCATGAAAATATATCCAAATTTAGGCAAATCATTAGCCTCTCAAAAAATCAGTTTAGCATATTCTCAGTAGAAACTTGTTAGAGTTGGGCAGCTAAATTCTCCAGTCATCTGTTCTGGGCATGCTCCCAACTCACAGCTACAGGAGCTGAGCAGGACTTTTCCAGCAACCATGGGCAACTGTAATGCTGTGCACAGGCACTGAAAGCAGGGAGACTGTTTGTTCTGTCCTCTCAATCCCCCCTACTTTGCAGGTACCCAAAAGAAGGAGATAGCTGCCTTACTGGAATTCAGAGGAGTGAGGAACAGGAGATCAGATGGACACAAAATGCAGTTGAGTGAAATGGGGGAGAGGGGGCAGAGACAGGATGCAGGGGCTACATTTTATGAATGGGGCAGAGGAAGAAGGCAGGGAAAGAAGGGTCTATATTCCTAGGTAACTTTCCTCTCCAGAGCCTGAAGCTGAACATTCCCAACATTCTACTATTGTCAGCAAAGAGTTGTAAAACTCACTGACTAAACGTAACCCTCATATCATCTAATGGCTGGTTCACATAGGATGAAAACCTACTACTTCTGTCAGTTACTCCATTAGCTCAAGTGACAGAGGGCTGCACTGTGCGTCTAAATATTCTAACCCTGCTGTTGAACCATCTATAGAGTTAATATGCTTCAGCAAGTTGGAATTTCTGCTTTTGAGTTTGCTAGGAAAATACATTTAAAAAAATCTACATTAAAAGAATGTTGAAGTTGCCAAGTCAACCATTCAAAAGTTAGTAAATGCCCGATTCAAGAGTGCCTGTTCAACCTTAATTTGCCCTTCTTGTGTATATGCATTATGATATAGCCTTTAATTACATGATCACATACTACCTTTTTTCTCTGCAGGAACTCTCTCTAAATCAGGATGGATGGTGCTCAAGGAATAAGATAATGGGGGTTTTGAACATATGTAGTGCTATAAAAATGCTAAATACTCAGATAAATCAGGCCCTAGGTGTCTCAGGTTGGGCACTCAAAATTAGTGAACACTTTTGACCTGAATCTTCCTGTGCCTCAGTTCTCCAGCTGTAAAATGGGGATAATACCCCCTCACCAGAGGGTTGTTGTGAAAATAAATTCATTGTTGTTTGTGAATCACTCAGATAATATACTGACAAGCACCAAGAAAAGCTATGAGAAAATGAACAGTTTGATATTCTATGCAGGGTTTGGATCTTCATCATAATGGCAAATCCCAAAGGGATGTGGTCTCCTTTCAGAATGAGTGTTACTGGGGTTGGTCTTTGGCTAGGTTCTGAAAGTGGTCTTCCTCCTATGAAGGCAGTGTCTAAATGTCACAGTCTAGCCCTGATTATGGAGGAATATTAATCCTTTCAGAGTTATGATGTGTAGTCCCAGAGGAGTGCATTGTAGATAACAAAGGTGGGTGTTACTGTAGTCCAATCTACATCTGAGAGAAACCATTTCACCGTGTTCATCAAACGGGGATAGGAAAAGGGCAGACTTGGCTACAACCATCACTTTGGTGCCTCGTAGGTGATGAGAATCTAATACAACCCCAAATTATGCACCCGTGAAGAAAAATATGTACACTGTCCTTACATATACAACCTCTACTTGTGGAAGATTTAAACTCTGTAGGTAACAGGGAGAGGGACCTAGAAGATTTTAACTGACAGAAGAAAGAAGAGCTCTGAGTAGCTTGAAAGCTTGTACTTTTCACCAACAGAAGTTGGTCTAATAAAAGATACTATCTCACCTACCTTGCATCTCAGAAAAAAAGCATATATATATATATAAAGGGATATAGCTAAAGGGATAACTATAAGGGAGGGAATAATTTATTGTACAGTGTGGATGTACTTGGGTAGACACATTAAATCCTTCTCTATAATAGAAGGGAAATTAATAAATTAGAAGGGAAGCAAAAACAATAGATGGTTTAAAAGGCACATTGTGAAAGGTGATATAATAGTAGTGGGTGCATCAATTGAGTATGGTGAGGGGATGGTCTATGCTCCAGCTGTTTGAGCTCGCTTATAAATCAAGTGGGGCCTGGGGAGATTATCAGATGTCCCTGCTGTTTTTAGTCTAATGTCATATTAAGGTCTCTTCTGAACAAAAGTTCTTAAAGCTTTACTCAGCCATAAATTCTGCAAGGCAAAAGATATTCTTGTTGTAGTGCCAGTTTAGTAGGCAAGTTCCTTTGGCTTTTTTAATCTTACAAATCCCCTTTCTCGTGCCAATTGCACACAAAGCTTTGAAGAATCAGGTAGCTGTTACCAATAAATATTGTCTTCACAGAACTCCTATTAATAATATTAGTAAGCAAGCTGCTGAATTTCAAGCAGCCAGAGACTCAGATGGCTGTACCTCTCTACACTCCCAGTACTGTCTGTAGGGGCTTCTGGCTATATAAAATTGGTCTTAAAACTTCTGGATGATAAGTACAGTGTGATATACATATATCTTACTAGAGATAAATAATAACAAATAAAGGGATTTATTTTTCAGGTTAATTAAATGTGGGATTATACAAGAAATAACAGACTGAAAAAAGAAACAGTCATATTCACATTAGATATTAGGACAAAATTCTGAGCCACAAGGGCATTCAGCAACAATTTACCAAGGAAGTCACTAAGACTCCATCACCAGAGGTGTTCAAGTGCACATTAGAAGTTACACTATGCAGGAATATGGTAGAAAAAATCCTACCCTTGGGTGGAGGCCTGGACTAGGTGACCTAGAAGGTCCCTCACACTTTAGGCTCTGAACTGCACAAGTGCATTAATAAGTGGTGACACTCACAGTATCTGTTCCTGCCACGGTACATACATTATTAGATAAAGCCTGTCGCACACAATACATCATCTCCAAATTTTTGGAGTTGCTGCTGCTGCCATCTAAATAAAGTTCCCTAAATCAAAATTCAAAAAGCATGGAGTTATATGACAGACTAGACATGCACTTCAAGCCTCTCTGCAAGTGCCAATGCCTTTGTCATGTTTGCTCCTCATGATGAAAGTATCCCCAGGACTGCATCCCTGCTTGAGAAAGTTTTTCTTTCCTGAGTTTGTTTAAAGCCAGCCTTTCTTGGACTTAAGCATCAGAGCAAATATTCTAAACTTACTTGATTTGCACTATGCAGTTTAAGACCTTGTTGGCCCAGTACTCACAGATTTTGTTTTGTTCCAACTTTGCAGCAAAGCTGAAATAAATGGAAGTTCACGGGAATATTGCATTATATCCTGCATGCGTGAAAATTCCTCAAAGGCAGTAGTGTTTTCCAAAATTTCATCACATTTTTGATGTCTGCAGTATATTCTGTATTGGCATTGAATAATGCTACCTGGGGCCTAGACCTGTCAAAATTCTAGCATGCTGATGTCCAAAGAGTCTTTCCTTCTCAGCCCCCACCATCAGCTCTGTCCTCTAGACCATACTCTGCCTCACAGGTAGACCATCTCTCCAGACGAACTTTATCTTATCTCCCTGATCACAGAAGACTTGGTATTAATGAATAAATTTGGGATGTTTTAAGAGTCCTACTGGAATGAAAACTCTAACCCATCCTTAACTATGATGTCATTACCGCTCTTCCATGATAAAAAGTCACTTAATATAGACAGTCTTTGTAATTCTCTCTAGATTTTAAGATTAAGCAACACAGCCTGTGCTACCTTATGTCACCATATAGGGTCTCCCTACGTCCCGATGGGGACTATACAATCTGGAAGGGATAACTAATTATACTACCATTTTCAATTTAAAGCTTTCTCCATGTTTTCTATTTATACTTTCACGTTGATGGTATAGATTAACCTGATGAACCTTTTTAATAAAATGCCTCATCACAAGCAATTTCAGCAGCAAAAGAATTAACTAAAATACTCTGGTAATTCATTTCCTCTGATCATGTAAGTCTAGCTGACATCCATATATTTCCACATTTAAAAAAAAACATTGTACTTCTTCCAAGGAAAAGTAATAAATGTGTTAAATATTCATAGCCATTGGTAATTTCTATGCTGCCTCTGGTACGCCAACCATCAGTAAATACAATACTACTAACATGGAGGAAATTATAATAAGCAAGAAGTGCATTTAAAATGTAAATCAGTTTATTTGATTGCATAATCTACCCTCAAAACACATGAAACCTGCGAACTGTCTGACAAGTGGGTTTGCAAAGTGAGATTAGCTCTGTATCAGTGAAATGTAATTTTGATAAAGTAAGCAATTAAGTTTCCTGTACTTAGAGGAAAGGAAGCTGTTCTAGAAATAATGGTAGGAATCACTCTAATTGTCAACCATAATTTTCCTTTTTTAAAACCTGTGCAGTTGATGGAAGATAAGAAACCATCAGTTACCAACATATGTTCTTGAATTTCCCAGACAGTTGCTTCTGGATAGCTATTTTTCAGATTAGGAAACTTCAATTTCAGTTGGCAAAGCCTGAAAAACCGGTAAGGGCTTCTACTTTTAAACTTTCAAGTTTATAGTTCCCTCTACATAGTTTACACAGTAATAACATGGTGGGCTGCATATATCTCTCTACCTCGATATAACGCTGTCCTCTGGAGCCAAAAAAATCTTACCATGTTATAGGTGAAACCGCGTTATATCGAATTTGCTTTGATCCACCGGAGTGCGCAGCCCCGGAGCACTGCTTTACCGCGTTATATCCAAATTCGTGTTATATCGGGTCACATTATATCGGGGTACAAGTGTATTGTAATCCCTAATTCATTCATGTCATGAGCATCCTGAGCTTTCCAACTGTATCTAGGCTCAGTTCTTTTTAGAGAGGATGACATGGAACTAGACATGCCTGAACAGGACTAATCACAAAGACATTGTGTTTGAGACTGCAATTTGTAGATAACGATTTATACATAGAGGTGCCTTATATAAGCAACTGGTACATGTCCCTGTGTTATGAAGAAAAAAATAAAAGGACCATGGCAAGTAGAAGGGGAAAGAGTTTCTTATGGCTAAAACTGAGTTCCATGAGATACACTATGATCACATTAAAGCTCACAGCAAAATCTATCTGGTAATCTCAGAGACCTCTTGGACACTCCCAGTTGTGGAGCTAAGTAAATTATTCACAAAAGATTTATCATATACATGTAGCCTCTTTTTCTGATTGAGGAATATCCACCTTTCAGAATGCAATTTCCTAATATGTATCCATTATTTGAAAATGTTCCATGAAATTATTAAAATGGTTTTACTTCTATGGTTTGGCATGAACAGTTGTTAGTAGCCAATATTCTCATGTTGAATTGTGTTGATTAGCTGTGATTAGTCAGGTAAATCAGATGGGATTGTCTTTCTTCCTTTATTGGATAAGCCTTAAAAAAAAAAAAAAAAAAAGAAAAGAAAAAGAAACATTGGACCTGCAAAGTTAAAGTGATCATTTTGCAAATACTCATGAATGTGACTTGGAAAGTCACCAAACATTGGAATGTTTGACCAAACATTTGTGCCAGAAAAATTTGCTCCAGTAAAAATCAGATTGTATAAGTGCTTTAGAAACTGAAAAGGACACTGACTAAAGCAAAATGATACACGTATGTGAGTGAATATTTGTGGAAAATGTGTTTCATTTTTCAACCAGCCACTGCCACCAGAAGGATATATACTACTACTCTGCTCCGACTAATACTTTGGACTTCTGTCCTCCTTTTTATCCAATTATCTCAAAGTGTTTTACACACCTTAGTGAATTAAGCCTCACAACACAAAAATATTTTGAGGCAGGTATTATTATCCCCATTTTAAAGATGTGGGAAATTTGAGGCACAAAACCCCAAGATTTCTTTTTAAAAGTGTCTCTAATATTAGGCTCCAAAACTATATTTAGGTATCTAATTAGTGATCTGATAGAAGTGCTGAGCAGGCAGCAGCATCTGAAGCTCAGCATCTCTGATAATCAGGACACTTATTTAGGTGTAAGCCCTGTGGCCGTAGAGAGTAGAGAGCTTTGACTATCATTATGCACCATCATTGTCTAGGAAACCTCCATATTCCACTCAAAGCATTACCCTGTAGTCTCTTTCTGTCCATCTAAATATGACATTTGTAATGTGCCCAGAACTGAAGTATCAAACCAACTTAGCCCTACATAGGTGTACTTGTGGTTCTCTATTCTTGGTTCTCTATTATATTATTAATTCTTTGTTCTCATCTTCTATAGCATATGGTCTTGCCTCTCTCCTCCTCTTTCTTGTGACACATTACTTCATAAAGCATTAGCAATATTGAAAGTATATGTTGGATAAGACATTCCCTATCTTTCACTTAGCAACGGTTAATGTTCATTAAAGTTTTTTTTTTTCCCATCTATGAACCATCTTGAACTTGTCATTCAAAAGACCAGATGTTTTTCTCCACTATTCACCACCCATTGGCTGCTAACACATCTATATAATTACTGTACAGCCTTCCAGGTGGAAGATACTCTACAGATAAAAATGACAAGTAGGAAATAACAGAACCGAAAAGGAAGAAACAAAACAGAAAAAAAAAAAATTTCATTTTCTTTGTCCACAGCATCAGACAAGCTTTATATGGTTAGTCATCCCAAGCATTAAGAACTCTTTCTAAGACTGCATATCTGCAGGCATGAAGGATTCAAGTTTTAATGTGTGGAGAAGCTCTACAGCAATCTATTATCTGGTGAGCTGGAATTTCAGGTGGCTAAACTCAAACAACTCATTGTTTCAAAATGAACCTAAAACTGAAGTAGAAAATTCAGCATAAAAACGGTGAGCAGGCTATACTGAGAGGAGACAGCCACTGAGAGTATGGTGGACATTCTGTAGGGGAGTGAGAGAAAAAACTTCTTCTTACTCCTCTCAAATGATTTTTTTTCAGTAGGCTCGACAAACCACAGGGATCTACTGATCTTTTTTTTGAGAACCAATGATTTAGGAAATAAATGGAAAAAGATTACTATTTACTTAAAAAACACTAAAGAAATCCCATAGCACGATTTTAATATTGATTGTTTGTATTTTGGTAGTGTCTTGACTTCTTAGTCCAACTGAGGCCTCATTGAGCTAGGAACTCCAGAGATATTCTGCAAAGAGACAGTCCCTTCCCCAAAGAACTATACAGATTTTTAAATTGCATTTAAAGTTCTGTTGGAAATGAAGACATTGGAAGCTTTGGAGGTAGCATGGAAAGCTGTAGGTGAATACACATTTTCAACACTAAATATACTTTGTTCAGACAGTAGTGTTCCTTATAAACCTTTGGGCTTCCAATCGATGAACAGGCACAACGCAATGTAACTTGGGAGATTAGTTTCACAAGCATGAATAGAGAAAATAAACACTCAATTTTCACGTTCTGCACAGACTTCCAATGTTTTGCTCTTAGTATATATCAAATACCAAATATAGTCACAAAAACTGGGCTTGATCTGTGAATCTTTGCAAAGCACAAAAGAGCTTATAACCTATTATCAGTGTTTGACAAATGCTGTTTGATCTGCTCAAACAAAAACAACAGACAATCAAATAGACATTTAGGGGCATAAAATAGACATTCTGAGACACATTTGAAATTTAAGCTTCCCATGTGAAATAGGGAAGTTATTTCATAGTCACATAAGGAAATAATATTTACTAATATTTTATATAACAAAAAAACCCAGGAAATTCAACATTAAAACTACTAGAACATAAAAATGATTATACTGGTCAGACCAATCGTTCATCTAGCCCTGTACCCTGTCTTCCAATAGTGACTAATGCCAGGTGCTTCAGAGGGAATAAACAGAACAGGCAATCATTCAGCGTTCCAGCCCCTGTCATCCACTCCCAGCTTCTGGCAGTCAGATGCTAAGGACTCCCAGAGCATGGGGTTGCATTTCTGACCATCATGGTTAATAACCATTGATGGACATATCCTCCATGAATTTATCTAATTCTTTTTTGAATCCCATTATAATGTTGGCCTTCACAACAGACCCTGATAATGAGTTCCACAGCTTGACTGTGTGTTGTGTGCAGAAGTACTTCCTTATGTTTGTTTAAAACCTGCAGCCTATTAATTTCATTGGGTGACTTCTTGTTCTTGTGTTATGAGAAGGAGTAAATAAAATTTTCTTATTCACTTTCTCCACAGAATTCTTGATTTTATAGACCTCTATCATAGCCCTCTTTAATCATCTCTTTTCCAGGCTGAAAAGTCATACCCGCCTTAAATTTGAATGTTGTGCAAGTAAGGATTTTAGTCTGTGGCGCAACTTTGATAATATATTCCAGATACTGGGCTAAATCCTCCAGTTCTTACTCATTCATAATTACCATTGTCCTTATTCAGTAGCAACTAGATTGGGCACTTCGGCATTTAGCACACAATGTGGTTTATTCATTCTTTGTTTTATTGTGTTTTTTAAAAAAAGGAGAAAATAACCTGTATTAGAGGGTTCTAAAACTTCTATAATTTTACCCAAGATATCTTGAGAGTTATTTCAGCCAATTGGATGTATAAATACTTATAAATATTTTTAAACGTATATTATTTTATTTACCACCAAATATCTGCCCAAGCATCAGCTATTGTGTAAATACATAGTGAACTTTTTGTATTTTCCCCCCTCATTTTACATAGTTAAATATATATTCAAGCAATTTTTTACAAATCAGGTAGAAATGTTTACTTCCAGGCAGAATCTTTTGTGCCAGGTTTCAGCCTGTAGCTGATTTTTGTGGCAGATTTACAAATGCCTAGAAACCAGGATTTCTAATAGAAATGCTGACACAACCTTAACTCCTTTATAGTGGTATGAACTCACCGCTATAATAATTAAGCAATTAGGCATGACAGAGAGTGTGAGTTTCCTGAGATAATCACACCCCTGGGGTATTACAAGTCATGATCCAGAGATAAGTGTTTTTAATCCCCCAAGGGTGTGATTATCTTATGATAACCACACCCCCTGGAGGAGACTTATAAATCATATAAAAATCTTTAGTGTAAGTAAAAAATGCTTATGCTGCAGTAGGCAGAAGAGTTCTAGATGTGGAGAGTGAATGATATGAGGGCAGTCACAAATTAATTAAGAACTGCAAAATACACAACAGCCTCATAAAATCAGCCATCAATCCTAACACTTTGTATCAGGGGTGGAGGAATAAGTACTCTAAATTATTAAGCAACTTTCTCCAGCTCCTGGTGCCGCAAATATTGTTTTGGAACTTCGGAGGAGATCCTCAAGATTCCCATTAAAACTGCAACCTCCTTTTTAGGCTGCTTTTCCTCCAGGTTATAAGAAGAGTGGCCTTCTCTGATGCTAATTCCAGTTCTGCTCTGAAATCTGCCCATTGCAGAAGAAAGCAAAATAACTATCACTTCTTCCAGAGCCCTAGATGCTCAGGAGCTCTGTTGGACCGAGGATGGAAAGAACTACATTCATTCCCACAGGGCCAGCCTTAAGCACAAGACAGAAAGGCAACTGCTTGTGATCCTCTGTTTGTAGGGAGCCTGTAACAGCCTCATCAACCCATGATACCACCTCTCCACACTGACATTGGAAGAGCACTGAAGAATGGATTCCCTAACATGGTAAAGAGACTAGAGGGGATGCTTATGGAAGCCCCATTGTTCCCTTGCCTGGAGCATGCCCATACATGGAATCCCACATAGAAGCAAATTACACTCAGGCCTGGCTGGTCAAACCCAACAGTTTTATAGACCATGTGTTACAACCATTGACCTTATCTAATAAATTGTGGAGAGGGTTATTCAGAAAATGACAGCATACAGCAAGGCTCTTTGGCATAATCCTGGACCTGCTTTTATTGTGTAGATCTATGTGGTAAAAACAACACAGGGTACACATAAGCAGACAACTCTGTGATTTCCAAGGAAATAGCAGTTTGGCTATAACCAATTGCCCAGCACCATGTAATACACGGCTCTGTGTTACTTACCATTGCAATTTGAGAATATTTAGTTTCCAGCTGCTTTTGTTTTAGAACAAACAAAGGCACATTTCATTTGCATTATTTAACATTAAGGCAAGGAATGAACCTGAATTAATTAAAAAGTTTTAGGTATCAACCTGGCTTGAGAAAGTTTCATTGTTCTGTTACTGTAATGTGATATAAACACAAGTCTTATGCCGATGAGATTATTACACTTGAAGCCACTTCAGAGATTGCTATCTTGTAGCGTACACATTCAGACCTTCACAAATGGTGTATCACACTCAGAGCTGTAAATAGAACATTCAAAAGGCTCATACTTGCACTCTCCTGAGTTGCATTTGAAATAGTAATCCATAGAAAAATATAAATACACACATAAATAGTGTTTTAAATGTTGATGTGGACACAGCAGCAAAATGAGGACAATGGAATTAAGTGGCAGGCTGCAACTTTTATTAAACTGTTAGCACAAAGATGGGGCACTTCCCACCCATCCTCTCCTACATCAGGCATTTGATTGGTTCCAGCGTAGGAGTTACAGGGCTCCTTACCATATAACTTGTAACTGTCACTAGGTTACAGGGCTCCTTTCCATATAATCCGTAACATAGGGGAGGGTCTCCTCATCCTACCCTGCAGCTCTCTCTGAAATCTAGCACCCTCCCCTCCCCCTCCGAGGGGGACAGAGGGTGCAGCAGGGTGGGGACCTCCTCCCGCTGGGACCACAAGGTCTGACTTAAGCCCACAAAGGCCACAAGGTCTGACCTTATCCTATGAGCCCAAGGCCCATCACCAAAATTCCAAGTCTTTTACCTCTGAGAACCATTCATTTTATTCTCTTAACCGCACAGGAAACCAGCCACAAGTTGTGATAAGTAAGCAACACTGCCCAGCAGCTCAGTTGGGTACCATGCATGTTCCTGCTTAGCCCACTGTGGCTTGAAAGAGCTGGGAGGAAGGCAAAAAACTCCCTGATCTTCCACGAATTTGACCCATCAGAATAAAAATTCCTTCCTGAGCTCCAAAACAGGCAATAGGCTAGACCCACAGCATCTGTCACACTGGGTTCCCATTCCTAGTTCAGGTGGGTAGGGAGAGTTGCTGGAATAGAGTCAAAAAAAGTTCCACATGGCCCTTGAGCTGAGATAAATCCTGGGAGCTGGGGAATGCTGGCCAAACAACACCCCTCTCCCACAGCTAGCCACTGGTGCCAGAGATTCCCATGGGAGGAGCTACCTATTGTCCTTGCTCCCTCCCTTGCTACTAGGACTGTCCTGCTTTCAGCACCGGCCCCATCAGTTTCCCCTACCCATTGATGCGGCTGGGTGACATTTCTATACATTGTATAAATATTAACTAATTAATGCTCAAAAGCCCTCTGAGGCAGCTAAATAAGTATGATTCCCATTTTACAGTTTGGAAAACTTAGAAGCAAAGGGTATTGCCCAGAGCTAGTTAGTTGCAGAGCTCAGATTAGAACTCTGGAAATTCTGACTCCTAGCTGTATGCTTATTCTGCATTGAGTGGGATCCACTTTAAAAAGGAGGATTGAAATTTCCAAATAGAAGCATATTGAAAGCATCTGAGAATCTGGCCATTTGCGCTTATCATACAACTCCATTGGGGAAGTGTGGGAATAGGGAATTTGAATTACTTTTCCTTGATCCCCCTCCTTATTCCCAGTCACTAAAAATATATCCAATTTAATGAGCAGTTTAGCAAGAAGGCCCACTGTACATTCAGACAAACTATGTATATTAGTAAGGGGAAATCTTATTTAAAACAGACCTTGCTAGATGATTGGTCATAGTTTTTTTCTGGTTGTTGTACACAGGGAAGAATTATTTTATTATGTTTAACAAGACCATGTTATAGAGTAGGCCCCCATCCCATGGAATTGTAAAGCAGTTTATAATATCATTCAGCCCTTCCCTGTCTATTCCAGTAAGGGAAACCAAAAGTGCCCTACTAGCAAGAACTGGGCTTAGTTCTAAAGCCTGATTCTTGCCAACCCAATTTTAGTGTGTGTTTGTGGAGACAATGCTCAAGAGAGTATAGAAGTGGAGAAGGAACAGAGGGTCCTGTGGCACCTTTAAGACTAACAGAAGTATTGGGAGCATAAGCTTTCGTGGGTAAGAACCTCACTTCTTCAGAAGTGGAGAGCAAGTTTGGTAACAACCTCCAGTTTTGTTAGCAACTATGTAGTTGAATGGCAGTGCCAGTGACCATATTTCCTGTGCTGTAGAAGGACAAAGCAGCTGGAATTGTGAATTCAGTGTAGTGGTAAAGAAAAGGATAAGCGCACACAGAGATTGGTTTAATCTTTCACTTAGGAGAGCACAGGAAACACTTGAGATTAAGGGGAACCCTTATATATTGATTATACACACAGACCTGGCGATGTCCATCTCAATCTAGATCCTGCATTCCTTCACATCCCATTGTATCTGCTGTTCTTGAACTCACACAGATGCTTCCCTCCTCCTACTCGAAGCAGTGCTATTTCCATGCAGGTGCCTACCCCCTTCCTTATTGGATGTCCTCTCTCTGATGATGTCTGCAGAGGGAGTTGGTTGGCTGATTCCTGGGCCTTAGAGAGCAGGCAAGAAGGGCCACTGTTCACCCTAGTTGCCAGAATCATGGAGGAGGGAGCATTCTCCCCCTATTCAGCACAGAGCTGCTCCCTGTTACATAGGTGCGATGAGAATGGGCAGCATCCTACACTCAGACCAAGATATTGTCAGCAGTCTATTTTATCCTTCTTCATAAAGGCCAATGGGTAAGAGACCAATTGCTGTCCCCCAGGGCACTGGATTTCTCCCCAAAGAAATCCAACAACAAGTGGGTACAGTGACAGATGTCCAGTGTGTGGCTAGAGGAAGGATATACAGAGGGCACATTGTGAAAGGGTGGGTGAAAGCTAAATGTGGAACTCTGGTATTCCTGAGTCCCAGCATTGTGCTCCCTCCCCTAGGCCATGCTGCCGCTGGAAAAAAAAACCAGCCCAAATCTTCATCTAGTGAAATTTTGTTGCTGCAATTTGGCAGACATTTTGGGAAGTCAAAAATAGGGTTTTAAAAAACAAAACAAAAACTTATCAGATACCTATTTTGTTTGGTATTATAGCTAAGTAAGCTATCCAAATATTGTACCTTATCTGAAAATAATAGTAAGGACCTATTGTGGGATACTGTGAAAGAGGTAGAAGTGGAAGGAATGGCATTCAGAGTAAAGCAAAACAATTTTTTAAATTATCAAATTGTTTTATTCTGACCGTAAAAACAGAAGATGACTTTCCGGCTGTGAAACTAAATTGTTGATATGTAGAGCTCATAAAAATAGTCATAATTTAGTATAAAGGGATCCTTTGCTTAAACTCCAGTGTATCTATCATTTACATGAGACCAGAAAAAAAAAAAAACAGCACTCCATCTTTGAAAGTCTAAAGCATATCTTTTGAATACCATCAGTCAGTCAGAACCAAGAAATTGAATATGCTTACATTAATTTGGAATTTTGCCAAAAAGTGACCTTTTTATATTTAATGAACAGAGGCACAGAGGGGCTTAGTCAATATTTGCCTGTCTTTGAGGAAGAAACTATCACAGAAGTTCATGTTCTGATCAGAACCTAATCCTAGCTAGATTCCCTTTTTCCACATTATACAAATTCACTAGTTACGCATGCCCTGGAAGTAGAACTCTCCCAAAATATATGCATTTTGCAATTAAGAAAAATTAAACTGTCAGCACAGTCTGTTACTTAATCTCTTTTCCAGAATACTGGTGCATTTTCTAAAAAAAATTATAGTGTCTTTTTTACATGACAACATATAAAGGAAGGAGGCAAAAAAATATTCTCAGTAAATTGCCTGCAAAGCCATAAGGGGCTTTTCTGTAGCTACTAAGTGATGTTTTAAATATGCAGAGAAACAATTCAGCATTTTTAGTGCCTTTGTGAAAAGGTTGCCATAAATACAATTTTCTAACAGATCATTTAATACATCCACTCATAGTTCAAACATGCTAACCGCTGCCTTCCAGAGCTGTCAAAACAGGTATAAGTCTTGTTTACTGACACTTTACTAAAAAACTAGGAATCATGCATGGGAGAACTATAAAGTACTCCAATCTGAGTGGTCTCCTCTTGATGAAAATGAAATGTAATGTCATCTCATCAGATCACATATGTTGCTCACTTAAATCATTGTCTGTGTACTGGTGGTGCTGGAGGAATAATAATTTCACTTTCTCACACAGTATTAGTTACATTGCAGAATTCAAGAGAAAGGAATGAAATCTTCGTTTTTCAGGAGCTACGGGTACTTTAGTCCACAAAGTAAGTGTTCATCCCTGGGACAATAATTTAAGTCTGATGTAAACTTTAAGTAAATCATGTTAATGGCCTCAGTTTAAGCCCCTGAGCAAGTCAAGCTGGTCACCACGGTACAACTAGAATTACTTAACTCCTAAGTTTGGCATGTCATGGGACTCCCCTTCTGCAAAGAAATACTACTTTTGCCCATGGCTTCCTACCCAGGCCCCAGAATGCTGATGAGGGGCTATAATCACACACACAGCTCCTGCTTCTCTATGAGGTATAGTCTGGGTCTTCACTGTACACTGCTCAGTATCTATTATGAGTGTCTACTCCCTGGCACCTTCTCTGCCTAGAGCATGGCTAGCTCCAGCATCAAGCACTGCTCTTTTCTGCATTCTGCCTCCACCGTGGACTGCACTAACTCCTGCTTCAAATTTTGTTATTTGTTCAATAATCTTCAGGGAAATGTGTATGTCCTCCAGCTCTTGTCGACAAACTTTCAGCTGGTTCTGTAAGCTCTGAAGATAATCAAGGGCTTCCTCTGAGCCACTCTTGGCTGTCTCAATTTGAATCTCCAAGTCTCTCAACTCCTTTTATACTTGACTGTTGATTTTCCCCATCCTAAGCTGTTACTCTGGGTTCATATCACCTTTCCTCTCCACTAGTTTCTTCCCAAGATCACCAGTCATGGAAGTTCCTTTATCAGCTTCTCTGGTCCAGCTCAACCTCTGCTGTAGGTAGACCCACATCTCACCATGCACACATGATACATGTACAGGGAGGTGACGGCCAGTCTTCTTTGCCAAAAACCCATTTTCCCAGACAACGGAGTGCCTGCAACCTGAGTCTGCAAGGCCTTCCACCGACAGGCCTCCCATCCTGACCAACACCACATATGACTGAGTCCCAGTGCCATTCACAGAGGACCCCAGGTCATAGATATAACAGCCCACGCAACTGCACTCCATTATTGTCTATTTTCACCTAATATATCCAGGCTTACTGCATCTGAAGCATACCAATGAACATACTCCAGCCACCCCCAGAAGCACTTCTGCTATACCGTGGGACTGAGCAGGGCTTTGGTATTTGGTATCTCCACTTTAACTAATAATTTCCCATGTGGAACTGTATCAAATGCCTTACTGAAATCCTCAGGTGGGTGGAGCACTGAGCAGTCTTTAGCCTGCAGTCCTTTGGCTGGGCTGGCAGTTATTAACAATCTAAGCCTCTGGCCCTCCCTCCTTCAGTGATACCCTGCTGTGCCCTTTCCAACTTAGCAAACCCGTTCATGAGCTTTATTTCTCCTTCACTATTGGGTCTTTTCCTCTGCCTGGTTCTTATAATATTTTCCACTGACCACTTTCCTCACCCAGCAGTCTCCCCTCTGAGTTCTTCAGTCCAGCTTGCATCTGCAAGTCTAGACTTTTCCCTTTAGCCTCCTCTTGCCTTTGCTCCATCATCTGCTTGAACCCCCTTCGAAACTCAATCATAGTTTCTACTTGCATCTCCAAGACTCGGATCTTCTCTTCAATCAGCTCTATCAAGTGGCACTTCATAAAATGAAGTTCTTTTCAGGTACCCGCTCTCGGATCATGTACATCCCGCAGCTTCCACACCCAATCATCTTCATTGTCCCTTCCAGGGCTTGGGTCACTACCACTGCTGGCTCTTCCTGCCTCAAGGCCTGTCAAGGAAAAAGAAAAAAAAACAAATAAAAGAAAATAACCAAAGACACCCCCCCAAAAAGCCCCCAAACAAAACCAGAACACCACACACACCCCATCCCGAAACTCCCCTTACAAACTCACAGTCAAACTCCCCTGTTTACAGCTCTGTTTGCCGCCCCTGTGCCACTGGCTGACTGTTTACTTATTATATAACCCCTCCCCCCGCAAATCAGGGAAGCCCTGCTCCTTAATCAGGGCTCTGTTTCTCCCATGGCACACTGTCACCAACCAGTCTCGACAAATTAATTACTCTCACCAATAAAAATTAGCACCTTATTTACAGTCTGAATTCATCTAGTTTCAACTTCAACTAGTTGGATTATGTTATACCTTTTTCTGCTAGACTTTAGAACCCATTAGTAAATACTTGTTCCCCATGTAGATACTTACAGATGGTAATCAAGTCACCCCTTAACCTACTGTTTGCTAAATTGAGCTATTTGAGTCTGTCACTATAAGGCATGTTTTCAAATTCTTTACTCATTTTCACTGCTCCTCTCTGAACCCTTTCTAATTTACCAGTATCCTTCTGGTGTTTGAATCATGTGTCTGAATTGTTGCTGGGACCAGCCAAGGATAGCACCTGTATGGCCTAGCAGGCCTATTGCCTTCAGTGCTTGCTTTCTAGTCATAGGACACTGGCATGGCACTACCGAGTACTCAAAGAGTTCTGGAGAAATGAGCAGCCATATTACTTACACTTGATTACCTCTGCTTTGTACGTTTTGTAGTCCTTTAGCCCTGTGCAAAGTGAATGCAAATAATGCAAAGGCTGCCATCTTGATCAGTTTGCTTTTAACAAATTGGCCATCTGACCATGGATAACGTTGTGAGGTGCGGGACATTGGAGAACTGTGCCCTAAACTTACTGGAGTTGGCACAGAAACAGATTAGATTTATCTCAGCTGCCTCTGGCCCTAAAGGTAGCTGGGAATAACTAGAGCATAGCAATACTCTGGCCTCACCCTTTTCCCCTACATACCTCTACACTGGAAAACGATACAAGAGGGTGACAGAAAATTTCTCCGGTGTTTAAGGCCATGTCTACACTTATAAGCTTACAGCGGCACAGCTGTACCGCGTTATGGCAGCTGGAGAGCTCGACATAATAAAACCAGTGTCTCCTGCTGACATAGTGCAGTGCACATGAGCGCTTTTGCTCGCAAAACATGTCGTTTAGGGGGGTGGGTTTTTTCACACCCCGAGTGACAAAAGTGTTGCCAACTTAAACTTAAGCCACTTAGACACTAATGCTTATCAGTGTAATTGTCCCATAATGCCACTGATGCAGGTTAATATAGAAATGTATACAACCACCAGAAAAAAATGTTAGGCATCAGTTCAATCTCTCTCTTTAGGTTTTTATAAGATTGCTCATCACCATTGTATCTGAGCACTTTCTGCAAGCTGTAAACACAAAAAAATCTGTTTTCTGTTTATTGCTTAGAATCATACACTTTAAAAACATGGGTGAAATCCTGGCCCCATTGAAATGGATGCAAAACACCCACTAACTTCAGTGGGGCCAGGATTTCATCTCATCTAATTGATGTAGGGTGTTTTGTTTTGAATCACCACTGATCGCTTTAAAAGTGGCAATGGGATGATTTAACTACAGAAAACAGTTTATGAAAGGCACCCATGGGTGTAGCTTCTCATCTGCTCTTTCTCAGACTCTCTCTCACTCCCTCTTTCTCTCCATTTTCCTCTCCCTCTCTTCACATCACATCATATCCACATCAGTAGTTGGGTTCCAATCCATCACTCTGCATTAAGCTATGTCATATCAAGTTCCTACATCATATCACACTGCCAAAAATAGCAAAATCAATGCCTTTCCAAACCAGATCCATCCAAAAAACACCCCTATAACCAAATGCAACAGAGAATAATATCTATATTTATGGTCCTGTCCCCCCATATCCAATGGATGGGGGAGGTGCAGGAAATAAAAGAAAAGAAAAGACAACATGCATTAGGATTGTCATAGCAGGGGACATTTTCAACTACCTTACTTAGAAGCTCCAATTTACCTTTACAGATCTCGGTTGGGTTGACATAATTATTAGCTATAAAATTGTGACATTGTAATGGAAGCTCAGAACTGCCAGAATCAATACTGGTTGGCATAATATCCCAAGGGAAAACAATGAAAAATTTACTTGTTAGCTTTCTATCAAGTCAGGTCACTGCTAAGGCATCTGTGAGTAGTGCAGACTAAACAGAAATGTTGTCCATCTAAATACATCCTGTGACTGTGCTTTATGACTTCGCTTTTTTATTCAAGAGATAATTGTAGAAGAGAAAAAAATTGGGGAAAACACTCTGTGGCTTGCTCTTTACTTTTAAGGCTTCTTCATGAAGTTTCTGGAGACCTATTTAAATCTGGAACTTTTAGAACCACTGTGGATTTACTAAGCCAGCAAATGCTCCGATAAAGTGTCCAGGTAAAATGTTGCCATTCCATGCTGGGCTGGATTTCAGCCTGGTTAGGTATCCTTTACTGACATCAGGGAGCTGACACCCAGGAAGGTCACTGCTTCACCACTGATTCCTGACGTAAGGGTCTCTAAAGGGGGACAAGTCTGCTCTGGAAGTGGGGTGGGCGTGTATGATGGTTCCAATGAGATTGTAGGTGCCATTCAGTCTGAGGCAGTAGCAATGAAAAAAATAAAAGGAGCATATGGGTCCTACACCCATCTCTGATAGGTGTCCATGAGACTGGAGAAAGGGGTGAGTTAGCAGCAGGAAAAGCCAGCAGAGATTGCGGGAGAGGAATAATGGGAGCGGGGACTTGCCATGTAGGAACATTCCTAGGAGGGACTGAAGCCAGAGAGCAAAGAAGCTGGCACTGGGGGCCCCATTCAAATCAGATGCTCATCTTCTTCTTTGTGTGGGCTACCCCAGACGTGTGTTCTCTGCCCTCATGGAAGCATAAAGGCAGCACGGAGGCACCAAGACATCTAACCTCCATGCTTCACAGAAAGGAATGCAGGAAGACCCAGGGAGGAGAAAACAGGAGAGCAAGGTCAAGGAAAGGGGCTGGAGGGAACAGGGAATAGGAAGACTTAGGGAGGGAAATGGAAAGTGGGCATGAGAATAGAGCAGTAGGGATGTAACTGGGAAAGGAGGAGAGAGAAAAGAAGAGGGAGGAGCAAACTGGGAGAGAGGAATGGAAGGAGAATGAGAAGTGTAAAGGAAACTGCAAGAGGGAGAGGAACTGGTTTAATACACAGGAGAACTAGGTGTGAGTCTTTATATATTAGCTGGGGTCAGGGTTAAAAAAAGGTTAACATTTTTAAACAGTTAAAGTAATGGGGTACAGGAGGAAATGCAGCTCCCCCTCCTCTGCCAAACCCAGAGGAGAGCTCCCCCTTCTCTCTCTTGCTTGCATAAGTAATGTTTCCTACAGCTCCGCTTCTCCTTGGCTGGTGCAGCAAGTGTGCCTCCAGTGAGAGTGCCAACCTACCTTATGTGTTTGTCACATGACAGGTCAGTATCCATTGGCTATATGTTACTCTATTAAAAAAATGTAGATAACATAATGCCAGCTAACATTACAACTGCAAACCAAATGCAGACAGTGAATAAAATCCATAAATGGAGAGGTCTAGGATGCAGGTCACAATAAACAATCTGTATCCCCTGATGGATGAAAGGATTATTCTGTCTCTTTTTGGACATCTGTCAATAACTACCACCTCTGAACTCTAATGGCTTTTCACCACATGATCATTTTTGCTCTCAAAATAGTTCCTTCTGCTATAGCACATTCAGCCTGGGGGGTGGATCTGCCATCTGGAAACTGGGCATGATTCTGTGGGTTACTGATTCTATGTCTTGTCTGCCACCCTGACAGCATAAAAGAGCCTTAAAGTGGGAGAAACAAGAATATCTCTTGCAAAGAGTGCGTCATTGGTCAGGTTAGAACTATCATACTGGACCAGCTCTGAGTCCACAGTGTAAGGGGTGGATTGGGGGTGTGACTGGTGTGCAGTGCTGTGCTTAGAATCCTGGGAAACAGAGGATGCTCTTACTTAGGGCTTGTCTACACAAACATTTAGTTTGCAGCAAGCTGGGGTGTGAATCTGCCCTGCACTAGCCTGCCGTGCAATAAGTGTCCTTATGGACTCTGCTGATACACACTAACAAATTTATTAGTACATTTTGATCTACTCCCATATTAAACTAGAGTATAGCAAAGTGCATTATTGAACTGTTAGAGCAAGTCAGTAGAGTCCACACAGACAGTTAATTCATAGCAGGGTAGTGCAGGGAAGATTGACATCATAGCTTGTCACAAACTAGATGTTTGTGTAGACAAGTCCTTATACTTTGGACTTGGCAGGCCCCTGCACAGCCCCAAAATGCGGATAGTAAAAAACATATCTTACAGCCATCTTTGCTCCTTCCTCCCTTCAGTACTGCTCTAGGTGCAGGAAGAGGGTAACAGAGTCAGGCATTATTTTCATGGATTATGTTGTCCGTGGCAGTCTGGGTTTGTGTTATTTCTGTCAATGCACGATTGCTGTCATCAGTATTTTTGATGTCCTAAGAAACAAAGCCAGTGTCCTTCTCCAAGAGGATTTTGTCTTTCACTAAGGAACATATGGACTTGTCATTCTTTGGGATCCAAACATAAAGCTGTTTTTCCTCTTGAATCCTGTAACATTTAATAGGTGGCTGGGTTGGGTGGCAATCCTTGTTAGAGTGCTTCCAATCTTCAGAGTTGACACCTCCCACCACATTGATTAAGAGCTTAGCCAGCTCCTCCTTGGATGAGGAGATGTATTCCTGCTTACTCTGGTCATTTCTGACATATCTTCTGATTATAAATACAGTGTAGCAATGATCTTTGTCAGCACAGGCTCTAAGTATTTGGCGAAAAGAATTTACGCCTCCTCACTACTTTCATCAAATTGTATCCCAATCATATCATCTCTCTGATTTAAAATCCTTGACCTTCTCTCCTGTAAAGTAATCAAATCTCATCATCTTCATGTGACCCTGCTTGTCCTGCTCTTTTTCAATCCCCTCTGCATTCTTTGTCCCCAGATCCCCCACATTCATTCTCCTCCTTGTTCTTGTGATGTGAGAGCACTTCAATGCTGTTCCAATAACCACTGGGTCCTCTCTGCTTTGTCTCACTGGCTCTCTGCTCTCCCTGAGGGGATGTAGCTCATGCAGAGATTGGAGGAAAGGAAGGGGACAAAAATTGACCTTACAAGACAACAGGGACCAGAACGATATAGCAGAACCCAATGAAATCTGAGATGTCCCACAAAATCTGGGAGAATTGGATTACTAAGGCGATCCATAAAGAAAGCGGGAAATGTTAATATAGAAAAGAAATAAAAAAATTGAATTTAAAAAAGTAAAGTAGGATATAAAACTTAAAAAAACAAAATTTACATAAATCTTAACGTCTATCTAAAAATAACATAACACAAACAGGCTGGGGTGTGGCTGAAATTTTGCCTGTAAATCTAATCATTGTGCTACCCACACTGTACAATATAAAATTATACACTGTTGAGAAAGCTCTATAAAATTCAGCCATACTGGGGTGGGCTAAGGATGAAACATAATCCTTCACTCTCAATTTCTGGCTTTTGTCAGTTTAATCTAGTCCTTTAATTGTATTTTAATACAGTTTTTTAGTATATAATAAAAACAAAGCTGAAATAAATGATAACCTAAGTCCCCAAGCATGTTCATTGTTGTAAGTAAAGCAGACATGCCAGATGTTCAGAGATTACTGGGGGGGAGGATAGAAGGAAAAGGCAGCACAGAAAAATGTGGCTGTTTGTATGTATTGTGTTTGGAGAAAAGCAAAAAAATCTTTTCCCCTTTCCTGATTTAAAGGCTCTTTGGTATGAGCAAGAATGACTGACTAGTACTAAAACAATTCTCTTGAGCAGACCATCTTGAACCATATACAACAGATAAAAAGCCAGCAAAATGCAGCTCTATAAATAACCTCCTGTTGTCAAATTACATGTAATTTGGGGGAAGTTTTTACTCCCTTCTGCTTTCTCTAGCACACAAGGAGCTGTGAAACCAGTGGTTTTTGGATGCATTAGACAGAGACCTTTCTCCTACCTATTAAATGAGCCTTTAGTCCATAAGCACAGCTATCTGTGCATTGCCACTTTACTCACATTAAGGCCTCTTTCCCATACAACTGTCTATTTTGGCTGCACACATATAACCATTACTGCTATGCTCACATTAACACATATGAAGCAATAGCCCTTGAGGGATTTTTACCTTGACCTTTTCTTTCTTTCACCAACACATCCTCCTTCTGCCCTTCATTTCCAGCTTTGTTTACAAAACCATCAGATTATTTTTGTGTGTGTACTGACAATGGGGTGAATGATTTGTTTGGGGTTTTTCTGGTCATAAAAGTATTCATTTCTAGAACAATTTATTGCATGGAAAACCGGCCACAATGGAGACTCCTTTGAAGGAATAGGAGGGCTCCACTTTAGTCTTGAGAAAATGAAATAATATAATCCCTGCAGGGATTTTCTCAGAGGCTATAAAGCAGGGTCACTTTCTCACATACAATAATCTGGCTTTTTGCAAGTGCACAATTGTAACAAAAATAATATGTAAACCATTCCCTCGTTCAGAGTTCCTAGTTTATACTAACATGCACACATGGGTGCACACAAGTAGAAGTCCCAAGTCTCCACTATGTCTGAGGTATGGACGTAGTGGAGAGCAGAGACTGCACAAGGTGGTTGTGGCTTTCTGGTCCTTCTTAGGGCCTATTCTATCAGCTAATGCCATACACTCTGGCTCCACCAACCACTCACTCATATGGTTGGTTTGCAGTGACAGCTGAAGTAAGCTGAAATTGTAGAAAGTTGATAAAGGAAGCAATGGAACCCAAGGAGAAATCTATGGCCAGCAGAGTTAAGAACAATCTCTGGACAGTCTCTGTGAAAAGAATAAATGGACACAAATCAGACATCAGGAATGGTAACATACAAAAGCCAGTAGGAGAACACTTCAATCTCCCTGGACATTCTATAACAGATTTAAAAGTAGACATACCTCAACAAAAACACTTCAAAAACAGACTTCAAAGAGAAACTGCAGAATTGCAATTCATTTGCAAATTTATCACCATTAATTTGGGCTTGAATAGGGACTGGGAGTAGCTGGCTCACTACAAAAGCAATTTTCCCTCTCTTGGTATTGACACCTCCTCATCAATTATTGGGAGTTGACCACATCCACCCTGATTGAATTGGCCCGGTCAACACTGGATCTCCACTTAGAAGTGAGTTACCTTACGTTCATGTGTCACTATATTTATGCCTGCATCTGTAATTTTCACTCCATGCATCTGAAGAAGTGGATTTTTACCCACAAAAGCTTATGCCCAAATAAATCTGTTAGACTTTAAGGTGCCACCGGACTCCTCATGTTTTTTTTTTTTTTAATATTAGGACCAAAAAGAATTCTAACAATGGTATTGGTCCATTATTAGATAGAAATGGTAGGATTATCAATAATAATGCAAAAAAGGCAGAAGTGTACAATAAATATTTCTGTTCTGTATTTGGGAAAAACAGGCAATATATTCTCATCATATGATAACACTCTTTCCATTCTACTAGTATCTCTGGAGGTTGCTAAACAGGAGCTGTTAAATGCAGACATTTTAAAATCAGCAGTCCAGTTAACTTTCATCCAAGAGTTTTAAAAGAGCTGGCTAAGCAGATCACTGGACCATTAATGTTGATTTTCAAATAGGTCTTGGAGCATAGGGGAAGTTCCAGAAGACTTGAAGAAAGTTAACATTGTGCCAATTTTTTAAAAGAGCAAAGGAGATTATGTGGGTAATTATAAGCCTGTCAGCTTGACACTGATCCTGGGCAAGATAATGGAGTGGCTGATACAGGACTTGATTAATAAAGAATTAGAAGAGAGTAATGTAATTAATGACAATCAGCATGGGATTATGGAAAGTAGGTCCTGTCAAACTAATTTGAGATTTTTTTTTAATAAAATTAAAAGTTTGATTGATAAAGATAATATACTTAGACTTCTGTAAGACATTTTACTTGGTACTTGTCATTTTGATTTAAAAAGCTAGAATGATATAAAATTAACATGGCACACATTAAATGGATTAACAACTGGCTAACTGATGGTCTCAAAATGTAAACAGGGAATCATCATCAAGCAGGTTTGTTTTCAGTGGGTTCCGAAGGGATCTATGCTATTTAACATTTTTATCAAGGACATGGAAGAAAATCATCACTGATAAAGTTGCAGATGACACAAAAATTTAAGGAGTGGTAAATAATGAAGAGGACAGGTCACTGATAAAGAGCAACACTGGGTTGGTTGGTAAACTGGGCGCAAGCAAACAATATGCATTTTAATACAGTAAAATATAAATGTATACATCTGGAAAAAAGAACGTACACCATACTTACATAATGGGGGGTAATCAGCTGAACATGAGCTTCCAATGTGACACTGGGGCCAAAAGAACTAATGCTCTTCTTATCCTGGGATGCATAAACAGGGGAATGTTGAGTCGGAATAAAAAGGTTATTTTGTATTTGGCATTGGCGTGACTGCTGCTGGAATACTGTGTCCAGTTCTGATATCCAGAATTCAACAACAATGTAGATAAACTGGAGAAGATTTAGAGAAGATCTTTGAGAATGAGTAAAGGATTAGGAAACATGCCTTATAATGATTGAGCTCTTTGAGTCTATCTATTTAACTTGCCAAAGAGAATGCTAAGGGGTGACTTGATTAGTCTATAAGTACCTACCTGGGGAACAATGGGCTCTTTAATCTAGCAGACAAAGGGATAACATGATCAAATGGCTGGAAGTTGAAGCTAGAAAAAAAGTGAGACTGGAAATAAGGTAAATTCTTGACAGTGATGGTAATGAACCATTGGAACCATTTATGAAGGGTCATGCTGGATTCTCCATCACTGACAATTTTAAAATCAAGATTATGTGCTATTTCTAAAAGATCTGCTGGAGGAAATATTTTGGGGAAGTTCTATGGCCTCTGTTACACAGAAGGTCAGAAATCACAACGGTCCTGCTGACCTTGAAATCTATAAATGGTGGCTACACCAGCTTTATACCAATAGAGAATCCCTCTACAGAAGAAGTGGATTTTTACCCATGAAAGCTTATACCCAAATAAATTTGTTAGTCTTTAAGGTGCCACTGGACTCCTTGTTGTTTCTACAGAAGGAGAATTCTCTGTGGGAACTGTCTGCCTTGTATTAAAATTAAATGCATAAATACAAAATGGGGAATTACTGGCTAAGCAACAATACCTCAGAAAAGGATCTTGGGGTTACAATGGATCACAAATTGAATTGTCAACAGTGTGATGCTGTTGAAAAAAAGGCAAATGTCATTCTGGGTGTATTAATGGGAGTGTCATATCTAAGACATGGCAGTAACTGTTTCAATCTACTTGGCACTCATGAGTCCTCAGCTGGAGAACTGTGTCCAGTTCTGAGTGCCACGCTTTAGGAAAGATATCGACAAAGTCCAGAGGACAGCTACAAATATTGATAAAAGGCTTAGAAAACCTGACATATAAGGAAAGGTCAAAAAAACTGGGCATGTTTAGCTTTGAGAAAAAAGACTGAGTGGAGACCTGATAAGTGTCTTCAAATATGTTTGAAGGGGAGGGGATAGCTCAGTGGCTTGAGCATTGGCCTGCTAAACCCAGGGTTGTGAGTTCAATCCTTGAGGGGGCCATTAGGGATCTGGGGCAAAAATCTGTCTCGGGATTGGACCTGCTTTGAGCAGGGGGTTGGACTAGATGACCTCCTGAGGTCCCTTCCAACCCTGATATTCTATGATTCTATGTTAGGGGATGGTGATCAATTGTTCTCAATGTCCACTGAGAATAGGACAGGAAGTAATCAACTTAGTTTGCAGCCAGAAAAAATTAGATTGGATATTAGAGAAACTTTCTGATTGTGAAGATAATTGAATACTGGAACAAACAGGCTACCTAGGGAGGTTGTGGAATCCCCATCATTGGAGGTTGTTTTTTTTTCTTTTTTCTTTTTTAAAGAACAGTTTGAGAAACAACACCTGTCAGGGATGGGCTAGGTATAAAAAGGTACTGCCTCAGAGTGGGTAGGTGGGGGGAGGATGGATGAGATGACCTCTTGAGGTCCCTTCCAGCTCTACATTTCTATGATTCTAAGAAATGGTCTTTAGGAAAAGATCTGAAGGAGAAAGAAAGGAAGGGGGATAGGAAATTGTTCAAATCAGAGAACTGAAAATTAAAAAAAAAAAAAGCAAGAGTAAGAGGAAACAAAAGGGAACAGGAAAGGGAGGAATGAAGGAAGCACAAAGGGAAGAAAGAAATGTGGACACAAATGTAAATAGGCTTTGTAGACGAGGATGAGAGATTGTATTTGACTGTCAAGAAGAGGCAGCCAAAGAAGGGATTCCAGGAGCAGGTGACGTGCTGAAGTGACAGGTGGTGAGGCTGGACAGGAAAATATAACAGTGATCAAACTGAAAGGATAACAAAGAGGGGAAAGGACCAATTATAGAAATAACATACAGGAAAATATGGTAGGACTTCCTTACACCTGGGATGTTGCAGGGAAGGAGACACTAAGGTTATGATGTTGTGGGTGAGAAGAATAATTGTCACTCAGGCAGGACATTCCTGTTCATGCCTCCTGGTAATTCCACAATTGCACATAAACCTAGTGATATTTCACTTGATATCACTGTAAATTATTGATACCAGAAAAGAGAACTCTCCAAACTTGTCATACAAAAATATATATATGTAAAAAGAAAATAATCCTATATTCTTTTTTCAAGTTCCATAATCCATTATTTCTTTTGAGTATCTTATTTGGAGTCTTTATTGTTCATTTTAAAGGTGAGTGAGTATCACATTTAGTTGTTGGCAGGTCAAAGCTGTGTTCCTTCCTTGTACATTTAATTCTACTGACAAAAGTGACAAGAATATACATAGACCACCTCGAATTTCAGCTCTGTACATAAGTCAGACCTGCTGAAGTAAAATCATGGTTGATACCCTGGGGATTGCAACCTGGGGCTTGAGCTGAGGGTAGGAAATTTGCCTGATTCCACTCAGAGACAGGTGACAGTGAAAGACCTGAGACAGAGGGAGGTGTGCTCAGTGAGATCAGGAGAGGTCAGAGGTGTAGTTCACCTGCTAATTGTGACAATGGCAACACTAAAAACCTTTTCGTCAGACAACTATGTGAGGGCATGATGATGCCACAAGTAGGGATAGAAAGCTCATTCAGATAAAATAATTGACTTCAGGCTTTCCCCAAATCTAAGCCTTTTTTTGTTTTAATTTCCTCAAACCTCTGCCCTGTCTGGGTTGGGCCATTACTGAGAGTGTATGTACCAAAATAACATGAGTAGTTGCTATTACAATATATATAGCCCACATAAAAACCAAGTAGAATAAAAATTCTAGCAAAGAAGCTTGATTCCACAGAATTCCCAGGCTGATTTCAGATAAGTATTTGAAAGTTTGGATGCTTATCCAAACCTCCAAAGACCTGGAGGTTCACACACAGGATTGAGTACATGATGTATTCATATGAGCAATCATCTCTGTGAAAATGTCCCATATTCTCTCAGGTCTGGAAAACATAAATCTTGCATTTCAGAACTTAGATCTCCCAAAGCTTCAAAGAAATGTAAATCTACCATATAGAAATGAGGAAACTACTAAGCTATGAGTTGCTGCAATATCTTCAAAATGTTAGCAATATACTGGAAAAAAGTAGAAATCCAGTGTAGGTACCCTAATGTGATATCCACAAACTACTGCACTGAAAAGAACAGGGCTCTTCACTAGAGATGAGTGATTGAGAGGCTCCTTGTTAACCTTGCAAAGGGCTGCCAGGCACTTTATATACCTCCCACAGTGCTCACCACATTTACTTGTAGTCTGCAATAAGTGCTCTTCACCACCCATGCTGTTTGTAATACCACATAGTATGGACTGGATGTGCACTTGCTTAAAAAAAAAAAAAAGAGTACCTCTAAACCTTCTAGGACAAAAGTATATGCACATTGTAAGTGCACTTCAGGTTGAGTGCCTATGAATTATTGTTCCACCACTCAAGTACATTTCTCCCCATCACCCAGTTTCAAATACAGCATTTGTGACAGCGCATCTCAGTTTGAAAATGTGACAATCTTATTAATGTCCATTGTTGAGAGTGCATTGGGTGGCAGTGTTGAAAAGGAGATTGTTCACTGCTAGGTGAGATAGTAAAGGGTTTGGTTTTCTGGGATGAAGGTACAGGTATATAAAAGCAGATATACGCACCCTTAAGAGCTGTGTGTGTCATATGACCCAGCAGAATTATATAAAGGTCTGTCATCACAGATTGATTTTTTGAGTGGGGGAGCTCTGGGCTGATGAGTTGTGTGGGAAGCCTGCTCAAAAACACCTTACTAGATTTGAACATTATTTGTTTAGATGACGCTTCAACCACCATCAGGTTTGAAGAATTTTAGTCTCCAAAGATTTATATACAAATACACAATCCACCATACAGTTCAATAGCCTTCATAATGTGGCTTTTTGCCCCTTAGTAGGGGAAAGAGTTGCTCATTTAGTTGTATGCTGGTTTATACTTTTAAATGTACCAGGGTCAGACATTAAAATGAACTCTGGGATTTTTCTTTGTTCTTATGCACAAATTGTGAGAATGTGCATTTCTAGATATCCGCTTATTTCAAAGCTAAATGAGGGTCAGAGAAAAATAAAAATAAAAAAAAAACAATCATTTGACCAAGCCTCTTTTTAAAAATAGACACAATTTGATTATGAATGGCATTTACTAACAGAATACATTCTGCTTATTGCTTTAGTGGTTAATGTTTTTTGCTTTATTTTGACCTTGCATTTAGAAGGCGGGGAGGGGAAGCCAGAGAGTTTACATTTTTTCTGAGAAATAATCACCCAAGACAATTATAAACAGTGCAAGTAAGCCATATACAGATTAGAGGGAGACCTTGTGTCATAAAATAAAAGCTCAGGACTCAAACAATGTTTTCAGCAGGGAGTTATTCATAATGAATCTTATTGCATTGCCTGTAAGCCAAAGGTGTAATTCATGGAAAAAAATGAAAATATGGTTCTAGAGCTATAAACTCCACATTTTCTTTTATTAAATCCTCTTATTTGCCATGCTAAAAACAAATATATCCATTAACTGATTATGCAGATTATCAGAGGCTCATAGTAACACCTGATTTTAAAATAGGCAATATAGTAAGCACTGGAACATACATTTCTTTAAAAAAAATATGAATGCTAAGATCTCATTTAGCAGTAGGTAACAACATGAAGACAGCAGAGGGACACAAAGTGGGAAGTGTATTTCAGAAAATACCATTTTACACTTGTAAACTACTGTAAAGAGCTTGTAGACAACAGGTGTGCCATTTAAACAGATTAGTTGAGCCATTTAACCATTGTTTAGAGACACTGAAAGACATTGCACTGATTCTGTTCCCTACCAACAGTCTCAGTTAAAAGAGCATGACATTTATCAGGGGACAAATTAAGTGGATTCTACCATATTATTAGAGTGAAGTACTGTACGGTTTATTCAGTAACTACTCTATGAAGAATTCTATAGTATACACTTTGTAAGGTAATAGAAAGCGAGTGCCAAATTCCAAACAGAAAAACTCTTCATAAAAAAGTGTTAGGAAGGTTGTAAAACAGAAGGAAAGGGTTTTAAAACCTAGTTCCACAGTATAGTGTTACACATTGAACGTTATTCTCTGCTGTGTTGCAACAGTAGGCAGCTACACCTGTGTAAAGTTAGCAAGTAGTGGGAATTAAATGTCCCCATGTGTGAACTGCAGCCACTTTCCACCCCACAGGTATTTCCATTATGTACAACAGGTGTAGTTGCAGTAACTGAAATGAAGACAGTTGAATGAAGAAAAGTATAAGTTTGAAAGGGCATGGATGAGCCATGAAGGTTAGCAAAAATCTACAGGGCTTTTCTTCAGTTGGGTGCCTGGGTACCAGTGTACTAATGTGAAATGCAAAATGACCGTACAAGGATCCCACTCACTTACAAATATGTCCCTTTTCATGCTTCCTGTCATGTATTTTTTTTTTTTGCACTATATTTATCTGGCATGTAAGCCACGGGAACTGCGATATGTTTGCCTTTTTTAAATATAAAATCCCATCACCTTCCCAGCCCATGTTTCCATAGGTGCTGTAGAGGAGATACACTGATGAGTTGAGCAGACAGGAAATGAGGAAAAGTAGCAAGGCACTGGGAATATTTAATGGCTAGTAGGGGAGGTCCATCAACAACCTGTTTGTGGAGTGGGCAATGGTCACTGGGCAAGCTAACATAGGTACACTGTACTGGGACAGCATTGAGGGTCAGAATATTGCAGTGGCTCTGGCATGGCAGTCAGAACTTTTCCAGCAGGGAATTTCCTCTGCCGATACATATCATTTGACTTACAAACTGCTTGTGCTTATATTCGTATATGCCAAACTGAGACCCTTTTATAGCCTTGGGGCATGCTTCAAATTTTTCCCAAAACACCAGAACCAGCAAAGTGCAACCACTGTAACATGATGCAGGGTACAGCTGCAGGAATTAACGTTTTCACTTCAGCTTCCATCCAATTTCCCTTATGTGGTTACACCTCTCTAGTTAAGAGATTATTCTAACCTTGAGAGCTCCTGAGACAAGGTTGAACAGTGAGCAATGTAGGTATGGCAGCAAGACTACAGCTTTGGCTCCTCCCACTACCTAAAGTAGTTCCTGTTTTCATTTGTGCATGTCTAATGGGAAAAAACACCTGAGGAATCCAAATGGTGTAATTTAGTCACCCTAGAATTACTTATGGAACTGCAGCTGCAGCACTGGCTGTGTGTGTGTGTGTGATATCCAGAATCAGCCCATTTATTCCAAATTGTACATTTTCAGTCCCAGTAAAATGTCACAATGGTAATTTTTATGTGAACAATGCAGATAAATTTGCTACTGTAACCTGGGGTTATTAACAAATACATAACATATCATTAATATTTATTATTTAATCCTGACTTCTTAGCAGTTTAAGATGAGGAAATGTTATCTGACACGGAAAAAAAAAATCATTCCATGCCTCTTTCCCCATGTAGTTTGCACACGAATTGTACTAGTTAACATGAGTTTCTTTGTGTAAAGTAGAACAAGTAGCCAGTGTAAAAAGTGGGAAGAGCACATAAAGTAACAGTGAGGAACAAAAACAAAAAACAGGCAGCAACTTCTCTTTGTGATATACAATAATGCCACCTTTTCCTGCATTGAAAAGTGTGACATTAGTTGTGAATTATTTCATAATGATCTCATGTCCTAATCAGCAAGTCGTGGCTACCGTGCAATCTTATTAGATTTCACCATAAATCTCAATATAACGCCAGTGTCTAGGACAGCATAGATTGCCAAATCATGAAGAGAACAATCAGAAATGTTTTGGAAAGCTAAGAGCCCAAGTTAAAGATGCATCTATAAGGCCACACAAAGGAATTGTATATGAAAATATACCAACACTATAACTTTATTTCTCTTTTTGACCATAGACAGTACAGTAAGCACTGGACAATAGCCATGTAAGGGAAGCGCCAGAAACAATATTTGAAATACAATAACGCCTCACTTAACATTGTAGTTATGTTCCTGAAAAATGCGACTTTAAGCGAAATGATGCTAAGCGAATCCAATTTCCCCATAAGATTTAATGTAAATGAGGGGGTTAAGTTCCAGGGAAATTTTTTTCACCAGACAAAAGACTATATATATATATATATATATATACACACATATATATATACACACATATATACATACACACACACACACAGAATAAGTTTTAAACAAACAATTTAATACTAGTACACAGCAATGATGATTGTGAAGCGGGGTTGAGGTGATGAAGTCAGAAGATGGGATATTTCGCAGGGAATGCCTTACTGCCAAACGATGAACTAGCATTTGGCTGAGCCCTCAAGGGTTAACTGGTTGTTAATGTAGCCTCACTCTACAAGGCAGCAGGCATGGAGGGAGGGGAGAGAGCATAGCAGACAGAGACACACACTGTGTGTCTGAGAGCGAGAGATGCACATTTCCCCTTTAAGTATCTGACCCCAGTCTTAAGTACACTGCCTTGTTAATTAGATCAGCTTGCTGAGTCCACAGTTGCTGCCTGGAAGCTCCCTCCGTCTTGAACGCTGTCGTGTGTACCCCCTGCTCTATGGAAATGGGGTAAGTGGGGTGCAGGAGCAGAGGGTAGGGGGACACCCTGAGTTCCCCCATCCGCTGTACAGCAAGCAGGAGTCTCTGGGAGCAGCTCCAAGGCAGAGAGCAGGAGCAGCACATGGCAGTGGGGGAGGGACAGCTCAATGCCAGCAATTGGTAGCCTTCTGGGCAGCTGCAGCACAGGGAACTTAGGGGAGTGGGGAGCTGATGGGGGGCTGCTAGTCCACCCTGATTACAAGCCCCCACCAGCTAGCTCCAACAGGCTGCTCTTCCTGCAAGCAGTGGACAAAACAGGTGGCTGCCAAACGACAATAGAAGGGAGTGTTATACAACTTTAAATGAGCATGTTCCCTAATTGATCAGCAACGTAACAATGAAACAATGTTAACTGGGACAACTTTAAGTGAGGAGTTACTGTACTAATTAACAGTAGCAGTAGTCCTGTGTTACTAATCCAGTTCACTGTTGGCAATAGTTTTACGTAATAAAATACCATTGTCCTAAAAGAAATGATGTACAAAAAGCTTGCATTCTGAGACAGTCTGTTCACTGTGTTCTGAAAAGCAAAGAGTGGCACTTAGAGTGAACTCTTTCAGGTGTAAATATGAAGCAACACTTTATATTCAAGGACTAATAGAAAAATACAAGTATCTTGTGTAAGGTTTCTGATTTTTAGTTCACTTATTCTTAAAGAGATGTCAACTATCTTGAGGCAATTCTCCCTTGATATCTCAGTTATCACATCTATTAGCTTGAATAGTTCTTACATTATGCTGAATAAGTTGTATCTGTACTTGCCAGTTTGCTATTATCCAAAGTTCATTGTGCTTGCTTGCATCCTTATGGAATATAAATGAGAATTAAAATAAACTGTAAAAGAAATATTTCACATCAGTGAAGAACTCCAAGAGTTAACCATCATATAATTTATATTTCAAACTTGCTGGTTTTGAATCTGGATCTGGAAACAAACTTCCACAGTGTTTGGGGTCAAATGGATCTAGGACTTTGATGTGGGTTCATTTCTACTTCAAACACAATAAACACTAATTCAAGAATAAGAAATAACATTTCTACTGTCCCCAACACAACGGCATGTATTGTTATTTATGCAGCTCTATAGATGTGCATGTGTTTGACAGCTATGTAAGACTGACGCACTCTCTGCCACAAAGATTTCAAAGAAGGCGGCCTTCTCAAACACCAGTTGGAATCAAGGAAAGTACCTGCATTGATTTCAATGGGCACTGGACCATGCCCTGAGAGACCAATAATACAAGACACTTTGCACTTTCAACTCCCCTTAACTTTATCTTCATCTCCTGAGGCACTATGCAGCTTGCAGGATTGGGTCCCAAGGAAGACAGTAAAAAGAAGTGGATCATGGGGTGAACTGTTAAGACAGGAGATGGGTGAAATTTTTCAACTGAACTCTACCAAAAAAAAAAAAAAATGCAGATTTGGGGCAACTGAAATATTTTGCAAATTCATGTTGATTTCAGCCATTTTTTTCTGTTGAAATGAAACAAGAAAAATGTGGGAACTGTCAAAAGAAATAATTTCAACATGATCAAAATGAAATTTCAATTTGTCAAGCTAGATTTTCACATGGATATTTATGGTACCGTTTGAGGAGCAGGAGGAGGTGGTGGGGATGCACCCCTTATAACCTTTAGCTCAATCATGACAGCACTCATCTGAACCAATTTTTCTTCCCTGATTTTTCTAGAACTGTCAGCAAACCAAAATAATCAATTATTCACACAGCTCTAGTTATGACACAAAAATCCTGTAATCTAGTTTGTTTCACTTAAGCATCTTTCATATGTAAGTTACACATACACCTTCTACCACCTATTTTAAAAACAAACAGTTATGGTGGGGAGAGGAAAAGAGGAGAAAAAGTCTGAGAAAGAAGCTGATTGGAGAGGGATGGAGAAGATGGGCAAAAGATAGGGAGAGAAATGAACACACTAATGAACAGATGAGGGAGGTGGGGAGATAGCAGAGCCAGTGGGCAATAGAAAGAGTGGGCTGAAGTGAGTGATGTGCTGAAAGGCAGTATCATATCAGGTATGAAAACAATTCATTATTAAAAATAAAATAATACTAATAATTAATAATTACTCATGTATGCCAATAAAACAGAGAAATAGCTGAGTCTTGAACTTCACCTAATGGTTGGATTTTTTTTACTGATTTTTTCACCCCAAAGAACAGCTTTTACATTAAAAAGCACACCAAAAAACCCTTTATATAATTCTTTAAAATGAAATTTTATGTGAAGTAACCATCTGCTGAGTTCCTCCTTAAGAAGGTGAATGTTGGCTGGTAATTTGGAATTTTTAGATATAATGCAAGATCTGTTGCCCCCCAGTAGCAGTATGTCTATTATAACCCAAGACCTTTTCCAGACCTGAATAAGAGCTCTGTGGAGTTTGAAAGCTTGTCTCTTTCACAACAGAAGTTGGGTCCAATAAAAATATTACCTCATCCACCTTCTCTCTCTAATATTCTAGGACCAATATAGCTACGACACCACTGCAAACATAATCCAAGGCTGACATGTCTATACATATAATATCACTAAGATATTGGGTACAGCTAGATGTGGATGACCAAAAGGTTTCTTAATAAAATGAAGATGATAAAGAACAATGAACAAACTACCAGGTAATGACTAGAAAAATGATGCTCTCAAGAAAACAACAATTGTGGCCACAAAGTACATTGCACATGCCTGTCTTAACTTACAAAAAAGCACATTGAAAACAAATGTAACATTTTCTTATATTAAAATGTTCCTGCGTTTTTTTTTTTTTTTTAATGGAGAACAGGTTGTGACTATTACAATGTACAAGTGGTGACACTTTATTCCCAATTTGCAGTACTAATCTGCTGGTTCCATGCCTGAGGAAGTTTCATATCACTCCAGTACAAGGCTGGTTTCCATAAGAGCGTCCCTTGATATATATAGAGTACTCTCCTGAATGTGCTGAAGATCTGAAGGGGAAACATTTCTTCTTCTTTTCTTATTCACCATTGAGGGATGTTGTAAGCAAACATAAAAACCTTCATCAACTAAAAACATGACTTTCTGGTAATGGATGGAAAGCTTGTCTGTCAGTTCTAGGTCACTGGTACACTAGAAATGATAGAGTGAGGAAGTTTTCACTAGTACTCCTAGTGATGCATTTGTTTGATAGATACATAGAAGATTTAGTTAGTCAAGCTACTAGCATCAGGTCTGAATCCAGGACTGATCTGACTGCTGATCTATAGGAAATAACTTGCTGATTTCACTGTCAATGGACAGATATCTGTTGTTCTTCTTTGTTTGTTTTTTTGGGTGGGGGGAGAACCAACATTAATGGACACTTTCTTTCTTGGGATACAGGCCAAGAATAAAAGGGCCCAATCTGGCAAGGCACTGAGCACCCTAATTTTCATTGTCTTCAGTAGGAAATGAGGCCAACACCTTGTAGGAAGCACACAACTCTGAGCAAGATTAGGCCTAGAAACCTAAATTACCTCTCTTCCCTAAAGTCTGTCACACCATAAGAGAAGTGGGGCATATGTATGGGATAGGGAAGATTTCCTAGATGCTGCCACTATTCTATGGATAACCGGAGGACTTCAGTTTGAACAGTTAATATTGTGCTGGTGAATTGCTAACTTTTACAGCTTGTTTTATTATGCAGTCTAAAACTGTCTCACAGCAACCAGCAGTAAAGTAAAGGAGACTAACAGTATGTTGGTGTCTTAGAGTTGTTCACCATTGTAAGTATAGCATTACATTATCCCTTTATTATATAACACTGTATTCACCATTCATCCAAAATCAACTAGAAAAGTATTAAAATTATACAAACTTTCAGAGTTAGATTTCCACCCCTCAAGACCCAAAAGTTTATTAGTTTTTTTAAAAAGCCAATAGAAGTGCAGTAACTATAACATCAAATAACTCAAAGGGAGCAGTCTTAAGGAAATGCCAGAGGATAAACATCAGTCCATGTCTTCCCCCCCCCCCCACACACACACACCGCATCCTCCTCCCCTCAAAAAAAAAACCCCAAACAAAACAAAAACACCACAACCCACCTTTATCAACAGTTGTGCAACTATGATACATCTTTAGTCCTCTATAATTTTCTTTTATGAATTGTGTCTTTCATATATGCTAGTATAAGAGAAGATAAAATGCCTCACAAACACAAATCTGAAAGTCCTCATTAGCAATAGAGTTTATCATATGATTCAGTTGCTTTAAGAATACCAAACAACTCAAGACCATAGCTTACTGAGGGATCATGAAGAGATGCACCCTGTCTCTACTTTAAGTAGAAACTGGTAAAAATGAAAGACTGATCAAAACTTAAGGGGGAAATCAAGTAGTAAACAGAGCTGTATGCAACTACAATACCATTTTTCCACTTACATTATGCAGCATTCTTAGGATTCTGTGTTGCAATATGGCCTCTTTAGGCTACCCAAAGGGTCCATAAAGGTAGTGGATCTTCCCCCTCCCCTCACAGGGAATACCCCTATAGTAGCGGCTTCTCCAAGGCTGTATAATTAGCCTAGGGGCTGTACGCTACCTTCTACCTCCATAAACACCAGCAGAGGTGAGGCTACTCTTGCCTGCTACAATGACATCTAGAGGGCCATGGCATCTTAGTGTAATTTAGAGAAGACCTCAGGATACTCTAATTTGGCTGGGCGAGGGTCAGACAGGCCCCCAACCAGTCCTAGAATATGATGAGGCACAAAAGTAACATTAACACAAAATCTCCCACAGCCTCTGAGGATGAAGTGATCCTGCTGATGACTAGAGCACAGTCAGGACGATGAATGGACTGGGGGCAGGGGGAGGGGAATTAAAAAAAAAAAAAAAAAAGACAGAAATACCCATATGCAACTAATGTGCAATGCTACAGATTTGGAGGAGGTAAATTCCTCCCCTTTGTGGCAGGAACTTGTTATTGTTTTTTTTTGTTAATAATTACAGATAATGTGCTGCCCCAGACACATTCAGGGGATAATTATCCTCACTTTGGAAGTTTCAGGCTGCAAGAGCAGCACCACCGAATAAACCACCTGCAATCTTTCCCTGCTGTGAAAAAACAAGCATTAGCTGCCTCCACCACCACAAATATCATTTAAATTACTCTTAAAACACTTTCCCAATTTTTTTCCAGGTCTATAATCTTTTAGTGAATGGCAGTGCTCCAGTGTGACCATTCATTCTGCTATTTAGTCCTCCATCTACACACACTGTTGGAATAATTCTGCTTTTCAGATGTGGTTTTCCATTCTAAACTTACATATACACTTAAAATATGGATTTAATTTGTGTGTGTGTGTGTGTGTGTTGGATACAGTGCTCCTATGAGCTAATTTCTAAGTTGCTATCAACAAAACACACAAAAGTTTTCAGGTACCTAAGTAGCCCCTGGAATCATGGGTAGAGTTGCTCTCTCACCTACCAAAATCTGAAATGGCACTCCTGGCTGTGGGTCTGTTTAATTGCAGTGTAGATGTTCTGGCTCAGTCTGTGACTTAAGCTCTGGGGCCCTCCCACCTTGCAGGGTCTTAGACTGCAATTAAACAGACCCACAGCTTGAGCCCTGCAAGCCTGAGTCAGTTGGCACAGGCCAGCCATAGGTTTTTAATTGCAGTGAAGACATACTCTTAAATGCATGTGATTTCCCAGGAAAGCAAAAACTACAGCAACCAGTTCCAGAGGTCCAACCCACAACGTGAGAGCAGTTGAGTCCCAAGAGAACAAGACTGATACTGTGATGGAGTATAACTGCAGAAACTGGAGTTAGCCTGGAAGAGCTAATCCCCACAGATGGCCAGAAGGAGGCGCACCAGCAGTGAGCAGAGCACCCTGTGACAGTACCATATGGACTTTTGAGCAGAGAAACTTTTCATGGTCATTCCCTGGAGTTCTGTCGTTTGTCTATTTCTAGTTTTGAAGCTTTACTGATTGCCCATTTTTTCTTCCATATTGTAGGACTGGTAACTTGTGCAGTAAATTCCCACTGCAGATCCAATATTTTCCATTTTTTGTCCTAAACTCATGTTTAGTGTTGTTGTTTAAAAAGCTGCTATGGACCACTTAAGAGATGGTTTCCTTTAGTGATCCATTAAGATATATATATATATATATATATATCATTAATTGACTTGTATGGTGAGCACTAATATTTGTATACTTTGTTGACATCCTCAGACTAAAAGGCCATAATGCACAGTGTAAAGTATTATTTATTCGTTTGGGAAAGGATGAGATATGCTTGAAGTGTAGTGAGAGCCTATTCAGAAAATTCCTGCACAATTTCCAGAATAATGAGGTTCAGAACTAAAACAAGATCCGTAAAATGAATGTATTTGTGTAACAACTAAACAGAGCATGTCTTTCTTATATGAAAATCTGTTCAAATAATTGATCTATATAATTGATTGAGTGACTGATGGAGGTCTCACTCCTGTGAGATTTGATTCTTCCTTTCCCAACTAGCTTCCACAGAAACATTTGTTCATGTGCTAGGTGTATGAGCAAGTTTCACTTCTAGAATGTACTATAAAATACATACTCTGTTATCTGGGACAGTATGTTCTGCCTTATACCCCTCTTGTGAATGCCCTCGCCTTAGGCCCTGGGACTCCACTCAGGGGGGAAGTCAGTGTGAGTCTCTGAGGGCCTCAGGCTTCAGCACTCTAGTTTCTCACCATGACTCCTTGAGAAGGGCCCGTTTGGCTTGGCTCCCTACAGTAGTCTTCACTCCTGGGACTTTGTAACCAGAAAATGTATACAGTGATCAGGCCTTCTCAGAGGTCCAGAGTGGCCTGGGCTACTTCCAGCTTTTGAGGCCCCTAGCCAAAATAAAAATAAAAAAATTACAACACATGGAAACAAAATAAGATACCAAAAAAGAGTGAGACATAATTTGAATATTTTTTTATTTAACAAATACGTTTCTAGCCTTTTTCTGTGTGATTTACCAACTCACATCTCTTATTTGCTTAAATTTGCAGCTCAAAGCTGAGAGAGTGTGTCACGTTTGGTCCAATAGGGATGCGCATAAAACCAAGTTGCGAAACTTATCAAAATGTCAAAAAAAAAAAAAAAACCCTCCGACAAGTGTCTAAATTTGAGGCCCCCTTTGAGCTTGAGGCCCAGGCCAAATGGCCCTCCTGGCCCCCCCCTCTGATTGGCTCTGGCAGTGATACCATTAAGCCTTTATGAAATGAAGTATTATTTATTTATTTTTCAACAAAATAGAGAAATAGGTTAAAATAACCAAAGCCTACAGGTATGACTCTCACCTAAACTTCATTGTTTCTCTGCAAGTTTTGAGCAAGTTCCACTCAGCCCCAATCCCCTACTTCTGGGCTGGGAGAGAACACAACTACTGCAGCATTCTGTTAGCATCTGTCTGTCAGAGAGTCACCTCCAGCAGCTGCTACCCACCCTTCTTCTCAGGCCAAGGTTTAACGATTTAAAGTTCCTCTGATCCTAGACTTGTGCCTGGGAAAAATAAGCCTGCTAGCCTAGCCGTGCAGGTGAGCTTTTCCCAATTATGCTTCTGCACTGTTTCCTCAAAAAATCTTGGTATTCTCTCTAGAGACATTTTCTCTCTGTCAGTTTCATTTCCTGTTTCCCACCTTAGATCTAACTTCATGCAGTCAAGCAAAATAATTTTTCAAATAGACTTATAACATTCATAGAAATAATACAGCAGTCTCCCATGTTCTCTGACATGCATCTATAATCAAAAGAAAACAAAAAAGCCTGTGCAAACAACATTGCATGAATCTCGAAAATATGTAGTTTATTTTATCCTGAGCAGTCCCAAAATTTGTTCTAAATTTCTGCACACTTTGGGCCAATTCCTGAGTAAAAAGAGATTTGCTCTCAGGAAAATATGCCAAAATGCAGCAGGACTAAGGGAAGAAATCCTTAGACAAAGTGTATTTTAAGGCCTTCTAAGGAATATAGCTTTCCTGTATCTAGTTCCTGCAAGGTATTATGGAAGAGTCATGGACACACGTTATTGCTCCCTTTCAATGTGGGGCTGAGCCATTATGCTATTGTGAGTTTGCTATGTTCAGATCCACTAGCCATCCCTTAATATTCCCTTTTCCCTTCCTCCCTGAGAATTTCAATATGAGACACCCTGGAGTTATTCTCTGAGAAATGTACAGGGATGGAAAGTCACCCTGAACAGATTTTCCATTTCCTACTGATGTACCAGAGATACTGAATTACTGTCATATTTCTCCCTACACAAGCACAAAAAACTGGTCAGGAATTTTTCCTTAAAGACCAAATTTAGTAGTATACATAATTCATGGCCAGAATATGGTTGAATGTGCAGTGCATGCACACACACTTCAGTCTGCAAGAACAAGACCTGTGCAGTGAGCTTGCAGTGTATCAGTGGCAGCAGATAGTTCTAGAGATGGGGAGCTAAACCAATATTGGCCCACGCCAGTGCCTGAATGAATCCCTCCTCTTAGACACCAGTATAGATAGGTGTTTTTTCTCATCCTTAAATATTCCTATATAATGCATGTGAGTTGTACTACACTAATATTAGCACAGTACATTTTCTTTAACTCTTTACTTTTTTATTGGGAAGGTTACAGATCTTCTCTTCAAGAGATATAGAAAAAATGACCTCTATCTCATACATCTTTATCTAACTAAATAAATCCTGTTTCAAGGTATGCTTGCAATTTATTGAAGATTCAGAAAAATGAGATAGGTTTGCCGTCAGCTGTAATTATGAATATTGACAGTGATCTATGATAGTCACCTGGCAGGATTCTCAGATGCTTCGTCTGGAATGACAAGTTATATATTTGCCGTGTAATTTATAACTGGCCAATTACTTCTGATCCTGTCAGAAATAGTAGCATGTAGTTAGTTTGAATACTTATATATTTGCAACTGACGTGAGTAGCCTGGGAAGAGATGAAGAAAAAGGAACTCAATCTAAGTGGAAATGAAGTACTATTCAAAATTAGTATGTTAGCCATTGACTATCAAGATGTCCCGTACAGTTAAATAAACCAAATTAAGTATTTTTTGCCCACAGCCTAACCATGAAGGGTTTTATATAGAGCTCCTTATTCAATTTTTGTTTTTATGTAGAACCACTCATTAGGAATGGAACAGGCAGAGGAGAAATTTTCTCTATCACTTGCAAATAGTAAATATTAGCCACCTGAGAAATATATCACCAGATTTAAAAAAAAAAAAAAAAAAAAAAAAAAAAATTACAGAAGTTGACAAATAGATTAATAAACTTGAGTTTTTCCTCTCTAAAGTCAAGGCTCAGTTAAAAAGTTGAAATGCTGAGAGACATTGAAGAAGGTCTGGGGAAAGTTAACAAAAGGAAACTAACGCTGAATGTGACTGACTAAATTCAGTAAATGTAGGGTTAAAACATTAATCACTAAGGGCTAGATTGTGCACTTGTTTTACACAGGCAAGAAGGGGTAACACCTCTTCCACATCTCCCACTCCTATGCTTGGCTTTTGTCTAGTTCTGGTGCAGAGCACAGCCGCTGCTATGCGTATACAGCTCCAGCCAGAATCAAGTAGAAAGAGTCGAGTTAAAAAGGAGATGGAAGTGGGTGGAGCCTTCGCTCTGCCCTCCCACCACTCCTTTTGTATGCCAGATTTAAAGGGGGAAGCACATTTTCAAGGGATACGTAGTAATTGAATCCCTCCCCCCCCCAAGCAGTAAATGAGGTACAGAGGAGGAATTGTAATCTCAGTCACAATTCTTTCCTAGGGATTCTTCTGTAACACAGCACGTATGCACAGCCGCTTGCTCAGGGCTAAGCCTGAAGGCCCTGGTTAGCTCTAAATTAGGTTCAAGAACAAAATGTTGCAGTTGGTTAGTGCCATTGTGGTTTATGCCAGAAATTTTGTTTGGAAAGAAATCTGAACAGAACTAAAATGCTAGCAGCCTTGCACTACAGCAAGACAACTTGAGAGGTGACATTTCATTTTCCTATCCAGCTGCTAACTTGTCTCTCCTATACCCTATTCATCTTTCAAATGGTCAAGACCAAAGCTGTTTATCCAATCAGATGAACATTGTCATTATGACACTGAGACATCAAGAACAGTTCAAACTTGACTAAATCCATTCATACACAGTAAATTAAAGGACATTATTTTCTTTGTCCTTTTTTCAGTTTCCTCCTTAAGGCTTCAATTCTTGTATATAAAAAAAAAAAAAAAAAAAGCCTACTATGTCTTTATAATGGGATTTCAACTTGTGGTGCCCTGTGCTAAGATACAACCCTCCCATCCTAAAATGGGAAAGTTATGTTTCATCTTGTAGATGTGCATAAATTTAACCTACTCCCATTGCATTAAAGTTAATGGACTTTTATTACAGCCCCATGAATTTCTATTGCAGCACCAACTAAAAGACTTTTCACTCACAGAGCAAAATATAGATCATTGTTGCAACCGCTTATATAGTTGCAGCAAATATTGTACAAAAGTTGTCGAGTGAGGTGTCTATGAAAAGGTTATGATTTGCTGGTTATGATGATGCTATCTGTATGCATGTATCACTTTATTTGACATTATAAGTATTGGCTCTATACTTGGATTTCAAATGTTTGCTCTTGGGGTACCGCCCACAATGTATACTAGCCAGCTCATCTTGGAGGGACTGTTCAAATTAAGTGATTCATCAAGAAACACTTAGTTGACAATGGACCATGGAAGATGCTCATCTACACTGAGTGGATGCCAAACGTCCTGTCTGGAGTGTAGGTAATGGCTTCCTGCAATGACTGAGGGAATTTGGGCATGAACATGTGACGTGCCCATGTGACTCCAAACGCCATCTTGTTGCTGTAATTTTCCACAGGAAGAACAATGGAATGCCCGCTGCATGGCAAAAGCTATAAAAAGCCCTGGAAACACCTCCATTTTGTCTTCAATCCTGCTTCTTACCTCTGGAGGAACTTTGCTACAAACTGAATCTCTGAACAAAGGACTCTGGAATACATCCACAGCTTGGACGGGTCATTCAGAGTCTTGACTCAAGCCAGCAGTTTATTCCATCACTGCTACAAGCCTGAACCAAGAACTTTGCTATTACTGTATGTAATTGATTCCTTTAACCAATTTTAACTCACCTCTTTTTCATAAATAAATCTTTAGATTTTAGATATTAAGAGATTGGCATAAGCGTGATTTTTGGGTAAGATCTAAGTTATATATTGACCTGGATGTGTGACTAGTCCTTTGGGATCAGAAGAACCTATTATTTGATGAGACTTTGTAAAGAACCACTCATCTCTGAACTCAGTATTTTGGTGGTGATATAAAAACTGGAATGCCTGAGGAAACTGCCTTTATGTTTTCTTGTTAGCCAGTGTGGTGAAACAGGAGTTTACTTTTGTGACTGGTTTGGTATATCTTATAAGAGAATAACCACCAGTTTTGGGTTGTGTTTGCCCTATTTCTCAGCTGTTTGTCCTGAATTTGGCATCCTCAGTTGTGACCCACTAAGGCACAGTTACAGGCTCTCTTCCACTTAGTTCACAAGTGTTCACTGTATTATGTTTAGAGATGTGCAAGTTTTGAAATGCTCACAAGTGACTGTATCCCAAAGGTAGGGGGAAATTACTTACTTCTGACAGGTAGCCTGATCAGTTATTTATGCACAACATTTTGGATTGGTGTTCAGTATCTGAGTTAATTACTCAATAAAGACTGAGTGTCCCAGCTTTGTCAGCAAGAAGAATATTTTAATATGAATTTAGTGATCATGGAAGGTACCAGATTGACAGCACTAGTGACTGAATTCATCTAATTACCCACAGCATAGGTACAGCACAGAGAGCAGAGATGCAAGCTTCTGCTCCATGCTGCCTGCCAGTGTGCCTCAGGCTGATCCAGAGGGCCTCGGTTTAAGGGTTAAAGAGGGTACTCTGGTACCCAAGCTCATTCAACCCTTTGTTTATTTGAAGAGGATAAAATAAGTGAACAACTGGAAGTAATGGCTTTAGTGATCTGGGTTCACTTGGAACTTGAGTGGGACCACCAGCTCACTTCACACAGAACATCAAACTGCTGGTGAATAGTAACTCTCCTGGTGGATAAAACTGTGGCAAGTAATTTTTCCTCAGCCGTCCCAAATTATGACTAAAATGCATTTTGCAAAACACACTCTCATAGAACAAATGTTATCAGGCATAGAGTAATGCAGGCTCTTTGGACCCTTGGGAGCAGAACTCTTTCATTTGAGGGGCTCCAATGCAGCTGCGAGTCAGAGGTACAACAGTAGGGGGAAGTACATTGGACAGTTGATTGCTGCAGGTGACTGGCTGGAATCAGTGAATTTGAACTGATTAGGCAAGAAGGGAGGTCAAATATCCACAAATTGTGAGAGGGGGAGAAGACATGCATGGATTATTGGAGAAGAGGGAGAAAAGAGAGAATCCATCCACATTTGTCTAGAGAGAAGAAAGGTCTAGCTTAAGAAGAAAGATCTGGCATTTTCATTTGATCAGGACCTCATTTATTCTTACTACAGCACCATAGTTCTAACATAATTTTTGATAAAAACCCCTCTTGTAAGATTAATATCAGTCTAAAAAAATCATGAGAGTGCAAACATGAGAGAGAAAATGGATTGAAAAATGAAAGACCAAAAGTGAAAAGAAAGGGACAATTTGTACTACTAAGTGATGCAATAACACTAAATTAATTTGAGGATTTGGGGTATTGCAAATGAAAATCTTTTCTTCAAGGAAAGTAGAGAGGGAGAGAGAATGGAGATATATCTGCCAATATAGATAAAGGCAAATCATTTAAGAAAGAACATCAAATACGTATGCCTGTGTATGATTCACTACAAAGATTTAAAAGTCATCAAAGGTATCTGTGTCACACCAATTATGAAGATTAAGGAAGAAGAAACAAAACCATGCTTTTTATTGCAAGTGTGGAAGCAGAACCAGTGGCAAAAAAGGAGTAACACTACAAGAAAATAATCTATAATGTTAAAAAACAAACTTGATTTTTATGTCCATAAGAATACAAGGTGTGTTATTTGGCTCTGAAAATTCAAGAATAAAAAGCAATCATTAATGTTTATTGAAATAGTTATAGCGTAATAGAAAACAAAGGAAAGAATTGGATAATAACTCGTCCAATTATTTGTTGGAAATAAGTTTTCTGAAGAAAAAAGGCTACCGCCTTTTTTCTGTTAAAAACAAATCCTGATTTCCATTAATTATCTCTCAAAATGTCTGAACAGCTTATGGAACAAATTTCTGTGTGTATGTCATTCACAAACTGTTCATTTATTCATTATTTGTGGTATGCAATTCACCACTGACAGGTCAAATCAAACAAAGAAAATCACTTCTATGGAGTGTGTGTGTGTACAAAATATTTCGCTATCTGCAGTTTATGTCCCATTCCTTGTCAAATATGTTTCAGCCCTTCCTGATAATTTTTTTAAACAAGAAAAAAACAGAGTGAATACAAAAAAAAGTGAGTTTTTTGTCCAAAACTTGGACAATGTCCTCAGTACCTCCAACTCTTTCCTCATCTTTGTCTTTTCAGAGGAAAGGGAGATCTTTTTACACCCCATCCTTTTCCAAGAGGGCTGTGAAAGAACTCTGGATACAGTGATGGTTACTTTGGAGACTACAACTCCCAGCCTGCCCTGCTATCCTCATCCAGTGTGTGGAAACATGCACAATCAGCATCATCCCTCCTCAGTGAGACGGAGGATGACAACCTTCATATGGTCATCCCTGCTAAGATCTTCTGCACAACCAATGCCATCAACATGGCAACTGAATGCCAATTGTTGGCCTTGTAGTATAAAAAGCAACTCAGGTGACAATCTCAAGAAAAATTATGCTCTTTAGGGCAAACCGCAAAACAAGCTCATACCTACATGTAGAAGGCTTCTCTCCTGCAAAATATGATTATTTGACTAAGCAGCTATGCAAACAGAAGATCGATGTCCTTGCAATACAAGGGACTCACTTATGGGATCACAAAGAAACACTGAAATGTCACATTCCAGGATACCATTTAGCAGCAAGCCACCACTGCCCAAAACGTGGACTGGCAATGTTAGTGAGACAATAGCTCTGGAACATCTGCTCCATGGTTTTAAACTCTTCAGTACCATATGTGATCACAACAAGAATCAGTGAGCTATGATCACCAGCATCTATAAGCTACCAAATGTTGCCTGACCACACCAGCTGTACCAAAATCACAGCCACAGTTCAATATGGATCATACTTCAATGGCCATCATACATTCTGGGGTTATGATGGGGATAGGAATGGCCTGATTCAGAAAGTATCCAAAATAGGACATTGCAGAACACTGCACCTAGTGACAGTTATGCTCACCAACCACACGTTTTGCATACATCTAACGGAACAAATGAGATGAACTTTTCTACTGAACAATGGGCTTTAACAAGGATCCATCTTGGCACTATCATTTATATCAGTGACATGCCATCAACTCAGTCACAGAAACTTGGGTATGTGGATGATCTCGTACTTGCTATCCGAGTGAGCACTTTCATCCAAGTGGAATACAACCTCACAGGAGAGCTAAATAAACAAATGGGAGGAGTATTACTGATTATGGTGACTCTGACCAAACCCTCAGAAATCATCTGTCTCCACATCCAGCACTCAATATGCAAAGAAATAGGAATGTCACTTTCTTCCTTTGACAACAAATTCAGGCACGAGGATTTCCTGAAATATCCTGGAGTGGTTTTGGTTTGTAGCCTCATATACTGCCTCACATCTGCCAAGATAAAGCCTAGGAACAATATAATCAAAGTAGCTGGGGCCAGTTGTGGAGCAGATGCTCACATCTTGTGGACAGACACCTTGGCCCTCATCTTCTCAGTAGCTGAATGCTGTACACCAGCATGGGCAGGTAGTATACATACAAAACTTGTTGACATGCAATTGAATACTGCTATGACAATCATCACAGGAGTGCTAAAGTCATCACTGACAGTCTGCCTCCATGTCCTCACACATCTTACCACCATCCTTCTGAAGAGAAGCAGCAATAATAAGAGACTAGGACTGTGTGATAATGAACCCAGACTTGGCTATCTCTGAAGGTCTCCAAAAACCCTGAAATGCCACCTTAAGTCTAGGAACCCATTCTGATTAGTGGCCAGAGCTTTTAAAACCTCTGGACTGTCACCAAAAGGCAAGTGGCAGAGGCTGTGGGGAAAATAGGGGGTGGAGGATTAAGAATAGAGACCTGATTATGATCCAACAGATCAGCCATCTGGCTTCACCATGCCACGTAAGATATGGATAACAGTGAACTTCATCAGAACCTCACACGGGTATTGAAATTACCTACTACACAAATGGTAAATGAAGGGCAGCCCAATACATGAATGTGGAGAAGACATCCAAACTATGGAAAATCTAATGAACCACTCCCCTCTAAGATCCTTCTCCAGAGGGACAGCTTTGATTCATTCCAGGTCACCAAATGACAAACCTGGACATCTGCCTTTCATGCTGCTTTTCAACTGCCAGACAAAAGAAGATGGAGTCTGGAGGTGAATTCCATCCCACACTGGGTTTGATATTATGCAGACATACAGCTGTTCATCACTGAATTGCAATCTCATTCACAAACTAACCCACCCAGCAGCTTCATATCTTTGAACAGGAGAGATAACAATATAGACCATTGTGGCACCTCACAGGGGAGAATCCAGAGGAACAATTGCATATGACTGTCTTCTGTCATCCACGTAACATAGGCACTGCAGAACTATTATCTCTACCCGTGCTAGGCTTGCAAGAAAATTAACAAAATCTCATGATTAGTGTCAGTGTACTGGCAGATCTAAAAGAATCAGCATGGGCACTATCTTTGCTTTGCTTTACTTCCATTGCTAGGAAGAGATGTAGTCATTGCAGTCTGTGTGCCATACCTAAATTTAAACCAGGATGACCAGGGCCAAAGAAATTGAGAAGATGAGGTGCCTTACAGATTGATTTAAAGAACTACAGGCACCCTGCATTCCATAGGGAATGAAGGCCATTGTCCTTCAGCAGCAAGGACAGGCACTGGTCCATCTCACAGGATATGCACCAGCATGGCCATAAGCTCACTGAGCAACAGTGGCTCCAATTTTTGTCCTTTATTGCAGCCCTCATTTATATTTGTTTTGTTTTTGAAATAACATTTATTTATTTTTTTCTCCTGCTGATAATAACTCATCTTAATTAATTAGCCTCTTAGAGTTGGTATGGCAACTTCCACCTTTTCATGTTCTCTGTATATATATATATATAGTCCACGAAAGCTTATGCTCAAATAAATTTGTTAGTCTCTAAGATGGCACGAGTACTCCCGTTCTTTTTGTGGATACAGACTTGGTATGGCTGCTACTCTGAAAACATTTATTTATACCATAATTCATTGTTTAGTGAATCATGCTATTAATCCAACACAATATCCATCATCTATGGTTACAACTATAATGAAAGTTTTCAGCACATCCCTCAGATCTGATGTTTAGATCTAAACTGCTCAGCATGTTTGGCAGAATGTTCACAACACAGCTATCTTTTTAGAATAAGTGTCCCTCTCTATTCCAGTTAATTGAAAACAATTCTCAATCGCCCTCCTGTGTTTAAAGAATCAGGGATTAAGATAGAGGTGGAAAAGTATCAGGGTTTTAAATACATATAAACAACATAGTTGTTTGAACAGTTGACAAATAAATTCAAGCTCCACAGGATACTCTTGTTTAGGATTTTCCCAATTAGGCATTTTATTTGATCTCTGGGTCTGGGTGAGCCACAATTCTCTAGAATTGAAGAGGAGATTAATGGACCAGATACAATGGCTAATTTATCTCCAGGGTTTAGTTCCTTGCTTGTCTTTGCATATGCTGGTATTAAACTAGCAAAGTCAGATAAATCAAAATGAGAATTAGGCTGAGAGCAGCCAATCTTTAGAGGGAGCCTCCCAGATTATAACATGTTTCTTTCCTGCTCTAAATACAGACTTTACAGTAGAAATTTTTCAGGGAATGTGTGCAAGCCCAATGGTAAGAAAACAATTAAGAAAAGTGATGTTGCCATTTTACATCAGACAGACATGTGCATGAAATAATTTACAAAAGAAGCTAAAGATCAGATTTCCAATAAGGATTGGGAGATGTGGCCCCAGGAAAATATTTGAGGGGAAAAAAAAAAAACCTGATGCAATGTAGGGCACATATAAAGAAGAAAGCAGGTTTTTCTTAATGATAGCACTTGAATCTGAAATTAAGCACAGCAGGTAGGAAGATACTGCAGGGATTTTAAAAGGTATCACACATCTGTATGCTAACAAACTTTGTTAGCTGTAGCTGTGTGGGTCATGCAGTTTACATTCACAAGTGGAAATTGTTTTTTTTTTTCTTTTTGCATATACACTTTTATGTAAACCCAACATTTAGAACAAATAATTCTATCTAATAACATTTGTTTTGTTCTGATCAAGAGTCTTTTTACACAGGCTGTATTTTACATAGGCTCTTTTCCAAGAGTCTGTGTTTTCACCTCTGTCTGTATATGATTTATATGCTGTGGACCAGATCTTCATCTGGTATAAATCTGTGTAGCTCCATAGAGTTGTGCTTATACAACAATGAGTGGTTCCCATGGTTAAAAAGTCAGAATTTTACCCATATTTACTGCAGATACTGCACTACTGTGTAGTACTTTTTTATATGAAGAACAGGAAATACTACATCTTTCAAATAGCAATGGTGTGGTAACTGTGACTGAAAACAAATGGCCACATAACTTTCCTGGGATGTACTCGGTAAAGGTGTCCTGTATAGGTAGATCTTGCCCCTTTCATAGCACCCTTTCCAGGACTTCAGAGGTCCGTGGAAAGTGTTGATATACATAAACTGGTAGGTGGTTGGCTCTGGTTCATCATGGGATGAACCCATGTTGGAAGGCAGTGGGCTAGGGCAAGGCTAAAGGGGATGTATATCAGCCCCCCCCACAAGCTCTGTGGTGTTTCCTGGGACTTTGCAACCTTTTCCAGAGAGTTTCTTTCGAGTTGGTTAACCCCCCCTTTAAACGGAGGTCTAGGTGGGAGTTGTGGCTAGTGAGGCACTGGGAGTACAGTTCCAGTGGAAAGGATCTAGCAATCCCTCTCCCTTTCCAATAGCGTGTATCATTTGTTTTTATGTCTGACCTTAAAATTGATACTCTGCGACCTATAGAAAAGCTTCCTTAGGTCATTCTAAAATGTATTGATTTATAGTTTCTCTTGTCCTCTGCATGAGTGTACACAAAAACTGGTCTCAGGGTGCTCGTGTAGCAGGCAGAGGAATGCAAAAACTATAAAAATGTTAAAATTCCCTGCAATATGCAGCATTATATATATATATATATATAGTGTGTGTGTGTGTGTGTGTGTGTGTGTGTGTGTGTGTGTGTGTGACAGAAGGTTGTTGGCACTTTTGGAAAGACGGGCCTACCTAGTGGCTAAATCGTGAGATATGCAAGTCATATCAATAAAACCTTTATGCAACATCCCACCGTTACATAAAAATGTTAAAACATCCTATATTTTTAAAAGCCAGTAATTGAAAGTGACAAAAGCAAAACATTTTGATGCATCTGCAAGTTTCATAGTACATTTCAATTACATACTGTAAATCTTACATATTCATTTGCATCATAGTTCTTTCTGACAAACCCAATTATACCATTTTCTGGTGACTTTGTGGACTCTTACTTTAGTTAGGTAAAAGGAGGTCTTTGTTTTAAGGTTGTTACAGTATAATTGAGAAAAATGCAATTTGGTAAACAAATTATAGATGTTTGATTAAATTCCATTTCTGTATCAGCTCGAAAGCTTGTCTCTCACCAACAGAAGTTGGTGCAATAAAAGATTTTACCTCATCCACCTTGTCTTTTTGTTAGAGATAAGTTTGGGGAAAAAATAATCATTTTTGAAAAAAAAATGCAATTTGTGATTTGAAAACTTTTGATTTGAAAAATTTCAACCAGCTCTGTTTCTTGTAAATTCAAAATATAGTCAGTTGCTGTAAATGGCCCTGATTCAGAAAAGCACTTAAGCATATGCTTAACTTTAAGCATAGTCTTATGTGTCATTGAACTCTATGAAACTTAAGAATGTGTTTAAATATCTTGTGCCCCAATGCAGCAAAGATGAGTGGCCGCACTGAAGTCAATGAGACTACTCATGTACTTAAAGTTAGGCACATGCTGGAATGCTTTGAGAGAGAGAGATTTACATATTCACATGAATAATTTCTCTGATCTCTCAACGGATGTAAGTCTTCACCACCATGAGTGATGGTTGTACAATCAGGCCTTGGATTATTTTTAAAGTTCTTACTGATATTATTTTTCATAGAAAGTCACTGAGATACCGATGGCCAATTTTTCTAAAGAGCTCAGCACATTAGAGGTGACATTCTGGCACCCAGAAGTCCAATGGCAAAACTCCCATGGACTTCAATGGGTCACAATTTCAATCTGGTGCTCCTTTCTAACAATAAAATCTTCCATCATATCTATGATTGTCAAGTTCAATGTCACAAGTCATAGGGACATCCTGTTTATCTCAGGCACCACCTTTATATAATCTCCTTTTTTCTGGTTTGTCAACACTGTTTGATGCCCAGAAAGATTTACTCAAACTGCAAACGTTATCAGATACCTACTGTTCCTCTGCAGTACCTCAGGGGGGATTCTAAACTGGCCATCTTAGATCTCTGCACTTCAAAGAATTTCCCCTGAAACCTTGTTTACAGCAAAAACAGAAAAACAAGGTCCCATTTCCCTTTTTTACTACCATTAACCACATTAAAGCACAACACTCCACTAACTAATTCCTCTCCAACATACACACAAACACCACTGCCAGCTAAAATGGGTCAATTGCTTACATTTTAGCATGTTAATTTAACACCACAAACCTGATGCAAAGAGAGACAAGAATGTTTTACAGTCATTTCTGTCTCCACCCCACTCACTTCTGTCTTTGCCAGAGCTTTGTGGCAGGATGCAGTGACAACTTCATCATGCACAGGGTTGAATAAATTAGGGCTATTGGGTGCTCTCTCTTACCCTAATGTCTCACAATGCCAGCTGCAAGTGCAGCCCCATACTTCCAAGTCAGAGGTTTATCAGTCCATCACTCCCTTGGAGTGTGTATTGTGTCTGGCTGACTGCAGTTTTGAATTCATGAGTGACCTTCACTCTAACAAAGTATTCAATGAGGAAAAAAAAAAAAAGGAGAGAAACAAGTTTAACTTTCTAGGTGGGAATAATTTTATTGTAGCTGTATTTTAAGATAAAAATATTCAGGAGCAGTACAGGCTTTGTAGGGAACAAAGAGTTGAGGAGATTCCAGTGTTTTTTCTTTGCTGTGCAGACATTTACTGCAATATACGAGGCTCAGTGTATATGAGTTGCCTACCCTTAGCTTGGAACAAGATTGTGTTAGTCACATTCTCAATAATATACAATTCAGATGTGAAAAAGAACAGGAGTCCTTGTGGCACCTTAGAGACTAACAAATTTATTGTAGCATAAGCTTTCGTGGGCTATAGCCCACTTCTTCGGATGCATGTAGTGGAAAATACAGAAGGAAGATATATATATGTATATATGTGTGTGTGTGTGTGTGTGTGTGTGTGTGTGTGTGTGTGTATGTACACACACACACACACACACACACACACACACACACGAAACAATGGGTGTTACCATACACATTATAAAGGAGAGTGATCAGTTAAGGTGAGCTGTTGTCAGCAGGAGAGAAAAATAACTGTTTGTGATGGTAATGAAAATGGCCCATTTCCAGCACTTGACAAGGAGATATAAGGAACTGAGGGGGGGCGGGAGGGGGAGAAAGATAAGCATGGGGAAATAGTTTTACTTTGTGTAATGGCCCATCCACTCCCAGTCTTTATTCAAACCTACTTTAATGGTTTCCAATTTGCAAATTAATTCCAATTCAGCAGTCTCTCCTTGGAGTCTGTTTCTGAAGTTTTTGTTGTTGTAATATTGCAACTTTTAGGTCTGTAATAGAGTGGCCAGGGAGGTTGAAGTGTTCTCCAGCTGGTTTTTGAATGTTATAATTCTTGATGTCTGATTTGTGTCCATTTATTCTTTTGCGTAGAGACTGTCCGGTTTGGCCAATGTACATGGCAGAGGGGCATTGCTGGCGGCACATGGGCATATATCACATTGGTAGATGTGCAGGTGAACGAGTCTGACAGTGTGGCTGATGTGATTAGGTCTTATGATGGTATCCCCTGAATAGATATGTGGGCAGAGTTGGCAACGGGCTTTGTTGCAAGGATAGGTTCCTGGGTTAGTGTTTTTGTTGTGTGGTGTGTGGTTGCTGGTGAGTATTTGCTTCAGGTTTGGGGGCTGTCTCTAAGCAAGGACTGACCTGTCTCCCAAGATCTGTGAGAGTGATGGATCAACCTTCAGGATAGGTTGTAGATCCTTGATGATGTGCTGGAGAGGTTTTAGTTGGGGGCGGTAGGTGATGGCTAGTGGTGTTCTGTTACTTTCTTTGTTGGTCCTGTCCTGTAGTAGGTGACTTCTGGGTACTCTTCTGGCTCTGTCAATCTGTTTCTTCACTTCAGCAGGTGGATATTGTAGTTGTACAAAAGCTTGATAGAGATCTTGTAGGTGTGTAGTTCAGATGTGGTTTCATTTCAGTGGCATATGAAGTAAAGTGATCACAATAGGCTCAATTTTTTTTTTAAAACAGAAGGCCCATTTGCACATGCAAAAAGCTACAGACAGTTATTGCATTTGTGTGTGATTTTGGTATGTGTGGGCACAACAGCCAATTAGGGTTGTAACTAGCCATTAGCATGAGAAAAAAACTTGATTTGCCATCCAGCTGTGATTGTTGGGCCTGATCTTCCTTTTATGCTAGTGCAAACCAGAAATAACTCAATTGAAACAAATGGCATTATATAAGTGCATGCAAATATAGGCATTTTAAAAAGTGGCCCTCAATGACTTGGAATTCTACAGAACAGACTTAAAGATAGTACAGTGGTATTGTTGTATCCTTGGGGGCAGAAGTTTTAGGAAGAAAATCACTTGAGATGCAGTGAGCTGTAAACCTTGAAAAACAGCCATTTATTGCCACACACTGAAGAAACCAGCAACCAGCCAAAACCAGCTGGGCTATCCCCTAATAATCTAACTCAATTGCCATAGCAACAAGATTATATTACTACCACAACCAAATACACAATATATTCCTCCCCTCTTAATCACAACATCCCCTAAATAAAACAAATACTAAACTAGAGAAGGAGGGTAGACTGCCTCCGTTCCCGGCTAACCCCTGGGGATTATTTTGCCCCATAACCGTGGGCTCGCCCCAGCTAAAGATCCAGCGTTTGAGGAGGTCTTCTGTCTCTAGGTGGATTATGGCAGACTTCTGGTGTTGGTGCACCCGAAAGTGTCTTGGGTGCAAGCCTGACAATGGGCTCAGGGTTCGTAACGTGAATGGGTGAGGATGTGGGATCAGTTCATTCCAGGCAGGTGTGTGTGTGTGTGGGGGGGAAATATCTCTGCCACAGGCAGTAATGGAGGGGGAAGATCAGGAACAGGTGACTCTTGATTCGGTGTCTCGCTGGAAGTGGTGAAGTCAGGCAACTCAACTGAAGATGTGTCCTGGAGACTGGCATGACCTGGCAACAGCTGATCTACATGTCACTGCCAGGTGAGATCCTTGGCAGTCTGGACAATGAAGGAAACAGGTCCAGTTTGAGCAATGACAGTGGCAGGGACTCATTTAGCTCTAGAAGCATAATTCTGAGCCAAAACTGTCTGTCCCAGGCTAAAGGTTCGGTCTTTTGCTCTGGGTGCATGCCTGATGACTTGATCTTGCTGCGGACATTGCACAATTTGTTGGGATTCAGAAGCTTTTAGCAGATCCAAGCAACTGTGCAGCTGTCGTCCCATCAGTAGAAAGGCCGGGGATGCCATGGTCGTAGAATGAGGTGTGTTTCTGTAGAATAGTAGGAAAATGTCCAGACACTTTTGAATGGATAATTGTCCCCTTGCTGATTTCAAAGCCTATTTCATTGTCTGCACAAATCTTTCAGCTAATCCATTGCGGGCTGGATGGATATGGTGCTGAAGTGATGTGGTGTATCCCATTTGCCTTCATAAAATTTCCACACTCCTTAGAGACAAACTGCGGTCCGTTGTCACTCACAAGTAGTTCTGGCAGACCAAAATGACTAGAGTCCCTGTAGTTTTTGGATAGTACTCTCTGCAGTAGTGGACTGCATTATAGAGACTTCTGGACATTTAGAATGGGCATCTACCACCAACAAGAACATGCTTCCTTCTAGGTGGCCAGCAAAGTCAATGTGAATACGCTGCCACAGGTTTCCAGGCCAGTCCCATGGGTGTAGGGGTGCCCACTGGGGTGCATTCTTCACACCCTGACATGACATACAAGCTCTTGCCTTCTCTTCAATAGCACTGCCCAATCCTGGCCACCAAAAATAGTTTCATGCAATTTCCTTCATGCGCGCTATTCCACAATGACCAGAATGTAGCTGTTCTAACCATCCCTGATCTCAGTGGTGATGGGATAATGACACATCTTCCCCACAACAAATAACCAAAATGGACCGATACCTACATGACCAGGAAAATGGAATTAACAAGATTGGGTGAGACCAGAGAGCTTCGTTGAGATGTTCCATGCATCACCAGGTCCATAACTTGAGACAATACTGGTCAACACGAGTTGCCTTCTTTACTTGAGTAGCAGTGATGGGTGTGTTTTCTACCTGTTCAAAGTAAGAGATTTCCTTCTGGGCAATATCTTGACATTTGACTGGCAAAGGCAGCCTTGAGACCATCTGCATTGCCATGCAGAGTGGATTTCTGATACTGGATTTCATGTGTGTGCGAAGAGCAACAATGCCCGTCGTTGCATATGACTAGAAGCTAATGGGGGAATGCCTGTGTGTGGTCCAAAAATTGAAATTAGACGTAGATGGTCTGTGAGTAAACTTCCGTCCGAACAAGTATTGAAGAAACTTCCAAAGTCCGAAAACGATTCCCAATGTCTCACGTTTGATTTGGGCATAGTTAGTTTCTGCTTTGCTTAGGGTGCGTGAAGCAAAAGCAATAGGTCTCTTTTCTCCCGAAGGCATAATATGTGACATGACTGCTCCCACTCCATAAAGGGAGGCATCGCAGGCCAACTGTAGAGGTAAGGATGGATCAAAGTGCATCAGAACTCCTGAATTTTGCAATGCACCCATAGCTTTGTTAAATGCAACATCACAGGCTTCAGTCCACTTCCAGGCCTTGTTCTGCCCCAGGAGTTCATGAAGTGGTTTTAACAGTGTTCTAACTGCGAGATGAACTTTCCATAATAGTTCAACAGTCCTAGAAATGAGCGAAGCTAGCTAACATTTTGAGGAGGTGGAGCCTCCACAATAGCCTTAACTTCTGTAGGGACCTTACAAAGACCCGTAGCATCAATGATGTGTCTCAAATATTCCACAGAGGGCTGGAAGAATTCACACTTGTCTTTGCAGACTCATATGCCATACTCTTCCAGTCTTTGTAGGGTAGCCTCTAAATTCTTTAGGTGATCCTCCTCTTCCTTCCAGTGACCAGGATGTCATCCAGATAGTACTGGACTCCTGGAAAGCCACACAAAAATTGGTCCATAGCCCTCTGGAACAAGGCAGGAGCAGACGTTATTCCGAAGGGTAGACGACGGTATCGATAAAGCCCTTTATGCATCACAATAGTCAACAGCTCTTGGGACTTTTCATCAACATGCATCTGTAAATATACTTGACTCAGATCAATCTTACTGAACTTTTGTCTCGCAGCCAGGCCCGCAAAGAAATCATCGATACGGGGAAGCAGGTATTGCTCTGCGCACAACACCGGATTGACAGTTACTTTAAAATCTCTGCAAATTCAGAGGGAGCCATCTTCCTTCACTATTGGAATGATTGGAGTTGCCCATGGGCTATTGGTAACTGGTATTAGGACTCCATTTGTGACCAGGCGCTCTAGGTCCACTTCAACCTTTGGCCTGAGGGCATATGGCACAGTTTTAGCTTTCAGATATTTTGGTTGACTGCCAGGTTTAATGTCACAGTGATTCCCTTCATAATTCCCAGATCCTCTCCAAAAACAGCAGCATGTTTCCTTAGTACAGTGGTCAGACCGGTTTCATCTTTAGTCATTTGGTGCACTTCTGTCCAGTTCAGATGAATCTTCCTCAGCCAAAATCTACCCATTAAGGGTGAGTAATTGCCTTTCACCAATTTAGCAGTCTGTCCATTGAGCTCCACCTTAACATCAGTTGTGCCCAACATGGGCACAGCTTCTCCTGTGTACATCTTCAGATCAGTGTTCATTGCCTTAAGCGGAAGATGCTGTAGCTTTTCTTTATACACAGTCCCTAAGACCAGTGAGACGGCTGCACCAGTGTCCAGCTCCATGCGTACAGGTTTGCTGTTCAACAACAAGGTTACCCAGTATTCATGGGAGGCCACTGCCAAAGACAAAACATGGAGTGGCACTTCTTCTGACAAGGTGTCACCTTGATCATCCTGGGTCTGCTCTAGGGTATGCAGATTTTCCTTTTTTGGTCTGCCAGACTGCAAGCCTCTTTTTCTTTTGTTTACAGGCACACTCAATGTGTCTCTTTTTGCCACAGTGTCAACACACCAGGTCCTTACACCAGCATTCTGATGCACGGTGACCTGGCTTACCACAGCGGTAACATTCCTGAGTCCCCACAGTTTTGTGGGTAGGTTCTCATGACACCTTATTCACCCTAGGAGATGCACCAATGTATTGCGTCTCCTTTGTAGCCAGTTCCATGGAGACCGCAATATCGACGGCCTTCTGTAAGGTAAACTGAGCCTCTGTCAATAGGCGCTTCCGTATAGCTTCACTATGCAAGCCACACACACTAACCTGTCATGTAGGACGTCATTTAACATCTCCTTAAATTCAGTGTTCCGCAAGCTTTTTCAAAGTTGCTAAAAATTGTACAACTGTTTTGTCTTCTTTTTGGTCTCTTTTGTGGAACCTATATCTTTCAGCAATTACCAGTGGTTTTGGAGAAAAATGGGACCCCAGGATTTCCACAATGTCACTGTAAGATTTGGTCTCTGGCTTAATAGGATGTAGTAAGCTGCGTAGCAGGGAGTAGGTCTTAGCCCCTACAACACTTAAAAATATTGACCCCTTCTTCTCTTCTGCAATGTAATTTGCAATAACAAAAAACTCAAAATGCTCAGTATGTATGTGCCATTGCACTGTAGTCTCTTCAAAAGGTTCTAGCGGCCCCATAACTGTAGCCATGGTTTTAGTTTAGTTTGCACCGTCAGTGCAAAGAAGCCAGTTCTGACCCCCCCTTCCAACAGCAAAAAGGTTTTATTTATTTATTTTAACCTTGACTTCTACCGTCTTCTGTTGCTGGGGAAGCTCAGGAATCTCACCCTCGTCGCCACGTTGTTGTATCCTCGGGAGCAGCAGTTTTAGGAAGAAATCACTTGAGACACAGAGAGCTGTAAACCTTGAAAAGCAGCTATTTATTCCCATACACTGAACTAACCAGCCAAAACCGGCTGGGCTATCCCCTAATAATCTAACTCAGTTGACATAGCAACAACAAGATTCTATTACTACGACAACCAAATACACAACAGATATAACTATAGTTACAATGATTAGCAGTTAATAGCCATAATCCATCAGTATTCACCTGGTAAACATAATTAGGAAAAGATAATTATTTGTGATCTTACAATTGCGAGTAATTGCAAATTCTAGCATGAGAACATACGTACTTTCAATGCCGTGATGCCCACTTAGACATATAGATTAGGGCCCATCTCAGACAGGATCAGACTTTTCTTTCCAAGGATAGCTCCAGATTACTTTGATGAGAGGCTTACTAGATGCTGGATGTTTTTTGAACCACTGCTTAGTTTTGGAATGAAAAATAAAGGCAACTTTAAGAGCTAGATAGTGTAATTCACACATGTCCCTCTATAAGTGGTGATGTGTGGAGCTGCATTGCCCCTGAGGGACCACCAGAATAGAGATTGTGCTTCTCGGTGTATCAGACCTGATCTGGAGGCAGGTATAGAAGGGGTGCCTTGCCATATATTCTTCCCATATCCTTCTGGGAAACTTGCTCACCAAGAGGGAAGAAGAGATGTAAGAGTATAGTTCAATGTTTTCCTGAAAGAGTGAATGACTGCACAGGTCACTGAGAATGCTTTGCCTTACTATAAAGGATTGTGTCACCATTTCCATTATTCAGCTCTGTTTTCAGGGCTTCGAACTAGCGATAATGTTTTATGTTTTAATAATTGGCATGTATAATCACAATGTATACAAATATTTGTAAAATCCAAGTGTTTCTGTTTTTGAGACATTGGGATGCTAACTAGAAATTTCGCTCTGTAAGAATATTTTTAAACAGCTTTGCAAATTAATTTTTCCATATGTTTCTGTTGTCAGCAAATTATTTTCCCTAATTTGAAGGGAAAATATAACTTGAATGAACTAGCTTGCTTTAAATAGGATATTATTTATTCATAAGCTTGGTAAATAATGATCCAACATTTTTGTAAAGGTTTTTAGGTTACAGATTCTTTAAGCATTTAGCAGCTTTGTCATTATACACCAGACATTGTACTCGATCCAACTCCTGTTCAAGTCTATGGGATTTTTTTCAGTTTCAGTGATAGATCATGATAATCTTCAATGATTAGCATGCTCAAAGGCAGCATTTCCCTCTTGGGGCAAATGCAAATGTGAAGGACACCACAGAGAGTTTGGAGGGGGAAAAAAATGGAGCTCACCCAGCTTTCATTTTAAGTACTTTAAAAAAAGTAAAGTAATATCTGCACTGACAGACGGTAGCTAGATCAACGGAAGAATTCTTTTGTTAACTTAGTACTGTCTACCATCATACTTTGATCAACCTAGCTACAATTTTTCACTTCAGTAGTGCTTTAAACCTGGGCTAGCTGGACTGTCCTGGCATATAGGCAGTAACGCATCCACCTTGCAGTACAGCTGAGCAAATCAGTGAATTGACAAGTCTTGAGAAAGTTAATTTGGGGTCAAATGAAATATTTCACTTTGACAAAATCAAAGTATTTCATTTAGATTTAAACCATTTTTAAATGTGTTGGGATTTTTTAAAATAAAATTAAAAGAAATGTTCAAAGTCTTTTCAAAGCAAAAAAATCAAAAGATGTTTAATTAAAAAAAGTTAAGATTTCCCCCCCAAAAAAACAAACAATTCAGCCTAACAATCCTCCAATGCCTTCCCACAATGCTGCCTCCTCCCTCTTCCCAGAAGGATAGACATGTTCTTCCACAATTCACCATGAAAAAATCATAGATCAGCTCTACTTGCTGGGGCACAAAAAAACCAGAAGTCCTAGCGTTGCATATGGAGGTGAGTGCAGACACAGTAACTCCAGTAGGGCTTTGCAGTAGATGCACCTGATTCTCTCCCCCTCACACACACACACACTGAGCAAAGAACTAATTTGGGTGTGCAGGCTAGGCTAGATGGTGTAAAAATTGAAATGAGTAGGCCTTTACCACCACATGAAGGGGAGCTTAGCTTTCAAAAGTTAGGAAACGCTGTCCTATGGGACAAATTCAAAGTCCTGCTCCAGTGTGCTGAGTTCTGAGCAGTTGGAGAGAAAGTTCACTAGAGACCCAAATTAATCAAAACCTTCTTTCAAGTTCTATTACTTCTAGGATGTTGTTCAACTAAACTACACACACATTAGCAAAAAGTCTCTAACCACATTGCCTTCAAGCAGTTTAACAGTCAGTAAACTCCAAACATATCAAACAGCATAGCTGTTATATCTCCAGAGCAACATATCTTTGCTGCTGGGATCTGTGCTCTTTCTTTCATGAGGATAGCCCAGCCCCTTCATAAGATTCTGAAGGTCTAGTTGTAGTTGCCTTGACATTGAATCTATTTCAGCCCTATCTGCCCCATTCATGTTCCCACCAAATTTAGCTGCACCCTTGTGCAGGGAAACCACACCACTTCCTCTGACAGCAGCCTCTGCAGTGTGAAGATGGGGACATAGATTTGCCCCTATGAGATGAAAATTTAAGAAGATGGACCAGGCTACTGTGCACACAAATAGAAATGAAAGGACACAAACACTTTGCAGTGCACAAAACCTAAATAAATGCAGGAGTAGGAGAGGCCCTGGAGCACGATAATTTTGGCTGTGGTACAGCATCATTGCTGAACAAAGGGTAACTGAGGATGCTCCTGCAGTAGTTTCAGATAAATATCCTGGAAGTCTCATTGAGGGCTTTGGAAGGACAAGCATTATCACAACATCAAGGTGGGTTAAACGAATACACTCACTTTTCAACATTTTGGAAGATTATTTTATCAGTGAATTCAATTTGTGCCATTTTTATGGTGCTGTGTTTTTAATTAGGATAGTTGTCTATCACCCATCTTTTCTAGCATAGGTTTTGTTTTAACCCTGCTTGTCTTGAATCCTTTTCCATGGCTCAACATAGCTTTTGGGTGGTATTGTATGACTCAGCCTTACAGAGTGTACTTGCACTGCAAGTACTTCATCCAAAATACTGTTCCTACAATGAAGCAGAAATTCATGCAAAAATTCTAGTCAGACACAGGCTTGATCAGTTCTATGGTGTTGGCAGTGGCCAGTCTGGTGGTCTGCCAAAGAAGAGCCAGAGCAGGCAAGCCATGTTATTCAACCTCAGAGCGAGGAGTGGCAAAGTTCCAGAACCTGGTATATTATACATTCCAAGAGGTGCTTCTTCCTCATCCATCCCCTTGTCATTGCCTCCTCTTTCCATTGTCCAGAGAAAGGGAAGAAGTGAATGATCTTTCATCAGTAGCACATGAAGATCCTAGGCAAAGAATCAGTACTGCACCTTACTGGATAGAGGGAGCTATTATGTATTATGGATGTCATTAAGAGCAGGAGCAGGAGATGAACAAGCAAAAGACAGAGAGAGCAGGCAAAACTACATCGACAGTAATACGAAGTCATCTTGTAACACTGAGATGTAATTATATAAATCAAACACACTGTGCAATCAAATATTCACCAAAATAAATAACTACTTGACTTTATAACTTTATGATAGAAAATCAGAAATATTTTAAAGGGTTACAGCTTAGCTTTGTGCGCAGTTCCTTGCTTGTAGGAATGTGTTGTAACAACCCAGCCTAGTGCACTATGCTGTCATCTTTTAAAATAATCCTGGTCAAATTAGATTACTTTAGTTCTCCTAAAATGATAGTAGAGAAGATGAGACACCATCCCAAGTCAATGCAAAATAAGGAATGTTAGTACTTCTGTGATTTATTCTTGAACATATTGTTAGAAAAGGCTCTTGCAGGTACAATGGTCACTCAAAAAATTGCCAGTTGCCTTAGATAACACAAATACCAAGTTTATTTATTTTGTAATTTCTTAGTTTCTTTAGTATTTATTTATTTCAGTTCTTTCTGTGTCATAAGTATAGGGAAAACGGCAAATACTGAGATATCTATTTACTATGGCAAAATTAGCAAGTTTTCAAGCATGACTATTGTGTACATCTACATGAATCTTATATACTCTTCTACTAAAAGATGGAGAAGACAGAATAAGATTTTTTTTGTTTTACTGGAGAAGGAAGTATCATAGAATTATAGAAATTAGGAATGGATAGACCTATACATTGGAGCAATTATTCTTGATCCTGTAGAATTTTTTCTAAAATATATTTTCCACTGTTTTGTTCTATGTAGTGGAACTTATTAAAAAAATGTGATCTTAAAGTTTGATTAAAATGTATGATCCTGTTCCCATGTGTCACGGGGTCCACTCACCACTAGGGCACCTCCTCCTGGCTTCTTTGGGGAGTAGCTCCTCTCTAGGTGCAGTGCTCTCCTCTGGCAGTCTCTCCACCCCTCTCTTCAACTCCGTGTGTTCCTTCTTCAGGTCTTGGCCCTCTGTCCAGATCATTATGTGCATGTCTCCCTTCCAGGGCTTGCCAGCCTGAACTCTCTCCTCCCAGGAAGTAACTTTGGTCTCCCTCTGTTATCCCAAACACACCTCCCTTCTCCCAAGCAGAGACTGCAGCTCTTTCCCTGCAGGCCCTAACTGTTCTCAGCTTCTGGCCTTTATTGAGGCCCCTCATGTTCCCATCCAGCTGAGCCTCATCTAATTAAGCCCTACTCCCTGGCTCCTTCTCCAGGTGCAGCCTGGGCAGTTAATTGGCCCCCCCTAGCCACCTTAACCCCTTTGAGTCTTGTGTGAGGTGGACACCTCATCACACTATGAGTGCATTTTTAAGATATAAATATCTCCTATGCTTATTCTAACAGTACCATTTTGCTTTCATGCAAGCTTTGCTAGCAATGCTATAACATGATGCTCTAGTGGGACTTTTTAATGGTTGATTAGGGGTTCTGAAACCGTTTGGAGTTAAATCAACTACAAAAATATCAGGATAGCTATGATATCAGCCATTCACTGGTTACATGATTTTAATTAATCAATTACCCATGCCATGTTTTTATTAATTTGTTGAATTTTGGCATTGTTTAGCTAAATTGTGAATTAGAATTCTTATACATTTATAAATATTATTAATAAAAATAAAATTAAAGTTAAATAAGAAATTACAGAAAACAAAATAAAGATATGCAACGTTTGAGTTAATTTAACATATATAATGTCAAAACATATAAGCAATTCACTAAAAACAATCAAATCTGGATAAATAAAAGTCATTTCATACATTGGCACATTTATTCACTACTACTATGGGTAGGTCATTTTGGTACCATTATGGCATTAGGATGCCATTTTTCAGATCCTTATCAATTTGCCAATGAAATTTTATATCTAAATTCAAGAGTTATGGGACTGCCAGTGACATTTCAACCAAGAATAATAGTAATGTTAGAAATCTGAAACTGTAAACACTGTCTTAACCACTCAAATCTATTTAGTTCCAAATTATCTTCCCAGACAATGATAATTCACAGCCAAACATCCTCTCTTTCTTAGACATACACTCAGAAGTATGCATTCAAGAATAGATTTTGGATACCAGTGAACATCCATGTAAAGACTATCCAAAATTGCAGGCACCATACTTGGGGGAGCACAGGGCTAATACCAAGATGCTTCCCAGAGGGAACATGATGCCCCCACAAGGGGAAAGAAAGAAAGTGGCATTAGTCCTTGGCTCCTTCCCACAACACTCAACCAGCTGCACAGGGTGAGTACTGCTATAGACCTTGAAGAGGTGTAACTGTTTGTTTCCCCATGAAGCAGGTGGCTCCCTGTGGCAGGGTGATGCTGAGCCAGTGCAGCTCTATGCTACCTCCAAGGATGAAAATTGAAATCAGGGAAATTATATGAACATAAAATTGATCTAATAGAGTGGAGAATTGGATCCTTGAAATTTACAGCATGCGTTATTGTATAGTTTGTCCACATTTTGATGATTTTATAATCAGCCCATTATACACCACTGAAGTCACTTGAATAATCTGTTCCGCAACAGATTACCTTCTTTCATTCTTAGTACAATACTAACCATGGAACCACAATATAAATCTTCAACTTTTATATCTGTACCTGCTCATTCTTTTCTTACAGAACAATTGGGACTCTGGCTATGTGCCTGCACATGGGAAGAAAAGGATAAGACACCCCTTTCCTTCCCTGTGCAAGCCTCAGATATCTCCAGTAGCAGTGCAGGGGATAGAATAGTCTATACATACCCACTGCATGGGTGAGAAGTGGGTGAAACCTTGTCTTTGCCTAATTCTTCTACCTACATACGACTAGCACAGTGAGAAATAATCTGACCCAGGTATAGGTCTGGCACAGATTACTTCCCCCCGGAGAAAGGGGAACCAGGTATATGGGACCAGATTGTGATAGATTGTGCTTGAATCTGGTCCCCGGTCTGCTCTCAGAGCAGCATAACTATCTGTTGCTGCTCACTTGGGGCAAAGTCACAGCTGAGCCCATAGTTATGAAGTTAAGCCATGTCATCTATATACTTCTGAGCTGTGTGTCTATATACTTCTAATCAAGCAGTTAACAAGACATGTCATTCAGTTCTTATGGCACTTGGTGGTTGGATTTACCTTGAAGATTCGCACTTCACATTGGCTTTTCAACACATAAGTTAAACCATGTTTTGTCCAGTCTCTGATATAATATATAATTTTTATTGTGTTAAGTGTGCTCATTAACCAACATTTCATATTTAAAATAAAAATACATCATCCTGGCACTTTGTTATTATGGTGTCCTAGGAATGGAACTCCCTCTTAAGATAACCCTGGTCATTTGTGAAGGTCTGTGTCCAGACTGCTTTAAATACTCTTGATTATCCATATAGTTTCTCAGGCTTTAATAATTTATTGTCTTTTTCTAAGTTTGATTTCTTTTCAAAAGTATCTTAATAGGGTAATGATAAAGTGCAATAACATTAAACCATCATTCTACAAGTTAATGTTAAATCAGATCCCATGAAGGTAAAAGGAGCTCCTCATTCTCAAATGCCCCAGAAGCTTATGGTTAGCAGACTAGTTGTCAGCCTGGAAACTTATCTTCTGTGCAAGCCAGAAAATAGCTTCTCTGTGCTGCATCACAGAGGTTCATTCCCCATATTTCATTAACATGAAAATCCATATTTTATGGGTGTTGTTATCCCATGACCATAACCATGATCACATTATGAAACATTTTTGTTCTCAGATATCTTTGATGATGGTTTCTATCTGAAGATCTCACAAACTACAAGCTGCACATGTAAGGGTTAACATCTTGACCTAACCCGTCCATCTATGCTCTCGAATGAGAAGGGGTCTCTTTGACCATTTTGCTGCTAAAAGAAACAGCTAATATTTGATGAAACATAGTGACATTTTACCAATCTCAATAACACCTGGTAAGTGCCTCCTGTTGACAGTAGTACTGTGTTTTAATGAACAAATAAATGGCTTATTTACCATTCTTGGCAAGAAACCCCAGCTACTGAGGCAAAGCACCAGCTCTCCCAGTGTTACTTGGGCTAATTGACTCCTTGGATGGAGTTAAATCACACTGTCCCCAGTGGGATGTATGTTTGCCAGTAATCAATAGCTCAACAAGATCCACATGGCAGGTAATTAAGTGAAAAGTAATTAATACCCATCAAATGTTTTATTAACTGCCATTCCTTCACTCAAAAGTCCCACTGTACTGTAAATAAGGTTGTGAAGAATAAAAACTGGGTGCATTTGGTAACAGGCTAAATCCACTTGCTAAATTCCTGACTGGTTTGTCTAGCATGCAAGCATGGCATCATCCCACAAAGGATTATATGAGAACAGAGGAACAGCCATTATGAATCAGACCAATGGTCCCTCTTGTCTATCCTGTGTCCAACACTAGCTAGAATAATATACTTCATAGGATGCAACAAACCCCCTAAATGTGTAATTATGCAATAACAACTAAGAGGCAAGTTTCTTCCTAATCCCCAGCAGTTAGTGATTGCCTTATAGCCTGAAGCATATAGAATTTTATCCTCGATAGTGAAACTGTGGGCACATTATTTTTCATACAAATGTCTAAACCTCTATTAAACCTTACTGGACTCTAAGTCCCAATAATATCTTCAGGCAGCAAGTTACGGGGTGAAATATGCATTTTATAAATAAAGGATATTTTTTTTTAATCAATTGTAAATAGTTTCCTTATAATGTAAGTGTATATGCCTGGTTATTGTATTGTAAGAAGGAGTGATACTCTATGCTTCTCATTATTTTGTTTATTTCTATTATGGCACCTTATTTTTCTCCTCACTAAAATACACACTCCTAATATTTTTAATCTTTCCTCATATAGGAATCTTTCCATGTCTCCGATTATTTTGATCGCACTTCCTTGGACCTTTTCTATTTCTGCTAGGTCTTTCTTGGGATTGAATGACTAAAACAATATTCCATATGAGGATGTCTTACTGATGCATATAATGGCATGATTATATTTTTAATAATATGTTCTGTTCATTTGTTAATACAAACTAACATCTTGTTTGCTTTTTTAAACACTGCAGCATATTGAATGGATATCGAGCTGTCCACAATGATAGCTACATCTATTTCCTGAGTGGTTACAGTTAATCTAGAATTTATCAGTAGGTATGAGTAGTTCCTCAACAAGTGATTAATGGACTGGACTGAGACTCTGGAGATCTGGCTGCAGTTCTTGACTGCTGCAGATTTCTTGGGTGACCTTAAATAAGGCACTTGATTTATCTGTGTCTGAATTTCCATCTATAAAAAGGGAATAACAATCTCTTCTTTCTCCAACCCTTTGTCTTTTTTTTTTTTTTTTTTTTTTTGTCTCAGGAGATTGTAAATTCTCTTTCTAAGAATTTGTATAACACTGATTCAGTGGGACCCTGAGCTCATCTGGGACATTTAAGTGCTATTGTAATGAAATAATTTCATCAAACTAATGCTATGGTTTGATATAAATGTACTGAAGTGCTCATATAACATACTGGTGATGAGTGGAATATAAATACCATAATAAAATAGATTGTATCCCAATTCAAGATCTTTAAAATCTGCTCTTGGCTCTCCTCCAATTTGAGGATGGTGATGCTATTCTAGAAGGTACTGTGCTGGCTACTGCTGCGGGGACACAGCGAGCCATAATGGAACTTAGCCTCAGCTCTATGGGATAGGCGCAGACATGAGCTTGAGTGTGGTTTCCCTGTAAGCCTGCACTGCACTTAAGAACTGGCGAAGGGAAGGAAGTGCCTTAATCTGGAACTAAGGATCTGAAGCTGGATGGGTCAACAAGACTGTGACTTCTGGAAGCAGCATTCATTTGAGACGTTTTATATGTACGTTATACTCCCACTGATTGACTTCAGTAACACTGTGGCTCTGTCCATGCTAATAAAGGTGTTGGGATAGATATGTGCATTGGAGTGATTCCTGGGTGAGTTCCAGCCTCCTCAGAAGTTATGAGTTTGAAACAACCTAGGAGAGAAGGGAGATGCCACCACCAGTGACATTGCCCATTTCTCCTTTATCCATTGTTCTGACTCCCTCAGACAAGTTGCGGAAGCACATTTTCCTTTATAGAAACTATGCTAGTTATTTCCTATCATATTATGCTTATCTAGGTATATTAGACCTCTCTCTAATTCTTGCTTCAGTTAATTTACATTTAAATGAGACAGGCTCACTGAGCTGTAATTCCCAGAACTTTTATTTTTAAAGATAGGCACGAGATTGGCTACCCTGCAGTCCAGGTAAGTTAGCTGATTTTAAAGATAGATTACAAACTTTTGCTTAGCTGCTCAGCTGCTTCATTCTTAAGTTTCTTCAGAACTTTTCAATAAATACCATCCTGCCCAAGTGATTCAATGTATTTTAAATGATCATTTTGTTCCACCACTCCTTTTGGCATGAACTTCTTCTTGTACAGTGCCTCATCTTTATAATCTGCCAAAAGTAGCTATGCATTAAGCATCTTTCCATCATCATAAATTCAATCTAGTTGGTATTACTAAAACCTGATGGGATGATTTGCACAACTGGAATGTTAAAATCAATGGTGATAACCTATTAAGGAAGGATCAAGTGGGCAAAAGGGGTGGGGGAGTGGCACTCTGTCAAAAATGGCATTACCTGTTTCCAAGTCTGATAACTTTGAAGAAAATGATGGTGAATGCTTATAAATCAATGTCCTAAAAAGCATAAGATGGGGGTACTAGCTGATATCTACTATAGACCATCAAACCATACTAGGGAACAGTATGGCTGCTTCCTTACGCACCTGTCTACAATGTGTAGGGGGGGAAACATGAGGGAACTTCAATTTGAGTGACATTTGCTGGAGGTCTCATGCTGCCAATATTAAAACATCCTTGGAATTTCTAAACATTATAGATGACAACTTCCTAAATCAAAAAGGGGAAATTTTATATTAGATCTTGTCCTAACAGATAAAGAGGAACTATATATATATATATAAAATACACACACACACTGGGTGCTTTAATAGGACCGATTTCACAAAGCTGAAAACAACCATCAGCCAAATCAACCGGGAAGAAGAATTTAATCAGAAAAATGTGAATGATAATTGGGAATCATCTAACACTGTACTATATTCCCATAAAGACACAATCCCACAACTGAGGAAGAAGGCTGTGCTGGTTTAAAAACAACTGGCTTAGAGGCAAAGTGAAGGCAGCTGTAAAAAATTTTTAAAATATAGACCAAAGGGAAGAAAGGGGAAATTGATAGTAATGAATCAGAAGTTAGGAATTGTAGAAATGATGGGTTCTAAATTAGTTGTTGCCACTCAAGGAAGATATTGGAGTCACCATGGATAGTTCTCTGAAAACTTCAGCTCAGTGTCCAGTAGCAGTCAAAAAGAAAAACACAATGTTAGGAACTATTAGGAAAGAGAGAGGGGGAAAAAAACAGAAAATATCAGAATGCCACTATATAAATCCATGGTGCACCCTCACCTTGAATACTGAATACAGTTCTGGTGTCCCCATTTCAAAAGGAACTGGGAAAAGTTCAGAGAAAGTCAACAAAGATGATCAAGGGTATGGAACAGTTTTCATACAAGGAGAGACTAAAAAGATGAGGACTAGTCATCTTAGAAAAGAGATGGCTAAGGAGGATATGAAATCATAAATGGTGTGGAAAAAGCGAATAGGGAATTGTTTACTCTTTCTCACAATACAAAAATCAGGTGTCACTCAATTAAATTAAAAGTCAGTAGGTTTAATACAAACAAGAAGTACTTTTCCACACAACACATAATTCACCTGTGGAACTCATTGTCATGGGATGTTGTGATGGCCAGAAATATAACTGTGTTCAAAAAAGAACTTGACAAATTCATGGAGGATAGGTTCTATGATCCTGGCAGACTAGGTGCCAGTTCATGCCAAGATCCAGGGCCCCACAGCACACTGACAAATGCATAGCTGGAAACCAGTCTGGCTCACCTGGGTTAGTATAGTTAAAATAGTGTTAGTGTTATAAGAATGTGTTTAGTCTTTATGGAATGCTTGTAGGATGCTGCGTGTATTAATCATGCATATAATATCTGTATCCCAGGGTATAAAGTTATATTGAGTGTTTGCATTGTAAACCTCTGTAACTCTGTAAATCACCAAACAGGAAAAGAAGCATTAATTAAGGTAAAGTGCTCATCCAGAACAGAAGATGGCCCACTGAAGGCAAATGAGGCATTGGGTAGCGTCAAAGGACAGAGCCTTGTTGATTGCATTCCTCACTCCCTCTAGGAAAGAAGGGCTTGCACATGAACTCATCCCACCAGCTTGGATTCCGGGGTGAAGGGGATTAAAATCCCTGACCAGGAGAAACTGGGATCTTTACACTGTCTGGACTCCTAAACATAAGCTCATGTTACTTGGCCTGGGTCAGCCCTAAAAGACATATAGAACTGCTTATTGTAGAAGCTCATGGTACCTTTTTAAATCGAAGACTAACTCATTTGTGTGTATGTGGTTCAACCTTGTAAATAACTCATTTATTTTCTTAATTAATAAATCTTTAGTGTGTTTATTACAGGATTAGCTACAGGCATTGTCTTTGGTTTGAGATCTAAGGTGCAAATTGACCTGGGGTAACCGGTCTTTTGGGACTGGTAATAACCTGAATATTGTTGGGATTTTTGCTGTAAGGTGACCATCTACCACATAGTCCAGCTTGCCTGAGTGGAAAGATAGACCGAAATGCCCAAGGGGACGGTTTATGACTCCATGTTAAGACTGTTATAGTGCTTTAGGAGTTCACATGTTACTGGGTTGGTGAAATCTAATTACAGAACATACAACCAGTTTGGGGTTTCTGCCCTGCTTTTTGACAATCTGCCCTGAGGTTGGCACTCACGGCTGTGAACGACTCCAAACAGCGTGACAAATTAATCAATGGCAATTCCAAGATGGTCAGAGATGCAACCCCATGCTTGGAGTGACCCTAAACCTCTGATTACCAGAAGCCAGGAGGGGAAGTCAGTGGTGGATCATTCCAGCTGCCCTGTTCTGTACATTCCGCCTGAATTTCTGGTAGTGGCCACTGTCAGAGACAGAATACTGGGCTAGATGGACCAGTGTGGCCATTCTTATCTATTTGGCTTGTTTTCTGAGCAGAGATTCACAAATGTCAGATCAAGCCCCAGATGAGAATTTGGCCAGATTACCAGCCAAGAAGGCTGCTCTTTGGGAGAGGCTGAATGTCTCAGAGGAGCAGTACTATCAGAAATTTCAATGAGAAACCAGTTAAGGTCATGCACCTTTACCTGGAGCCTGATAAATTGGGTAGCTTGTGGGCTCAGGCTCAAGATTCAGATGACAGGGAAGCTACTAGACATACTAATAACAGAGCAGTACTTGAAAAGTCTGCCTGGCAGGGTGCATATTTGGATGTGCCATCAGCAGTCACCCACAGTGGCAATAAATCAAGGACTAGAGCAGGGGTTGGCAACGTTCGGCACGCGGCTCGCCAGGGTAAGCACCCTGGCGGGCCGGGCCACTTTTATTTACCTGCTGACGTGGCAGGTTCGGCCAATCGCGGCCCCCACTGGCCGCGGTTCGCCGTCCTGGGCCAATGGGGGCGGCGAGAAGCGGCGCAGGCGAACGATGTGCTGGCCGCGGCTTCTCGCCACCCCCATTGGCCCAGGACGGCGAACCGCGGCTAGTGGGGGGCGCGAGCGGCTGAACCTGCCGCGTCAGCAGGTAAATAAAAGTGGCCCGGCCCGCCAGGGTGCTTACCCTGGCGAGCCGCGTGCCGAACGTTGCCAACCCCTGGACTAGAGGCTGTACTGCCAAGGAAACCACCCCAATCACACCCTAGAACTGCAGGACAGTTACATGTACAGAAGAAAGAGCCAACATACAGAAGAACAAAGGGACAACGGAACTCCAAGAAAGAAGCCAAAAAGGACAGGAATACCAGCAAGGTGCTCAAGCGCTCAAATGAGCAGTAGTTAGGAATCATAAAGTCAGATTTCTTAGAGGCTACAGATCTACGGTATAAATATCTTTCTCAAACCCATCCCACCCATTCCATTAACAGGGATGAACAGGGTCAATGTTAATTTTTATTTGACTAGCCTGCTGTCTCATTTCCTCATAATTCAATGGTCAATAGCTACCACTAAAACTGCTTAAAAGAGCTTCTCTGCTGCAGGTCAAGGTGCTGAACTCTCCATTTCAGTGAATTGGCTCTGCTCTCTGCAGTTCAGCAAAGACAACTTCATTTAATCTGCCTTACCGCTGTAACACAAGAATACTAAATGATGATTACTTACCCTGTAACTTAATGTGTTACCAAAAAGGATGTCTTAGACAAATTTAAATACAAATCCTTGACTCTGAGAACTTGGGAATATTTTGACAAAATACGTTACTTTTATTAAACCCAATCTTCAGAGCTTTCCAATCGAAGGATAAAAAGTTACAACAATATAAACTCAGTAGCATCAATAAACTTTTAGACCAACTATATAGAGAAAATGACAATGCCTGGTGAAGCTGACTGCCCCATCTGCAAGGGGAAATTTTCATAGGCAGCTGTCTTGCCCAACATTTCTTTAAATGAGTTAACCAAGTACCATTTAGTAGCAAAATGGGTGCCTCAAGTATCTTTATGTTTCTGTTCCAAAGATCATGAAAATAGTTCCTGATAAAAAATATTTTTTGTGTTTGCTGTCTGTATTTCTACAGCTATATTTTAATGACAGGGCTGGAACTACTGTGAGAAACAGGAGGCAAATACATGCAGGAAACAAGCACAGAGCCACTAACAGGAAAGCTATTCAAGATTTAAACTATTCTATTTTGGTGGAAGAGCTTTGTGAGGGGGGTCAGTTGTTGACTGGTCAAATATATCAAATTGTGCTGGATCTGCATCCAAATTCGTTTTTAGCAGCATGAAACTTAAGCAACTTAACAAATGAATAGGAAACTCTATCTCAGGTAGAGGGCAAGTTAAGATGAATGGAAAGGGTTTCAAGTAAACATTATCATGTGTGTGAAACTGTAAAACAGGAATTCTTAGTCTTTAGAAGATTAAATAATCCTCTGCATGTTGCCGTTCATGACTGTTGTTTAAGAGGAAACAGCATGTAACTTTTCTGTAACGAGAAGGGCAAATACAACATTAGAAAGCACATAGGGGAATGGAAGAGTGGTACAGTGTATGGATGTGTGCCCTCTTTTTTACAGATGAAGAACATAGGGATCAAATACTACTTTCAGCTACACCACTGTAAATACAGAGTGACACCATTATCTTCATTGAAGTTATTCAGCACTTACACTGGTGTATTTGAGAGCAGAAGCTGACCCCTTAGTGAAATGCAAGTATTGTACTGTATTGGATCTGGGCACATCTTATGTGATCTGAACAATTTTACAACAGAAAAGTAGAGGGAAACTACAAAATGCAATAAGCAGATGCCTGAATCTGTTTAATTGTAAAGGAGAAGATTCCTATTACATACTGTAGGTTTAGTTACAAGTGCATTACTAGTACAAGAAGGGTGTTCTGCTGAGATACTGGTATCATTTGCTCTGTAGCATTAAAAAAGAATGTGTTTTAGAATACTCCTCTGCATCATTACCAAGCTTTCTGTTTATTAGACTATTAGCTTTATGGTAATAAGGATCTGCATTTTCCCCTCCAATCAACAATAAACAGGAGCATGACTCTGCAAACTGATTAGTAAAAATAAAATCCTTAACTGAGAAAATGCTTAAAATACCTTGAATTGTCTAGCATGTCCAAAGTATCCTGGACAGAAAATATTTGACACCCAAGAGAATGTGTAGGTGTACACTTAAAAGCCGATGAAACAAATGAAGCACAAAAACCTCCAGCATAATTAAGTCTATAGCCTTAAGTGGACACACTATTTGTGTCTGACATTTTTAAGTTCACTGTGACATTTACCCTGAATTTTCTATAATATTGTGCATCACCTATGAGAATATGAAGAGGTGCACCTGAATCTGTCAAGACTGGGGTGGTCGCCATATGACAGACTACATGGGTCTAATATAATTGCAATGAAATTGTCTAAGAGGAACAGTGTGCCTATCACATATTAAATTTAGGATGTAGCCCAACACCTTGTGCCTGATGAAAATCACCTCAAACCTTGTCAGTGGAACTGCCAAAGAAATGCCCTGGCTGCCTCTCCCCAGCCAGTGTTGCTCATTTAGGGGGATATACTGGTTGCCTGCAGACCCCCCTATAAGAGGGATTTTATACTTACTTAGAACTGGGCAGACTCTGCATCACTGGGCTCTCTAGAAAGACTTGCATTATCAAATGCTGGCATAGACCTTGAGGAAATGGAGTTTTATATCTGTATAAAATAGTTGAAACCCTTGCTGGCCCTTCCACTCAGAATGAAACTCAACACTGACACCCTTTTCTATCCCTAACCCCTCCCAGTCCCCAAAATAGAAATAAAATCTTTTTTTAAATCAAAACTAAAACCATACCCCCAGAAGAACTTTCACCTTGAAAAGGGAGAAGGGCCAGAGACTCCATGAAGTCTACTAGGGACTTTGTTGCTGCTATTGATTTTACATGGAGGGTGCTTAGATACTACAAGATAGAGAGAACAGGGTTATAATTGAGCTTTCTAATAATACCCATCATGCAGAAATATTCCAAAATACATCAAAAATGAGTCAGATACCATGGGTTACAGTGATTTCAAAGGAGGGCTGGTAGAATGGCCCAGATAGACTCCTCCAAAACTGCCTGAACTAGCCCTCCTCAAAGACCATTGAATCAATCTCAAAGAACCCATGTTGTGGGAGCCCATTGTCATTGTGTGTGATGTAGGTGAACCGTAGCCATGGCAACGGCAATGGCAATGTTGAAACATGAATGAACAAGAGCCATCCCACCAACCCTTTAGCACTGTGAAGGGGTTGATCTACTGTTGGCACCTCCCTGTAGCTAGGCATGGTGTAGCAGCTGACTCTCCACTGGATGTCTCCTGCTGACAGCTGCTCCACCTCTGGGGTGACCTGCATTTTCCTGTGATTCCTGTCTGGTCACTTTAAAGCCTCTGCTCTTGCAGAGCAGTTCATGAATAAAAACCAAGGGGAATTAATGCAAATAAGGTGAAGTAATAAGAAATAGAGGGAAATTATTCCCTCTCAGACTGCATCAGAATCTAGTCCTCCCCGCAGGGAGAGGCCTGCAGGCAGTGGTCATCAGGTAAGCTCCTGCCTTCAGTCAGCCCTTGCATCAAGGCCTGAAGGTCTGTTTGCTCCCCTGATCTGCCAACAAATGAGCTGCTCTGCTCCCCTTTTAAACTCCTCCTCCATCTTGGATATGCCTTGCAGGTGTATCAGGGTGGAACTTCCTGAGCTCAGAGCTGTTCCTTAATCCCTTGTTGTCCAGTGTGGGGTTTGGTATACCCCCTCACAGCAACAAAGTGGAAGCATTTTTGTTGACGTTCACTTGCCCTCTGCTGATGTTTGTTGTCCTCCTCAAGTCCTGCATGTGGAATTATTCCCCACTCCTCCTCAATCTCCTAATCAACAAAAATGTAATGCATACTGTCAAGGTTCCCAAAACTTGGCCTATTTTTCCTGTGCTGATATGCTTATTTATTCACACAATCCATGCAATTGTTCATATGTGGCTTGTTACTGAAACAAATATTCCAATTCTTTTTTTCTAAAATTAAATAAAATTAAAATCAACAGTCAAGTGCTTGTGCTAAGCAGTCCTACAACTACAAACCAGTGTGTACAGCAGGAAATATATGAAAAGAAATAGGAAAAAGAGAAAATTGCTTCAAAGAGTTTTCTGTAAACAATATAACATAGTGAATATTCCAGGAGTGTGGCTGGAAAATGCTGCGCTCTGGCTATCCTGGGCCAGCAGAGAGGTCCTCATGAGGCAGTTCCAGCCAGCACTATTAGAATCACCCTGAGATTGCACTAATTTTTTTCAGGGGCTTTACCAGTCCCCACTGCCTCTAGCATCAGAGAGGTGGAAAGCCACATGTATCCCCACCCCTCAAGTGCACCAAGCCCAAATCAGGTGCACCGAAGGATTTGGGCAGCAGTGGCTCTGAGATGGAGATTGTTTTGCCTGGAATTTGATGAACACAGGCAATACCACAAAGTGAAAATCCTTTAGAGTCAGATTCTGCCAGACTTGTTTAGTACCTTACTACACCAGAGGTCCCATTGATTTCAAAAGGCCTCCTAATGGGGTACTCCAAGTACCAACTACATTTACTTCAGATTGATTCTCAGCTTTTTCCATTTCAGAGCCCTTCAGGAGGGTGGAGGGAGAAGTCAGCATGGCCTCTCAGCTTTCTTGATGCTCAGAAGCCATCAGTATTTTTCAAAATCAGGCAGTCAGGACTGACACTTGGTTTTCAGGAGGGCTGTGTTTTTGGTAGGCAGTTTCCCAGTAACACTGGGTTTAGCAGCTAGAGCAGCAGGAGCATGAGAAGTGGGATCAAATTCTATTTCAGATTTGCTTGATGTTACAGAAACGGTGTGGGTTTTTACATGCAGGCTGCAGCCAATTTTCTTTTTGAGATTTCCTTTTAGGCATCTTATGTCTTCTTCTCACCTAGTCACTGAGCTTTGGTGTAGACCCAGAATCAAAGGGCCTTTTCTTCTGTTCTTGCCCTTGACTGGTCTTAGATCAGATCAAAATATATATTGGCACAGGGGAAAAAAACCTTTTTTTCTCATACTTTTGAAGGAAGAAAGCACTGAAAAGTATTATTTGGAGTTCCTTCCTTTAAGAGAGTCTTACAGTAAGTGCTTTTTAACAGAAGGCCTTTGGTCTTTGTTCTACCTGTGTGTTTATTTCCTTCCTCCATTTTGTGCTGGCTTGAACAACAACAAAAACAAAAAACAAACTGTGTTTTGGGGTTCAGCCTTCAATTATAATTTATTGTAGCAGTGTATGGAGAGCCATGATTGATACATTACATATAGCTGTATGGGAAGAGGAGAGGATTTGGGAGGGAAGATAAGGAGTTCAGTTTCTGACACTGAATTTGAAACAGTGGCAGGACACCCACAGTTACATAAGCTATAGATGCTGATGTAAGACTGGACAGGATGTTACTGGTGGCAAGGTACTTTGTGAATCATTGTCATCATGGAGGTAGTAGTTGAAGCCACATAAAAAATAGAACAGAGGGATAAATGTAAAACACTGAAGATAGAACCCTTAAGTACCTGACAGAAGAAGGGGGACCAAATGAGAGCATGAAGGAGTGGCTGGTGAAAGGAAGGAAGAGAACCATGGAAGGTCATGGAAGCTGAGTGAGGAGAAAGAGTGGAGGAAAACAGGATGATTTAGTGTAAAAAGCAGTGAAGAGATTGATGAGCTTAAGTAGAGTGACACACACCATCCCTTTCTAACTGGCATTATAGGATGCCTTTAGAACAAATAATTCCCCTCTGTTATATAGAGCTTGTTCTTGATTCACCCTCCCTCTCTTTGACAAATATCAGTATGACAGACTCAAACTTGCTATGTTCCCACATCAAAATACCAATAACAATGACAAGAATGGGCTCGTGCTGATATGATATTCTTGTTCTTAAAAGGGACATTTTGTTTCATTAGTCCTGTTGGTTCCCACATATATAAAGCTCAGTGGCTGACATTGTTCAGTGAACTCAGAATGGGAGGTGTTAATATACATCTTTAGAAATAATTGTTGCAGAACAGAATCTAACACAGAAACATTTAATGATGATGTTCAATACAAAAAAATCAAGAGAAGTTCCACATGATGAAGAATCTGCCCACTGTTTAAAGCCATTAATGGTAGAATTGGTTGAAAATGTTTCTGGTGGGGTTTTGTCAAAAGCAATTTTTTTTCATGGGGAAAATGTCATTCAATTAAATGTTTTGAAACATTTTTACTGGAATTTTCAATGTGTTTAATTTTGAAGTGAATTTATCATTTTGGCTTTTGAAAAGTGAAAAAAATTGAAATGTCAACATTTCAATTTTTATCTTTTCCCCTCCTCTCCCTTTTTTGTCCCTGAATTCAGTAGAGTAAGTGATATCTGGCAGGGTGGTTTTGGTTTTTGTTTTCCCTTTTTCTACTCTAACTGCCATAAACCTTTAATATTTCCAAATTTGAGAGAGGAGCAAAACTAAAACATGAAACTGTATTCTTGCCAAAGTTAAAGTATTGAAAAAAGGAAGAACGGGGGAAATGAACATTCAAAACTTCTCAAATATTTTCTGAAAAAAATATTGAAAACATGAAATACGGTTCCATTTTAAGGCCTGAAAAACTGAAACAACTTTGAGATTTCACAAATTTTCATGAAATTGAGGGACTATTTTTTTTACCAATGCCACTTAATGGGGTATAACAGTTATTTCTCAGTTTGGCTGGCCAGCTCTACCATGAATATGTCTCTTCTCTGCAAACCATAGATGTGTTAGAGTTCTTGGAAAACAATATTGGGGGGAAATTGTTGGATAAACTTAATATAGGGATTGTATAGAGAAAAGATCCCAAAGCCCTGTTACATTATAGCATCTACTTGCTAATTAATACTTCAGAATATTAATCAGGGTTCACACAGGTTCCTTAGGCTCCATGGCCAGATCTTTGATGTTATTCCCAGTTCCCTAGACTTATCACTATCAACATAACATGGTGACTTTCCTTAAAGACTGGAAGCCCTCTGGCTAGCCAGCCCTGAGCATGATTAGATGTTTTCCCTACAAGGAGCAACAGGAAGCTCCATGAAGAGGAAGGAAGCTCGGGAAACTGTAGGGAGTGAGAAAGGATCCAGCAGGAAAGACCCTGACATCAGGGGAGTTTAGGGGACAGAGCCAAGTGAGTCAGAGGCTCCTGCGGGAAACCCTGACTGTATTTGGACTTGGAGGCGAGAGACAGAAGTCTGAGTTCATGTAGGAAGAGCTGTGAGGATTGGCCGTAAGAACAAACTGGGACAGAATAAGAGCTCTGGTTGTGATGATGCCAGAGCTGAGTATGAATTTTTTTGTTGTGGTGTATAACAGGACACACCTTCACTCCTGTCCTCCTGCCCCACAGAAACTGCCCAAACTCCACTAGTTTTGCATTCACCATGCCATTTATTTTGAGTTCCCTCCACCAATACCACTACACTCCCTATGCAACAGTTTATTTACTAGATCTTTACTGCTTTTGGCCCTCTCATCAGGACCTGATGGGAACAGAGGACTCCCTTTCCTAAGCTCTCTATGTGACTGGGCTCAGCTAGCCCCATTCCTTACTCCCTATTTCTGCCTCTTTATCATGTTTGGGCTGATGAGCTAATTGGCTCATTATCCCACCCAGCCCACCAGCATGATTATCTGTTTACCTCACTTAGCTTTCTCCAGTGAACTAATTGGCATCTAAGAGATCAGGGTGCAGGCTCACCTGTTCACCCCTTGTCAATACCAAAATTTGTCACAGGAACATACTTGTTTTGACAAAACTTTCATTGGGAAAGGTTTCAGATGTCCAGGATGGAATATTTGGTCAAAATCAGAGAGAGAAAGAGACCCACCCCAGAATAATCTGCTAGTCAGGACACTCACCTGGCATCTTGGAGAGCCAGGCTGAAGTCCATAATTTGCCTGGGAAACATTGGGGTTAGTGCAAGCATTAGTAAGGGATAATACTAGAAAGAGCAAAACTTGCCACAAAATAAAATCATACAAGCAAATAATCAATATAACAGTAGGGTGAGTGGGGTGGACAGAAGCATGGGGTGGTGGTGAGAGCATGGTGAAATGCTGTTTCAGTCTAACATTTAAGAAGGCTGTAGATTGTATTAGCTGCAGCTCCAAACCAGTGTTTTCATAAACTTGTGAGCACTTGGACAATACAAATTTTGACATTTCTTATAATATGAAATGGCTCAAGCAATCATTCCAATCAACAATCATTGCAATCAACTGTTTGAAATCGAGGGAAGATCCTTGAATGACTTTTCTCCCAGCTTATCATTCACTGAAGCAGACCTCAGACTATTTTTTACCACTGATTAGACTATCTCTTACTATAACCAGGACCCTGATTTGATACACAAGAATAACAAAATAATTCTTTGTTGTTGCAAGTTTTCTCATTGTTATTCTCATTGTTCCAGACATCCAGGATTTTACCAGCATGTCAAGAATTCAGATCAAAGATGCCAGGAGACATAGCCATGTTGGGGGGTGTTTGTCTTGTAAATGATTTTCTCTTTTTCCACTGTAATTGCAAATTGAAAAGGGACAGCCACACCCTGAAAAAGACAGAGGCAATGGTTTTACACACATGTGCACACACAAAATATCTTATTGTCTCATTGCGACTTGTTGCCCCCTCTCTATTTCCAAACAATCTGTTGTATCTGAAAATACACACTGGAGTCAGATTGAGCTGCTACTGGCTTGTATGCTGTACTGGTAACAGCTTATGCAGACTTTAGAGTTTCATTTATATATAAGGGTTTTAGCCTTTATAATTGTGAAGAAACTATTCCAAATAATGAATCAATGTTGTGTTGTCTTCATAACTCTATAAAAAGATAGTGAGAAACAATGGGTCTAATTTTCCTGTCAGAAACACCAGTTTTACACTAATGTAATTCTCTTGACTTCAGTGGAGTTACTCCTGGCTTCTATAAGGGTAAATGAGAGGAGAATTTGGACTTTTGGCTTTTAAGGAAATGTAATCTGCTCAACCTCCACATTCATCACCATAATGTGTTATCTCTGAAGCCTATTGGCTGCAGTTTAAATGCCAGTGCTGTATCACTTCTGGTCATTTTAGAAGAAACATCCAGCTATTTTAGTAGGGTTGATGGAATTTGTATCAAAGACAGAAGTTGAATAGAACATCCCAATATTTTTTCAGCCTGACTCCTGATATATAAATACTTTGCATCATAGGCACACATACCAATCAAACATGACACAAAACAGTATTTGAACTTAGAGTAGTAAAAAAGCTGATTCCTATACATCTCTTACCCAGTGTGAAACTCAGAGAAGACCTTGATACAAATAATTGAAATTCAAATACATGCTGCCTGGTATCTTTCTGGAAGTGTTTTGTTTTAATGGACCACATTACATCAGTGTCCTTTTGGGAGGGGATTATTGCATATTTAGAAGAAGAGACAATAAACAAGAGGAGCTTTCTGATAGGTTTCTTACCTAGATGTAGTTTCCTGTGGGCTTAATTGGCATCTGTCTTAAAACTCGACTGCAGGAACATGCAGGGAAGTACTAAGAAGAAAGATATCCCTCTTGGCAGTGCTTATCTCCAGAAGGTCACTTCTTTTTCTGCAGAAAGAAATCAGCCTCATCAGAAAGATTTCATAAGAAATGACTGTCCACTCCATTGTTTTAGCCATTGTTTTAGCACGTCCTCCAAACTGGACAGCGGAGCTGGCACCATACTCAGGGGTGAGGTGAACACATGTGGTCAAAAGGGGCTGCTCTGGCTTCTGTTCCTCCAGAGGAACTGTTCTTTCATCTGGCATCATCCCTACTGCAGGGCTGTGCCTTAACAACTCAGTCTAGTCCTAACCATCCTAGACGACAGCATACAGTGGTGATCTTGTAATTTTGGTGGGCCTGGTTCTACTCTCAGATTGTCATACATACATCTCCATCAAAATAAATGAAATAATATATGGTTGAAGGCACAACTGCATGGTAAAGTGTCACTTCACCAGGAGAGTGCCATTTTCTAAAAAAATGCATTAGGAGATCTATGTATGACTTGGACATGAAATGCCCTTGAGAATGCTCTAAAGAGGAGATGGTCTGACTGTTAAATGTGTACATCAGGAATAAAATTCTTCAGTGCAATTTATACTGTAGAGCTTGGTATTATTATTATTATTTATTATTGGAATAAACAATGTGCATGAAACTCCTGAGATATGTTTTCAGTAGGGAACGATGTGTCTCCATACAGTGGGCCTGTGCTCATGTTCTAACTAGTGTACAAAAATAAATGTCAACTCTATTTCCCATAAGAACTAGACCTAGTCCTCAACTATGGCCAACGAATACATAGTGCAGCCCAGGAGGACATTAGCCACCTTTGTACTCCCTTAATCCTGGGCTGGCTGTGCCTAATTGCTGCTATAAATTATGCTGGCTTCTAATGGCCCCACTGTGCCAGAGATTATCAGGGTGCAGGGAAGTTCTGGCCATGTCTGTCTTCCCAGCTATGCCCCTTACATTGGAATTGAGAAAGAGGGTAGCATAGGAGCCGTTACACCAGCTGTGTGCCATTGAAGGGTCTGTCTATGTTAGAGTGATCCTCCTACAACTGGTTATGCTGCCTTTAGAACCACTTATCAGTGGAACTTGGTGCACAGGTAGGGTTGCTAGGCGTCTACTTTTCAACCAGAATGCCTGATCGAAAAGGTACCCTGGTGGCTATGGTCAACACCGCTGACTGGGCCATTAAAAGTCCAGTCAGCAGAGCAGCAGGGGCTTGGGGCTCAGCCAGGCTCCCTTCCTGATCTGGCTCTGCGCTGTTCCTGGAAGCATCCGCCAGGTCACTGCAGCCCCTAGGCGCTGGGGCGACCAGGGACTGGGAGGCTCCGCACACTGCCCCTGTCCTGAGTACCGGCTCTGCAGCACCCATTGGCTGGGAACCGTGACCAATGGGAGTTGCGGGGGGGGCGGTGCCTGCGGACAAAAAGGCAGCATGCACCACAACCTCTACAGGTACCAGGTATCCGCTTCCTTGGAGCCGTGATAAGTGCTCCCGGGACCCCGCACCCGCCCACCACATCCCAACCCCCTGGCCCAGCCCGGAGCCCCCTCCTACACCCCAACCCCCTCACCCTGGCCTCACCCCCAGCTGGAGCCCTCACCTCCCTGCACCCCAACCCCCTCCCACACACCAACCCCCTTATCCCCGGCCCCACCCCAGAGCCCATACCCCCTGCCCCAGCCCGGTGAAAGTGAGTGAGGGTGGGGCAGAGTGAGCGATGGAGGGAGGAGGGTTGGAGTGAGTGGGGGAGGAGCCTCAGAGAAGCGGGGGCAGGAGCAGGGCAGGGGTGTTTGGTTTTGTGTGATTAGAAAGCTGACAACCCTATGCACAGGAGACAGAATGCACTGAAGATCAAGTCCATTTATGTGACCCTTCTGTAAGGATCTTGGATCTATAAACCCAGGAACAGATTATTAAACTCATTCATATGTACAGTAGTTTCATCTGAAAGAGTTGTGATATTGGGTAGTGGTCTTCATTTTGGAATGGTCAAAGCAAAATAAAACAAACTAGAATTAAAAGATGCAAATATTCTTCATTTTATTTAACTTTCACTGTCTTCTGTGGGAATGTAAACTACTTATACTAGACGTGTTTATGCAGCTGGATCCATTCAGAGAAATCCACAACATTGAAGGATCTTGACTGTATGTCAGGGTAAATTCCTACCACCTTTCTTGAAGAGTTTAGACCAGCCTTTCTCTAAGAGATTCACAATTTGTGACTGTTTGAAGAATCCCAACTGGTGTTGACGATCAAGAACACCTTTATTTATCTGTGTCTGACGAGGCGTTTTCTAGCTCTTCTTTGGGATTAGACCTCATCATGGTATGTATATCTTTGTGACTTTTAGACTGAATCATTGCAATACACTTCTACATGGAGATATTGTCAAAGACTATTTGAAAGCTACAATGCCTAATGTAGCTACCCCTCTGTTGAGCAGCAGTAGCAACAGGGAGTCTATCATAGTAATTCTCCAATGTCTTTCCATGCTTCCTATTTGTTTCCAGTTGCAATTCAAGGTGTTGACTTTGATCCATTTATATGCATCCAAGAATCCTAGCCCACCTTGCAAGCATTCTGGAGGGGATGTGACCACTACTCCATTAAACAGGCTGAATTAACAACCAGTGGGTTAGAGCAGGGTTTCAGGCTTATTAATTATTAATAACATTTATTATTATTTATGTATTTATATGTCTTACTGTAATAGCTAGAATCCCAAAACAAAATTACTTAGGTTTTAAATTAATTTCACCCTTAATGAAGAAGACAGGAAAAAGAAAGCAGAAAAAATACTTGTATTGAACTGGGTCAGATTCCAAAATGCACACTTCACCAAGCAAAAATGGGGATTTGAATGAGCTTCGTTTAAGTTAAAGTCCACATAGCATAAAGTGGATGACTTTGTTTTATTAAATAAAGTGACTGAGTCATTGCTAAAACTTTCAAGTTGTAGTGGCTTGGTTTGATTGCATTTGCAAGATTCTGATGAAAAAGTGCAAATCAACCAACTAAGACTTTATTGAAATTATATAGCAAACTTGTAAGCATCTATTGTATTTGTCTTTATACCCCATTCACTATACAACAAACATATAAAATGACATTCTATGCCACTCCAAACTCGCAGCTCAAGGGAAGCAGGGGCTTTGATGGCTTTAAGCCATCTCTGTGCTCTTCCAATTCTAGGCTGTTCTGGGTCCTGAAGAAGCCTCCAGTGTAATTATATAGTCCTAAATTACAACAGCCTCCCCCCAGGCTGTCCAATGGGCTGCAGCACTGACAGGAATTGCTGCAGCCTTACCTCTGACACATCCCTCCCCCAGGGCTTATGAGGGGGTCCTTGGAAAACAGCCTTATGGCTGTCTGCCTCAATTCTTGCACTAGGACATCCTCCCCAACGTGGACGTAGGGCTTTTCAAACCCTTTACCCCACTCTGGCTCTTTTGCCTAGCATAAAGTGGGTGGAGCAGGGGGTGAGGATCCCACCATAAAGACTTGCTATCTAAGGAACAGTTTGTTTTCTTTGTAATTTGTCAGTTATTGGATTGTGAATGGATTGTGACATCAGGGCCTGATTCAAAGGGGCGGTTTGCTCCCACAACTTTCATCAACTTTAAGGGAAGCTGCGAGTGCTCAGGCCTTAGGACCAGGGCCCATTGAAAGAAAGATTGTAGAAAGAAGGGGTTGTGGACAATTGCCTAAGCATGGTGAAGCATTTAATCACACAGTGTTCAGCAGCTCTATTGCATTTAAGAGCCTGTCAGATTTTTTTTTTTAATATAACACCCAAATTATTTCTCTTTTGAAACTTTATGGTCCAAGCTCATAGTTACCAAATCAGTCAGCTTTTACTTAGTCTACACTGATTTCAATTGAAGTTTTCCTATGCAAGGACTGAATAAAGTCTGGATAAGGATGGCAGGATGTGGTTCTATTTCCAAATATTAGTATGTTATAGTTGATGGATAATGCTGCTACAATCGGAGCAAACCAAAGTACAAAATAAGAAGTGAGGAGACAAGGGAATGTATAAAAGCTCCCATGCCTGACGTCCCTCCATACAGCAACCCCATAGTGTCCCTTAAAGGATCTTCTATATCCCTCAGTCCAAATGCTCATTCCCTCACCCTGCAGAAATGAGCTGATGTTTGAAAGGGCAATGGGGGTTATGACGATGTGCCACCAGAGAGTGTTTCACCTCACAGGCATCGGACCCTTGCAAGGTGGAGGAAGTTGCTGCCCTACCTGTCTGACTCGGAGGGATTGGGTGGCTGCTGGAGTCTCATCTTGGATACTTGGGGGTGAGCATGTGGTGAATTCCTCCTATCTGCTGCTGCAACTGCAGCAGCCACCTGAAAGTCTGTATTTCCTCCCAGAGATCACACTCTATACCTCAGTGGTGATAGGAACTTCTGCCCCACAGCTAGGCTTTACAAAAGATTTGAAAGAAGTTAAGCACCCCATTCCCACTTCAATTCAATGGGAGCTGGGTGCCAAGCTCTTAGGCTCCTTTGAATATCCTAGCTCATGTGGCTGTCTCTGAAAGAGAAGATTGGGCCAATGGGGTTAGTTAAGCACTGATGACACTAAAGACCAAGGTTGCATCAGAGAATAAAAGAAGGGCAAATAAGGGATTGGAGAACAGAAGGAAAGGAAAGGAAGATCAGAACGCTCAATGTGAGAGTTGGGAGAATTGAATGTGGGAAATAAAATGACCTGGTTAAATAATATTTGTCAAAAAATTGATGAATTTAGATTTTTTTTTTGGCTCACAAATTATTCATAGGCCACTCCAGATTTCTGCTAATGTATTCTTTTTTTTAAGTATGTACTGAATAGCTAGGCAAATAATTTTCATGATGCAGATGATTCACAAACTTTTAACCACACTTATTCAATATTCAAGGTCTATGACTGATCATCTATTATTGTTTCTGTTCCCAGGTTGCATGACTGAATTTTAACAGAATTGCAAATGGTGAATGATGAATAACAGTGATAATAGTGCAATCAACAAGCATGTACACATTTCCAGTTCAAATTCATGACATTTGCCAGTGCAAACACTATTTTCTGAATAATCACAAAGAACAAATAGTGTGTGACCTTCCAAAGAGCAGCAAACTGAATTTGAGTTGTTTATTCACAAATCACATGAATCTGTTTTTCATTACTCAACCAGCTCAAGAAGGAAAACTACTGTGCTGCTGAAAAATTGAATAAACAAGTTTCACTGAAACAAGTTTATTGAAAAAGCCAGAAGAACCTGAAATAATTTTATTGATATTCTCCAGCCCCTCCCTTACTTCCTGTTTAGTTAGTGGGAGTTTCCCCCTCATTCTATTGTGATGCAGTTAAATAAAGTAGCAAGTTCCCAGCTGGAAGTCCTGTGAGTAGACTTATTTTGCTTGCACTGAGCAGGCCCTTTACAAAATGTAGTGCAGGAAGCCTAGTACTTGACCGCTGCATAGGACCAGATTTCACCACAAATGACTATTCCTTAATGTAAGCTCATCAACTGTTCTATTTAAATATTTGAAAATGAATTTTGTGTCAATAAAAGGTGTCAAAAAATGTGACGTAGGCCTCAGTTTGTCCACAAATCTGATACAGCACAGGAAATAGTAGAGAAAATGTTACCCACTCTGCCCCACCTGAACAGGGACTGTGACTGGGAGAAAGGTATGGCTGTGGCATTCATACATCTCAGGGATCCCAGCTTCCAGAATGGTTCATAAGTTGACAATATAGCATGTTTCAAGGGCACTTTTCAACCAGGCCTCTATGTGTGCAGATGCAAAATTGTTCATGCACATAACTGTACCCACACTTTTCAAGTGCAAATATCTGCTAAATATTCCAATTGTATGTGTTTAATTTAACACCTGTGGGGTGTTAGAATTTGCCTGTATAAAAACCCATTGGACTCAAGGATTCATATCGCTCCAAACCCACCGGGGATTGCTTGCCCAGAAATGGAGGTCTCTTTTTGAAAATACACCCCTCACTGTATTTTTTTTAGAAAAATAGAGCTAAATCCCTGTTTCTGATACATTACATCTTGTTTAGTCAGCTCTGGTTACTTCTTCTGTGTGGCTCACTCATCCTGAATGTGCCTTAGAAGAAGGAATATGCCAATCCAAGGCAGAAATCAGCAAGAGGAAAAAAGAAAAGTAAAGCAAGTTAAAATGATTTAAAGAATAAAATTTCAAATGCATGCTAGCTTATGTATGCAGTATCATTCCTATCTGTCTGTCTGTCATGGGTACCATGCAAGTGTTAGCTGTGCATATTTTTCATAACAAAACGTGAAATCAAACAAAACTCACTGCTCATATTTTGTTGCAAACCTAAACCAAGTTTTTTTGGGAATCTCTGTCAGTTGATGATTGTAGACAGACACTGTGGATTATTATTTGTATTGTGGTAGTGTACAGGAGCCCCAGTCATGGACCAGCACCCAGTGGTGCTAGGTGCTGCACAGACATAGAATAAAATGATGGTCATTGCCCCAAAGAGCCTGCAATCTAAGTATTCCAGTAAGATCTATGAGACAATAGATGGATACAGACAGACTGGAGGGAGAATGCAAGGAAACAATGAGACAATATTAGTCTGCATGATAGGCTGGGGACTCTCAGCACACCAGCTGCCTAACCGTTGTCAGGTTTTTTTGTAGGCATCACAGCAAAGGAGAATTGTAAGGAGGGATTTGAAAGAAGACAGTGAGGTATCTTTGTGAATATGTAGAGGGAACTCCTCCCAAGCAGGGAGGGTGAAAATGTAACAAGTGGGTAAAGAAGGCTCCCATGATTGGCCACTTGGAATCAACATCTTGATGGTGAATGAGAGATGACAGGTGGGACAGGGATAGGACATGAAGAGTCTTGAAAGTGAAGACAAGTAGCTTATGCCTGATGCAATGGAGAAAGGGGATCCAGCAAAAGGATACAAAGAAGGGATGACATGGTCAAAGCAATGAGTTAGGAATATTACCTTTGCCAGTAGCATTCTGAATGGATGTGAGTGGGGCAAGACGGCATTTGTCAAAGTCAGTGCAGAGATGAGATGAGAATGGGCAAGAGTTTTAGCTGTGTGGATGGACAGGACAGGCTGCATTTTAGAGATGTTGTGCAGAAAGAATGGGCAAGACTGAGTCCAAAATGATGCCTCAGTGACAGGGAGAACAGTGATGGTGTCCACGGTGATTGAGAAAGGTGAGACAAGGGAGAGTTTGGAGGGAAAAGTTAAGATTTAAGCTTAAGCTGAGGGCTGGACGTTCACAAAAAGATATCAGAGAGACAGACTGAGATTTTAGTTTGGACAGAAGGAGACAGGTACAGATTAAGTAGGGAAATTATTAGCTATCACTACAGAGATGACATTTAAGTTATATTTGTGAATGAGATTGCACAGTGACAAAGAGAGAAGAGAAAGGGACCAAGCAAGAAGCCCTGTGGAACTCACAGAAAGTTAGATGGGGGAATTAGTAGGACCCTCGGAACAACATGCTGAAGGAGCCATTAGAAAGGTAGGAGGAGACCCAGGTGAGGAGTGAGACATGGAAGCCAAGTGAAAACAAGGTTTCAAGAAGAAGAACATGGTTGACTGCATCAAAGGTGGCTGACAGGTCAAAGAGGCTTAGAGTGGTTCTGGGATTTGGCCAGGAAGAAGCCACTGGAGCATTGGCAAAAGTGATTTCAGTGGAGGTGCAGGAGATGAACATAAGAATGGCCTCACTGGGTCAGATCAGTGGATATCTGACTATGGCCAGTGCAAGGTGCTTCGGGGGTAATAAACAGAACAGAGCAATTTTGAATGATCCATCCCCTGTCATCCAGTCCCAGCTTCTGGCAGTTGGAGGTTTAGGGACACCTGAACCATGGAGTTGCATCCCTGTTCATCCTGGCTAATAGCCATTGATGGACCTATCCTCCATGAACTTACCTAATTCTTTTTTTAACCCAATTATACTTTTGGCCTTTACAACATCCCATGGCAATGAGCTCCACTGGTTGATTGTGCATTCTGTGAAGCACTTCCTTTTCTTTGTTTTAAACTTGCTGCCTATGAAGTTCCTCAGATGACCTCTAGTACTTGTGCTATGTGAAAGGGTGAATAATATTTCCCTATTCAGTTTCTCCACACGATTCATGCTTTTATAGACCTCTATCAGATCCACCCTTAGTCATCTCTTTTCTAAGCTGAAAAGTCCCAGTCTTTTTAATCACTCCTCATATGGTAGGTACTTCATACACTTCATCATTTTTGTTGCCCTTCTCTGCACCTCTTCCAATTATAATATATCTGTTTTGAGATGAGGTGAGCAGAACTGCACACTCTCAAGATGTGGGCATACCAGGGATTTATGTAGTGGCATTATGATAGTTTCTATTTTATTACCTATCCCTTTCCTAAGGGTTCCTAACATTCTGTTAGCTTTTTTGTCTGCCACTGCATATTGAGCAAATGTTTTCAGGGAACTATCTATGATGACTCCAAGATCTCTTCCTTGAGTGGTAACAGCTAATTTAGACCCTATCAATTACCATGTTTACCAAGGTGCATTATTTTGCACTTATCAATATTGAATTTCACCTGCCATTTTGTCTCCCAATTTACTGAGATTCCTTTGTAATTCTTTGCAGTCAGCTTTGGACTTAACTATCTTGAGTAATTTAGTATTGCCTGAAAACTTTCCCACCTCACCTTTCATTCCTTTTAGATCATTTATGAATATGATGAACACAGCTCCAGTAGAGATCCTTGGGGGACTCCACTATTTACCTCTCTCCACTGTGAAAACTGACCATTTATTCCTACCCTTTGTATCCTATCTCTTAACCAGTTATTGATCCATGAGAGGACCTTCCTTCTTATCCCATGACTGCTTACTTTGCTTAAGAGCCTTTGGTGAGGAACCATGTCAAAGGCTTTCTGAAAGTCTAAGTACATTCTATTGACTGGATCACCCTTTTCCACGTTTGTTGACACCCTCATCTTTACAACAGTTATATTGATTCTTCCCCAACATATTGTATTCATCGGTGTCTGATAATATTGTTCTTCGTTATAGTCTCAAACAGTTTGTCTTGTACTGAAGTTAGGCTTACTAGCCTGTAATTGCCAGGATCACCGCTTGAGCCTTTTTTTAAAAGTAGGCAAGATGAGGCCAAAAAGCATTCTTTAGGTACCCTCAGTCTTCTGGTTCAGAGGCTGATTTAAGTGATATATACCATACTTAGTAGTTCTGCAATTTCATATTTGAGTTCCTTCAGAACTCTTCGGTGGATACCAGCTGGTCCTGGTGGTTTATTACTGTTTATTTTATTAATTTGATCCAAAATCTCCTCAACTTGGGACAGTTCCTCAGATTTGTCGCCTAAAAAAAAAAAAATGGCTCCGGTATGGGAACCTTCTTCACATCCTCTGCAGAGATGACTGATGCAAAGAATTCATTTAGCTTCTCTGCAATGGCCTTGTCTTCCTTGAGTGCTCATTTAGCACCTGGATTGTCCAGTGGCCCCACTGACTGTTTTGCAGACTTCCTGTTTCTGATGGACTTAAAAAAAAATTGCTCTTAGTTCTTGTGTCCTTCACTAGTTGCTTTACAAATTCTTTCTTGGCCTGCCTTATTTTACTTTTACACTTGACTTGCTGAGTTTATTTTATTTTCTATTTTCCTAACTAGGATTTGATTTTGATTTTTAAAGGATGTGTTTTTGCCCCTAACAACTTTTTACTCTGCTGTTTAGCTATGGTGTCATTCTTTGGTCCTCTTCCTATATTTTTGTTTGTTTGTTTGGTGTATACATTTACTTTAAGCCTCTTTTATGATGTTTTTAAATAATCTGTAAACAGCTTGCAGGCATTTCACCCTTAGGAGTGTTCCTTTTCATTTCATTGTTGTGTAGTTCCACCTTTTTAAGTTAAATGTTATTGTGGTGGGTTTCTTTGCCATTTTACCCCCTACAAGGATGTTAAATTTAATGTCATTATGATCACTATTACCAACCAGTTCAGCTATATTCACCTCTTGCACCAGATCCTGTGTTCTACTAAGTCAGGAATTACCTCTCCCCTTGTGGGTTCCAGGACAAGCTGCTCCAAGAAGCTGTCATTTAGTGTGTCTAGAAATTTTATCTCTGCATCCCTCAGTCACTATGAGGATAATTGAAATCTCCCATTATTATTGCATTTTCTGCTTTTGTAGTCTCTTTAATCATTCTGAGTATTCCACAATCAAAGTCACCACCCTGGTCAGGTTGTCTATAGTATATTCCTACTGCTATACTTTCATTGTTCAAGTGTGGAATTTCTATCCAGACAGATTCTATGATACAGTTTGATTCATTTAAGATTTTGACTTTATTTGAGTCTATGCTTTCTTTCACATTTAGTACCACTCCTCCATCCATGTGACCTACTCTGTCATTCCTATATATTTTGTACCCTGGTATTACTCCACCCTGGTCCTCATTCCACCAAGTTTCTGTGATGCCTATGACTTCAATACCCTCATTTAATGCCAGATACTTTGGTTCATCCATCTTAGCATTTAATCTTCTACCCAGATGGGAGCCAGATTGGAGAAGATGGGGGTTGGAATTGGAGCAGAACTCCAGACAACAACTGTAAGGAGCATGTTCAAGAGACTGAAGGGAGAAGAGAGCTGTGTCAGTAGTTGGAGAGACAAGTGCAATCAGGGAGGGATTTTGTTAAAATGGGAGAGAATAAAGCAAGTTTGTATTGGGAGGGGAAAGAGCAGGAAAAGAGTGAGAGGTTAAGGAGGAGGATAAAGGAGGGGATGAGAATGGGCATAATAAAAGGGATGGAGGTAACAGGGACTAAAGGAGAGCAGATAAGAAACTTCTGTATCTGTTAAGGAAGGCAGGGCATTGGGGAAGGGTAGGTAAGCTGAGGGGAGAAGGAAGGTTATATCATCTTTGGTCACTTTTCTCTTTGAATAAATTGGCAAGATCCTGTGCAGAGAGAAGTGGAGATGAGAGGAATAAATCAGAGTGGCAAAATGGTAACTGGAATTGAGGCATAGACTCAGTTAAATAGAGTGTAACACAGTGGTTAACCAATATGGCCCTGACAGGGTTAAGGCCAGCCCTGGGAGAGGCCTGGGGCTATAAGGAAAAACCCAGGCTGATTAGGAAAGCAGGCACAGCTGGGGCCACGCCCCAAACAGAGCACAGCAGGTCCTTATAAAAGGACTGCTAGCTTGATATGAGATAGTTTCTCTCTCCAATCTTGGAGGGAGCAGGGCCTGGCTGTCTGTGGGAAGCAGGGCTGGGGGGAAAGGCTAGAGGAGTAGGGGAGCTCTTGGCTGGTGACTCCCCAGGCTGCAGAGCCTGGTCCTAGGCCCACCCCTGATGTACTGGGTGGTAGAGGAAGACAGCAGCTCCTACCCCCTTGCCTGTGATGACTGGCTCCTATACTGCAGTCTGCCCCAGGAAGCAGGGGCTCATTGTTGACTGGCAGTAGCCACCAGCTGAGGTAAAGTGGGATTAGGGGATTGGGATTCCCTGGGGAGGGGAGACCCTGAGAATGAGGGGCTACTGCCAGGGGGCAGCACCCTAGATAATGGTGCACTGGGGTCTGGGAGAGACACGGGGGCCCAGTAGCAGCAAGACCCAAGGCTGGAAAAAGAGCTAATTCCCAGGATGCCAGCAGAAGGCACCGCAGGAGTGAGTCTCGCCACTGTTACATGGTGAAGTAGAGTTGTTTAGCTAGGAAGCTGGCAGAACTGAAGGAGAAGAGAATGAATTTGTAGCAGAGGATGTCAGCCTGAGAGGTTTCTGTCAGAGAGCTTGTACAGCTTGAGAGTAGGAACAAAGAAGCAGATGTTAGGGGTGTCCTCGGGGTTGGCATGGGCAATATTGCAATGAGTCAGAAGGGCCAAAGAATCTAAGGTGGAGGAGAATGAAACATGGAGAAAATCAACAACCGTATCAGTGGAAGGAAAGGAAGAGAGGAAGGGGCTGAGATCAGAAAAGAAGCCATCAGTATTGATGGACTGGAAATCATAGAAGAGCTGGGTCACAGGGCAAGAGGGAGAGGGAAGATGTGTGATGCTGAGAGAGAGCAAGGGATGGTCGGAGCAGGAGAACTCAGCAAAGGAGAGGTCAGAAAGATTGGTAAAAACCACATCAAGTGACTAGCCCTTTTGGGTGAGTAGGTGAACTTCACCAGAGCTGCAGGTCGAATGAGGTGGTGAGACAGAGGAGGCTTGTGGCTAAGGAATTGGAAGCTGAAATCATTAAAGATATGTGTGGGAGATTATGATGAAGGGAAGAGAGAGAGCCAGGAGTCAAGATTAGAGAGGAAGGCTGCAGGAGAACCTGAGTGGGTGGTAGATGACAGCAGTATGGAGAGGGAGAAGAGAGAAGGGTCGGATGCTGCAGTGCTGCTCAAAAGAGAAGAAAGAAGAAGGAAGTATCTATTAGAAGTGAACCCCAACACCCTCATCACAGAATGAGCCAGGGCAGAGCGTATGAGAGATGGATAGGCCTGCATAACAGAGGGGTCCTGTGAGGCAATATCAGATGCAGGAAACCAGGTCTCTGGAAGGCAGGACCTGGAGGGAACAAGATATGAAGAGGTTGTTGGTGGCTGTGATCTTTGGAACGCCCACCTCATTTCTCAAGAGAAAGCATGAGAAAAGGAAGAAGGAGGATGGATCTGAGGTTAGGAATGGGAGCGACAAAGAGGTGGAGATTGGAATGGAAAATGGTGTGGGAGGTGAAGACTGTGCAGTCAGAGAGAATGCCAGGATTGGCACAGATGTCACCAAAGGAGGGGGTGTGAATCTTGGGTTTGTGCTGGTGGGAAGAGAGGTGACAGGGATGGAGATAGGAAGAGAAGCAGGTAGAGTTGGTGGGAACTGTAGGGGATGTGGGTAACAGGAAGGGGAGATGGAACCAGTGAGGGGGAATGGAGGAGGAGGGTTGATGCTATGATGCAGAAGAGGGGTGTGGTGAGAGCCCTGGCTGAGTGGCAGATAGATGTGATTTACAATTCAGCAATGGAGCAATAAATGGGAATCAATAGCAATGAACTGACACACAATCAGTCAAATGAGCTATGAGGTGAATCAGTTATCTCAGCAGACAGACCTGTGATGAATGAAGATACAGAGAGTAACTGAGCTAGTGGTGAGGGATGGGTAGGTACTGAGATGCTCGGCGGTAGCTTAGTGAAAGCAGGAACTGGATAATGTCAGCAGTTACACAGGGTATTGCATGGAGCTGGGGACTCAGCAGAAGAGGCAGATATCCGTGCAGGATAGTTAGAAGGTCCTGACTGGGGGGGATAGTAAATAAAACAGAATTTGAAGAGGGTGATGAAGATGCAATGGTACGACTCCCCGGCTAGGCAGCTGGAGAGTGTTGCTGCATCACAGAGGGAGTGGGAAATAGCAGATGGACTTGTAACTCATGTTTAATATAGGTGGTCTGGAGATGAATTTTACTTTGAGATCTTGAGTTTGTCATAGCAAAACTCCGGGGACCAAGGTCTGTTCTAATATACACCCCTGCAATTCCACTGAAGTTGTTGCAAAAGTGTAACTGAGAACAGAATATGGCCCCAGGGCAGGGCCGGGCGCAACCCATTAGGCGACCTACAATAGGGCGCTACAATTTGGGGGGCGGCGACCGAGGCGGTATTTCGGGGGTGGGCCCTTCCGACACCTCTGTGGGGGGGCGGCATTTCGGGGCGGGACCTTCTGCTGCCTAATGGCGGCAGAAAAGCTGGCAGCTCTCCTGCCCCAGGGTTTGTGTAACAGTAACCAGAGTGAATAGATATTGGTCCCTATCATGTGATGGGGTATTAATCATTGTAATCCTGACTCAGGTCAGGTGACTGGGGACAGTAAATGAATTTCATTCACTTTTAGGAGCACTCCCATGCACCACACCTTCTTGCTAATAAAACTGGAAAAAAGATTTCCACTGAACTAAATCTGCCAATCTTCAGACATATGCAACAGTAAACATTTGGAGATATGCCAGCAACTATACACTTGTCAATGATCCAGCGTTAATGCAATGTATGTTAGCTTTTACTTTATAACAGTTCTTATGTCTGTTAGAATCAACCCATGGCTTTGGTTCACTCTGCCATTCTCAGGTCATCCTTAACATAAGAAAAAAAGTGCATTATTCATCCACCATCTCATTCATTCTGTCTCTCTCTTCATGTGAATTTCAAAATTTTATATTGCCATCCATTACTGCAGTATGAGTCTAGATGTATGTACATACAAATATACTTCATCATAGGAATCATGAAGTCGATAGCTAAATGATACAAAGAGACTGGTACATCACAACATGTTTGTTGCTAAGAAATTTCACACTTTTAAATGTGTTCTAAGAGTTAAGCAATTTTAACAAAATATATTAAAAAAACAGAGGACCACTATTAATTAGGTTTTTAATTTTTGCTATAGTTGACTTAATTGGGAAAAAAAAACTTCAGCCTTTTTTTGGGAAGTATATTTCCCATTAAAACAGTGGCACTGAACCTTGGATCACTTGTGGATCTCTGTAATACAAACAAAATTTCATGACATACTTAAATCCAGTTCTGCAAACATTTCCTGATTTGTTGCCAGATAGTCATAGAATTCAGTTATCTAGACGGATTACCATAGAGCTTCTATTTTTAGGGATCCGTCTGGTATTGTGGCAATTGCAGCTGATCGGATTACTGCTATATCCTAGCCATGTAAAATGCATTGATGCTGCAACAGAAACCTGCACTACACTAGTGTAGTTACAATGTCAGGCTGATAGCTGGAAACTTATATCCTAATTTATTTTGGAACACCATTGCATTGGACTTCATAATTAATTCATGAGAACTCAAGTCAGGCTTAAGTTTTGCACTTTACTTTTTGACAGCCTGTTTTGTTTTTTACTGGGAGGGGAGACTGGTAAATGCAGGTTGAGTGGTTTACTTAGGAACATTATGGAGCCCCTCACACAATCCCTGAAACCTTGCTGGGGAGAAAAATGTTTTCTGGTAAGAAAAAGAGACTCTCTCAAGTATCAACAGCTACATCTAGTGGGGATAGATCATACAATCAGTTTCTCTTAACAAATCCTTGTCTAGGATCACACTTTTTATTCCACCCTAAGAGGAAAGGTAAAAATATTTTCTAGGCTGAAAAAACTACCTTGGTGCTTTGATGAAACTACCAATCTGCTGAAAAGCTTAAGCATATGCTTGAGTGCTCTATTGGCTTGGTGCCTTATTGTTAGGGTGACCAGACAGCAAATGTGAAAAATCGGGACAGTGGGTGGGGGGGTAATAGGAGCCTATATAAGAAAAAGACCCAAAAATCGGGACTGTCCCTATAAAATCGGGACATCTGGACACCCTACTTATTGTCTTTTACGTTTGTGTTTCTTGTACCTATACATATGTATTTCTCTTATTAAAAACTTTCAATAAATTTAATATATTAAAGAAAATTTGGTATGATAAATTCCAAATTTTAAAACTTAAATTCTAGCCACTGGAGAGTAGATGATGCAACTCTGACTTGTATGTCTCAGGTTTCTTTCTTTTTATGGGAGAGTTGTTTAGCTATGTTTATTTCTCTGCTATAACCTGCAGATTAAGGATTTAAAAAAAAGTAATTTAGGCACTCGGAACCCTAAGGGCAGGTCTACACTGCAGCTGGGATCGACGCTCTGAGCTCAATTCACCAGCAGTTAATTTAGAGGGTCTAGTGAAGACTCACCAAATCGACATCAGATTGTTCTCCAGTCGACCCCCGTACTCTATCCCCGACGAGAAGAGTAAGGTAAGTCGATAGGAGAGTACACCGCATGGTAACGCGACCTAAGGTACGTTGACTCCAGCTACATTATTTGCATAGCTGGAGTTGCGTAGCGTAGGTCAACTTACTGTGCTAGTGTAGACATGGCCTAAGTCTCATTGAAAGTCAGTGGGACTTTAGATTCCTGAGACTTAGACTCCTACAGATCCTAACATATAATTTAGGCTTTTGAAAATTTTACCTATAGTCAGGAAGTATTAACTGAGGCCACAGTTTGACCCTTGCTCCTATGCAAAGCACCACTAAACTCAATGGAACAGCACATAAGAGTAATCACATACACATCGCTTTGCAGGTCAGAGGCCTAAATTTGTAAGCATGCATCAGTGTAAACACATAAACTCTGGATTAAGCTATCATAAAGGAACTTTTTTGTAGAGTGTAATACTACAAATAGTAAACTGATGTTTACTTGTAAAAGTGGAATCACTCCTAAAAACTTTCTTATTGATTTGTATGCAAATTTGTTTTGTATTCATTGATTACTCTCACATAATTATTAATATTAACATAAATAGTACCTACATACTCCATTCAGGGATCAGGGCCACAAGGTACTAAGTGATGTACAGAAAGATAATAAAGAAAACAGTCCTTGTCCCAGAATATTTGCAGGCTAAGGATGGAATCCTAGCCCCACTGAAGTCTATGAGAACTTTGTTATTGATTTTGATGAAGCTAGGATTGCATACCACAGGTCAGACAGGACATGACAGGTGGACAAAACTGGGTTTGGAAAGGCAAGAGGATGAGGTAACAAAATAAACAGAAAATAGTAGCAGAAAATTGTAAGTCTCAGATCCCTGCCTGTCTAAATAATGCCAGACAGTAATGATTTGTAGTATCACATCAAAGGTAGGTTTTAAAGGGAGGGATTTCAAGCAGGATAACGTGGTGGCTTTTTCCCTTTCATGGGATGTGGCATGATAGGTAATAAACAACTGTAACTGCTCTGAAAAAATATCTTGGCATCATTGTGAACAGCTCAGTGAAAACTTCTACTCAGTGTGCAGTGGTAGTAATAAATAAATAAATAAAAGCCATGAACCACACGACCTCATTCCTGCAATGAGTTATTCACAGGCAAATGCATAAGCAGACTCTGTCCACTCACAACTCATTGCAGGATTGGGACCCAGATGGTAAGATGCAGAAAGAATGGGACAGAAAATAATGCTGAAAATATAATGCCATACACCCTCACCTGGACTACTGTATCAAGTTCTGGTCAACCTAAGACATATGGCCCCCATTCCTGTAATATCTGAGCACCTCCCAGTCTTCAATATGTTTACTCTTGTTATAGATAGGGAAACTGAGGCACAGAGAGACTAAGTGACTTGGTCACACAGGAAATTTGTGGCAGAGGATTGAGTATCCCAGGTGCCAGGCTAGCAGCATAACCATTGGCCCATTCTTTTTCTCCATCAAAAACTACTAGGGCAGAAATAGAAGGGATTCAGACATGAGCAATGAAGATGATTACAGGCTGGGATGGTTTAGTTTAGAGAGGGGATGAATACAAGGGAGGATGAAAGAGGTATACAAAATATTAAGAGAATATAAATTAGACCTTCTGTTTGCCTTTTCCCATTATACAAGAAGTGAAAGGCAACAATTTTAAAATGCATCATAGGAAATACTTTTTTTACACAATACATAATTTGTGGAACTCATTGTCATGAATATTGCTGAGAACAAGAGTTTAATAGGATTCAGAAAAAAAATTTGATATTTACATGAGAAACAAGACCATCCACAGCTATAATAAACAGGAGAAAAAAATTTGAAGTATATTTCCCATTAAACCATGCTGGTACAGGGCATAGGCTAACCACTAGTTGCTAAGGTTTAGAAAGGAACTTTACCAATACACAAATTATTCTATAAACATCTCACTGTATGGTTTCTTGTGTTTTCCAGTAAAGGTACTGGTACTGGCTGCTGTCAGAGACTGGTCTAGAGAGACAACTGATCTGACCTAGTCTGGCAATCCCTATGTTCCTAGATATCTATGCTGTTCCCCAATCATTAGACACACCTGCATCACCATTTCATAATAATGTGACTGTCACTCATCTTTTAAACCTGTAAAGCTATTCAGTTTTTCACCATATAAACCAAACCCCATGTCATCTGAGTGCACAGTCCCAGCTGGCACATGATCCCTAGGCAGCTCTTTGCTAGGGACTAGATCTCTGGGGGAGCCCGGCAGAGAATCAGGGAGCTTTAATCAACTTCCTGACAGCTGCACCCTCTTCAAAATTAACTCTCTTCCACTTATTCCTATTACCCCAAAACTCTAGTGACAGCTATCTGCATATCTCTCCCTAAAATCCACCAAGTAATAAGCCCCATCCCATAATAACTTATCTCCCAAACACACACACACCACATCTCCATCTCTCATATGTTCAGTGTCCCATGTGACTGAGGATACTCTCCATTTAGTTACAGCCAAATTCAGCCCTGGTGTGAGCACAGCTCTACTAAGCTAGTTCAGATACTCCAGGCCATATTTTGTTCCACAATAATTTATCTGTAATTTCCACAGCAGTTATTTTTCTTTGCACCCATAATTGGATGCTGGCTATGTTTTATTTATCTAGTACTAGTTCACATTTTTTTCTTCTTTCCTATTGAAGTATGTGACTATAAGCAAAAGTATTGAAAATAATAGAAATCATCAGTCACAATTTCTACAATAAGCTAAATATTTTAGTTGTCTATCATTCAGATTGTATAGAAAACAATCAGTGTCTGAATCTGACACTCAAATCTCCATCAGCCCTTTTGACTTTTAGAACACTTGTATTTAAATCTCTGCTGTATACAGCATTTTCTTTTCTTGTTATGAAGACACCCCACTGGGTGGCAGTACAGTGCAGAAAATGGGGAACACCTATTTGGAAAACCGTGGGCCTGGTTGTCTGTTGGCATTGCTCTGCCCCTTGCCCAGTGTAAAGTGAGTGCTACCATTCCGGTCCAGTAGTGTTTTGTGCTTACTTTGTGCTGCTGAAAATGACTGCTCAGGGTACAAGACAGTGGAGAATCAGGCCCATTGAGTCCATAAAATAACTTAGCTGAACCTAAGAACAAACTAAATAGGAACGTACATTTCATTACCACTGCCCTTGGTCAATTAATAATGAATGAATTAGTGCTATTCCAAGACACATTTTTTCACCCACTGTATCAATTAATAACTTTTTTATTCTATTTAGTCAAAAATTCCATTTCCTGAACATAGTTCTCCTTGTCCCGCAGTGGTCGGAGACAGAATAGTTCCCTTCCTTCATTTATGTGGTTGTTTTGAAGCTGGGACTATCCTCATACATCTTTCCTTTTTAGACGGGAAATTTACACTGATGAATAAATACAGATTGAGATACCTTTGTTTCTTTTGCTTCCTTTTCCCCCCTTGCTAGTGGTTAGCTTCCTTAGTTCATCCTCATAAATCTCATCACCTTTGTTGCCTCATATTCTTTTTTTTTTCTCTCTGCTCTCCTCATAAACCTTTTAACTCTCAAATGCCAATGGCAGTTTCACTTCTTTTCTGGATCCCTCACAGTTACAATTTGCCTTCCAATCTTCTCCAAGAACGTCATGCAGCCCCTTGCTCAGGGTTTTTGGCAAAGCCATGATTGAGCCCTCAGTTTCAGTATATTTAATCTTACATACACACTTTCAAGAGAGAATGACCACTTTAAACCAGGATTTTTTCTCTTCCTACACCCTCAACCTCCCTCCCCCCCTCACATCCAGGCCTGGGTTTAAAGTTCAATAAAACTAGTATAAGTTTGATTTCCTTTTTTTCATTCTGTTATGAAAGACTTGCCACCACATCATGACATTGGGAGGGAGGAGAGGAAGCTGAAGATGTCTTTCCATAAGGCCAGCCAAAAATAAGGAAGCCTTGAGCCAGATGGCTTAGCTAGCTCGTGACTCTCTGTAAACATGACACCAACACATAGATTGACATATTTTTTTCACTGCCTTAGCCTAAGGGAGATAAGAAAATATGTGCAGTTTATTCTAGTGACATTTTATAACAGCTTTCCTCTTCTTGCTGATCTTAGAGCTAAGATCTTTCTATAGCAGAGTAGACTAATACCATAACATTGATGGGAAAACTATTTGCAGAAAACGTGCTCGCACATTGACTTACGGGAAGTATACGTGCTTAAAGTTAGGCACACACTTGAACATCTTGCTGGATCAGGGCTTTGTGACAGTCTGACAATTTCCTGCAATATCTTTAATGAACTTTATTGAATTAAATTAAACTTTATTGAACTAGGTGAATATTTTGGGGTCAAAAATGTAATTGTGGATCTCTATGTATTTCCATGGGAAGGTAAACAGGACAATGGCTGGAAGTGATTAGATATATTCACTCAGGTTGTAACATCTCCAGAGAACTCACGCTCTTGGAAAGGTTTGCATATATTAGTTCAGACTGAATTCTTCAGGGACTGACAGACAAAGAAACAGTTTTTGGATAAATAGCCTGGTTTTAAACTCTCTCCTGCCTTCTTCCTGATCCAACAAATGGACAGGAACCATGGTCCACGGAGAGCCCCAATCCTTCAGGTAGTATTGGATGGAACTGGGCCTACCAGAATCCATGTTTAGGTTGGGGTTAATTCTAGCATGCAGGTCCTGTTACTGTTTTTTAATATATTTTTGTCTGTAATGATTTTTACCTTAAGAATAAAGTAGGCTTGCATAGGAAGTGCTGCATGGTAACTTATAACTGTTGACAGTCATTCTGTTATCAATCTCTGAAGAGAAAGCAAGGAAATGTCCTTGGGTAACCCATCTGTGCTGGGAAAATACACAGTGAAGGCCGGGAATTGTGCAGCCTGGGAATACCCCAGTCAGAAGGGAGAGAGACATGGGTCTCCATCCAGAAAAGCAACTGCTGGGGAGCTGGAAGCCAAGAACTGGTGCCCTTGCTGGACCACTGAGGGGAAATACAGGTGCAATTGCCCTGTACTGTAGCAAAGGCTTAAGATGTTAGCATTACAAAATCATTGGCAGATGGAAAGATGGGAGTGAATGGGATTTGAAATTACTTTTGTTTGCTTCGGGTTAAAGATTCCCTAGCAACAATGATTGCCTTAGAAAAAGAGTCCTTTTTAAAAATCCACTTAGGTAATGCTGCTAGGGGTAGATTGTATTAATTTGTACAGAAAATTCTGTCTTGCTTTGCCCTTCCCTGACCTCTGTCTGACAGAGTTCAGTATGTGACGGAGAGTTCCTCAGGGCAGGAATTGTCCCATCTCAAATGTCAGGAAAACATCTAGCAAATCAGGTGTGCTACCACAAACAAAAAGAATAATGCATCATTTTAGAAATACTCCCCACCCACCCCCAGCAAAATAACCCTCGGCTAGTGAAATAGAAATTATAATCATCTCAGTTATAAACATCTCAGTCACTATAATGCAGCAAATCTTTTAGTGAAAAAATATAGACACGAATGACCCTCCCATGTAATATTGCAAACTCTGATCTGATGGGATTGGGAACTTGACACTAGTATATTTTTCTATTTTAGCAATAAGCATTGTTATTGAGACATACATCAGTAGTTCTAGTGACCTCTTGTCTAATATGTGCATTTTTTCCCTTCTCAGAATCTGCTGCTGTATGACAGAAGTGAAAGGTTGGTAGGAATAACTGGAGACTACCAACAGTCAACCCAGGACTTTTCGGCCATCTGTGTCTATATAGCCCTTCATACATCTCACTTCTTTAGGGCTTTGAGCAAAGGCCTCATGTGATATCTTGATATTGAGGTGACAATTGCCAAAAGCAAAAACGGCAATTTGAAACAAAGCAGAAAACAGACACAAATAGAGTTAACTCTATGTTCGTCTACTCTGTTCACTGAGTAGTGTAAGTGCAAAATGCTGCCATGATGTTTTAAATTTAGGAAAGTTGTTTTAGTGCACAGTAATTATGTTTATTATCTATTCTACTGGTTTTCACATTTGCAAAACCCTCACTCATGTGAGAAATCCTTATTCATATGACTAGCCCTATTGACTTCACAAGCCATCTTCATACAATTTTTACTTTACAATAAATCTGTTTTTACCTGTATTTTTGTGTTTCAAAGTTGAATCCTTAGGTGTCTCTCAATGAAAAAGAGACTTTTGGGCTGTTAACAGTTGAGCCCTGCTGAGCTAGACAAAGTAAAATTTATTTTGACATATGAGCATACAACAATAGTTATTGATAGATAAACCAATTTGGATAAAATAAAAATAAGACCTAACCCTTGTGCCAATCCTTGAGCCTAATCTGAAACAATTGTTTTATTAATTTTTCTGCAACGCTGCACCTTGAGATTTCAAAGTGACCATAAATGTTGAAATCGGGTTTCTTTCCCCACAGACTTCACCAGCACACAGCATATAGATGGAGTTGTGCCTTGGTTCCCAAAATTTGGGTCTAGTGGGGTGTAATTTCACTTTTCAACATCAAGGGACAATACAGGTTTCAACTCTGAATACAATACATTGGTTTAAGCCTCTTTATCTTATTGTATGGATGATTGTGCCCAATGGTGTTTTGGGACTGTGTACCAAAACATGAATACTGAGTAACAGGCAACAAATCATGCTACCTAAGCTCACTGTAAATTACACATTTTGTTTGGCAAGAGAGGAAGTGGGAGGAGCCTAACAAAAAGAAAAAAACAGAATGCCACCTTTATTTCTTCATGTCCATTAAGCAAAACATTTCCTACTCATTAATCTATTGTTTGCTGTCACATTCAAAATGTGTCACTGAAGAATTTGAGCAGTTGATATTTGAAAGATATTATCTTCTACTTAACAGGCAACTTTGCAAACACACACTTATGTGTGCACAGACTTTTTGGGGAGACTCTCACTTGTTCAAATGGGATTTTCATGTGTAGCTTCCATCCCCTACATATACAAGGTGTGGGTGAATACATGTTGAGGAATATTCTGTATCTGTTCCCAAAACTATTGCAGCCCAAAGTCTTCCTATACACCTCACAGAAAAGGGTAAGGTTCACCAGCAGAGCAAAATATTGGCTTCTCTTCAGCCTAGGAAATAAATCAGTTTCAAATACATTTTATTGGACAGTGTCACAAAGGTTAGCCCTCTGAGGGCTCAAACACCCAGCCTTCCTGTGACAGGCTCTGCTAAGGAGCATGTGCAATCCCAAATCCACCTGTGGATAGTAAATGGGTAAATGGCTCTGGGATAGTTAATGAACACCTGGACCTTATAATGGGTAATGATAGCTCAGGCAGGGGACCTGCAACCCAGGGAGGAAGCTTACTGGAGAGCTGGGTAGGAAGCCACTCCCAGTGGTGCTGTTTGGAGAACAGAGGCTCCTGGAGAGAGGAACCACCCCAGAACCTGTGAAGGTTTCTAGGCAGGTAGGGCAAGAGATACTCTGAGTTAGCAGAGCTGTCCAGACAGAGGCCTGGTCTACACTACGACTTTAATTCGGATTTATCAGCTTTAATTCGAATTAACCCTGTAACCGTCCACACAACGACGCCATTTAATTCGATGTAAAGGGCCCTTTAAATCGATTTCTGTACTCCACCCCAACGAGCGGAGTAGCGCCAAAATCGATTTTAGCAATTCGAATTAGGGTTAGTGTGGCCGCAATTCGATGGTATTGGCCTCCGGGAGCTATCCCACAGTGCATCATTGTGACCGCTCTGGACAGCAATCCGAACTCGGATGCACTGGCCAGGTAGACAGGAAAAGCCCCGCGAACATTTGAACTTCATTTCCTGTTTGCCCAGCGTGGAGAGCACAGGTGACCACAGATACCTCATCAGCACAGGTAACCATGCAGGCTGATAATCGAAAAAGAGCACCAGCATGGACCGTGAGGGAGGTACTGGATCTGATCGCTGTATGGGGAGAGGATTCAGTGCTTGCAGAACTTCGTTCTAAAAGACGAAATGCAAAAACTTTTGAAAAAATCTCCAAGGGCATGATGGAGAGAGGCCACAATAGGGACTCTGAGCAGTGCCGCGTGAAGGTCAAGGAGCTCAGACAAGCCTATCAAAAAACAAAGGAGGCAAACGGTCGCTCCGGGTCAGAGCCACGGACATGCCGCTACTACGCCGAGCTGCATGCAATTCTAGGGGGGGCTGCCACCACTACCCCACCTTTGTTCGTGGATTCTGGGTCGGGGATAGTCTCGACGCCTGAGGATTCTGCCGAGGGGGTAGAGGAGGAGGAGGAGGAGGAGGAGGATGAGCTTGCAGAGAGCACACAGCACTCCCTTCTCCCCAACAGCCAGGATCTTTTTCTCACCCTGACTGAAGTACCCTCCCAACCCTCCCAAGCCAGTACCCAAGACTCTGACCCCATGGAAGGGACCTCAGGTGAGTTTACCTTTTAAAATATAAAACTTGTTTTAAAAGCAAACGGTTTTTAATGATTACTTTGCCTGACTTTGCATTCGCGGTCAGTTCAGCTACTGGAAAAGTCTGTAGCTACTGGAAAAGTCTGTTAACGTGTATGGGGATGGAGCGGAAATCCTCCAGGGACATCTCCATGAAGCTCTCCTGGAGGTACTCCGAAAGCCTTGCCAGAAGGTTTCTGGGCAGTGCATCCTTATTCCCTCCTCCATGGTAGGACACTTGACCACGCCATGCTTGCAGCAAGTAATCTGGTATCATTGCCTGACAAAGCCTGGCAGCGTATGGTCCCGGTGTTTGCTGGCATTCAAGCAACATCCGTTCTTTATCTTGTTGTGTAATCCTCAGGAGAGTGATATCACTCCTGGTAACCTGGTTGAAATACGGGAACTTAATTAAGGGGACAGAGGTGGCCATTCCTACTGGGCTGTTTGCCTGTGGCGGAAAATAAATCCTTCCCTGCAGTTAGCCAAGCGCAGATGGGAAATTGGCCCTGAGTTTTTCGCGTTTGGCTAGCAGGGATCTTCCCTGTTACCAGCCACGCGGTGGGGGGAGGGTACCGTGATCATCCCAGAGAATTCATGGAGAGGGGGGGGGGGGGGGGGGGGGGGGGGGGGTAGTTTGGTGCCTGCAGGGATCTTCCTGCAGGGTTAGTTTGTTTTCTGGTGCTGCTGAATGTTAACAGAAAAACCGCAGCACTCTACTTGCCTGAAGGGGCCCAGACAAGCACCACCACACTGCCCCCCCCCCCCAACTGGCTGAGATTGGCCAGGCTTCTGCAGCACTCTACAAGCTATGCTTGGTATGTTGGAAAGCACGGACGGCGCTGAAGCTTACCATGGCCGCATGCAAGCCGAATTCTGTTGCTGGAACGTGAACCTCTGTTGCCCAGACCTGTGATTGATCTCTAGCAGCAAAGTCACAGGCACTCAGCATTAAGAGGCAAAATGCGACCTTGCACAGAAATCACATGTGCTATGTAATGTGAACAGTGTTGGTCACCGTGAAAGAGTATAAGCATTGTTCTGCAAAATGTAGCTTTTAAAACAATTCTCTCTTTTTTCCCCTCCCTACAGCAGCTGCAAATTCCTCAAGCCTCCCTCCTCCATCCCGAAGGTTATCACAGATAAGGCGTCGTAAGAAGAAGACGCGGGAGGACATGTTTTCTGAAATTATGCAATCCAGCAGGAGTGACAGAGCTCATCTGAATGAGTGGAAGGAAACAGTTTCAAAGTATAGGAAAGAAGTCAGTGAACGTGAGGAGAGGAGGGACCAACGTGAGGAGAGGAGGGACCAACGTGAGGAGAGGAGAGACGATCGAGATGAGAGATGGCGGCAGGAAGACCAGAGGATGAAGGATGCAACGCTGGGGCTGCTCCGGCGTCTGGTGGAGGTTCAGGAACGGCTGCTGGAAAACAGACTGCCGCTTCAGCCCCTGTTCCACCCTCCCCCCTCCCCATGTTCCGTATCCTCCTCACCCAGACGTGTAAGAACACGGGGGGGGAGGCTCCGTACACCTTCCCATTCCACCCCAGTAGACAGCCCAAGCAAAAGGCTGTCATTTTTTTAACCTTTTCTTTGTGGCTTTTTCCTTCCCAGCAATCCTCCTCCCAAATACCACCCGGGTTCCCTCCCTCTTTTTCTAATCTATTAATAAAGAATAAATGATTTTTAAATGATAGTGACTTTATTTGGTTTGAAAGAAAGCTGGGGGAAGGGGCAGGGTGGGTTCCTTACAGAAAATCAGTCAATAAAGGGGGCGGGTTTTCATGAAGGAGAAAAACAGATATTTCACACGGTAGCCTGGCCAGCCATGAAACTGGTTTTCAAAGCTTCTCTGATGCACAGCGCTTCATGGTGTGATCTTCTAATCGCCCTGGTGTCTGGCTGCGCGTAATCAGCAGCCAGGCGATTTGCCTCAGCCTCCCACCCCGCCATAAAGGTCTCCCCCTTACTTTCACAGAGATTGTGGAGCACACAGCAAGCAGAAATAACAATGGGGAGATTTCTTTGGCTGAGGTCAGAGCGAGTCAATAATGAACGCCAGCGGCCTTTTAAACGGCCAAATGCACATTCTACCACCATTCTGCACTTGCTTAGCCTGTAGTTAAACAGCTCCTGACTCCTGTCCAGGCTGCCTGTGTATGGCTTCATAAGCCATGGCATTAAGGGGTAGGCTGGGTCCCCAAGAATAACTATGGGCATTTCAACATCCCCAACGGTTATTTTCTGGTCCGGAAAGTAAGTCCCTTGCTGCAGCCCTTTAAACAGAGTAGTGTTCCTGAAGACGCGAGCGTCATGAACCCTTCCCGCCCAGCCCGCGTTGATGTTGGTGAAACGTCCCTTGTGATCCACAAGTGCTTGCAGCACCATTGAAAAGTACCCCTTGCGGTTTATGTACTCGGTGGCTTGGTGCTCCGGTGCCAAGATAGGGATATGGGTTCCGTCTATTGCCCCACCACAGTTAGGGAATCCCATTGCAGCAAAACCATCCACTATAGCCTGCACATTTCCCAGAGTCACTAACTTTCGTAGCAGCACCTGAGTGATTGCTTTGGCTACTTGCATCACAGCAGCCCCCACAGTAGATTTGCCCACTCCAAATTGATTCCCGACTGACCGGTAGCTGTCTGGCGTTGCAAGCTTCCACAGGGCTATCGCCACGCGCTTCTCAACTGTGAGGGCTGCTCTCATCTTGGTATTCTGGCGTTTCAGGGCAGGGGACAGCAAGTCACAAAGTTCCATGAAAGTGCCCTTACGCATGCGAAAGTTCCGCAGCCACTGGGAATCGTCCCAGACCTGCAACACTATGCGGTCCCACCAGTCTGTGCTTGTCTCCCGGGCCCAGAATCGGCGTTCCATGGATAGAATCTGCCCCATTAACAACATGATCTCCAAAGCACCGGGGCCTGTGGTTTCACTGAATTCTGTATCCGTGTCTGTGTCCATGTCCTCATCATGCTGCCGCCGCCGCTGCCTCCTCTCCTCGTTTTTCTGGTCCTGGCTGAGCATAAACTCCACGAGAACGCGCGAGGTGTTTGCAATATTCATGAGTGCTGTCTTGACCTCAGCGGGCTCCATGCTTGCCGTGGTATGGAGTCTGCAGTGTTCACCCACCCAGGAAAAAGGGCGCGAAAATGGTTGTCTGCCGTCCGTTGCTTTCATGCAGGGAGGGAGGGAGGGAGGAAGTGAGACTGTACCCAGAACCACCTGCGACGATGTTTTTTGTCCCATCAGGCACTGGGATCTTAACCCACAATCCCAATGGGCGCGGGAGACTGCGGGAACTATGGGATAGCTATGGATTTGCTACCCACAGTGCAACGGTGCAGAAATCGACGCTAGCCCCGGTACTTGGACGCACACCACCGAATTACTGTGCTAGTGTGGCCGCACTCATTTCGACTTTATACAACCTGTTTCTCAAATCCGAATTATCTAAATTCGGATTAATCCCGTAGTGTAGACATACCCAGAGAGAGAGAGACTGAAGAGCTCCAGGCAGTGGAGAAGCCTGGGGATTCACTGCAGAATAGCATAAGAAGATTTGTTTACATATCCTATTGGGTGATTGGTTAAATAAACTAGATCCTGGGAGGGGTATTTTTCACTTTATACAACCTCATTGAATGTATTGAAAGCCCACTAAGGCAGTGGTTCTCAAACTTTTGAAGTGGTGACCCCTTTCACATAGCAAGCCTCTGAGTATGACTCTTATCCCCCCCCACACACACACATACGTTAAAAACACCTCTTTATATATTTAACACCATTATAAATGCTGAAGGCAAAGATGGGTTTTGGGTGGAGGCTGACAGCTTGCAACCCCCCCCCATGTAATAACCTTGTGACCCTGTGTGGTGTCCGAACCCCTGCACTAAGGGAACCTGAGGCAGCAACTTAACTGTGGTTTCACACTGGGCCACAAGGGGCGAGTGCCCACTCTGACAGACAGACATCGATGTGGTGGAATTCCTGGCACCATTGAAATCAATTGGAGTTTTGCCATGGACTTTGATGAGGCCAGGATTTTATCCCATATGTTTCTATTTACATGCAGTTCACACTTTGCTAAAATCCAGTTCCATTATACAATTTAATTCCAGTACAATACTAATATGCTTGCAACAGTGACTTTGAAACATTGCATAGAAGGAATGACTCACCATGACCTTTTTTTTTATTTACAGTACTAATTGTATGTTTTCTAAACCACGACAGGAAGCACCCCCTCTGCATCACAAGGAGCCAACACCAGCTTGTTAGAGGCAATGTCTACATTTCCACACCCAAATTCATAATAGCAGCACTGTAATAAGTACTAATTGCTATGGCAATTCAGACACAAGCACTTGGATTACTCAGGTTAGCAAGTACAGACTTGAAAATGAAAACAGAGCTGTAGCTACTCACAACTAAATATCAATGCTTTAAACAGGGTGTGTATAAACTGTAAAAATGAGCATAGCGTTTTCAAACACCTAGGACCAGGGCGGATTAACCTTTTGTGGGCCCCCATGGGTGCAATGGAGCAAGGGGAAAAGGGGGGTGATCTTCAGAATGAGGGGCTGGCCAGGGGCCCCACTCCGCCCAGCCCAGTGGGAAGGCACTAAGTACAAACCGGAAATTGCCAGACACACAATCACCCGCCTGGCCCTGTGCTGCCATCATGCCCTTTCCCCTCCGGGGTTGGCCCAGGCTGTACCATACATCCCTCCCTCCCTCCCCCATCCACCCAACACCGAAACTCCCCCCTGATTCCCTATGGACAGAGCCCCCCTGGACCTGCTATGCACGGTGCGCCTCCCACCCCCCCCCGCCCCAGACCCTGCCACAAATGCATAGTGACCTGCACACCACCACCCCTGCCCGGTGCCCCTCTGCCCACAGCCCCAACACATCTGCCCAGCACCCCACACATAACCCCCACTCACTCATGCCCCAGCACAGAGAGATCTTCCCTGCCCCCTCACAACCCTACACCACCTTCCAGAGACCCACTCCCTCATGCCCTGCCTCCCGACTGCACTCACTGGCCCTCTGGGAGGCGACTGTGTCTGCCAGGCTCAGCCACCAGTGCAGTCAGGGCTGGTCTCGGGGCAGGGAATCACTCCAGCCCCTCGGAAGTGGTGCCATCAGCCAGGCCAAGGCCTGTCCCAGCCAGGCTCCGTCAGGGCCCACTTGCCTGGAAGGGCCCAGCCAAGTCCCCCATCCCCCACAACTGGCTGAGACTCACCAGGCTTCTGCACCAGTCCCAGGCAGCTCAGCTCCAGGGAGACAGGTGGGGCCCCACAGGTGGTGGGAAGCAGAGACTGCCGGGAGCAGGCAGGCTGAGAGGAGCAAGTGGTGGGCGGGGAGCCAATGGGCTGGTGGTGTCTCAGAGCACAGTGCAAGCAGAGCAGGCCGGGGCCCCCTTCTGAGCATAGGCCTCGCTCTATGGTGCCAGTGGTGCCATTGTAAACCCGGCACTGCTTAGGACTAGTAGGTTATTGCTGACCATTGTGTGGGTGCCAAGTGGGAGAGAGGGCCCTTCTTCCTCCTGCTCCCCCAAACAATGTGGGGGTCCTTACATGTGGGGGGATTGCATGGACTCTCCCTCCTACCATAGGCGCCAACTTCTGCTGGCACCGGTGGGTGCCCCGCCCTGACTCCACCACCCCTGCCCTTCCCCCATTCCAACCCCTTTCCCAAATCCCCGCCCCAGCCCCGCCCCAGCCCCGCCTCCTTCCCTGAGCGTGCCACATTCCTGTTCCTCCCCCAACCCTCCCACAGCTTGTTACACCACAAAACAGCTGTTTCACGGTGGTAAGCGCTGGGAGAAGAAGTGGGGACGGCATGCTCAGGAGAGGAGGCGGAGGTGAGCTGGGGGGGGGGTAGAGAGCTGCCGGTGGGTGCTAAGCACCCACCAATTTTTCTCTCCAGCCCCAGAGCACCCACGGAGTTGGTGCCTATGCCTCCTACCATTGGCAGGGAGGGACACAAAGGAAGTGGGGATGGGAAAGGTGTGGTATCTTTTCCCTTCCTTTACACTGGCCTGTGGAGCTGGTTGGTGCACTCATCCTGCCTCCCAGAGCGCTCTGGAAAGGTTTGTTCCTCCCAAGGCACTGTCCGTAGAGTTCTCTCTGGGACATTGTGGCTTTGCACTACTGTCAGCATCAGCTGATGTTCTGTGAAGTCAGCAATCATTGTCCTCAATACCTGGCTCGGTCTGATCTTGTTATACAAGGGAACCCGGAATGGATTCACGGCTAGATTTTGTCCACAAAAAAGGGTTATTTAGGACAAACTAGGAGCTCTATATTTTGCATGTTGGGAAAACTCTGGAGTATCATTGCTTCATTTATCATCTTTCCTTAACACTTTTTCTGCCTGCTATTCTAGTCCTGACATTTTTTAAGAGGTTGGGCCAGAGCTCAGCTGCAGCCTTGGCTTGCTTAGTATAGCTGAGGAGAGAGGGATGCAAAGGTGCCCGTTACACACCCATGGTCATGCTGTGCTTTAACATATGACAAAAGACTCTTAGGAACTGGGGACTAGAGATGGGCAAAATAACTGTAAAGCTTTTTAGATTAATCTTATTTCCAAAGTTGCACAAATATTGCAAAATGGAAGCAAATATTTGAAGTATTGTGTTTCTTCACCAAAAAATGCATATGAAAATGTTTTGCTACTGGGAACACTGAAAGCATGCATGCGCACGCACGCGCGCACACACACACTACATTTTGCATTTATTTTCTTCACATTTGAGTTTCACATTGATTGGCTGAGATTGGTCACAGGGTATCAATTCTGGTTTCCACATTGGCTGATCCTATTCCATGTGACCTGGAGGGCTAGGAGAAGCAATTTGGCCTAATTGTCAGTCAGAGTAGCAGCAACAAGGAATTACCTTTAGATTGCTGCTTCCTGTATTTAAGAAAGGAAGGCTGCCTACATCTCCTGTCAGACATCCAATGTATTAGATAGGTAACCTACCATCACCGGACATGAGAACAGTATGTCCTCCAAAGATTTTGGAAGACACAAGCAGGCCAGTCTTCCCTCTACAAAATATAACATCAGATGGGTTTGAAGGGTCATTGTCCTAGTCATACAAAGGGCTGTAGAACTTGATGGGTTCTTCAGTAGGTTTGGGTTATTATTCAATTTCTGAACCGTTTGAAGTTACCCATGACTAAGTTTATATGGAGGTTAGTTATGTTCAGGCTGATCTGTAGTTGATTTTACACATAGTTTAGCTATAGCATTGCTAGTCTGTTTGAATTTTACCTTTAGCTATGGTGATACTTGTTTACATCGTGCTTTAATTTTATAGATGTAGTTCGACCCTGTTAGTGCTGGGATTTGCATTGTTTTTATATTAGTTCCCCTGTAGTCACAATGTTCAGATGGTGATGCTTTGTGGACAGAATCAGTAAAGCTATGATTATACAGTGGTGAAATATATTAATGGAAACCAGACTTGCAACCAAAAAGGGGCCATGAGTCTGTCTTAACCTGCTACCTGTGGATTTTCTCAGGTCCAAAATTGGGGTTCCCCAAATTAGGTGAAAGCCACTTTTGTCCCCACCTCCAATGCCACATGAGTGCAGCTTAACCAGACTGGAGGATCCAGTCTTAGTAGTTTATTCCTCCATTGTTTTTGGAAGGCCCCAAAACCCTTAACTTTCTGGTATCTCAGTAGGGCTTTGCAGGCTTGGTCCCTAAGCTTAAAATAAAAAAACAGAGGGCATCATGCCCCCACCACGACTATTTATGGAAGGGAAAGCTCTGACTTCCAGAGGCTATTACCTAAATGACTTCTAGCAGTCCCAAAAGTTCCTTTTTGCGGCACACAGAGTCTCACTGAATATTTGCTTTTTGAGCATGAATTGTCCATAGCCACCGAGGCCAGTTTCATCAAATGTTTTCATACTGACAAATATCTGAAGTAGTGTCGAATCTTTCCTGCACAACCAGTTGTGCTAAGCCACTGGTAGACTTGAGGGCCTCTAGGTGTAAAGCAGGACCCACACTGAGTGTGCACATTGAGGTTGGTGATGAGAAAAGCTATCAAGACCACCAATTAAAATTTGGATTTATTATTTAGAGTGTAAAGCGCACATCCTCAATGACATTAGGTGTCTACCTCCCATTGATTTGCCTGTGTTAAGCATTTAAATACTTCTGTGGATCTAGGGCTATATAATTCTTATGTTTGTAGACATGCCTAAGACAATGGGCCTAAGCACTACTGCAATACAAATAATAATAATAATAATAAATAAAATATTTCACCACTGCAGAGTTATACCAGTGTAAAACTGGTTTAGCACTGAAACATCAGGCCATTCATGGGGTTTTTTGTGTTCAGCCTTGTGAGATACATACAGTAGAACTTCAGAGTTATGAACACCTCGGGAATGGCGGTTGTTTGTAACTCTGAACAAAACATAATGGTTGTTCTTTCAAAACTGTACTCTTTTTTATTTGTTTGTTTTTTGTCTCTGCTGCTGCCTGATTGCATATGTCCAGTTCCAAATGAGGTGTGTGGTTGACTAGTCAGTTCGTAATCTGATGTTCGTAACTCTGAGGTTCTACTGTAGTTACTTATATGTGAAAATTTTGCTCGGTGCACAATTTTATGTTTATTCTGAATATTGAAAAAGAATCGGAATAGCATTCCCCATGCAAAGCCTTCACCATTAGTGACAGGAAGACAGAAGAGCATTAGTTTTCATGATGCTGATAACTTTCATTTAAAAAAAAAAAATACACTGCATTGCTAGTTAACCTTCTGTTCTGCTTCTGAGGCTGATTTATATAATCCTATTCAGTTCTGTTTTACCTAAATTGTGAATTTAATTGTGCTGCTGGAAGCTGTTGAATTCTCTTCCTTGTTTTAAATTCTCGTTCATTATCATATGCTACATGCAACAACAGCAGGCATAAAATGTAGAGAAGCCATAAAGGACACATTAGACCTCTTCACAGGTTAATTTTATTTGTAAAGTTATACTTGCGTAGCTCAGAGAAAAACTGTACCTTGTATATGCTTAATCTTTTTAAAGCAAATAGAACCTTTAAGTACACTCTTTGGCTTTGGGTAAATAGAAAAAAGGGATTAATAATGCCACACAGCATAGTAATATTAAAATACATTTTCCAGGCTACACATTTTCCAGATAGCACATGTCTGGACCACAGTCTAAACCAGAGATCCATCTCTGTTTAAAGCCTATGTTATATTTTGTAAACAGCTGAGACGAAGGGAATGATAACCTCGGTGACAAGGCTGGAATGCATCAGAACATCATGAAGCTTAGTTGTCACCACCACACAAAGCCACCAGAATGGTTTCATAATCTCCTTTGGTTTCATCCTGTCAATTTAAGAACACTAAAATTATTATTACAGTTCTGACTAAAGAGTCCGACTAAGATCAAGACCCCATTGTGCTGGACACTGGATATACACCTTGTAAGAGAGACAGTCCCTTCCCCCAAACTAAGGCCACACAAGATTAACTCAATGAACTCTGTATGGTCCCACTAAGTTAACGGGACTATTCAGAGTGCATAAAACTAAACACATGAGAGAGTCTTCAGGATCACAGCATACACAGACAAGATACTAGGGTGACCAGACAGCAAGTATGAAAAATTGGGATGGGGGTGGGGAGTAATAGGAGCCTATATAAGAAAAAGATCCAAAAATCAGGACTGTCCCTATAAAATCGGGACATCTGGTCACCCTAAAGATAGACAATGGTGGAAACCAGAAAGGATTCATTTTACAGATGGGGCACTGAAGCACAAAGACATTAGGTGATTTGCCTAAGTTGATACAATAGGTCTATGGCAATGCTGAGACTATCCTGAGTCCCAATCGAGTGCTTTAATCTTCCTACCATAGGTGAAATGGAAAATCACCCTTTACCAGTGAACATGAATTGTTTATTTAAACTATAATTAATACATATTAAGATTGGACTATTCCTAACTTGTGTTAGCATAGGGTTCTTTTGAAGTAATTTTAGATGTTATGATATTTAATTGCTCACAGAATTCAACAATTTGGAATATGATTTCCATGAGCATCTAATTTATTAAGCTCCATGTTTTCTCAAGTGTGACTATGCCTTGCCTGATTCAGATGGCATGTACTATATCAGATTCAATTTTCTAATGCAGTCATGTAATTTTGCATCAAGATAGGATGCAGTGCGATATCATATGAGACAAAGAATCGTGTGTGTGTGTTTGTTTATATATATATATATATATACACACACACACACACACACACACACACACACTTAAGAATACTAGTAAATTGCATCATTGTACTGTCTGCAGTATTTTATCTGTAAAATGGCAGATACTGGCAAAGATTAATGTGAGTGTTTTAGTCCATGTACTGTACGTTTCCTCTACAATCACTGTGTTTGTTACTGAGAGTATTCAGTAGCTCTCAAAAAGCTATTTGGCAGTGGTACATTTAAATCAGTGAACTACTAGAAGGAGATTGTTTAAATTTTCCATAAGTGCATTCTGGTTTTGCCTTTAAAAAAGTAAGCCTAAAGACACAGGGACAGATCTGTAGCTGGTGTAAGCTGGCATTGCTTAGTGATTTACACCAGCTAAGGGTGTCACCTTTTCAGTTCTGCTGAGGATGCCTTACTGCTCTGGAAATGCAGCTTTTTTCAATGCTATATTCATTTGTCCTATTTATAGGTATATATTTAATTTAAATTTCAGTAGTTGAATTACAGAGACAAGTTGGATGAGGTAATATCTGTTCTTGGACCAAATTCTGTTGGTGAGAGGGACAAGCTTTCTAGCCACACAAATCTCTTCTTCAGGTCAGAACTTTGTGGCTAGAAAGCTTGTCCCTCTTACCAGCAGAAGTTGGTCCAATAAAAGATGTTACTTCACTCGTCTTGTCTCTAATATCCCGGGACCAGCACAGCTACAACTACATGGCATACAGCAGTAGAATTGGTAATGGAAAAGTGCCAGACTGGCAGCCCTGAAGACCTCTCTGTCTACCCCCAGAATCCTTACAGCAAGGACGGGGCAGTGTAAGCATTCCTACACTGCCCTCCCACTGTGTCTCATGTGGAACCACAGCTAAAAGGAGGAGAGAGTAGTTCAGTCTCTATGTTCACTCAGTCTTTTGGCCACTGGGTCGAAACTGCCAAAAAGTGCTGTATATCACCATTTGCAATGGCTTTTGTGACACATGCTTATCCACCAGGAAAGGACTCAGGCCTACCACCATTTTCATGAGAGTCACTGAAGAAACATCAGCTACTAATTATTTTTCAACCCCACCTAAATTAAAATTGGTGACCTATAGGATGGCTATAAAGCCCATTACCAGCCTCCTGAGCCAGCCAATTACAATAACATTTTACATTCAGTAGTTGATATAGCTTCAGCTGAAAGGAAAAACATACCAAGATGGCCTGGCAGAGAGGTGTGCCATACAGCTTCTTATAATAGCCCTTGATCTCATTCATGTCAACCTCAGAACGTGAAACCATGACTCTGTTCAGTGTTTTGTGGCGTGTCCCAGAGCCCTGTTAAAAATAAATCATGATTACGTGGGCATACAAAGCATTATTTTTAAATCACGGTGGTATGTGTTTATTTTGACAACCTGAATGATTTTTCACATCAAAAGGAATTGCATGTTAAACAATTGGGGGAAAATGGACTGTTGCAACATAAATCAAAAATAGCTGTGAATTCATCTGACCACCCCCATTTGAATGAGCATGGGGCTCAGGCCCCAGAACCTACACTGCCTCTGATGCCCTCAGATCCTCCCCTTTCAGCCCCCTGACAGTGTGGAGACATGCTGATAAGGCTCCTTTGCTTTCTGCTGGCCGTGGACTGCCCCTTAAAGTGGGGGTTCTCTAGAGAAGCAGATTTCCCTTTGTGTGTGGAGGTGTAAGTGAAATCTGGCTTGTTTTCAATGTCAGGGAAAGCACAGGCTCTCTATTTATATCTAAAAAAACCATGAGGAGGTGTTTTCTCATCTTAATACAATTGGGTTTACATGCATAGCTCTTATGGGAGTTATGTGAGTAAACTCCTAACCACTGGGATGGGGAAACATCCTCATTACAGTGGCCCTTATGGTCTCATGTGAACTCCAAAATTCTACAGTGATGAGGCCTTATAAGTTACGAGATAGATACAGTGTCCATTGGCATGCTCTTAAAGTTCATTCTGGGTGTAGAGACATTATCAGTTCTAGTAGTATTCCCCATTTTATATAGTGTTAATATCACTGAAACCAAATTAATTTTTTAACTGTGTCCATTGTAGATAGGTAGATGCAGATGAGTTTCTATAGAGATAAAGCCCCGAGCCCTTATACCAGACAGGAAAGTGTATGGAAACTCACTGAATTCTCTTCCCTTTGGCTCCCTCCTGAGGGGCTTTTCATGGCAGGATACTCTGGCCCAGTTTGTCATCTTATATTAAAAAGTTCTCCCTCCCCAAACAAAAGTTTTTCAGCATACTCTACCTTCATTGCCAAGTTGAGCTTTTCTGCAAAGAAAGCTGGTTTGCTTGTGGCACATTTCACTGCAATGAAACAACGTGACGGAATTAAATATGACACATAAGTAAAGCGCACACATAAAAGTGTGGGAAGGGTACTGTCATCAGTGCTGAGTTGGGATTTGCAAGCACGAGGTTAAGAAATACGCTGCCGTTTTCAGGTGGCAAAGTGAAGCAGTTTTCTTCCAGCTTAGAAACATTATTCAGTGAGCAATTAACTATACCAACCATATGCCTAATATTATGATGTATTTTAGAGGGTGTACTTTTCCATTTTTTTTTGTGCCCAAACTAAACCTAGCAAAGGAATAAAGCTAACTGGTGTGTTATGTTTGCACCAAACACTGAGAGCTGGGTTGGGAGTACAGTAATAATATATTTCACACCTATGCAGCACTTTGCATCCATGAGTCTCAATGTCTCCTGGAGCTCTCTGGTGCACAAATGACATGCCCACTTCATCACACCTTAGGGAGAATGCATCTCTTCTGTATCACTGGCCAGATCCACTGGCTGGTGTGTGTGGTGCGAACATGGTCCTGCCTCATCCCTCCCTCCTTTGAAGTGGGATGTGGGCCCAGGAGATGTTAGAAAGGAGATAGCCTTGTCTATCAGCAATTAGCCCAAAGAGTCAATGGCAAAGTTAGAAATAGAATCCAGGTCTCCTGATTCCCAGTCCCATGCTCATTCCACTGAGGTGTGATGTTTTAAGTGAGGATTGTTCAGCCATAGGGTAATCCCCAATGTTGTAGCTCCACCCAGTCTCCCATCATTTGTACTGTGCATGGTGAACAGAAAGTTTAAAGGACATAACAGACATGCGACAATAAACATCTGCCCTGAGTCTTTGCAAAGATATTCTCCTGAGCAGCATCTTAGATGGATGGTTTGTAATATGCTATCAAAATGTAAAGTAAATCAGTGTGGAGAATAAAAACTTTATAGCCCTGATTTTTATTTACACTGGAGCAACTTTATACCACTCTGGCAGAATAAAGAGCTTTAAAGTGAGTTTAAATTACTTTTATGCTTGCTCTTTGCGCCTTTTACACAGCCAGAGCGACGTTAAAGCGACTTTAGTACAAATGAGAATCAGAGTCTATAGGTGGATTTCAACAAAAACATCTGTTTATGAAATGTGCATTTTCACACATTAATTTATATTTTGTATTTATTTGAAACAATTCCTGTTTACTCCATTTTTTTTTTCCAGTTGGACTTTTCAAAGTGTCAGATACCAAACTGTCATGTACAGTAGCTATGCTAGTTTTTAAATGAAACACAGTAGGAGACCAGGATCCCTCCCCATTGGGGAAATGAAAGATAGTTTACTTCTGCCATTCATATAGTTAATATGGAAAGAAGCACAGTTTAGAAGCAATGAGTTACTTGCAGGGCCGGCTCCAGGCACCAGGCAACCAAGCACATGCTTGGGGCGGCACCTGGTAAGGGGCGGCCAATCTTGGGGTGGCGGGGGGCAGCGCGGCGCGGCATTCCGCGGGGGGTAGGGGCGCTCCGGCGCACAGCGCTCGGCAGGGGGGGCGGCGCGGTGCTCAGGGAGGGGTTCTGGTGGTGCGGCGCTCAGTGGGGGCGCTCCGGCGCGCGGCACTTGGCTGGGGGGCGGCGCAGCACTCAGGGAGGGGTTCCGGTGGTGCGGCGCTCGGCGGGCTGGTTACTTGGCAAGGGGGATTACATACCAATCGCTGTCAGGCAGTTCTCAATGTCGCCTTTCAGTTCCAGATCCAGTGCCTTGTTCATGTCATGTTGGCTGTATTTGGTATATTTCTGAAAGACTAAACATGGATATCAAGCTTAGTGAAAACTGGGAAAATGCTATGTTCTTGCTCTCTTTATTTTGTTAAATGTTAGAAAGTTCTCTGATGTCCACCAACTGGAGTAGACAGTTAGCTAACAGTTTGATGATGTCATCAGAGCAGCAAGAGATATACAGTGTAGGAAATAAGCTACAATTTGAAAAGTTTGCAGCAGCTTTGAGTTTCCAACTTCTCACACAGGAATTGATGTACCAGATCACATGATAGAAAGTGTAGTTATGTACCAGGCCCATTTAGCCCAATAGCCAGTCTCTGACAGTGGTTAGTATCAGATACTTCAGAGGAAGTGACAAGAAACCCCATAATAGTTAATTATGTGATAACCTGCCGATATGGGAATTGCCTTCCTAACATCAGTCAGTTAGTGCATTGGATTGTTCCCTGAAGCACAAGCAGTCCTCCAAAAAGCAAGTTAAGACAGATACACATCTACTGCATTTACTTTAGAAGATCCTCAAAATGGGATGCAGTTCAACCCATAATGTGAAATGTCAACTTTATGCACTGGTTATTGTATACCACCATCCAAAATGTGTGTATTGGGAATATATTTCATAGGAATAACTTATTTCAAGCCTTTGCTGAAATAACCTTCTCATGTGCATGTTTCTGTTCACTGGATTATACAGTATCCGTTTACACTGATATAGCATCTGGCTTTAGAAATTGGGGCCCAGTCCAATGTCTTTTAAAGTCAATGGAAAGACTGTTTGATTTTGGTGAGCACTGGTTCACATCCTTAGTTGTTTCAATACTTCTGGCACCTGTTACTCAGATATATGAGAGGTGCATTTTTAAAATACAGTTCCCCTAAGGCAGAAAGCTTCATTCAACCTACCCCTTCGAAGATGTGGGAAGCTTCTCGTAGTAAGGATGGTAATGAATACATTGATATCTGTTCCTTTTCTTTTCTCTCCTGCTTCATATAAGGCCTATTGTAAAGCACAGAAGTTTATATATTAGCCTTATAATGAGACGACCTGGAATATTGTACATCTAATGCTCTCACCCTCAGCCAAACATAGACCTTTGCACCATTATCTTCATCAAGGACTAAGGACATTTCATACGTAATATAGAATGACTCACGTGTCATAAACTTGTACAGATGATTGTTATTCTTAGCTTTTCCCACTGTTACTGCATTATTGGCTAAATTCATAATAGTTTCACAGGCCACTAGACACCTGTGCTTGGCATTCCAAACATTTTTTAACATGACCATTCCTGAGAGAAGTATGCTGCTGTCAGTGTGGAAAGTACAGGACTGACTGGCTTTCTATTGCTGGACCCAAATGTGAAATTAACTCAGATAAGAATTCCACAGAAATAGAATATGGGAAAGCTACACACCATATCTTCCTTTTCTTTCCATGAGGGCCATTAATGGAAAACCAGACTCATCTTCTTCCTTTTCCCCAGCTCTCCAGACATCCTCCACCCACAATAATCACCTGTGGGATGGGACCCCCTATCATGGTTAAATCCATTCAGCAAAGGAATTGCCAATAGTACTCCATTCAGAGCCCAACAATGATGCACTTTAATTGACCTATTGAGATTCTATCGAGTGTTGTAATGTACTCCTTCCATTTTAAAGGATGAATGTGCTGTCCTCTCAGCCGTGTGTGTGTGTGTTTGAAACAAACACGTGCTAGGAAACTGAACTCAGATACTGTAGGATTGAGCTTTACAATGAGGCCAACCAACTGGCCTTTATATCAATTTTGAAGCTCTGAATTAGAGTAGTGATGATGTGATTTTACCTACAGGCATAAAAGGTCAGGATAGGCTGCTATTTCAGTGTTGTTGACAAGGGTGTTTGCCCATGATAAAAATCACACTAATCTAGAAGCTGTACTATGGGAAATGATTGTGGTATTTAAACTTTCATTAAAAAGTTTCTAAAATCTGAAGTAATGACATACTAATAAGCATCAAGGAATCTTGAAAGGCCCATGATTACAAAGGTAAAGCTACAGCTAAAAAGGGAAGTGCTAACAAGTTTCATTTGGCTAGGATGGTGCAGGTGGTTCTTCCCTCCCATGTACTCTTCTTTCCCCTCTCAGAGATTGGTAGATGTATTGTTTTTTTATAAATGAAAGGAAGAGGTCATGGGTAACTTATCAACCACACTACAGACCTCTACTTGCTCATGTAATAACAGCTTTCTCCAAGAAAAGAGACTCCGTCGACCCCTAAACTAATAAAGAATCTTGGGTGGGATAGGGAGGACACCAGTACAGCAGATTATATAATGTCCTCAGCTCGAGTGATTGTGCTTGTTATAATCTATGTTGAGCATGGAAAGAAAACAGACAAGACAAAACTTTTCTCAAATAGAGTGCAGAGCCTTTTCTTACCCTGGCATCATTGTCAGCAAGCTCTTCATTCACACGGCCATCTTCATTACGGTCACCCTAAAAATTTTAATTTTCTCACGTTACCATTTTGTTTATATAACCCTGGAATGAATGACATTTCCCATTACACCATTTTAGCATGAAGTTTGAGAGCACTAAGGTGAAGTTCCAATGGGTAAGTCAATTGCTCTAAGAATGAAATCAAAGCATATGCAAACCAATCGGGATTCCTTTGTTTAGGACCAGACCTGAGTAGTGCCTTACTTCTTGAATAATCATATGAACTTCATTGAGATTCCTTGTGAAGTAAGGTACTATTCAGCATAAAATAAGGGGTGTCAGAATCTAACCATCAGGTAGAAATTCAGACACTGAACTCATTTTAAGATAGACTTAATACATTTCATTCTGATCAAGGATTTTATCTCAAGATGATATTTTAAATCTCAATCCTTCATTTTGGGGGGGAAATTTCACACAGATTGTGACATCTTCAGATCCCTGAATCATGGAGTCTGATACCTGTTGACTTTACAGAAAGATTTTAAATATCATACCCTCTAAATAAATGTTTTATTTAATCTGCTTTTAAATATCTGCATATAGGGCAATTTGTCCACCTTCAACACACTCTGCTTTTATCCAGCCATATTACTATTAAGAAATATTTCCTGATATATAGCGGAAAGTTTTACGTTCATATTTCTTGGCATTGCTTTTTAACTTGCCATCTTCTGAGATTAAATAGTTTCTATGACTTCTATTATTACCTTCAAAATACTTATAAACTCTGATCATGTGAAAAAGTTTAAAAGCAAACAGAGGCCAGTAAAAATCAGGATTTTTCTTGTAACTTCTAGTAGGATGAAAACATTATTCTAAATATCAACTTGTTTAAAAAGAAATTTTGCTCCACATAGTAAAATTTCTTTTTGGGGGATTTTTTTAATAAAGAGTAATAAGCAATAAACAAGTCCCCCATGGTTTCTCTGGCTGATGTTCATATGTCATCTAACTCAACCAAGACTATTAACTCTTTCTTAAAAATAAAGTTTATTGAAAGTATTTGAACATGGCATACCTTGGCTAGAGCAAGCAAAGCCTTTTGGAAGTCTCCAGATGTATCTGAGGCAATGTCTTTTGCAAGATCTCTCTTAAGCTCTACAATAAAATAACAAAACAATAAAAAAAAAATCCCACAATATTTTAAAGAATTCTTCCATTTCATTTATAGAAATATTCCCTCCAGTTCCAAATCTCCAACTTAAATATGTGTTTATCAATATTGGAATTAGTCATTTTGATTTAGGTCCCATCATTATCTTTGTAGGAAGCTATCTTTGAGTAATTTTTATGTGCCCTCTCTAATTTGTTTATTAATAAATTCAGATGAACTTTGAAGTCTGAATTCTGATCCAAACATCTAACCTTGGGAATAGAAGGGGGAGGATGGTTTAGGCCCATCTCTTTTTATAAATTCTTTGAGTCACATTTTCCATAAGGAGTCTGGTTTACATGAGAAGAAGCAGGGGACAGTAAGGCTCTCCTGCTGCTTTGGAGTGAAACTTTTTATGCCAGGAATGGAATTTCTCAGACTCATTGGCCATGGATGCTTCAAAATCACCAACACTAGGGAGAGAAACAGCTTGACCGAACATGCTTTTATTCCTTCCCCAATGATATGTTCTATTCATGTAATTTTACAACCTATGAATTACCTTCCCTGTAGACTCTGTTGATTTCTCTGATTTCCCTGTTGTTCCTTGAAGCCAGAATCTCAATTAAGGTATCTTCATCAGTTCCAAGCCCCTGTTGGAAAATGGTTGAGCAAATTTTGTTTGACCTTATATAACTAGGGAAACAACATCTAGAAGCACAGACCCACATGTGATAACTATAAAATCAATGTCCTTGATTACAGAAGCATAAGTTTTTGGAAGATTATTTCATCTGGGAGCCAATATACAGTAAGCCAAGCCTTCTAGTAAATCAGAAACAATAAGCATTTCACACCATCCTATAAATTATTTTTACTATAGTTCCTCTTTATCATACTTAATGCTACTAATGTCTGAGAGAGGTATTACAAAGACTGAGCAGCTTATAGGTAGGGCTTGCTCTGAAGAAACTGGGTGGAAGGAAATAAAATTCCTTTTTTTAAAAATTAGTAATTTAATAAATGCAATAGGGAAATGACAGAAGTGAAAGAGCACCATTTGTTCAACCCCTGTCAAGGGCTGCATTTGCCACCTGAACTTTAGCTTATGGATTATATTTCCATATGTCTAGGGTTAAATAAGTTTTCTCCATCAGAGTTTTTACTTGGCCTGACTATAACTTTAGTCTTGAAGAATTAGTCCATTCTGCTGCTTTGTGGTAGTGTTATTTTTTTTAAAAGTAAGGAGTGGGGCATTTGTTCTTCTTCTGATTCACCTGGCGCAATTCAGAAAGCATGGAATTTCTACATGGAATTTCTTGTTTCGTCTTCAAAATGAACTGTTCAAGAACCAAATACTGTATTCAAGATGACTGTACACATCAAACGGATGCAAGTAAAATCAGATGTTAACAAACTTGATGAAATAATTATAGTCATGAAGCAAACAAAAGGAAACAATTTAGCAGGTGCAAATCGATAGCTTGGCTTTATTGCACCAGGGTATTAAATAGTTTCAGAGGGTGAAATTAGAACTATTCATGCTCATACTTTTAACTGATTGGTACTTGCAAGTAATGGATGCATCTTCACAAACTTATATAAATAATACAGATGCTACTCTTGTCTGACGCTTTGAATTTATTGGTGTTCTTATTTGGCACTGCAACCAATATTCGAATCTGAATATAATTGCAGAATATAAGTAAGGGTAGCAGCAGAGTTTTTTAAGTTGGGAATTGGGCTGAAATTTTATTGCCATACCTTCATAGCGGCCCTGAGCTCCTCAGCATCAAACTGGGCTGGAGTTTTCAACAGAGCCAGGACAACTTCTTCAAGCTGACTTTTGAGGGCTTTTTTCAAAGCTTCTTCCAGAGACTACAAGGAAGGATACACAATTGTAAGCTGGCAAGCTTTAAAGACCCACAGTTCAGAAGCACCCAGAAAATGAATGAGCAATCCTATTCTACCTCCCTTAGGAAAAATTCACCTTCCATTATAGAGAATCATGTTTTAAACTTCGGGTACTTTGTCTGCTTTTTAGTCATGTTGATGATTCTTTAACTAGCTATTACTAAGTGTTCAGAAGTGCTCTTTCTCATGCATTCTGCACTGAAGACAAAATAAAAACACAGCAAACTTTCCAGTTCTTATAAGTAGCTAATATTGTTATTGTGATAGTGACTTGCATTTGGGTGGGTGGGGGGCTTTTGTGTTTGCCTGGTTAGGAATAAAGAAATTGGAAACCACCCTATTAAAATGGGAGATTTTCCAACAAGCTCGGTACTGGCAAGTGACGTGAGAGATATTGCAAGTTTAGGATTAGTAGTGGATCTTCACATATCCTACATACCAACTCTTCCTAACTTAACTGCAGTTCTTGATATTTCAGTGTGTGCAAAAATTATAACCCTATGCCCACCCCCCAAACAAACCTGTAATAATTGCTTTTTAACAACCTGTCACCTCTTTATTGATACACCAAGCAGGGTACTCTGTTTAGCAACCCCTAAATCAGTGGGGTTGCTAAGGGAGCATTAGATTCAGTAGTCAATAGCTGCTGAATTCTGCTTAGTTTCTGATACTCCACCAGCCACTAGAGTACATAGGTCCCTGGGGAACATGCTTTTAGCATTTTAAAAATCTTTAATGTTATCAAAATTGAAAATTAAATTTTAGTTTTAAAAAGGGGTGAGATGAATCCTAAGGGTCTTTGTGACTTTGAAACTGTGTTTTAATGTAGGCCTTAATAAAATAAGAGAATTGCAAAACTGGGGCTTCCTCTCTGAGGAGGGGTAAGGCTGTGTAAACCACAGTGAGGTTTGCTGAACAGGAAGACAGAAAACCTAGACAAAAAAAGGCACTTTATTAGAACTGTTTTCTTAGTGGTTCCCTGCAAGCCACTTCAGGGTGAGTAACTTGATTGCTGGTTTCTTTGTGACTTAAAGGCTCAATAATTTAGATATGTTGATTGTTTAAATAATATTTCAGTAAAGTTATGGGCTAGACTGGAGACTTTGTTGAAGGGAGGTGCAGAGCTACAACCTTCTCAAGGAGATACAATGATCCCCGAACTCCCCTGAGCACCAGGGCCAGTAAGGGTACAGTCTGTAACATCCACTAGGATGGAGCAGCCTGTGCACCAGACCCACTCAATGGGCTGGTGTAGAAGTGAGGCAGAGCCATGATCCTGCCTCTTCCTTGCTCCTTTTGGAATGATACCCCCCTCCTGAGCACACATGGAAAAATTCCTCCTGGTTCTCCAAGCACAGACATTGTGATTGGAATTGGCTCTTATGTGGGGTTGCCAATTTTGATTGGACGTATTCCTGGAGGTTTCATCATGACATAATATTTAGTTAAATATTAATCTTTAATTCCTGGCAACTCCAGGACAATCCTTGAGAACTGGCAACCCTATCCTTATGCAAGATGCACAAGATTTCTTGCATCCTTCCCCCTGTACACTTGCACAAGGGCTAGCCGTAGCCTGCCCTTTATGTTTGCTTTTCTATATACCATTAGATTGGCAATGCATATAGATACCCAGGATATCATGCTGAGAATTGCTATGTTGGAGCATAATCCTACAAAGTACTAAATGCCTCCAAAATATTAGTGAGAGCCCTCTACTCAGTGAGTCCTTTGGGGCCTTAAGGTGCTTGGTGATTTGCAGGATTAGAGCCTTGAACTTTACCTCAGAACGATGATGGCCATTAAGTTAAAAGATTAATAGCCTTTGCACATCTGAGTGTGCAATGTAATTGCAGTACAACATCATCATTCCCGGCCAGAGCCTTCAGCAACTACATAGAGAAGATTCCCTATAATATTATGTTTTGGGAAGCTAAAACTGCATGGACTGTTAGGACTAGCTGCAAAAATTGAAAAACTCAAGCTGCATATTAACAGCAGCCTTGTTGTTACTGTACCTTTCCTTTAGACTGCTGGTACGCAGCTTTGATCTGCTGGCGTTGTCCATTGGTTCTTTTAGTCAAGATATCAATGATGGTCGCTTCATCCACACCTGAAAGTGATGGAAAACAAATCTTTGTAAATCATTTTCATAATCCTTCCATTTTGCTTGCCAGTATCTCTAAGTTATGTGTACAAATCATGATTTGTACATTATATTCTCTGAAATCTGTCCTGTTTACACTGCTAGACACATTTACATTTATCCAAGAAGAAAATTTAGTAATTAAATTTACTAAATTGTGATTATAGTCAAGAAAGCAGATAAATAGATTCCTTAAAGGTTGTTGAAAACTGTGCTTGCTATGGTGTCATATACAAAGTCACTGAAATGTTCTGAGTGAAAGTACCCACACTAGGCCATAGCTAAACAGAATAAATATTATTAGCTATCATGCTCATGGTTAATTTCAGTAAGTCTAATTGAAAAAGATGTCATATTCTGACCAATGTGAAATTCAATAAAGACAAAAGAGTAATTGAAAGAGCACATAGCACAGCAAATTCACATCTTCTTAATCTTGGGGACATTTATGGGAATCAAATGAAAATCATTAACTTGGCATGTAATAAAATTCTCCTTCAGTTCTCTAAAGATTACATTTATAATATTGCTACCCTTTGTGCAATAAATGCATGAACTGTTAATGCAGCGTTACAGTCTGAAATTGAAACACAAAGTTAAGAAATCAAAACGTTCAGGTTTTTCCCATATGACACATTCGAAATGCAGTAGTTTTGATAACTCGCTAGTCTTTTAGATATGTATGAGTTTTCTCTGCTGAATGCTGTTACCTCTGGTTCTGTCATTTTATTTAAGGTTATTCATTCTCAACTTCCCTGGGGAAAAATCCTAATTCTGTACTTGTATGTCATATTTTTACTCTTCTTACCCTTAGCAGTTATAGCTTTGTCCAATGCGGCAGCATCAGATGATGGATTGAAGTTAGGATAGGTATGGACTGCGGATCCACCTTTTGAAGTTTTCTAAAAGAAACAGAATTTGGTCATTTCACAGAGACTCATTTTATGGCAGAAGCAGCTCATGTGAGTTTCCTAATTGGGAGAACTGTACTACTCTGTACCATTATCAAGGAAGGGAATGTTATCCCTTTGTAACCCTATTATTAAAGAAAGGAAAGCGTAGAGCACAAGGCTATTTAGTTATATAATTACCAGCCCTATCACTGACTTGCTATGACCTTGGGCAAGTGACGTAGGATCTGTTTTTGGTCCAACAACACCAGTGCACCAGGAGCAACCCCACCAAAGTCAGTGTGAGATTAATAGTTACCTAGCTCACAGAGGTGGGGGGAAGCTTTATTAATTCATGTGTAAAATGCTTTGAAATCCTAGGATGAAATAAAATATATAAGTGCAAACTATTGGTATTCAAATCTGTTTGGGTGTGAGGTCTGATAGCGCATTATACTACTACATCAGTTGGGTCAAATGCTAATATCTGAACTTTCATAGAATTAATCATCTGTTCTCTGTGTCTTCAGTCTTATCTCCTTCCTTTTCTCTCTGATTAAGGAAGAAGATACAAGAAGCAAGGTGTACATTGTGATGCATAGGGCAAAATGAACTACCTAATATACCTGAAGTGCTGATATCTCACTAAGCAACTGTGTGGATGGTCTACTTCCATAATTATATCATTATGTGTGTTTATTAACATACACATGTAATTTGGCAAAGCTAGACTAGGGAGCATCGCATGTACTTAATACTATTAAATGTGCACTAGAATCATTGTTGGTAGATGTGGCACATTAAGAGGAGGCACTGCCTACTTCAGTGCCCCAACGTCTGAGACATGTGCCATGATTTAATTTTTACTTTGGCTGCCATTGCGAATCTTTTGAGCCAAAGCAACTGCTCATGAAAAGACTTCCAGGCTGTAATGGTGCAACTGGGGCTGCCATGCTGGTGAAAAGGGAGTCTGACCAGAAGGCCGCTGTGCTCAGGCAGTCCCTGGATGGAAAGGCTGCAGGACTGGGGTTCCACAAAATGGTTTAAACCCACCTTAGCCCACCATCTGCCCCGAACACAACTCAGCCAGCACCGAGGAGCCAGACCAGAACTCCCAACTTCACACTATTACAATCTTTCCTAGGTTCCTTTCCTCTCCTATTTCATTAAGGAATGTTACTTTCCACGTATACTGTGACTTCTCATTGGTGTATCACTTTATTTTTTACTGACACCGACATCCATTAGGTTATCAGAATCCTCCTTGTTGTATCAACGTTTCTTATCTCTGTATCATCAGAATTTTTTAAAATGATGCAGCATATTTCTGTTTTGCAAATCTTTCCGGTATCATTGATGAGACTAGGTCCCAGTATTTATTGTTTGAGATCCCATTTGTTATAATATTCAGTGACCCTTCCCATCCTAATCATTTTTTATCCAAATCATACCATATCTACATGAGAACAAAGAACTTATTTTGATTGAATCAGTTCCTCCTTCACATTACTAGTCTCAGACTTAGTTTCCTATGTTTGTTTGTTTTTAAATTTTCATGGCACTAGGAATCCCTGTGTCCTCTTTAAATGTCATTTAATCCTGATAGTCTTAGGTGTCCATATTCCTTTGTGTGGCAGATGGACTCATTTTAGCTTTGCTTCTTATAGTATCAATGGCTGGCTACAGAGAATGACATTTCATTACAGTAACTGAAATGGTTGCCCCAAATGTGTGTTGGATACAAACTGGTAACTAAATGTTACTGTGTGTAAATAAGAATAATATCTGTTATCTGATACTGGACTTGCCATCATAGACATATGCTAGTAGTGCCTAGTGTAAAATCTTGGCCCCAATTAAGTTAATGAGAATTTTGCCATTGTCTTAAATAAGGAATGATTTCATCCCTTACGTATATAACAAAATACAGATTGCTAAAATGTTGGAATCAATCTGTACTGATGTTTTTAACTGTGTTTCTAAAGTCATTTGTATGTGAAAGTTATACTCTTGGGAGGTTGCAGTACTTACAATGCACTCCTGCTCCTCACTGTCCATAAACCAGGCCTGCTTCAGAAATTCTTGCACCATCGCCATGTTGACCCAAGTTTCTGGAGAGAGAAAATGAAATATTAGAAAACAAAATTTGTTTTTCATCACCTTTATCCTCATGGCATCCCAAAGGATTTTACAAGCAAGAGACCCAAACCTGGAGTTGCTAAACTCCCGTTGACTACAGTGGAAGGCTGAGTAATGTCTGCAAATTCAGGCACAATGAGTTGCAAGTGAATGTGTAAGATATATGTGGTAGCCCTTACGGCATTAAGTAATTGCTCACACACAGCCTTAGCCTTTAGAAACAGCGGAGATCAGACCAGTGTTCCAACTAGTTTGGTATCCTGTTTACAATAGTGGTCAATATCAGCAGTTCCAAAGGAAAAAGCAAGAAACCCACAGAAAAATTTCTTCCTTGACCCCCCCATTAATTAAAAGTTGGCTTCAAGGGTTTGTAGCCTTTCAAAAGTTATTTTTATAATGCTGGGTTCTTCACAGCCATATAAACGTATAATTCTTTTATGAATTCTGCTAAGCTCTTATATACTGTGTAAAAAGTATTCTTTTAGACGCTTTAAATTTGCTATCTTTCAATTACACTGAATGTCTCCTTGCTCTTGTATTATAAGAAGGTGAATTCAGTGCCTAGTCTACCACCTTGTCCATACCATTCTTTACTCTGAATACTTCAATCATGACCCCTCTTATTCATCCTCTCCAGTTTTTAGAGACAAGGGAGTATTTTCTACAACAGAAGAAGAAAATTGAAAATAGTAAATCTCATCTATTCTTTTCCCCCAATCGAAAATGTATTGGGCCAGAATGAATGTGTGGTATTTTATAGCACATTCATGATTCACTTTTGTTTGGCTTTTGGGTACATTAGAACTGTTTTTTTTATTATATACTGTGTGTGATCTGAATTGTTGTTTATCAGATTTTAACTTTGTGGCACCATGAGTGCCTCAATGAGGGAGCTCTTTCCACTGTGTGTGTGTGTGTGTATGTGTGTGTGTAATATGTCTTTCTAATGGATAGGATTTCAGATAAGCATGCTAGAGAGTATTAAACCACTGGGAACAGATACAATTAGTGTTCTCAGCCTCCCACCCACAAAAAAATATAGAATTAAAGGCTGCAGCTCCATCCTTATCCTACTTTATTGTGCCTATAAGGGATTCATTAATAGGGCCTGGTTGAATCCTGCTTTAAGTAAATGGAGACACATGACCATTTCAGGATCAGCTTACATTCAAAGAGTAATTAATGTGTGGTACTCACTATAAAACATAGCACTTGAAACATAGATATATTATAAAAGAGGGGATAGATGGGTATGTAAGCCACACCTAGCTTCATTTTAGCTCAGATTTTTGATATTAAATAAAGGGTTTGATCAGATCCTACTGTAGCACAGTAAGAAACAGTATCTAAATAAAGTATCCTATAGACTTACGTTAGGAAAACAAATCAGACTAGAGGATGTCTGAAAATAAAACTTTTGACAGAATGTATAATGTTGTTGAAGCTGAAGATTTGATTTGATTTTTGCTAAAATCCCCATCACCTGGATCACGTTTGTGTCATTGCATCTCCTGGGTATAACGCTGAGGCTCTAAGATTGATGTATAATACTGAAAGGATTGAAAAGCAATGTGGGATTTGGCGATGTAAGGAATTCTAAGAGAGCTGGTCAAAAAATGGAATTTCCATCTTGTAAGAATTCTAAAATTTTGAATTTTCAATTAAAAAAATAAAAAATGTTTATGGAATGGACAAATTTCAGAAAAAATTCTATTTGGAAATGTCAACACATTTTATTCTAGCCTTATTCGATATGGAAATGTGTTTGCCTGAGCTGCCATGGTACGTAATAGGAGTAGTAGTTTGGGTGCCTCAGACATCTGTTCTCCTCTATGTGCTGGGCTCACACTACATCTCTGGCCATACTACATCTCTCATCAGGCACTAATGTCATGTTACTTTCCTTCTTCACAGTGTCAGTTCAACCAGAATGGAGACCATAGAGCATCATAGGAGATGCTGTTCAGCCCAAGGAGCCAGCCCATAAATGAGAATGGGGGCACAATACACCTGAACTACAACTCTCATGAGACGCCACAGCAGCTCAGACAGACACAGATTAATGTCAAACTGACCTAAAACTAAATGTTTCAATTTGATTCAAGAAACTGAAATGTTTTGATTTGGGGCAGCTTGACCTAAAACAAAATGCACCTCTATCTCGATATAACGCTGTCCTCGGGAGCCAAAAAAATCTTACCGCGTTATAGGTGAAACTGTGTTATATCGAACTTGCTTTGATCCGCCGGAGTGCGCAGCCCCGCACCTCCCAGAGCACTGCTTTACCGTGTTATATCTGAATTCGTGTTATATCGGGTCGTGTTATATCGGGGTAGAAATGTACTTAATTTCATTTTTCCTGATGGAAAATTGCAGTTTTCTATGCAAAATACTGATTTTGCAGCAGTTCCATTTTCCATTAAAAAACATTTCTATGGAATAGAACGTAATGGCCATACTGGGTCAGACCAAAGGTTCATCTAGCACAAGATCCTGTCTTCCAACAGTGGCCAAAGTCAGGTGCCCCAGAGGGAATGAACAGAACATGTAATCATCAAGTGATACATCCCCTGTCAATATTCCTAACTTCTGGCAAACAGAGATTAGGGACACCATCCTTGTCCATCCTGGATGATAGCCATTGATGGACCTATCCTCCATGAATTTATCTTTTTCTTTTTTGAACTCTGTTATGGTCTTGGCCTTCACATCTTGAGCAGAGCAGAATATTCCCAAGCAGAGCTAATTTTAAGCATTCATAATAACTAGTAGGTGAAGGATAGTATATTAGCTTTGCATTTGGAATATCTTCTCTTTTGACAGTATCTCATAGCTTTAGCATCCTGTGTCAAACCTACGGCCACATTCTTGCTACGGATGCCTGCATGACTCACTTTTATTCCAGTAGGAATCTTGGGCCATGGAACAAGCATAAGGCCACCCTACAGTTAGTGAAAGTAGGACACACACTTTTGTCCTATTCATGTCCTATGGTTCAATGAAAAAAAACACAGGCCCATTTCAATGCCTGAATACCTGATTGGATAAATAATCTAAAAGGAAACTTAATTTTTAATCATAAAAATCTTGTGTGGTTGAAAAGGACGATGGTCCCCAGCCTCAGTTCTAGCTGAACAGCTTTCACATTTATGCACCCCTCACCCTAGTTGAGGGCCAGTAGAGCAACCCTAATGTTGGTATTAATTAAGGACCATACCAATAATAAATAGAGCGGTTGCAGTGGCTCTTATGCCATCCCCCATCCTGGTTGCTCAAATATGGGGAGTGGTCAGGGAAGAGGTGTGGCTGGTGGTTCCCAGATGCTTTCTCAGTCCCTTAGGTGACTGCCCTGTGCACAGCAAACCCATGATCAAGAAAGTACAATGGTAACTTAAAACCGCTTTTGCAATACCACTCCTGAGTTGCACTCTGTGCTCCCGAATATGAGCCGTAATCTCTACTGTACCCTAAATGAAATGGGAATGTATCAATCATTTAATTACAGTTAGAAGTTCTTGGGCTGGATTCTCTCTCCCAGTCTCTGACACTCTGTTTCCTGAGAGGCACAAAGGGACTGGAATCTGGCTACAGCTGCCCCACTGAGAATCTCAGAGAGCAGGGGAACTCCTAGTTGGCATAAAGTTGGTGGAGATGGCTTCTACACCAACCATTACCCCCCCCCCCACTACACATACACACATACCCTGGTCTAGAGGTTGTGATGCAGGTAAGGAGGGGCCAGTTAGAGCACAGCTCTGCTCTTCAAATTTTCAGCCAGTGTAAGTCCATTCAGGACCCATAGGCAGTTGCTATAAACCCCTAGGCTGCTCTAATTTCCATCGAGGCTGAGTAGACATGGCATGAGATTCAGGTAGCCATAACTAACTGATTCCCTTTATGGTCCCTCCCTCCTTTGTCAGCCTGATCTTGGTGCAGGAGGAAGTCTAGTCCCTCATTTCCCTTTTCCATACAGACATTTTGGCAAACAAATCCATCCATTTTCTTCTAGTAAACTACTAGCACTTTTTTTTTTTTTTTTTTTTTTTAATTCTACAAGGTAAACAGCACTCTGGCAGGGTTAAATACCTTACTCTGATTGCTCTTTGGTTTGTTCTGTTGGTTCAGAGGGTTAAGAAATAAGTGAGTCTACATGATGAAATTCCTTATCGGCCCAGTTTAAACAAAGTATATTGATTGGAGCAACATGATAGCTTACTATAAGTGATAATAAAAGATTGCAAGAGTGCAGGAAGACACTTCCAGGGTCTCTGAGCACACTCTTGAGAATGAGAAGCCTAATTTAGCAGGAGAAGTGAGTAAGAGAGGATTTGAATTTGCTATCAAGAGAAATGGAGAAGCTGGCTGGACTCTTGCCAGGATCACTAAGGAGAGGTGCCTTCTCCTAAACTTCCCTCCACTCCCAAGCTCAGGCTGGGACTCCATCTAGAAATGACCAAGATGGAAAGGGAGAAAAAGTGGCCAAGCTGCAGGTACCATAGGGGGAGAGACATTTCTTCCTGCTTCTAATAAGTACTTGGAAAGTTATTTGACTGATTATCAGAAGTCTGGCAAGAATTTGTCCCACTATCCAAAAGCTGAATCTCTGTAGTAATATTAAACAGCAGCTAAATACTTTTTAATATTTGTCTCTGGAAACAACAAGAGATTGAATTTGATCTTACATTGTTTTTTTACACTCCATTGACTTCAGTGGAATTACTTGTGATTTACACTGCTGTGAAACTGGAATCAAGCCAAACCTTTGCATACCACATTTCATATGGGGGTTTGCCTCTCCAGGAACTATATTAGATGGACCAGCATGACGGATTTTATAGACTCATTAAGTTGGTCTTGAATAGGGTGACCAGATGTCCCGATTTTATAGGGACAGCCCTGATATTTGGGGCTTTTTCTTATATAGGGTCCTATTACCCCCCACCCCCTGTCCTGATTTTTCACACTTGCTGTCTGGTCACCCTAGTCTTGAAAGAGAGTCTATTAACATTGTTAAACCCTATTAGCAAAAAGTTTTGATAGTGTAGACATCAGAAGTGTTTGTGTACCTATTGTCCATGCCTCCTGTACATTTCTGCCAACACCCAGGAAATAGTGCTTCACTCTTATATGTACCAAAAGCTTGAAAAACCTGTCCTCAGGACACTCAAGAACTACAGAGAGGCAAGAAACAGCCTCACCCTTGGAGAAAAAATTAATGGAAAGTCTGAGCAGACCAAGAACCAGATTCTGCAGCACTTACTCATACTGAGTTGCTCTTATATCAGTGTTTAATTATAAAAGCAGATTGTTTTCATAGCTACCTCATTAAGACTATCACTGAGGTTTCTTTTTCACTTACAGCTGAAGTCTGTGAAACAATGAATACTGTTTTTAAGCAGCTAACTATTGTCAAAGTAAAAGCAGTTTTAAAAAATCATTTCCATATAAGGTATTAGTTTCCTGTTATTCATAGTTTTGCTGTAAAAATAACTTTCCATGGTAACCCATTAAAAAACAGAAACCAGCTAACTCCAAACAAATGTGCTCTCCAATCCTTAATATTTATTCAAGATTTCTTGTGCACCTCAAGTAAAGAAAAATAGTGACAGTTCCAACCTCTGAATGTAAATGCAATACTTTAAGAACTGACCACACCCATTCATGCCTGTGCCAACCAAAACAATCTTCAGAAAACTGCACAAAATCATTTGGTAAATGTAGTACATATTTATTAAAGTTTGCTAAATCAACACAGACCCACAAAGAACTAAAAAATGCATACCTTTTGCTTCACACAGCTAAAAAAGTGTTACTTCTCTGGAAGCTGCAGTCTAGAAGAGAAAAGCCTAAGGCTTGTGATTTTTATAAAGACATTGGGTAACCACACCTAGCAACCAGAGAATATTTCTAGGACTCCAATGATTGGCTGATGGTTGTTTGAACGCTAAATATGGGCTCTATCCAAAACACACACACACACACACACACACACACATGCCTTGCAAAACCATTCACTGGAGTTAACTAAGAGCAGACTTCAGAGTGAAAGAAAGAATGACAGAAATGTTTTGGTACTGCAATTTTTTTTACACTTCTGGGGTCGGTTCATTGAAGTCAATAGATTTTAAACCAGTGTGAGATAAAAAATAAAGCTCAATGCTGAATAAAATCTTAATCCTTTCACATTTTGACACATCTGATTGTACAACTAAAAATCAAAACAGAAAGCAGCAGCACTTTAGTCTGAGGAGTCCGACTAGCAGGGAGTTTGAGAAAGGGATAAGAACAGCAGATGTCTTCAATGCGATCTGGTGGCCATCGACCTTGCCTTCACTGGGGTTGATCTCAGCAGAAATGGGCCAGTATCCATAGCTGATTTTTTCAATCTCACATCTTATTAGGTGCAAAAGTTATAATATTGCCCGTGGTCATTTTAGAGAACCAAGATGTAATAACAGGCAGGTTTAATGGATGTCCCATAAGTGGTATTTTTAAACATACAAATGGGCCTGAGCTGCAACATTCAGATTTAGCTCTGACTTCAAAGTGTGAGGGATTTGGTTCTGCACACAGAGGGACCAGCTACAATGGATAGGCAATTGGTGTGCTGTGCCTACTGCCTATCATGCTGACCTGTAGTGTCTCATCATGTTCTTATGATCCCCTGTCTGTCTGTATCCACCTGTTTCTTGTTTTATTTTTATTTATAAGCTCTTTGGAGGCAGGAACCAGCTTTTTTTTCTGTGTTTGCACAGGACCTAACTCAAGTCTTAGTTCATGACTGGGGCTCCTATACCCTACTGCAATACAAATAATTGATAATAATGCAATTGAAATCCATATACAAGTCTGGATTTTGACCTCAAATCCCTCTCAGATTTGCCAGAGTTTGAATGTTTTCATGTTTGGGTGTGTTCTGTTTTGGGGTCCATCTTTAGTAAGAAAGTGCATGGAAGATGGAAGGGTAAGGATTTTGTTCCCAGAGAACCCACAGTGATTCAATGTTTTTATAAGGCACTAGCAAAATATTACCTAATAGCAAGTCAATCAAGAGAGAAAGAGACATAAGCCAATGCAAAAATTTATGCAATGCAAAAATAAATACAGTGGGACTCAGTTTGAAATGTTCCTTAAAGAAATGTATGGAAAAGTATGAAATGCAACCAAATCTACAATTTGCATATTGGTAGATCTTGTTCATATCTGAAATGAGGCAAACAAGTTTGATAGCTGAGACGTGAACTAAATGAGATGTACTGTCATTAAATTTAAAACAGAAGCTAGAAAAGCTAATATGGAAAGTTCAGATTACCCCCATTATTTATTTCTTTTTTTAAGAATAAAAGAATAAGTTTCTGCCTTCCATCTGGATTGGAGGCTTTAAACCAGAAAGGTGAACAGTTAGTAAAATTAGGTTGTATTCTCATAAACTAGGCCACATCCATAATGCCTCATGCATATGAGATATAAAAATATAGACTGTTGGTTAGAGTGAAGTGCAGTTTTCTTCTGAATGAATTCATTGAAGCATGATTTGCTTTGGCGCTAGAGGTGGCAAGAAAGATCTGGATAGGCTTGGTGAAGGCATTACCCTTCAGAAAGGAGCAAAGATTTTCTGAATAAATCAACAGGGATATATTTGCTAAAACAAGAGTTTATACTGTGAGGTAGGGTGAAGGAATCAAAGATTCATAGTCATTGAAAATGTCATCTAGAACATTCTCCTGCCAGTGAATGACTGTCCTGAATGGGAAGTGATCACGTTCTATCCTTTGTATTTTTAAATGTCTCAAGATTCAAAGCAGCAACCCTATTTTGTAGCAAACATCTTTTCTAACCCAATATTCACTGACTGGTTTAGTCAGTTTTTCCACTTTTTTCCCCTCTATTTCATCATGCTGCTGAAAAGCCAGGAGAGCAAGATTTCAGAGCTACTGAAAGAGACATGCTCAGTCTAAAAACAAAGAAAGAAAATGTGTGTCTGTGATTCCTCTATGGGTGGTCAATGTGCAGTTCCAGGTATAAGAACGTAATGGAATCCCAACATTCTGGTTTCAGCAACAACAGTAGGTGCTGAGCTCTCCATGAGTCTCTCTGAAGTTAACACTGCAACATTTGAGACCCTCTCTACTTAGTGTATTATATTGGTGGAGGCAAAAACATTTCCGTTTGGAAATTCAGAGGCTTGCAACATCCTGAGCTATATGTGTCATTATAACTAAGGACAAAACTGTAAATGGCCTTTTTGTGGCTGTGCACTTGGAAGGGGGGGGGGGAAGTAAAAAGCCACTCCTCAATTTATGGGGCTTGTGTAAGGGCCAGCCAGAATCGCAGTCCCAGTGCTCAGGGAAGTGCAGAGGCTGCTACCAAGTTCCATTGAGGAGCAACTCACCCAAAAGAAGGCAATAAATGAAGATGTCACAGATTACACTCCCGCACCCCAATGTACCAAGAATGCTCCTGCGGCAGCAATGCAAGTTCATTCATGCAACAATTTAGTCCTTAGGATTTATGTTACAGAGGGACCCAGTAGTCTCAATCATGACTGGAGTCCCCTTAGGCTAGCTGCAGTACGGTCCCTCCCCAAGAAATCTCAAACATTGTACCAGTGGCTACTCTTTGGTATCGGAATACAAAAAAGGCCCACCCTTAGGAGTAAATTCTGCTAGTCCTTCATGACAGGACCTATGGGTGGAGGTTTCAGTGAGTTTCTTCCCAGTATACATACCGACTTCCAGCAGCAGCAGGCACTACAGGGAACACAACATTTCTGAAGCAGAAATAAAGTCTGCTGCTGAATGCCCTAGAGCTTTTGTGAATCATTCTGCTTCCATCTGCACTATGTAGGCAGAAGGGCTTGGGGAAATTCCACTCATGCCATACAGCTCTGTTTCCCTTCCAGGAGTCCCATTCCTTGGGGTGGGGAGAGCAGAACTGAATCCTCAGTATCATAATCACTTAGCACCAACTTAGACACAAATGAGTGTAATTTTGAATGCTGTGTATTTGGTTGTATGCCAATATTATCTGTGAGAATAGTGTGTGTATTAGATGAGGGTAGAAATTACAAGAGAGGGAGAACATTTGTGTTTCTCCATCTAAAACTTGTACCATGACAATAATGCCTCATTCTGTATATTGCAATTTATAAACAATCCTAGAAAAGGAGTCTTTGCACATGTTATAACATCTTCATTCTAGAAAAGAGTGATGATACAGTTAACCAACCAACAAGTAATCTGTAAGACAAATTATTGCATTTCTTTGTGGCCGTGCTGACTGTACAGTACAGCTCTGTAGTGGTGACTCACGACTCCAATTTCAGGAAGACGATGAGTCAGACAGCTCCACCCACAAAAAAAAAGTAATTGCAAACAGCTACTGAGAGAAAAGCCCAGCAAAATGCCACTGTTTTGATTTCAGTACTTTCTGCAAATAGGAACACAAGGCGATGGGACATTATAGTAAAAAAGAGGAATAAATGCTGGATGGAAAAGTGAAAAACTCATTAAATTATTGACAGAGCAAAAGAAAAATAGTGGCCTTGGTAAAATGCCTGTATATGCCTCATCAAATATTCCCCATCTATTAGTTCCTATTCTTACAGCCCTGTAGTAAATATTTCTCCATTGTTTCCATTAATCATAAAATGTCAGCAATAAACAGAGAGTCTCTGGGCCTATTCAGTTTTATTCCTGGCTTATTTCAATAATACAGAATAAAGTGGTCTGAGAACACAGATGATACATATAGATTTTCAGCTTTTGAAAATGACTCTAATTGCCATGATAATTAATATACAATGAAAGCATTCCTAGTAGAGAGGCTGGAAAACAGAAGTTTTAGCCATAAACTGAAACCTTAAAATAAGAACATTAGTCCCATGTTACAGGATTCAACTGACTTTCCACACAGTAAGTAATTAAATCAGCAATAGATAGCCCCTTTAATTTGGTAGCTTCGTAGCTAGAAATAGTAAATTTGTCTGATACTAGGTGTAACTGTAGACAAGAAAACAGAGGACTAGATAGCATATCAGGTCTCTATCACATCTAGTGCTAGTTTGTGCCTTTAGACCAGGGGTGGGCAAACTACGGCCCGCAGACTGGATCTGATGCTGTTGGCCTATATCAGCAGCAAATTATAGGATCCCGGTGCTAGCTAAATCTCTGCTGACCAGCATGTTGAGGAGGACAGGGGCTTGGTTCCATTCATTTTCCACCCAGCCTTGCCCACTCTCTACCCATTTCCTGCCTACCTAGTCCAAGGTAGGGGTGGGCAGAAAGTAAGCAGGTTCACAGCACCCTCTTAGTATTTTATACCCAGACCCAAGGTCTAGGTAGCCCTCGCAGGGACTTGAGGGAGATTCTCACTCTGCATAGGCATATAGTCCAAGTTAGAATTTAGTCCTTAACTTTTATTATGGGGGGGTGGGGGTCATCCTAACTATAGATTACTCTCTGCAGGCTATTCTTTCACTCTAACCAAACTTCTAGTGGAACTATACTCCTGCCTGGCATGCATAATACTTTCTGTGGGACTAGAGTGTACGGGGGAAAGAGTGAGAGTTCCAGAGAAATGAGGAGGAAAAATGCTTTGTCTTTCTATCTTTGTTATTCTGAAGTGAAAAAGTGGTGTTATCCCATGTTTGTGAGAGGAATAACTGCTCCTTACTCATCTGTCTATATGCCAGCACTACTGTATTATTTAAAAGGGCAAGGAACCACTGCACTACAACATTAATTAACACTAATCCTCATGGTGACATGTTTCAGAGTGGTAGCTGTGTTAGTCTGTATCAGCAAAAACAATGAGGAGTCCTTGTGGCACCTTAGAGACTAACACATTTATTTGGGCATAAGCTTTTGTGGGCTAAAACCCACTTTTTTTCATGTTCTCTGTGTATATATATATCTTCCTACTGTATTTTCCACTGCATGCATCCGATGAAGTGGGTTTTAGACCATGAAAGCTTATGCCCAAATAAATTTGTTAGTCTCTAAGGTGCCACAAGGACACCTCATTTTTTTTACTAATCCTCATGATTCACTTAATTGCATTCAATATATACTGGACCTTAGATTTCTAAGAATATGAAGGTGTTCTCTAAGTCTCATGGTAAAGCACAATTTGGCCATCAAGGATCACACAAAATGCTAGTGAAATTTCATGTATTAAAAGGAATAAATAATTATTAATAATAATTAACTAAAATCACCCATTTCCATAACAATATGGGCTATGACATGATTGACAATTATCATCTTAGAAACTAGAGGTGAAATCCTGGCCCAGTTTAAGTTAGTGGGATTGTGATGGGGTGTGTACACCACACATGCCCCAAAAGAGTTAATATGGGTCTGATAGGCCAGTTAACATACCTGGCAGCAATGTAATGAAGCCCAGCTGGGGAGGGACTGATTTTAAAGCCAGGAAATTTCTAGCACAAAGCGTTCTTTTTGATTTGGGAATTGCAACAAATAATATAGCTAATAAGTGCAGCTGGGAAATTCATAAAGAAGACAGAATGGGAAGTGATCACGTCCTTATGCTTATTGAGTACCAAGGCCAAGGAAATGTCAAAAACACAAAAAGAATTCCTGGCTGGAATTTTCAAAAAATTGATTGGTGCCTTTTCAACTTTAAATGTTAGAATGTTTATGTAGTAACTGCACAAGTGACCACCTAGGAGAATTCTATAATGACATCATAAAAGGAATTACAGCAGCAGTGGATCTGACCATCTACAAAATATCACACTGCCCCCAATTTAGAAATCCGAGTCCCAGGTGGAATGAGGATTGCAAATAAGCAATGAAGGTGTTGTCAGTTGTTGTTGGCTGCGTGTGTGTTCTCTCTGTGTGCTGTGCCAGCTCTGCAGGTGCAGCAGCCCTTGATCAACCTGCCCAAGAAGACTCGGTTCAGTAGCAAAGGCGCTTGGCTAGATTTATTGTTAACGAAGCACAATCCTAGTGCCCCAGCTCAATGGTTGCAGATACACTAACACATGTAACCTCATTACAATGGACCAGCTCAGCAAGGACTTTCCCCTCTTCCCTTGGCCAGACAAAGATACCCCCTCTGTGACCCTTCTTTTATACACTGATACAAACAGGTTACGGATGGCCACTCTGATATGGTTTCTCAGCATGCTTTACCTTGTACCTGTTGGTTGGATCAAAACATCTCTATCCATCACCCTGTCATCCTGACCTTACCTTTAAAAGGGCTCTGTGGGTCCCGGTGCCACCTTCGGGGAGTGTATTTATAACCATAACTTACTACTGGGATGTTCATCACAATCCTTCTGGAATGTGCTTATGCAAATATCCAGTGCCTAGCACTTCTTAGGAATGTTTGTGTTTTTACAACACCAGCCATGTTCTTGCCAAGTTCATATTCCAGACAGTGAACCTGCATGCAGGCATGTTTTGTAACAGGGCCTGGCTTTTGCTCAGAGCCTGACTCTTCCTAACTTTGCATTATATCAGCAGGGCCTGGCGTTCGGGCCTTAGACCTTATACCCAGCCCCTTATACCAGGCCTCATGTCTCAGGCTCTCTCTTTCTACTACATAAGGAAAGAAATAAGACATACAACATGCAAAACACACAATGAATAGTGAAGATGGAAAGAATTATAAAAGATATAAGGTGGTGGCACAAAGAATTGTCAAAAAGACCAAAAAAAGAAAGTTGGAGAAATTTCTGTGGGAAACTGAACTTGGAAAGATCACATCGATATCATACAAAACTGTAAAAATAGGATGAACTTACATAAAAGTGTAGCTGGAAACGGGGTGCAGATAAGAAGGTATTGATGACGCATAGAGCATTGAGCAGACCAGTTTTAGACTATGGATGCCAAACTTTTGGATCAGTCTCAAAAACAGCTTTTTAGGTACAGCAAAGAAAAACCTGTGGCTGGCCTATGCCAGCTGACATGGGCTCACGCTGTGAGGCTGTTTCTTTGCTGTGTAGACTTCCACACTTGTGTTGGAGCCCAAACTCTGGGACCTTCCCCCCCCACCCCCCCCGGCAGGTTTTTCTTTGTTGTGTAGATAGACCCTTAGAAACTTCTAACTTCTCCAGGCCCAAGTTCTGTGATTGGCATGTGGTGCAATGATAGCATTATGCTGCAAATAGCCAATGGAGAAGCACCTATAAATATAAGGATGAAATTATTAGATCTAACTTTTTGGCCAAAGGTAAAAGGGAGTTGTGAAAACAGAAATACAAAGCAGATCTGTGAAGGTTGCTGGGAGCTAAGCAAACCAAATTATATGGATTACACACACTTCTTCATACTATCAGGGTCAAAGAATGGGTAAAGGAGACTGTAAAAAAGAAAAACGGAGAGAACTAAAAGTTTCAGTCATGGGAAATCAAATTACAGATGGATTTGGAATTGTATGAAAAAACCAAGGGTAGGAAAAATATCACAGTTTGATCAATGACATTTCTGAATTTATTTTATGAAAAATGAGGCCAGTTTTGCCAAGTTCATACAGATGGATCAAAAGATGATAGTATGGGTAGAGTGTGACCAGCCTTCTGTCTTCCTAGTTTTGGAATCCAGAAATCTAAAAGGCTATTGAATTATGTGACCTTTCAGATGGCTGAATTAATGGGGATAATATTGGCACTAAGCTGGGTAAGTACGACTGGCTGCAGCTGCAATTTTATCTGATTCTTTGTCAGCATTATGACAATCAGAACAGGGACTTTAGAAAGCAGAAATGACATAGTGAAATAATGTTCCTAACTAGGGAAATAATGCAAGCAGGTATCTGTAACAATAGAATGGGTTTTGACGTGGATCGGAATACCTGGAAATGAGATGGCTGACAAAGCAGCAGAACATGAGGGTATTAAGGTACCTTTAGGTAGACAAGAATTTAAAAGTGTGGTCACAAAGGAGCTTGTGAAGGAATGGCAAGAACTATAGACTAAGGAAACAAAAGGACAAAGGTTTTGTAATGTATGATCAAAAATCAGACTATACTATACTCCATAGTCATGACCAAAAAATGAAGTAATAATTTTTAGTGTGTTAACAAGTCATTGTGCCTTAAAAGATAACTTAAACTTATTTAAAAAGACATAAAGACGAGCTGTGTAATGTGTGCAAAACCAAAGCAACTGTTGATCATGTTCTGTGGCATTGTGGGCAATGTTCTATGGTAAGAAAGTTTCTTTATGAAAAATTGAGTCAGCTTGGAATCAGAGACTTTTCCCTAAAGGGATTAGTGAGAATGTCAGGGAAATGGAATGGTGCAGAAAAAGCCTTGCTCTGTTTCCTTAAGGGTACTAGACTGAGTGAAAGGAAATCAATATATATAAAAACCTTGGCTAAAAATGAAGAAAGTGGCCGTCATAGTTTTATATAAGGAGGCTGCTGCGCCAGAAAACAAAGACAAAGACAGAGGGCTGCAGGGAGAGAATCTGCAGTCACTCTCTGGGGGATAGAAGAGATAGAAGTGGTCCAGGGAAGCAACAAGGAATCTGAGGGAGTAGACTTTGGCTGCCAGTTACAGGGTCCCTGGATTGCAACCCAGAGAAGAGGTTCTAGATCAGGTTTGTAGATACTGTATGGGCCCATTTCTGCTCCCTTGAACTTGAAATCAATGGGACTACTTGAAGAGTAAGTATGTATACATTCAGTATGTATAAGGGTGTCAGAATTGGATACTGAAAGAATTAGGTACTGGATTTACAGAATGTGTAGGTCTATTCATGCTACTATATTATATGCCTACTCTGCCAATCAGAATGATGATTTGCTGGAAACCCTAGCAAATATTATATGCAGTGGTAGAACTGACAGTGACAAAAAGAAATATTGATGGGAGAACCTGGCTTTAAACAACAGAAGAGGTGGGATATTTTTTATAGCAGAAGTTTTCAACCCATTTTTCTTTGTCATTGTCTGCTCTGAAGGTATTCTAGAAACAGCTGAAAAATGGGTTCTAGACAGGTAGGCACAACAAGTTTATAAAACTTCAAGAGAAAACGAATAATAAATAATTGCTACTGGGCACTAATCTGGACTGGGCTCTTTTGGGAAATAAGAGACCTCTTGTGACAGCTACATTCCACTGGAACAACGGAAATGTCAAAATCAAGAGTGAAAATCTTGTGCACAGGAAACAAAGCTTTCTCAAGAACTAGCCCACGATTGTGGGACTCACTTCTTGAAGAGGTCAACATAACCTCAAACCTCACAACAAACAACACAGCCTATTTCTTTGATGGAGCCTTCCCTCAATAACGCCACCAAAATGATTGACATATAAAAATTGAGACAGACAGACAGAGATTCCACAAGTAGAACTACAGCATTTTCAGCCTGCCTCCATGTTAACTTAAGTGTCTGTTCCTCATTTGAAATTTAAGATATCAGATCTCTTGTGACCTTCAATAAAGAATTTGAATCAAGAATACTTTTTCCACAGATCTTGATTCATGTATTAAACAGAATTTGCTTGTTGTTAGGCCAACCAAGATAACAGAAATATCTCCTGTTTTTATAATTTTATAATCCTTACTCCAGGAATACTGGAATACTTGGAACGATATTTTTGCTTTGAAGAAAGGCACTAAAGGTGATACCAGGGTTCAAAAATATGAGTCTTTCATGAGAAAAAAATTAAAGGAGTTGCATTGATTTCATTTAGAAGAGAGAAAACGACCAGGGTATTTAACTAGAGATGGGTTGTTTGGATCTGGATTTAACTCCAAATCTAATTTTCTCAATAGTACAGGCACATTTGGATTTGGCATTGGAATTTCTCCCATAATAGAAATTGCCCAAGGCATGCAGTTCAGATCCAAATCAGGAATAAGATCTTAATTTCCTCAAAGGAGAGAGGTTCAAATGTGGTATTTCAGATCAGACTGAACTCTAGACTTAATCAACCCTCCAGGGATTACTTATCCCAGGGGCTCAAAAATATTATCAGAACTGTTATTAATATTTTAACATCATCATTGTGATTAACACTGTACCAAAAGTAAGACAAGGTTCTTGACCCAAGAAGCTTGCATTCTTCTAATTGACACCAATAGTGCAGTTTGGACACAAAATATATCAAACAGTACAATGTCCAATCTCAAATTGGTGTTGATTTTTAATTTTTTAAAACATACCTAAGTGATTATTAATGAAAAACTTTATGAAACCGGGAGCGTTTTCAGGAAAGGTTTTTGTCTTTTGGCAAACAAAAAGATGGAGACTGTTCCAAATATAAGGGTCAGCACAAAGAAGAAAAGAAAGAGAGTAAGGAAAGAATACAAACGGAGTGTGTATCCTGCACAGTCTTTTTATTTTGTTTTGACAATGGCTAGCACAATGGGGGCCTGGTCCCTGACTGGGGCTGTTTGTCACTACCACAATAAGAGTAATCAAAGTGAGATAAAAGGAGCATAAGGGAAAGTTGGAGCTGCGTAGCCCATTATTCCAGAAAACCTATTAGTAGTGACTTTCTATGGAGCCTTAAATGTTTACAAAATATATTGGATTGAAGCTTCTAATAGCTTGTGTTATATAGAATTCGGGGGGGGGGGGAGGGGAATGAAAAAAATTAGAAAATTTCAGAAATATTTGTTTTGTAGTTTTCAAAAGGACCTGATTTACTCAAATACTCAATTTTCACTGTTTCTGCTTTTTCCCCCTCCTTCCTTCCTCCCCACCCTCTTATCCTTCCATTTTGCCTCTTAAAATGGGGGAAGGGGAAGGAGCAAAGAAAATCAAAATCTGAAAACTTTTTTTCTTAAAAATAAAATGCAGAAATTTTCAAAAAGTGAAATGTGTGAAAAAAAATTGTTTTAGAGATTTGTTTAGAGAATTGTTTTTTAGTGTGAAAAAAAAGTTTTCATTTGAAAAAATTCAAACAGATCCAATATTGTACTTTATTCGTCTCCTTCAATTCACACCCAATTCAGATGTTACGAGATATTACTTGAAATAGGCCATTTTGCTAATGGAATGGTCTTGTGAGTTGTATCGTGTATTAACTTGTAAGTAGACTCCAATCAAAAGTTTATTCTGTTAATTATTGACAATGAATCAGTTTCAACAATAAAAAACCCACCCTCTTTCATATTACGTTATAAAGTCAAACTTCTGCTTTTGTTCCTCTGAGTCACAAAGGTGGGGCAGCAGAACAATAGCGGCTATCTAAGGATGCTTGAGCCATTCTGCCTGCCCTACCTTAGGATGGTTCACAAAAGGCTGGGAGCAGCACATTTTACAGTTCTCCTTACCACTGTTCCAGAAGGGATTAATTCATGCATGCTTGCCCCAGTGCTTGTTACTGGACAGCAGTATGAATACAGAGGGAGAGAGGGTCTGGGCCTGGTCTTTCCCCAAGATGACTGAATATGCCCCCCATAGTAGCACACTGTCAGGTGCATTAGCTGGGACCATGATGCTTGTGAGTATGCTAAGTCTGCATTCTGCCCTGATCTTTGTCAAGTGCATGGGGTTGAGGGGAAGGGCAAGAGGCCTCTGTACACGCTTTCCCCACAGAGCACTTTTGCAACACAGGGAAGATATTTGCTCTAAATGTAATACCAATTTCACACATTACAAAAACATCAGAAGCTCAAAAGCCATTTCAGATAAACATGTGCAAGCTTGTACATTTATCTGAACCCTTTTTTATCTGAAATTTGGACTTGAAATCACCTGAAAACAAGCTGTCTCATGAAATATTCAGTGCTTCCTGGTTTCAGCAGGTGTGGAACTGTGGCAAGAATATCATATTTCACATTCTTTCAACAGAAATTAGACAGCTCAGACCTGCAGAAGATATTTGCAAACTGAACATTTCTAAACCTCAAAAAGATTTGAGTTTTAAGTGAAGGTTGCAGATTGCATTGATTGCATCCAAAACAGTTCATCAATCACTGATAGTTTAAATTTCCTCTTCTATAAGAATTTAGGGGGCATCCTTTATTTTGCATTGTTTTCACACACTTTAGAGCTCTGTGTTGTATACTGGTGCTTGGGCAGGATGAGAGCTACATATACACGTGAGAAAGAAAAGAACATAAAAGAAATTCTCAACTCAGTTGTTACTTTTCTTAGGGCCGGATTGTGATCTGCCATTCTCAAGTACATGGGGTTGGAGGTCATGTTAGACACCTCCCTAACAACTCTTGCATGGCCCACACAAGGGCCAATCACAATAGCAATGCCTATAAGCAAGGACTGCCCACTCCTCCTTTCGTCAGTGAGAAAATTGCCTGAAAGGATGCAGGAAGAGGGCAGGATATGCCTCCACACACTCCTCCCACAAACTTCCAGACTAGGGCCAGAACATGGGAGAGGAGCGTAATCTACACCATCTGAATGGTGTGCACCCTTTTTGTATGCCAATGAAATTGGGGAAAAAGGCTCAGTCTCTGTAATTTATCCTTCAGGGCAATGGTGCTCTATGCTGCCCCATATATAAAGCAGTGTGTAAATCACCACTCTAGGCCTTTATATGGATTTACATGCTTTGAAGTATATAATGTGTGCTTGTGTATTCTTGACTTTTAGCCTGGTCTGCGGCACAGCAGGTTTGGGCTGTATTTAATCATTAAACTAACCTCCCTGAAAAAGCAGACATTTGTAGCTTTCAGTGTTAGTAGCTATACAAATAAATGTAGGTAGGACAAACCATCAGTACTAATTTCCTTAATGGCGTGATCACTGGCAGAACAAGAAACCTGATCCCCATCAAAAGCACTTCTTACTTTCCACTGAAAACAGTATCCTGTTCCCTGGCAAGGCTCTTGCATTTTTTGAGATCAATATGTGCCTAATGCAGAAGTCTGACATATAGTAGATTTAATTTTTACCTGTGTGGAGCCAGTCTCTGATCTACAGATTGTTTACTATGGATGAAGGTAAATTTGCTTTCGGGTATTCTCTATTGAAAAGTGGTAAAATGTTTGCTCAGTAGAATTACAGTACACAGCTTCCTGGGAGCACAAGGGGTGTGCAAAGCAAATGTTATTTAACATATTTGATTGCTTGCACATGGAAGCTGAGTGCAGAGCTTGAAAATGGACTTACTACCTACTCTTCGCTTCTTAGGCTATACAGCTACAGACAAAGTTCAGTAAAGCTAAGATGATTTGGATTTCATAGCTGCTTAAGGAATGTTCAGAAAGAGCTAAATTGTCAGTGTAACAAAAAAAAATACGCACTGAAAACTGTTTCCGCTGATGGAGATGTGAAAGAACCAACAAACCTAATAATCTTGCTAGAGTAAGAATGTTTGTGTTTAACCTTTTATAACTGTCCTGGTGGCTCACAGTTTTACTTTTGGAAGAGGAGAGGTTGTGTGTTGTTTTCAGAAAGCTTGAGCTAGTGAGAAGATCACAAAAACAGAGCCGGATCTCATGACTACTTCAAATTTCCCATTATAAAGCCACTACTTGATTTGCAAATATTTTATGACTTTATTAAAGGTAACAGTATATATTGTGCATCTTCCTTCTTCAGTCCGTGCTGAAATCTACACAATGTCACACCATTATATGAGACAAGCCTGTTATATTTAAAGTGTGGTTTAACAATTGCAAGTTGTTAACATCTGCAAAAAGAGAGGTTAGGAAACGTAGGGTAAATATTCTGAATGTTACAGTGATAAAACCCCGGCTAAAATTAATCGTTTGCTTTAGATATTTGTAAAACATCGTCATTCACAAGAAAACAATCTTTTAATGGACTTTTTTTTAAAATTGGCACTACCAAAAAAAATGTAGGTATTGCCTCTTTTGAACCTAGCAACTAGCCAAAGTTTGGGGCCCAGGGGATGCTCCAGTTGGAAGTATTAATTGGTGATAATCAGTTATCTCTGATGCAGTTTTGTTTGTTTACAGAGAATTTACAAAGTCCTGTGTCCCTGAACACAAACGAACAAGGAACAAAAGGAGCAGTGTCTTAGCTTACTGCTCAAGCCTTTTTAGTCAACACCAGACCCAGGGTCAGATTGTGCTTACAGGCTCCTGCTTGGCTTTTTTCCCACTTTTCCTCTGCCTCTCCCTGTTCTTGTCTGTGACCTCAGTCTGTGTGTGTTCTCTCCCCCCCGCTCCGCCCCCCCCCCCACACCCAAAACAATACTCATCCCAAAAGAGGGTGGGTTCACACCTTTTGTCTTAGGCGAGACTTATGTTTACAGTTATATTAATTGAAGGGTGAGTTCATCGCCATGAACCTCACTGGGGTTTTAAGGCAACAAGGTTTTACTCAGCTCAGAATAGACTTTCAAAACAAACAAAAATTAATTAAACACAATGGGACACAGGCATCCTTGGTTTCTAACTCCACTGACTTAAGCAGACTTACATTACGAATTAATTTGGCCTGTTCATTTAGAGTAAGGGCTTGTCTACATGGAAACTTCTGTACGGCAAGACCAGATGTGAATCCGCCGTGCACTAGCCTGCTGTGCACTAGCCTGCTAGGCACTAAGTCACTGGGTGTTCCCTGCTGTTTTACACTAAACGTTTCATAGTGCACTTTCACCTCTGCAGCGATACATCAGAGTGCACTACAGCATTTTTAGTGCACTATAGCTGGATTCACACAGTTAGCGTGTGGCCAGTTAGAGCGCTGTAGAATTATTTACACCCCGCCTTGCCATGCAGTAAGTCTCCATGTAGACACACCCTAACCAGGTCTATGAAAACAGAAATGTTTAAACAAACTAATAAAATAAACCTCCTTGTGAGTGAAATTATAAATCCATCTATTAGACTAGGGAATTGGACAAATAAGAATATGGAAGGTAAAAGAAGAAACACAGGAAACAACTAAAAAGTAAGCGGTTATTAAAAAAGAGAAACAAAGTTGGGCCTGATTCTGATCTCAGTGATGACAGCAGAGAAGTTACTCCTGATTTACACCAGTTGTAAGCAAGAGGAGAATTAAGCCCATTTATTTTTCAGTGTGGTGCAAATCCTGTCCCCTATTTCTGTGTCTGTGGAGAAGCAAGATGCAGTGAAGCTGGTGCAGTTCTGCTTTGCAGGAGAAGACTAATAAATAATAATAATAATTAATATAATAAAAACCTAGCTCTTAGGGGCAGAATTTGGGAAGCCTACACAAGGTGTCACTTGATGCCCCATCAAAATCTTCAGAAGCACATTCTGTTTACAAACTATTCTGCTTATATATTATACATTCCATGCTTGATCCCTCCCATGCATTTTATTATTAGGGATATTTGCATGAAAGCTAGAGCTTTGTTCACTAGTTCTTATGTTGCTGCTGCATACATCTCACCTGAAGTTATTAACTTGTTTGTAACATCATAATCATTTGCAAGGCAAGTAATTTTGTTGTCAGAGGGGTCTGACATCAGGAGGAGAATATGAACTAGGAGCAGAAAAACTTTTCTATTGATTTTAGTAAATGTTATTTTTACTCGGTTTCCCTTTACCGAGCTATAACTTGATATTATAACATTCCACATAAAGCATATAACACGTGGCTCATGTATAGCACAAAAATGTAAAACATTAACTTCAAAATGTAGGAAAAATAATTGGTTTAAACAAGAATCTTGTCTAGAGGTGGTCAAACGTTTTCAGACAATTTTTTGCTGAAAAATATAGATTTCAGTTGATCAAAACATTTCATGAATTCATGATGAATTTTGTTTTTGTCAAAACATATTCTGGAAAAATTTCATTTTGACATTTTGGAAATGAAATGTTTCCGTTTTTTATTATAAACAACTTTCTGGTTTGAAATAAACTTCAATTTCATTTTAAAAATTTTAAAAGGATAAAAAAGACAAAAGCAAAGCAAAACATTGTTTCAGGTTGAAAAAAAAACATTTCTTTGAACCTGAAACAAATACTTTGGACCTTTTTGGTTTGCTGAAAAGTTAGAAAAAAAAAATCATTTCAGGTAGCCCTGAAACAAATGGTTTGGCATTTGGCAAACAATTGGGAATGGTTTGGCCAGTGAACTGAAAAATCAGTTGTTTGCATAGGTTTGCTCTTGTTCTGCTCACAAATATACTTTCTTTAAATAAATTTTGCTCTGCAGCATATGAACACTTAAAAATAAAAGGTTCTAGCCCAAATTTTCAAAAGCAACTAGTAATTTGGGGGGCTTCAGATTTTGGATGACCATCTTGAGGCCTTAAAGGGGTCTTATTTGTCAGATGGCACGTGCTCAGCACTTTCTGAAGATCTGGACTTAAGGTGGCTCAATTTGGGCACCCAACAATTGAGGACTGTTCTACACTGCCCCACAGTTTGGACTCTGGGGCTGTGATTAGCAGTGCTTCCCAACGTGCACGATTACATTAATACAAACTAGGAATGTTTTAGTTTGTGCCCTCAGCATCCACACAGGAGACTTACAGCACAGCATTTTGGTGTGCACTGCTATTTGCACCCCGTAGACTGAACTGTGGGGCAGTGTGAATATGTCTTGTGTCACTCAAAATCACTAGTCACTTTTGAAAATTTGAGACTGTATGTTTATGCAAATGTTGCTGAGGGAAAAGATAATAAATAAGTAAAAGAGTCAGACTTAGAGCCTTTCACAGGCATGCAGGTGCATAGGGCCAAGGAAGAAGCCTTCCCTTCCCTTGTATGGCTGCACCACAGCCTATAACAATAGCAGGTCTGTTCACACCTGCTCCACTCCAGGGAGCAGGATCATGAACAGGGAAGAGGAGGAAGAAGCATGATGCCACTCCCCCATGGTTCGTCAGATCAGCTCTGTGGGCTGACGCAGAGGGGAACAATCTGCTCCATCCTAATAGACAGATCAGATTGTGAATACACTGTAACACCCCAACACCCACATGCTCCCCATTTCTATAAATAAAACATTTAAAAATGATACATACTACTCATCCGTTAACAAGCAATTTGCTTACAAGTATCTATATTGCTAAATATGTCAAAGATTGCAGATAAGAGGCACTTGGGATATTAATGCATTATTTCATGCTTGAACTCTCAGGCAGCTAAACCTAAATAAGGCAGGCATGAGACGTTTGGGATTAATAATATTTGCTCACCTTTCTCACAGGGTGGTTGTGAGGATTAAGCTCTCAATGCCTGTAGAGTGCTTTGAATATGTAAAGTACTATATAAATGTGAAGCATTGTTATAATCTTAATGGAGTCAGTTTTTTCATTCCCCAAATAACATTACACTACTACATATAATTTCCAAGGAAAGTTGTTTGGAGCTGTATATTTCCCATCACTGCTATGGTGGTTCTGCTGTTTACAGCAGAAATATGTATAACTTTAATTTGATTCCCTGGAGCCAAGTACTATGTGCATCTCCCTGCCAAAAGGCAGGGAGGAGTAATGTGTAGCTGTGAAGTAAGTAGGAGAAGGTAATGGCCTGTAGGATTATTTGTGGATACTAGGCTTTTGACTGATATTTTAGCTATGTTTGTGTATCTTTCTCATTATAAGAGAATTTAGGGAGATCCTGTAACTTGAATGAGTTTTAATATCACAGGGCTAAGAAGTCAATCAGCTCTAATGGCTCATATTTGTCCCAGAAAAATCTCAGAGACTAGGAGCCATTAAGAAGAATGAGGTTAGCAACATTGTTAGTCAATTCCATTAGGCAATGCTGTTGGGCAAGGCAGTTGCTCAAGGCTGAGTTGCTCAGGAACTGTCAACGAAGAAATATAGTTTGACCAAAGTGAAAGAGGGTGAGGGGGAAAGGATATGTGAAAAAATATTGTGACATCTATGTTCAAAGATCTTCTCATATATTAATATTCCTTCCCGAAAAAGCTGTGAAGATCAGTTTGTGATAATGTAAGCAAGTCATGTTGGATGAATTTAAATCACCAATTCGAATATGACTTAAGTCACCAAAAAAGGAAACTTTGATATAAATAACTGATTTTAATCATGTTTGGCATTGGTACTTTAATTATTTTCCTGAAGAAAGGCTGATTCTCATTGATCGGGAACCATTAAAACATGTTGAATCACAACCATAAATATAATTTTTATCCTTACATTGGTGCTTCTTTTTGCTAACCAGGAGAATACGCTATATCTATACACATTTATTTAAGCAATTATATAGCTTAAGATACATTTATTCAGATTCTGAATTTTTACATTTTCATTGTGTTAGAAAACAGTGAAAGATAATTTCTTATTTACTAGCAGATTAATTTTTTACTTGTGATTTGTGTCAAGCTCTATTTGGATGGATTTTCACTTCAATTAAAATGCTCAAAAACAGCATTTTATTTTTATTATTAGTTAAATAAAACTATCCTAATGTGCTAGATACATAAAAGACAAGTTTATCAAAATGTATTTTGTATTAAAAATAATTTATTAAACAAAGCAAATATTTGCAGTTAGTGAATTCAACTGATTTCAGGTCACCATGTCCTTTAAGATTTTAGAACTAACAAATCTCTTCCTCTCACACCTAGTTTTTATTCATAAATTGGAAAAGGAAAACAAGCTTTTCTGCTTCTTCTACTCCCACTAGTTTCTCAATTTGGAATGATCTAGTCATTGAACTAAACTAATTGAATAATATAAAATGAATAAAATATTTTCTCTGCACTTGTAAAAGAGGCTATTGCTGTCAAAAACTGGTTTAGCTCTTCAGCAATTTCTCCAGATGGTTAGCCAGTGACTTCCACCAGTTCAGTTTGACTTTTTTTAAAACTTTGGCAGCAAATAAGTCCTGTTTAATATTTATCTTTAATTTAAATGATTGTAATAGATTACAGTAAGTGTAGGGCAAGAACATAGGTTGTCATAATTTCACATTTAATTTTAAATGGGTTTATTTTTATGTAAATAAATCAGATTTGTTTTTAAACACCATTTTTTTATACCCCCTGAGGCAAACCTCCAATTGAAAGAATTATTAGGGAAATTATCAAATGACTTCAAGGTAGAAAAGAAAGAGATGAAGGATGGCATATCTACAGCCATTCATTCCCAGAGAGAATGGGGACCTGGTAACACATATATATATATATATGTGCCCTAAAGAGGCCAGGGCTTGGGTAAACACTAGGCACAATAACCCTATGTCTTAACACCCTAATCTGATGGCTTGCTAATGCACAGCGTGGACCACAGAGGAGCAGACTAGCTGCATGAGGCTATCTGCTCCACAAGAGACAGGAACTATAGTAGCTGCTCCATCCAGAGCCAAGAAGGAGGAAAAATGTCTTTCCCTGCTCAATCCTCCTCACACTAGGCTGCACATTACAACACATTGGGACTCCATTCATGCAGAGAACTATCTGGAGGAACCACTATGGCTGATGGTAGTAGGGGAAACCAAATGCCACTTCCTTTACTTCTCACGTGGCTGGGAGGAGCAACGTGGCTCTGGTTACTGGTGCCACCTGTGTTTGGGTGACTGGGGAATGGAACAGGAAGCCACTGACTGCAGCTGTTACTGTTTGTACTCAAGAAGCTAGGCATCTCCCATCTCCTCAGCTGCCACTGCAACTCCCCATTTTTCAGGCAGTCAAGGAGGAGGACACAAGCAGGCTGGGGCCTCCCTCATCTCCAGCCCACTGCCACTGCTGGTGTCACAGTGTGGTGGTTCTACCAAGTCAGTGTTAAGGGACACTTCTGCCATTCTTTGGGGCCCCCCAGAGCAGACCCTGAGGCTGGGGACCCACCACCTTTCTGCAGCACCTCTGTGGGAGGCAGGGCTGCCACTCAGCATCAGAGAGGAGAACCCTGTGTGCGTAGTGGGTGTCCTACCTCTGGAGCAAAGAGCTTTGGGTGTCTCACCTCATGCAGCCAAGGGACTGTGTCAACACTCCAACCAATACAGGGCTTTATGAAAGGGGCATTTCTACTATTCTGACAAAGCCCTCGGGGTGGGGGGGCTCTGCCACTTCCACCACAGCAGAGCCCTTTGTTCAGTTGGTAGGAGGGAAGCCCACACGTACATATGCCCTCTGGTGAGTTGGCACACAGGAGCCCCCCCTATACACACACACACACTCCTCTGCTCATGTGGCAAGAGGGGCCTCCCTGTAGAACTCTCGTTTGGAACAGAGGGAGGCATCCTTCCATAGGATCCTCTAGTCGAGTGGTGTTGTAGGCCCCATATACAGAACTGGAAAGAGGCTTCAGCCTGCCCAAAGATTAATTTCCTGCCATGATTGCAGACAGTTTCTGTGGGTCCCTGCCACCACCATACCTTGTGGGGGATGGTGCTACTTCTGTGGGGCAGGGTAATGAGGAATACTTACAAAGACCCAGTGTGATAGTGTACCCCATAAGGCTTTATGGGGGGGTGCTTATAAATGTATGTATGACATAACTGGAATATGTTTTGTGCTGCCTGTGCCATGTAACATATCTCCGTAAAGGTTATGGTCTATTATATCTATTCATTTTTTTTTGTACACATATATCATTTTCTACATGAGGTTAAGAATATGGGCTGTATGCTTGCCTGGTTTTTAAGTAAGCTTTGTGAGGCATTTGGTCAGTTTCTTTAGGAAGAAATTTGCAAGGTTAAGTATCTAATTAGGAAGCACTTGGGGAACAATGAATCTTGGAATGCTCCAATCCACATAAGAAGTCTTCCTGAAGCCATACAAGATACCGTGTGGACAATGGCTTCAGCCTGTAAAGACTGAGTCATGCAAGGACATGTGACTTGCCTAGAAGACTCCAGAACTCCATCTTGGAGCTGGACTTTGCATAGGAGTGAGAAGGAGGGTCTCCACCTACAAAAGAAAGTCTATTTAAACCCGTGGGAGACCCCTCCATTTGGTCTTCAGCTGGCTAAAGAAGGAGCCTCCCCAGGATACTTGAAGGAAACTGGAACAAAAGACAGTAACTACAGGGGGTGTGAGTGATTGCTGGACTCAGGCTAAAAGGAGATTAGGCTGTAAAAGGGAGCATTCTGGAACTGGTGAGGATCTTATCTGTATTTAGTTTGATTAGACATAGATTTGCACATTTTATTTTATTTTGCTTGGTGATTTACTTTGTTTTGTCTGTTACTACTTGGAACCACTTAAATTCTACTTTTTGTATTTAATAAAATTACTTTTTACTTAGTAATTAACTCAGAGTATGTATTAATACCTGGGGGAAGCAAACAACTGTGCATATATCTCTATCAGTGTTATAGAGGGCGAACAATTTGAGTTTACCCTGTATAAGCTTCATACAGGATAAAACGGATTTATTTGGGTTTAGACCCCATTGGAAGTTAGGCATCTGAGTGCTATGGGCAAGCATACTTCTGTGAGCTGTTTTCAGGTAAACCTGCAGCTTTGGGACACGTAATTCAGACCCTGGGTCTGTGTTGGAGCAGACGGGAGTGTCTGACTCAGCAAGACAGGGTGCTGGAGTCCTGAGCTGGCAGAGAAAACAGGAATAGAAGTAGTCTTGGTACATTATGTGGCAGCTCCCAAGGGGGTTTCTGTGTTCCAACCCGTCACACCCAGATGTTGGGGTGTGGCTAGGGCCCTGTGCTGTCTTAATTCAGCCTCACCTAAATTGTTCTCCCCATAGAAAACTGAAATGACCTGTTTTCAGCAAATTCCTGATTTGCTAAATATTTGCCAGATAAGGAGATTAGTTAAGTTTGAGAAACTAATATCTGTTTGTACTTTTGGCAGTGATGCACTTGAAAACACTTTAATGAAGTCTCATCCTACTATAGACTGACTCACAATAGATGTCACATAATGCCAACAGGAAACAGACACAAATGTAACGAGTTGTGTTTGCCCTTCCCTTCTTTGGCAATGCAGATGAAATATCCAGATAGTTGGTAGAGGAAGTTAAATTGATTAGAGTTTATCATCTCTAGTACGTCTTTTCATATAAAAATTTAGTTTTGTGCATAACTGGCTTAAACAATGTACATGCAGAATCAAGACAAAGGTACTGAATGAAGTAACCTCCTCACCCTCCCCGCCATACACTTCTTCCTTCAAATGTCAGGTGCTTGTCAATGTAAGAAGGCAGATCACCTTGTGTTCCAGCAATCCCTGGCTGTGTAACAGGGCTGTTACTATCTGACATAGATTAGATCATCATATAAATTGGTCTAATTCACACAGGGAGCATCAGTTGGCTTTAGGCCACATTCCTTTCTCCACCTAATTGGGTCATGCACCTGACAGGGATTTGACCCTTATTCTTTTATCAATCTTACCAAACTGTTTACCTCAAATTTCTGTGAAGTGTAAGCAATATACAACATTTTTAAAGGGTATTAAAATGTCAGCAATTACCAAGAGTTACCTTATAGTGGTATCCAAAAGAATAATGATGCATGCCACGGTGTGATAACTGGTGACTTGTTCTTGATCACTGTAGAGTGATTTCCATCTGTAAGACATTTTAAAGACTATAACAAATTAACACTATCACCTCTCTGTGGAATTAAGTAATTATCCCCAGGTTACAGATTAGAATTTGAGGCAGAGAACAAAAGATACTTGTTCAAGATAGCAGAGGAAGGCAATGGCAAAGCTGTATTTGAAACTGAGGAGTTGCTCTTTCCCCATCTTGTGCTCAGACCATTTCCCTCTCTCTCGGTCAGTGAGTTACATAGGTAATTATATGCTGTGTAAAAAAGATAAAAAGAACCTTTTAAATGTATTTCTTAAATTTCCCTGAGTTCCCCTTGCTTTTTTTTATGATGACATATTGTAAAAATAGGAGTGCCCAAGTGATCTTCTGTATAATACATGCTATACCTCTGACCTCTCTCTTTTTACTCTTTTCCTTTGCACATTAACTAACCCTAGTCTTATTTTATAAAAAAAAAAAAAAAAAAAAAAAATCTTACTATAACTTTAAATAAAAACCCCAGAGTTTGACATTTTCTTTTTTGCCTAGCATTGTATCTTGCTTCTGAAGAAAATATCCCACTGGCATCACGATGTTGGCTCTGGAAAAAGAAAAGAAATTCTGTGTTTCCTGAAGCTGAAAGCCAGAGCAAAGCAGGTAACATTAACCTTCTTTCTTTCCAAACACCAATTAAATGCATCAACCATAGCTTTAACGACATTCCTGAAAGTACAGCCTGGGAAATAAAAACTTCTAGGAGCAACTGAGTGTTGCAATCCTGCTTGGCTGACACACTGAATGGCATCCCTATTTTCCATAGTGCCTTATGGCTGTTTGTTCTAACTGCAGGTACAGTATATAAGCTGCCAAGAGGTGTTGGTTCCATCTGACTGGAAAATTTTGATGTAAAACAGAAATGAAGAGTTGTGAAAACATTCACCCATTTTTACTTTGTTCTCTGACCAACAGGAAGGAATAGCAGATTGCAGGTATTTTGATTCTAGCCCTTTCTAGAGTATAAATACAGATTCAGCATCCCCCCATGTGGCATGGCTACTTTGCACTGCACTGCACTGCTGGTGCAATCTGGCTCTAAGGCTGGTCTGTTCAGTCCTAGAATGATCACCACAGGATAGGTGGGGTGTTCTGGTGTCATATTGCAGGTGGAGTAGCTGGCTCTCTGTTGTTAGTGTGTAGGAAAAAAAAGGAAGTATGATTGGAAAAAAAGAGAGATCATCATGGCCAACATGCCCCTATGCCATACTAATTCCCAATTTCATACTCAGTCCCATGTCTATTTTAATTAAGCTCTGGGGTATCAGCATTGCAAACAGCACCAGTAAGATCAGGGGAGTGCAAAGTCAAGCTGTTCCATTTTTTGACAGAATATTTTTTTGGTCTGAAAATGCTGATTGGTCAAATCCGAAGCTTTTTGCAAAAATACATCAATTTCAATTAAACTTATGTTGGGAAGGTTTCCTCATGTCTATGGGGAAGGAGAGAGAGAATGAACCCCTCAAAACCTAACAGCCCAGTGGTTAGGGTAATAACCTGGTTCTCCCACATCCCAGGTGAGTCACCTGACCACCAGGCAATTGGCTATACTAGCATGGGTCTCTCGCTTTTTATTGTGTAAAAAATTGGAAAGGTCTTGGTTCTGTTCTGGTGCAGAATAAAAGTGTCAAAACCTCAACATTTTTCATGAAATGGAATTCTATTTTCCCACACCTGCCCTAGCACCAATATTAACTTTATTCTACTTTTGTTTCACCAAATTCACCTGTTCTTATTTAACATTTCAAGGGATGTAGCCTTTAAAGGCCACAACCATGTTAGCCCCGTTGTGCTAGTGTACAGTTCTGTGCCTTCTGACCAGTTCTGCGCACAGAACAGCTTTAGCTGAGGATCCAGCCCACGGTTTGTAAGCAACTTTCAGTCATAATAGCAACGTACACAAAAGGTTGTAATCCTGTGAGAACAAGAATCAGTGAGTAAGGCTGCATTCCTAAACTCAAAGCAAATGTTGAACTTGTTGCAACTGGCGAACAAGATGGGTCCTTACTAACTGGTAGTGTTTATACAGAATATGAATATACTCACACAGCATATGCAAAATATCAGGAATAACACTGTAGTAACCTTGTAGCCATAAGGGCTCTTATTATTTAAATGCACATGTCCCTACCCTTCCTTTGAGGTTGCCCTGAGACATAATACTTCAGTGATCTCAGCTGCAGAAAATGTACTGAAGTACCAGGGATCAACAGGAAGGGATAGTTTATTTCCCTAAAGACATAGCCTCCTGTGATTTTCAAAGACAGGGTAGGGAAATTTTCCTGGGCTGCCAGGGCGTGCACCTTTTGCTCCATTCAGCTGAAATAGTGTATCACTAAAGTTCATGTATGCATGAATATTTAAGAGCTCAGATGCTGCAAAGAGCTGAACATCCTCAACTCCTACTGAAACCAATGGGGGAGCTGAAGTCACTCAACACCTTGACTGATCAACTTATTTGGGAGATTTCAGTGTGATTTTTCAAAACAAAACTTCAGAGGGTCCAATATTACTCCTATCGGAGTCAAAGTAAATGTATACGTGTATATGGTTTTTCATATTGACACATTTTGATCTTGACAGATATGAGAGTCAAAGGAGAAATATTACAGTGGGGAGAATCAAGCTATTCAGTATTTATTGTGGGCCACGTTCAGCTATCCTTAATCATGTGGGGCAATACGTTACCCTGACTTGAATGTGACCACTTGTTGAGGAAAGTGTTACTCATTAATTTGATACAGTTCCACATGGGAAATTATTAGTTAAATTGGAGAAGGTGGGGATTAATATGAAAATTTAAAAGTGGATAAGGAATTTGTTAAAGGGGCAACTACAATCCGTCAAACTGAAAGGCGAACTGTCAGGCTGGAGGGAGGTTACTAGCGGAGTTCCTCAGGGGTTGGTCTTGGGACCAATCTTATTTAACATTTTTATTACTGACCTTGGCACAAAAAGTGAGTGTGTGCTAATAAAATTTGTGGATGACACAAAGTTGGGAGGAATAGTCAATACAGAAGAGGAGATCTGGATGACCTTGTAAATTGAAGTAATAGAAATGGGATGAAATTTAATAGTGCAAGGTCATGCATTTAGGGACTAGCAACAAGAATTTTTGCTATAAGCTGGGGACTTATCAGTTGGAAGTAAGAGGAGGAGAAAGACCTGGGTGTATTGGTTGATCATAGGATGACTATGAGCCATCAATGTGATATGGCCATGAAAAAGGTTAATGCAGTCCTGGGATGCATCAGGCGAGATATTTCCAATAGAGACAGGAAAGTGTTAGTACCATTATACAAGACACTGGTGAGACATCATCTGGTCATCCATGTTTAAGACATATGAATTCAAACTGGAACAGGTGGAGAGAAGGGCTACTAGGATGATCCATGGAATGGAAAACCTATCTTATGAGAGAGACTCAAAGAGCTTGGCTTGTTTAGCCTAACCAATAGAAGGCTGAGGGGAGATATGATTACTCTGTATAAATACATCAGAGTGGTAAATACAAGGGGGGAGAGGAGTTATTTTAGTTAAGCACCAATGTGGACACAAGAACAAATGGCTCTAAACTGGCCATTAACAAGTTTAGGCTTGAAATTAGGTGAATGTTTCTAACCGTTGGAGGAATGAAGTTCTGGAACAGCCTTCCAAGGGCAGCAATTGGGGAAAAATCTCTAACTCACTTCAAAGCTAATCTTGATATGTTTATGGACGGGACAGTATGATGAGATTGCCTACAACTGTCAATAGCAAAAATCCCCAACTGCTGCAGATAGGACACTAGATGGACAGGGCTCTGTATTACTACAGAGAATTGTTTCCCAGATGTCTGCCTGGTGGGTCTTGCCCACATTCTCAGGATCTAACTACTTGCCATATTTGGAGTCAGGAAGAAATTTTCTCCCAGGTCAGATTGGCAGAGACCCTGCGGGGGTTTCTCCTTCCTCTGCAGCATCGGGCACAGGGCACTTGCAGGTTTAAACTAGCGTAAATGGTGAATTCTTTATAACTTGAAGTCTTTAAATCATGATTTGGGGACTTCAGTAACTCAGCCCAAAGTTAGGGGTCTATTTCAGAAGTCAGTGAGGTTCTGGGGCCTGCAATGTGCAGAAGATTAGACTAGATGATCACGATGGTCCCTTCTGACTGTAAAGTCTATGAGTCTATTACGAGGAAGGGTGGCAGAACCAGGCTTGTTATTAGCATTAGATCCTTTGCAGAGGGGTATTTCATTGTCTTTTGAATGACCTGGTGTTTTTGACCTAAATAATGTTCCTGAGCATTTGTGTTTAGTAGTTATGATCTAAATATTCACTACAGAGAGCACAATTAAAGTTTTCTTTTATCTTTCTACCAACAGATGAGGTATTACCAGTTCTAGAATTATTTACTTTATAACTATGGTACAGGGAACCATTATTAATAAATATCTTATCTGCAGGTACTTTTAACTGCATTCACTGTTGTTCACATTTGTCAGAAATATCTTTTTTGCTACATGTAAATTACCTTGGCATTTGGAACTATAGTCTTTCTTTAAGCTGTTTGGCCAAATAAATGCACCATAGCTTGCCTAATGGCTTTGAGGGTTGGGGGCGTACCTGACTAAAAGATGAAATTCTCCTGAGATCTTTGATTTTTCCTTCACTGGGATGGCAAGAGGTAGTAGCACAGTGAAGGTGAAACTTTCATCTCCAAGAAGAGGCAGTCCCTACTGTCTATTTGCCTGAAGAAGCAGTATTTTGAAGCAGCCCCTGCTTTTGCATTCAACTGGAAGTTGTACCATGGTACTGGTTTGGAACAGAGAGAGATAATAATGTTCTTGTCTGGTGGCCTGTGATAAAGCTGCAAGACAAAAACCTCAGAACTTATGCTGCTTAACCCCTAGAAAGTGCATCCTAAACGTTTTCAATGTGACAGGCAAGTCACAGGAAGAAGCTACACAGAAGAAGGGTGGTGATAGGGAAATTTTGTGGCGGGTAGGTTACCCTCATGAAAAAGTATTTGCACATATTTTCTGCTGCTATATCTAAGTTCAGAGGTCTTTATTTTTACTCAGTCCTTACTCAGACAAGCTTCCTGATTAAAAAACAGAGCACTTCAAGATTTGGGTCTCTTTACTAATTTATATTCCACTGATATTTGTAATATGAGTAGACCCACTGAAGTCAACAGGATAATTTAGGAAGTGTGATTTTATACAACTTGCATATCCAACCTAATGAAACTCGGAGGAAAAAATAATTGTCTCTGATGGTAGCAAAGGTTCTATGAACATCCAGGAGTGACATAAATTGGGATCCTTAACATTAAATTCATATCTCACTATTAAATAGACTGTGGAGCCTGTTTTAAGTAGAATTGTAGTTTATGGGCTCAGTAACAGTTTGTTCAGTACATTTTTTTTGTATTCATGTGAGCCTGGCATGCTCAGCTGATCTATTTGTGGTTGATATCATGTACTTTCCCCATGTAGTACAGTCATTGTTTTAATGTTTCTATGCTTTGAGTCATGTGGTGCAGTTTTACTATGATAAATCATCTTTATTTCCAAATCATAGATTTTAATCATATTGAGATCCCTTGATCCTGGAAACTCTCCTATTTTTCTTTTTTTTTTTTTTTTTATTCCTGCAGCACAGAGATCACTCATTTCATGTTCAGTGTTATTCAAATACTGCAACTTGGAATTGTCATGGGCTGTGTGTAAGAAGCAGGATAACATTGCACTACCCCATGAGCTCACTAGAGACCCAGTGGTGATGCTGTGAGATCCCATTGGAACAATACCTTCAAGGCCTGTAGTCAGGACCCTTTGGAATAATTTGCGATGCCCACCAATGCTGGTACTGGGGATATATTCCAAGACTAGTAGCTGAATGCCTGTGCTGTCATATGGGTATAATTCATAATGTAGTGTGTAAAAAAAGCTGAAAATGGCTCAGGGCTGGCTCCAAGTTTTCTGCTGCCCCAAGTGGGGGGGGGGGGGAAAAAAGCTGATTGGCGACACTTCGGCAGAAGCTCAATAATCGCGCCGCTCCATTCTTCGGTGGCACTTCGGCAGCGGGTCCTTCACTCCCTCTCTTCCACTTCAGCGGCTGCTCAAAGAGGAAGAGAGGGACTGAGGGACCCGCCGCCGAATTCCCACCGAAGACCCGGACGTGCTGCCCCAATAGCAGATGGAGTGCCGCCCCTTTGTATTGGCCGCCCCAAACACCTGCTTCTTTAGCTGGTGCCTGGAGCCGGCCCTGAAATGGCTGAGAATTTAAAAATCCAATAGTAACAGACCATGAATGCCAGATGATTGAAACGTGGGATATTCTAAATGCTTGTAGCTGTTTCCATCATGTCACACTTACTCAACAGACATTCTAGGCTTCAGAGTGAGACTTTCGTTGTTGTTGTGTGGGTGGTTGTGTTGATTTCTGTGTGACTTATGTTGTTCTGGGAGAGTTGTGTGGAGTAGTGTAAGAGGCAAATATGTGTGGGGGGGTTGTTCTGTAGTGAAGGGCTATGTGTGTTTGGAGTTATTGTGTGTGCTGATCCTGTGCTTCCACAAAACAAATAGTGGCAAAAGACAGAAGAATAGAAGCCTGAGAAATAACATGAGGAACTGTAGTCAAAGAACACAGTGAGCAGCTTCAGCACTTTCCCAGGGCCCCACAAAATGTCCATACAAGTTGTCAAAGCCCCAAATTAGTTATCTCACATATACAAAGAGGCATGGAAACAAGCCATGTTTGTATCTTTATCATCAATAGTTCTGTTCTTAGTCGTGATTAAATGGAAGCAACAGAGGATAAGCTGCATTCAGACAGTCCCATCTCTTTACAGCTAATTTTCCTCAATACCTCCACAGTCTCTACTCACGCTCCACGTTGGCCTTTCAGTTCTGAGAACAAAGATAATTCATCATGAGCAGACATTGTCCTTTGTCACGCAATTGACATACATGTTATGTTCTTTACCAAGCATTTATCAGCAGTTTTTTGCCTACTGTACAGAAGCCAATTAACACTCAGAAGAAAGAATGGAGAAAAGAAAACCACATGCTAAACTTGCTGAATAGATCTTTCATCCCATGAAGCCCAGAACTGCAGGCCTCTCTGATGTTGGAGAACTAAAACTATAAAGGGAAATCCCAACTTTCATTTAAAAAACATCACACGTTCTGGCCTTGTACCTTGCAAAGACAGCCTGGATAATGTAAAGCCCTATATACACCTCTACCTCGATATAACGCAACCCGTTATAACACGAATTCAGATATAATGCGGTAAAGCAGTGCTCTGGGGGAGGGGGGCGGGGCTGCGCACTCCGGTGGATCAAAGCAAGTTCAATATAACGCGGTTTCACCTATAACGTGGTAAGATTTTTTGGCTCCCGAGGACAGCGTTATATCGAGGTAGAGGTGTACTGATTGCTTGTTCTCTTCAGCCCTAGCTGCTGAGATCCACTTCTATATCAGGAGACTGGGTGGGGTAGAAAGGGAGGGGACTTAATCCTTCTCATTTTTAATGTAAAATAAATAGGTCGGTTAAGTTGAAGTGCATCCCAAAGAATCATATTACTATGACTTACCTAAATCCTTAGGCCTACACTGTGCATAGGGGTTGGATAATAGTGGACAGAAATTGAGTATGTTTGTGGACAGTGAGCTGAGCAAGGTCTAGTTTGCAAGCCTATCCAAAAAATACCAAGGGCAGCTGTGTTAATATGCATGAAACACTGTATAGAGAAATTAAGAGGATAAATAAAACCCCAAAGAACTTGAGGACCAAAATATTCTTCTGGGTTTACTATAAGCACCTGCAATGCAGTTTTCCCTCTATTTTCTTGAATGATCATTCTTCAGAAATAACAATAAACCTGTAAGAGTATAAGATCAAGCACAGGCATTTCTTTTACAGAAGACTCAGAGTCTACCTTCAAGAGTTAACAATCTGAAAAGACATGCCTTGAACTACTAGGGTTCGTTCTTTCATTTAGTGGGATCTCCAATCATGAGACAGAGGGGACTAGACTGCATCCTAGTTGGGACAGCCATAATTGACTTCCAGCCATACTAAACTCTAATAACTATGGGGGAGGTGTTTGGATTGGAGGAGAGTGCAAGAGTAAAGGTGTCTGAACTATTCTTGGACAAGATGAACAAAGCTTCTTATTGTTACCCCTTTTGTCGTAAATCGTAAGCCAATATTCAGGATCTTGTGGGTTGGTTTTGTTAAGAGGAGAAAATGATGATAGTCAGGTATTTCTTTGGTGCAGTCTATTCATTTACATAGAATGTACATAAAGTCCTGTATCCCTGAACACAGTAGGAATCAGACAGGAGACCATTTCATTTCTCACTGTTCCAGGCCTCTTTCCAGCCACCATTCTACCCAACAGCTTTCTCTCTTAGGCCTGGTCTATGCTGGGGGTGGGCCGAGGGGGAGTGGATCGATCTCAGTTACGCAATTTCAGTTACGTGAATAATGTAGCTGAAGTCGACATACTTAGATCGACTTACCGTGGTGTCTTTGCCACGGTGAGTCGTCTGCTGCCGCTCCCACATCGACTCTGTCTGTGCCTCTCGCGCCGCTGGAGTACAGGAGTCGACGGGAGAGATGCGATAAATCGGCTCCCACTGGATCGATCGCTGCCCGCTGTCCACATACATCGACCCCCACCCGACGATCACATACGTCCACGTATGTCTACACTACCCGCCGAATTGACCCCCGAACGCTCTCCCATCGATTCCTGTACTCCACCTCTGCGATAGGCTCAGGCGGAGTCAACGGGGGAGCGGCAGCAGTCGACTCACCGAGGTGAAGACACCACGGTAAGTCAATCTAAGTATGTTGACTTCAGCTACATTATTCATGTAGCTGAAGTTGCGTAACTTAGATCGATTCTCCCCTCCCACCCCCCAGTGTAGACCAGGTCTTAGTTTTTCTCATGGTCACACTATACATATTTCTTTGGCTGGCTTCAGGCTTCCTTGCTGCTTTCTCTGTCTGCTTCTGTGATATTTCTGCTGCTTCCCTCTCTGACACAGACAGCTCCATCAAGCAAATACCCAGCCCTCTAGGTTTGCCTTCAGCCCCCCCAATGAAAACTGTTTGCCCACGCAGTTCAGCTCATGATCAGCCTTGCATGTGTGCTGTGTTTTGGGTGGTACCTCCTAGTGTTTCAGCTTACTCCAAAAAGACCTTAACTGCTGCTTACATTTATCCTGATTGCAAGGTGGCTGTTCTGCCCACCATTTTCCATGAGTTTTCACCCAACATCGCAGGCTGGTCTATCATCTCAAAATGAACAGATCATCGCTTTGCGTGTTCAGTATGTGCTGTGGAACAATTTAATTTGGGGACAAATTCATAGATCCCTAAAGAAACATTTGAAATCTTCAGAGATATGGAGAAGGGGGCGGTACACAACTCTGACCTTTTTATATTAATATTATAAATATTTTATAGCAACTTGTGTCAGCTGAAGGGTGCTAAAACTATGATGAGCCTGTCAATCTAACAATATTAACAGTAAAGATGACCTCTAACAGTACTAGAGCAACAAAGCATGCTTCGTTGATTATTTTCCCCCCTTACTGTGTGATTCTTTAAGGGCTCTGAGAGAATGAACGAGAAAAATAGCAATGGAGCAGTCATTTAACTGCATGGCTGAGCCTTTTTGGAGGCAGTGATGCAATCTTGTTCTTATGCCCTGATTGTGAAAAATTCTTGCATTAGGAATTTTGGCATACAATAACAGATTATTAGCAAGTTCTTGCAAAAGGCTGATTTCTTCCACTTACAATAACAAAGAAATATTCATGCAAATCTGCAAAAGGAAGACAATGGGTGAAACAATAACTTATGAAATTCAGTTTCTTTACGTGGTAAACTTTTAGGTGTGTTTCCGTTTTATAACCCAGCTACTCATGTCTGGAGGCTTCTTGCCATGCTGTTGTGTTCTTTGTTTCCATTGAAAGTGTGGCATCAGAAATGTCATAGCCTAACAATGCACTTTGGATAACCAAAACTGAGGTTACATATTATTTTGCCCAGCTAAATGAAATTTGCAGCCTTCGTCATGATAGGGCAGGAATACAACATAAATCCACGTTCAAACTGAAGTTGGACTTCACTTTCTGGATCAGGCTGTATTATGACAGAGAATTATGGTCACAACTAGTTACATCTAAAATAGGAAAGAGACAACTTCCTTGATATTTGGCATAACAAATACAGGGTATTTTTAATGGCTGCTGTGGTGCCCTGTGTTTCAGATGACATCCCAGGTGACTATTCTGTGGAGAGGAAAGTGCCTAGAGAAACAAATAGAAGAGTGAAAGAGAAGAAGGGAATCCAATACCTCATGAGGTCATCACGGAAAAGTGCTGCATTTAATAAAGTATTAATAAGGCCAAACAGTGCCATTTAGACACATGTGTCCATGTCAAGTGGCACACCACTCACTACTTGTTTGGCACCTCCTCCTGGTCGCTCAGGGAATTAGCTCATCAGGTCAACACTGATTCCCGCAGTTGCACACCATTACTCTCTCTCGTCTGCAGCCCCTCTCTCACTCCAGGACCCACAGCATCCTCTTCATGACTCAGCCCTCCAGCCAGGTCACTCAGTGTTCCCTCCACTTTCGGGGTATGTCAACATCTTTCCTTCAGCAGTCATAGGCGGTCTTCCCTTCCACTGCCTTAGGTGCCACTCCTTCAGTGGCTGGTAGGGGAACCCGGGCCCACCCTCTACTCCAGGTTCCAGTCAAAGGACCTTCAACCCAGCAGTTCTGGGTTTTCCTCTCCCAGCCCCCACTGCTCCTTCCCTTCTCTCTGGGAGTACCAGCTCCAAACCCTTCTCCCAAGGAGTGACTGGTGCCCTCACGTCTCTACAGCCTCCAAACAATCCTCCTTCTTCTCTGGAGGATTGACTGCTCTTTTCCAGCACTTCCTGTCTGTTTCCAGCTACCTGGCTTTATAGGCCCCACATATTCCTGCACAGCTGAACTTGCTTGCAATCAGTTCCCTGCTCCATGACTCTTCCTCCAGGTGCAGCCTGTGAAGTTAATAGGCCTACCTGGCCACCTTAACCCTTCCAGTCCTATGTGGGGTGGACACGCCATCACAGTCTATTGTGAGTATTATGGAGCCTCAGTAGTCCAGGGGACACTAGGGCAAAGACTGCACCTCAGAAAGTACAATCTCTCCTGGAGTAGCGCAGGGCACAGAGGGTGAGGGATATGGCCCCGCCTCCTCCCATTCCCTTTTGGGACAATGTGCATCTTGGGGGCACACAAAGGGAGATATCCCTGTGCGGCCTTGAGCACAGGAATCATGTTTGTATCTCGCATTTGAGCAGAATATGCAAGGGAGGTAAAGGCTTCTTGCACCTTTCTCCCCCAAGCATAGGCACCGACTTTCTCCACCCCCACACTACCCATTCCCTCAAGGTGCCACCCCACTCTCTCTTCCCCCCCCCGTTGTGCTCCCTCCCCCAGCGTGCCCTGCCCTTGCTCCTCCTCCCTTCCCCCCAGCACCTCCTGCATGCCATGGAACAGCTGATCGTGGTGGGTGGGGAGGGGAAGGCGCTGATCAGTGGGGCCACTGGCAGGCAGGAGGCACTGGCAGGAGGTGGAGGCGCTGATAGGGAGGCTGCTGGTGGAGCCAAGTACCTACACAAGCTAGTCACAAGCTGTCCCTAAATGGTGCCCATACTTGATACAAGGAACATTCTCTAAGAAGCAGAGAAATAATTTATTCGATGGTGGAGATTTTTTTTTGTCAATTAGCAGCATGAATATACCTTGCTAATGGTGAAATGGATTGTTTCCAGTGGACAGATTGTGAAAAACCAGTATATAGGGAAGCTCAGTTACAAAAGGATAAACCCACCGCACAGCTAAAACATAGTTCAGTCTTTCAGCGTATCATATTTGAAACACATTTTACCCTCTCTGACTTAGTAGGGCAATAGCACAGTTCAGGATCATTGTTAACACACTGTTTGTCCCATCTACCATTGAACTATTTATGAAATGCATCAGAAGGCTTCGGTGTTGCAACTAAGTTCCTGCAACATGACTATTTCTACAGTTTGGACAGGACATGAAAGTACATAACTGAATAATTCAATTTGATCATAACTTATACAGTAATGTGACTTGCTTAATTTGGTCTCACTAAATTCAGAATTAAACTGAAGACAAGCTGTATTTTGCTCAGACTGATGAGAAAACATTATGACTGCATCATGTGGTATATACAATGGCTTCTTTTTTTGATAGTTGTAAACAACCCATGTTAGTTTCAATAATATCTTGCATAGGTCCTAGTTCTTCCCAGTATGTGTTCATTTGTAATGTGTGCTTATTTCTTTATCTGTGTATTTAAGGCAAGATTTTCAAACAGTTTAGGTATGCTAGTGTATGCTTAATTTCCATGCATGATTATCACTGTTGCGCATTAAAACTAGGTGGCTGAAAGTGCAAATGATTAATTTGACACATTGTGAGTTCACTTTATCAGAATTGCATAGGCATTCACATTGATTGCCATCATAAATTAGGCCTGAAATTTCATGCACATTTTGCACATGCATAAATTGTTTGAAAATCTGGCCTTTATGTTTTTCTTATGTGTCTTGTTTAATAGCATCTGTTCGTGCATGGTTGCTCTCTTCACCATGATGAACTAGTCAAGCAGTGTCTTTCTCCAGATAAGGTGTGAACCTGGCCAGGCAAAAAATAACCGTGTTTGAAAGTTACAAGGAACAGACCATTTAACTTATTTGAAATGCTTTGGAAAAAGAGAGCACTTGTAAAATAGTCAGTGCCTGCCACTGAATGGAAACTATACTCATTTACTGTAATGGAAGCCATAATTGGCCAACAAATATTCATTGATTAATGTATTTGGGATATTTCAATGATGTTTTGATGAGACCTGTGTGAAACTCAGCAGTTTTTGTTTGTGGGGTTATTGTGAATATTTGTTTGGGTTTCTTTGAATTTAGCTTTTTGTTCAGGTTCAAATAAACCTGAAAAGACAAAGTAAAACGCAGCTGAAACTACCAAGTTCTGCATGCAAAAGCATGCAAAGCTGCTGAGTCCCATCTGACTTCCACACAAAACCATAGGCCACTTGACATCTGAATTCAGCCCACGTCTGCTTAAAATTTGATCTAGGCTCTCTCAAAACTTGATTGAGGTTCACCATAATGTTTGGGAACTTTTATAAAACTTTCAGCAAACCAGAACTCTGTTTTGGAGGATTCTTAGGCTACATCTACACTACAGGGGGGGTCGATTTAAGATACGCAAATTCAGCTACGTGAATAGCGTAGCTGAATTCGACGTATCGCAGCCGACTTACCCCGCTGTAGGGACGGCGGCAAAATCTATCTCTGCGGCTTCCCGTCGACGGCGCTTACTCCCACCTCCGCTGGTGGAGTAAGAGCGTCGATTCGGGGATCGATTGTCGCGTCCCAACGGGACGCGATAAATCGATCCCCAAGAGGTCGATTTCTACCCGCCGATTCAGGTGGGTAGTGTAGACCCAGCCTTAGTCTGTTTTCATGTTTCTTTATAAAAGTTTCACATGACATTAAGCCTTGACTAAAATATCTTCCTGGAGCATTTTCTTCTGTTACTTTACAAATTGTTCTTTAATCTTACTGTTTCAGAGGTTTGGGTGCAAACAGTTATCCCTTCAAGCTCTCAAGTAACTGAAGATTCACTGAGGAGTGATGTAGAACCTAAATCACAGGCAACCATTACCTCATCTGTTCCTCTACCGGGCAGCGTTACTGCCTACTTGGATGAAATGCAAGTCCATCCTTCATGTGCTATTAAAAGTATTATGATTGATGAAGAAACTGGACAGGGTAAGCCAGTGTTTTAGAAACTACTAACTAGCTTTGGATTTTTACATTATTGTGCACACAAAAGAAGGCAGAATGACAACAGGGTAGCTTCTCTGTACCAGTGCTACCAGAATCAGTAAGATTTATTTTCTGCAATCAGTGTTTATGCAGATTTGTACATGGATTCCAATGGAAAGTCCCATGCCATGACTCAACATCTAAGAGTTAGTTATAACTGATTCTCACATACAAAGGTATGTACTTCAATAATAACTCTATTGAAATCAATGGAGATACAAAAACACAAAGTAAGTGTAAGAGGAGAACCAGGCCAAATACGTTTTCTGTACTCTTACCTTCTGTGACAGGGTGTCACGGAGTGTGGGGGGGGACACAAGGCCCTGCACCCCTGGCTTCCTGCAATTCACCATGACTCTCAGCCAGCCAGTAAAGCAGAAGGTTTATTTACACGACAGGAACACAGTCCAAGACAGGTCTTGCAGGCACAGACAACAGGATCCCCCTCAGTTAGGTCCATCTTGGGGTCCCCGGGCACCCCAGCCCTCTTGGGAGGTCAGAGCCCCGTCTGCCTCCCAGCCATATCACCAGCCAGCTCCTGAAAAACTCTGTCTTCTGCGACCCCTCCCACAGCCTTTGTTCAGTTTCCCGGGCAAAGGTGTCACCTGGCCTTTAACCCCTTCCTGGGTTCTCATGTTACATGCTCAGGTATTCTCCGTTGGTCAGTCTCCCATCCCCCAATGCAGACTATCCTAGCCACACTCCCCTGTCAGCATTTAAAGACCACAGTAAGAACAGTCCCAGTTCATCACACAGGGTATATAACCTGTCTGACTCCTAGGGAACCCTCAGAAGCTTGGCTTCAGTTATCCAGGTAGAGCAAAACTCTCACCCAATTTTGTTACCAGGTCATCAAGAAATGGAATTAGACCAACAGAGGAATAAATAGCAGGAGAATTGATGCAGTTGGTGCTTATTATTAAAGTACAGGGCCCAACTGCCATGGATGTAAAGGAGTGGCTAGTAGTGGAGGAAAATTCTGGTTTCATTCTGGGGGAAGAACATGATGGCACTACTACAAATGGAAGAATCTTGATTGTGTTGCCTGTTTGTATCCTGAAAAGAGGAAGAACTTTGATTTGGACAAGATTTAACACTGGAAAGGATTGAATTGCAAAATATTGTGTCTATTTTAGTGCATTTTGTGAGCTACTCTCACTCCTGAGGCAGCAAAGCAAGAGGAAGGATGGTCCAGTAGTTGGGGTGCTAGCCTAAGACATGGAGACCTGGGGAGACCTTGAACAGTTTTCAAGTACATAAAAAGTTGTTACAAGGAGGAGGGAGGCAAATTGTTCGCCTCAGAGGACAGGACAAGAAGCAATGGGCTTAAATTGCAGCAAGGGAGGTTTAGGTTGGACATTGGGAAAAACTTCCTGTCAGGGTGCTTAGGCGCTGGAATAAATTTCCTAAGGAGGTTGTGGAATCTCCATCATTGGAGGTTTTCAAGAGCAGGTTAGACAAACACCTGTCAGGGATGGTCTAGATAATACTTAGTAATACTGAGTGCAGAGGACTGGACTAGATGACCTCTCAAGGTCCCCTACAATTCTATGATTCAAGAGCCTGCTCCACCAAAGGTTTCCTGTGTGACTCTGGGCAAGTCAGGCGTAGATTCACAAAAGTACTTAGGTCCTAAACCCCACTCTTAGGCACCTAAATCTGTGTTTAGGTGCCTAAATCCCAAGTTTAGAATCTATTGAAATTCACAAAACTCCTGACGAAACAGTGGTGCTTCTAGGGGCCTAAACTCTCTCAGCGCCTAAGTTTTCGCAGTAAAGGTCCCAAAAGAGCCTATGTTCCAGCCTCTGAGCAAGCACATTGCTGCCTCATTCTAGGTGCCTGGATGCCTATCTCCCACCTAAGTCACAGAGTGAATTACAAACCAGGGAAGATAGGCCTCTGGCTGCCTAATTCGTGTGCAGGGCCCGATCCAGTAGGCATGCTTGGCATGGCTTTTAGCCTAGTAGTCAGGGCATTCACCTGGGATGTGAAATAGTCTGATGTGACTCTTTAATTAATAATCCAACGTACAACAGCATCAACTGAAGAGATTGAGAGAGCCCCACTTCAGAATATCCCATAGCCTAGTGGTTAGGTACTCACCTGAGAGTGGGGGGCGCCATTTAGAGAGGGCGAGAGGGCACTTCTCCTCCCCCCCCCAAGTTTCATATCGGAGGGCTGCTTGCCATGCATGTCCCATCTCCTGGCAGAGCTCTTAACTGCAACGCAGCACAGCTAGGCCCCTCCTCCAGGAGCCGGGGTTCTCCAGCTATGGTTCCTGCCCATGGTCAGTTTCCTCCGCTAGGAGGACGGGGATGGCTCCCAGCTTGAGTGACTTGCGGTGCAGACATCTGGCAAAGGTGATGAGCAGTCTGAGGGCTGGTCTACACTGGCAACGCTACAGCGCTGCTGTGGCAGCGCTTTAACGTGGCTTGTGTGGTCGCAGAAGAGTCCTTTCCCAGCACTCTCAAAAAAACATCTCCACAATGGGCGTAGCTACCAGCGCTGGGAGTGTAGCTACCAGTGCTGGTGCACTGTCTACACTGGTGCTTTACTGTGCTGAAACTTGCTGCGCTCAGGGGGGTGTTTTTTCAAACCCCTGAGCAAGAAAGTTGCAGCGCTGTAAATTGCTAATGCTAGTGTAGACAAGCCCTGAGTGTGCAATGTAATGAGCTCTGCAGAGGAGAGCAGCTGCTCCCAGCTTATCCCCCTGGGGCAAGGAGTCAGTATTTTGTTTATAAACAGAGGCAGGGTGATTAAGATCAGAAAGGACTGATAATTAAATTAGGGATCTTGTTAGGGAAGTTGTTAGATGAGCCTGAAAGCATTCCAGGAACTCCAGCTCCTAGATCTGTAAAACAGGAATCTCTCTGCACAGGGGTGTTGAAGAGAGACCACAGTAGTATTATCAGCATAGAAGAAATATAGCCAAGGCTCCCATTCAAAAGAGGGAGATGAGAGGGGGGATAGATGAAAAGAAGGATCCAAAATCAAGGGAAGAGAAGTGGTACGCATCACCATAGTATCTGAATGCCTCACAATGTCTAACCTATTTCTCCTCACAGCCCACCTGTAAGGGAAAGCAGTGCTGTAATCCCCATTGTACAGTAGGGGCACTGAGTCACAGAGAGACTAAGAGCCAGATTTTCAAAAGTATTTAGGCACCTAGAGGGATGTTCAAAAGTGCCTAGAAGTTTAGGTGCTTTGTAAACCCCACTAGATGCCCAGCTGCATTTTTGGGTGCCTAAAAACATTTGAAACTCTGTCCTTACAGCACCGGTCTGAAGTCATACGGGAAGTCTATGGGGGAAGTAGGGAAATGAATCCAGGTCTTTCAGGGTTAGCACCCTATCCGCTAGGCCAGCCTTTCTCTCTGCTGCTTGCTGCAGAAAAATAGGATTTTGATAGATGGGAGCAAAACCACCCAGCTGTTGGGAAGGATGTCATGGTTGACAGCATTAAAGCAGCACAGAGGTCAGGAAGAATGAAGAAAGAAAGAGAATGAGAGTCAGATGAGAAGAGATCCCAGGCTGGGTTGTAGGGCAATGGCTGCTGTGCAATTTTACGTTATAAGTGAAAACCGTTTTGTTTTGTCATTTTTTGTTCTGAGTTTGAGAAAAGAAAAATATGGAGATGTACCTATCTCATAGAACTGGAAGGGACCCCAAAAGGTCATCAAATACAGCCCCCTGTCTTCAGGACCAAGTACTGATTTTGCCCCAGATCCCTAAGTGGCCCCCTCAAGGACTGAACTCACAACCCTGGGTTTAGGAGGCCAATACTCAAACCACAGCTGCTACTTAGGAAGATTTCATACTTTGTTTTTGAGGGGGCAGATTTATTACCATCTTCCTCTGATGGTTGAGTTTGTTTCCATAGCTGTGTCAAAAAGAGATGTTTTAGGAATGTGGGAAAAACGGTATCTTGTGATCATGATGATCAAATAGTAAAGCCACGATTATTTCTAAATTTGTACCAGGCTTTTCTTATACACTTCAGAATAAATACCATGTCAAGCAAGCATAGAGGAGATTACATATAATAACACATAACAGAATGGCAGAGTGCAAGCAATATATTTTGAATCAAAACTCAATGTAGAAAAATATTACATACGCATTATTCATCTGTATATTTTCAAAGTTCCATTGACCTACATATGCATTGTAGTAATCTCTTTCTTTCTTATGAGTAGCCATGTAATTATGATATAGAGAGCTTCAGAAAAATATTTCCACATAGACTATACACTGTTACATATTCCCTGCTTAAAATATACAAGAAATTTTACAGAGATTTCCAGCTGACCAGTTGGTTGCTGTGACATACCACATGTTACCAGGTATAAAGTACACTATAGTGGGCTTATTAGTCAGTCATTGAGTCCAACATCAAGGGAATTTCCATCATGGTAGAAGTGAAGGCAAAATTTACCCCTTTGTGATTTTAGTGCGAGATTCTGCCCTCTCTTACATCCATACTTCTATAGTTGGTCAGAAAAACTTTGATAGAATCATTTTCACTTGGCAAGTGCAATTCTGTCAAACTCTAAACACTTCACAAAACGGTGTCAATTATGCCAAAATTGTATTAGAAGAAAAACAACATCAAAATGTTCTATTTCAATAATTTTGGAACAAAATGTTTTGATATTTAGCTTTGGAATGAATTTTTGCTTTGATATTTTTCAATTTATATTATAATTGTAAAAAATCAAAATCAAAATGTTTTGATAATTCCAAAACACTTTTTGAGGTTTTCCTTTGCAGAGAATTTCAATATGATTGGGTTTTCTTCTGATTCAAAATGAAGCTTAAATTTTGAAATCCTTCCTGAAATGTGATTTTTCACGCTCCACACAGTTCTGCATGCATGACTCAATCACATAATTACATCCAGGCTATTATTCAATCACAGTTGTTACCTAAGTGAGAATAGAATATGGTTTAGGAGAGTAACCATTTGAACTAAGTGTAGTCTTTACCCTAAAAAATCCTTTCATCCCTTACAAATCTGTCACCAGAACTTGGCTATTAGAAAACGAGACACATGGTGATATATGAATAGAAGTGCCAAGGCTCCAATATATAACTAAGTAGCTCGTTAAATAGCATTCCATTTTAATAGCCCAGATAAAAACCAATGTAATCATTTATGGGCCAGAATCTTCAACTGTAAGTCAGCTCAGTTCCAGGGAAGTCAATGAAGCTATACCAATAAACACCAGCTGAGGATCTGGTCTCAGATATTTTAGAACTGTTAGGTTATTGGTATTTGCCTCACGTACAAGGGATGGGAGAGTTTTTAATGCAGAAATGGGGCTGAACTGCAGAGTTGGTTCTAGATCCAAAATTTCCCAAAGACCATAGTTTTTTAGGGTACATGGGACTTGGTTTGACCCATTACAGACATCTAAACCAACTGTGCAGTTTTGATATTGATCCAAATTTAGTATCATACCCAAAGATTTGGGTGTTGTGCTCAGCTCTGATTTTGTTTTGGATTCATGTGAAGAAAACACTCTGCACAATGCAGTGCCTGCAGACAAAAAACAAATCAAACACATCTGGGGTAGCAACAAGATTTTTTTCTCCCTTTTGAACATATTGGATGACACACTGGCCCCACTGAAGTAAACGGGAGCTTTGCCAGCTACTTTAGTAGAGCCAGAATTTCACCTGATATCTTTGCTTCCACATGACTTGTTCAGTATAAATGAAAAGAAAAGAGATTGTAATGGAAAAACAGATTAAAATGCATTTGCAGTTTCAAAAATTGGTTTAGAAGCCTCTGGGCATGCTGACAACATTAGCCAGAAATGACAGGGGTCAAGATGGACCATCGGGGACCAAAGCTGTGGGGGAACGGCCACAGTTTCAGCAAAATTCTACTCTCGGATTCAGATTGAAGAATTTAGATCCCAACTGAATATTATGCTTTTGTGCCATGTGCAGAACTCCCATTAACTGACATCCTTACACTTGCAAAACTCACATTGGTTTCAACAGAAGTAGTGCATGCCTAAAACAGCAGGATCCTTCTGTTTAAGAACACATTGGACATTAAATTATACTAATATGCAAATAAGTTACTGTGTTGGGTTTTCAGCTGATTTTAGTGCTTGCATTTTGTTAACAGTCGAAATTGGGCAAGGAGAATCTTGGCTGAACAAACTTAGAATCAACAGGAACAAGTTGGCATTTTTGAAGTGCCTGATTGGGTGGAAAGGAAACAAAACAGCAGTGGAAAAAGGTATTTTGACATAAATAGAGTTACATTGTCACGCAGAACAAATATTACGCTACACAACTACAACTGAACATGGTTACCTTTCTCAATGCAAATTTTCTTTTTTCCTTTCAAGCACATTTCATGAACTACCCATCTTGGTGAAGCTGTATTATGTGTTATGCAGGATGTCAGACTAGATGATCTTATTGGTCGCTTTTGGCCTTCAAAATCTTATGAATTGCAATGTCAGGAACAAAACAAATAAGTTGGTAAAATAACATTCATGCTATTGTAAAGCAAGTGGCCTGTAATTAACACCAATCAAAAAAAATTATGCATATATGAATAAATATAATGATTATTCATTTTTAATAAAGGAAGGAAGAAAAAAGGCAAGGAAGTTATATTTTCAGCTTCCATAATGCATTGAGATGAAACAAAATAAATCCTTAAATAAACACAACACCCATGAAAGGTAGTTCTGGAACATACTTTAAAGGCGCATATTTTCTTACCAGCACATGAGGGCACTTTTACCTGCATGATTTTCAACTGCATTTTGGGGTCCATTACCAGGAGTAAACTTAGTAATGGCATGTCCGTTTGTTTTACATCTGACTAGCTGCCTGTACCAGAGCCTGCAATTCAAAGTCATACTTCTAAAAATTAGCCCCTGGGTGATAACTTCCTTTATTAATCAAAAACAAAAATATCAAGTTTAAAACATTGTACTTTGTCTGGGATGAAAATTGTAAAACATAACTTGTATATAGCTAGAGCTTAGGTATTTGTACACTTCTGTCCTGCATTTCAAGTTGTTAAAGATCTTTTTTAATATACAGTAGATCCTCCAAACGCTCCTGGAGTTTGCTCTCATGACAACCATAGACCGCATGAGCTGGATGGATGCATGGCAAAAGAAGAACAACCATATATTCCATACAAGTTAGCTAAATTATATATTACCAAGGTAAAAAACAAATAAAAAAACATTCAAATATTAGTTGAGTTGAATGAATAATTCACAATACAAGAAATTATCAAATGAATTTCGTATGTCTATCTGCATAGGCTATCACAGGAAAATTGCAGTTTCCCTAATATTTTAATTTTATTCAGCTAATTTTACTATGACTTTTTAAAATCTTTTTCCTCCAGAGTTTGGGCTCAAACACTTCAATTAGTTTTTCAATATTTGACATTCAAAATTTAAGGTAGGGAATGAGATACTGGTTCCGACCTGTATTCCATTTAGTCCTGTATCCTGTCTCTGACAGTGTCCACTACCAGATGCTTCAGAGAATGGTGCAAGAAATGCCCCAGGTGAGGAAAATACTGATCCTTCGCCCCATAAAGGTCTCATTCTAATACTTAGAGATTGTTTTCCCTGAAGCATTAGGTTTTATTTTTGTTAGTATCAACTATTGTAACTCAGGAGATTCTTGCTATCCATATAAATGACCCATCCCTCTTTGACTCTTGCTAAGTTCTTAGTCTCACAGACATACTATGGCAACGAGTTTCACAATCTAACCTCATGTCTGTGGAAAAAATATTTCCCTTTATCAGTTTCCAATTTGCTCTCTTTCCAATTTCATTGAATTACCCCTTGTTCTAGTGTTATGAAACAGGGAAAACAAAGGCTCCTGATCGCCTTTCTCTCTACCATTCATTGTTTTACATACTTTCATCATATCCCCTCTTATTCATCTCATTTCTTAGGTAAACACTCTGTCTTTTCAATCTCTTCATATGAGGAATTTTTCATGTCCCTAGTCATACTCATCGCTCTTCTCTAAACTCCTGCTAATTCTGCAATATCCTTTTTGACATGAGGTAACCAGTACTGCATGCAGTTTTCTAGATGAAGGCCTATGGCTTATATAAAGACATTGTAACATTTTCCATACGATTTCAGGATAGCCAGGATCAGTCAGATTAGTCAAATGGTAATATTTCTGCTCCCTGATTAGACAAGTGCAAATATTCAGTTGTAAAATACGTGCAATGTGACTTGTCCTATTATAGCAGTAGTGCTAATGCTAAGCATTTAAAAATCAAGTCAAGTCTCCCCCTCCCCCCCCAAAAAAAAATCATGAGATTTTTTTTTTGTTTAAATGTTGGGTTCTTTGTCTGCTGGTTGAGTTTATTTATTTGTTTATTTATTTATTGAGCCTGTAGGGTGCACGTGCATCACATTTTTAAGCTTTATTCTGCAGTCATACGGGCTAGAAATGTACTTAAAAAAAAAAAAGCAATGAAAGCTAAGAATCTCACCTAATCACATGCCTTCAGGACACAGGGCTTTAAGGAAAGCACCATTTATTGCCAGATGTAATAAAATCAAACATTCACAATTCTTACAGTCATACGGCCCATCTATTAAATCTAAATCAGTATCCAGGTTTGGATTCACCACGCTCTCTGAAGTTTGAGGCTCTTTGGATCTTTGGTTTTGGTTAGGGCCCATCAATTATTTTTTCTCAAGGTCCAAATTTCTTGGTCAAGGTATAGTCAAGGTCCAGACTCCAGAGAAAATAATACAAAAAAATAAGTAAATAAAAAGATTGCGGGGTCCTTTCAGAAGAAACTAGTGGTCTGGATTTGGTACGCCGCCTGCCTATTGAGTACCCCGATCTGCACTGATCCTTAAGAGTTAACCCCGTACATAATGAAATAGTGAGAAGGAACTCACCTTTCTATCTACTAATGAACATTGGTTGATTAGAATAGGATTCAAAGGCAAGGAGTGGATGAAACACACCTCTCCTTTGAGCAGGAGCACTATGTGCTGCCATATTATTAAGTAGCACATGATGATGACTGCAGCATATGCACTTGCCTGCTTTGCGGGATGGATATGCCCTCTAACCTAAAGACTATGCCCTCGACGGAGTGTACTGCATGGGTCATTTCTAGTGATCCTTGGGTTTCGACAAAAAGGGAGTAGGGTGAGGGTTTATATGCACTATTTCCCCCTCTCTCTCATGCCCTAGCTCAACAGAGAGCAAGATTTAGCTCAAATTCTAAACCTTTTGAGGTTTGTCCATTTCTCATTGTTGCTGGACTGGTAATCTCACAAGAGTGACCTCTCTTTCAAGATTGCTGTTACCTCCCCTTAGGAAAATAGCTTTTCACCTAGTTATCAGGTGACACAGGTTCCAGTCCCAGGTGGAACTAGGAAGGGTTGAGGCAAGTAAAAATAATAATACATTTTACAAAGTTGTCCAAATGTTTGCAAGCCTAACAACAGGTTTAGTTAGAGAGTTTGGATCAGCTGCTCACTCATATGAGAATCTGCATTCCATTAAATTTAAATGGAAACTTGCAACCAAGGAAATCTGCAGGAGAGCTCCAGATCTTTGGAATCTGCACATTTCTGTTGCTTATGCTTGTTATTAATGTAATTAAACTGTTTTTCTATTTGCTACATTTCACCATGAGATAAAAATACACAAAATGTATTGTGTAATTTGACATTGTGCCTAAAAATTGGCACTCAAAAAAGCAAATAGGAGAACACAGCAGGGCTGGGATGGGAGAGTGTCAGTGGAATTTTCCTTTTGTAACTGTTGTTGTTGACATAGCACATAAGTGTCTGTATGGTGGGTGAGCCTGAGTTACTGAGGGTTCAGGGCTATTCTGCACTGAAATCACTCACTATTTTGTAGCAAAAAAGGTAACTTCACCAGTCCTTCATGTTTGCATCTGTTTTTTATCCAAATCTGACAAATGCCTGAGGCGAGCCTTGTGTCCATATCTATTTTGAGGCATTTCATTTTTTTTTTTCAAATTCACGATGAAAGTAAGACTGCAGTCTGCACTACACAGCAATAACTGGCTAGTGCCATCCTAGCCTGCAGTTGCCATGGTCCAGTGATGTGGACAGCTGAGCATAGGCATCTGCACTGTCCATTCTTTTTCCTTTTACTCTCAGTAACTACTACCACAGTACTGACTTGGTGTAATAGGATTTGCTATAGTGCCAATTATCTCTCTATATAAGGGATGACTTTCCTGCCAACTGTAACTTTTCCTTAACTTTCTAATCACTTTCACATAACAATGCCCTTGTTCATTTTTAATCTGGGTATCCATGTAGCCTATAACACAGAAACAATTCTCCTCCATTGAACCAATGCAGCCTTTTGCTGCTGATAGCCACTTCTGTCCTCCTTTTTTTCCCACTTCCATGATGTTGGCTACTTCTGTCCTCACTCCCTTGGACCTCTGTACAGCTCTAAACATAGACAATGTCTTCCTCTTGGAAAATCACTATAGCTATGCAGGTGTCTCTCCTCCTTTCTTACATTGTTCTAGTCTTGCCTATCAAATTGCTCTTTCCCTCTTCTGGTGTTGGCTCTACCTCTGCAATGAGGACAGACTTTAGTTGCATCACTCAAAATGTCCATCTGCTCTTTGATCATTCATTTCTGTTTTCCTTTTTAATCATCTTATCTCTACCCTAGCAAACACATTTGCACTGATGCTACTGTACTGTAAATATCTTTTAATGTCATTAATGACCTCTCACTATCCATCATTCTTGTTTACCCCAACCAGATATACTTGTGGTTTTGTCTCATCTTCCTTCCGCTAGATTTATGAAAGTCAAAAGTGCTTCTCTTCCATCTTGTAATCTCTTCCATCAGTTTTCTCCACTCAAACCTTCCATTTACCTCTTTTGCTCTTAACCTTGGCACCAACTTCACTCTGCAATCATCTCCACCATTAGTTAGAATCCTGGCTTTCCAGACTTCAGTATGTGCAAAGTGCCACTGCCACCATCTCACATGTACAAAGAAGTGCAATTACTTCACCTCCAGCCTCCGACTGCTTTGCTGGCTTCCTATTTACTTCAGGATCGTGTTCAAAATTGCTCTATTTAGGCCAAATTCAAAAGGGAAAAGATTGAAGCAATAGAGAGAATATTGTTAAAATAAAGCCACTTGCCACTCAACCAATTGAGTCATGTTGTCTGAACCCCAAGAGGAGTTGACTCGTACCGTTACAATGGAAAGAAAGATCATAGAGGTCCAGTACTGGAACAGAAAAATGCCATTTTTAAACCAATAAATGTAATCATTTGCACTAAAATACTACACAATAATACTTCATGCATCCGAAGAAGTGGGCATTCACCCACGAAAGCTTATGCTCCAATACATCTGTTAGTCTTAAAGGTGCCACAGGACTCTCTGTTGCTTTTTACAGATCCAGACTAACACAGCTACTCCTCTGATACTTTATACAATAATTGTTGTCATCTTAAGGCTTAGTTCTGCAATTTAATGGACTGTTTCTCTGAGTAAAGTTACTCATATGTGTTTGCAAAATCAGACTCTTAGACCCATGTACTAAAGCTATAATTAGCATTTTATAAGAAGCACACTCTTTATTTGATGGTTCATATGCAGTGGAGCTTAGTTAAGAGTGCACTGAGTTGATTGTCTCCTTTTCCATGTTCCACAGATTGTAAAAGATATGCAACAAATGAAAATCAGACACATGAAGGTAATCAAAGAATTGGACTCTATAAGAAAAGATAGCCAGGTAATTCTCTTGTAAGATTAACATCAGTGTTCTGTTAGATCATTAGGTTTTATTTTTTTTAACAACAATATGCTATGAAGGGCCAAATTCTGCCTTATTTACATTCATTCAGCTCCACAATCTAAGTCTCCAGAAATATCACCTGTAACTCCTTAAACAAAAACAAACAAACAAAAAAACCCTTATTCTCTGGTGCAGTGAAATCTGCTATTAGTTTTTATCATGTGATTACACTCCTTGAATTGCTATATTTACTTTCCTTTTTCTATATTTACTTTCCTTTTTCTTATTTGATTGTTAAGTGCAGCAGTGTATATACGGGAACTTTCTCAACTTCCTTGTTTATAAACGTGCTTCAGACATTCTTAGTAGATGAGACCTCCCTCTAGTGACTGACTTTATTACTAAAAAGCACTGAAATTATGTCAAAGAATATACATATTGAGCTAGATTGTGCCATATGCAAGGGGTAGTGCAGAGTTGCACTGCCACACGGGGAGCACTGAAAAGCATTTTGGCTACAAGAACTTCCTGGCATTCACCTTTATGGGGTATATACTTCTCACTCTCTACCTTGCACACTGATCCCGTTCTGCTTCTGTTTTGAGTGCATAGATGTGTTCTTTTGATAGCTGAATTTGCAATGGTTACTGTGATGGAGGGGATATGATCCCTGAAGACATCATGTCTGATACAAATTAGTATTACTGTAAAATCAGGAAACATAATCACCTTGCTATTATAACTGGGACTGTAAAGGAGATGCCTTCTGTCTGACACTTTGGTCTGATCTACAGTAAAAAGTTCTACCAAATCAATATTTTTTTTTCAGCTTAGTTAAGCATGTGTCCACACTTAATTTTGTCTCTTACCAATAAAAGCATCTACTTTTGCCAGCACAGTTATTCCCTTTTCAAAGCAGCATAAACCCCTTGCCAATGCAGTTCTATTAGCACAATGGCCATGTGAATGCACATGTATCCATACCAGTGTAAGCCGTCCTGTAAGCACATGCTGGGACCTTTTGCCTTAGCCATATCTCTTCACTGTGGTCACTATCTTTCTTGCAGTCTCTAGCTGGTCCAGAGAAAGACAGCCAACCAATTCCTAGACAGATGGGACTGTTAACATGCAAATGAACTTTATTCTATCCAAAGGGTATACAAAGAAAAAAATTGACACGTATGCAGGTTCAAAAAGGCTTTGGAAACACCCAGGGGAAATGGAATTAAAGAAACAAAGATTACAGATCTAGTGTTGAGAGAGTTCAGAAAATGACTATTGTTCCTGGGTAAAGAACAGAATTTACTTAACTTAATACACCAGATAGCTATGCAAATACCATGTATGATTTCACATCTAATTGAAACACTCACACCTACCACTTTTAAGCGACTTCATAGATTCTTAGGAGTATAAACAGAGATGGTGAAGAAGGAGGGGCAGGAAAACAGAAAGCTGGGAGTATCCGTCTGGCAGATGGCAAGTCTGAGACACAGCCAATGAAAGGAAAATGGCCATGCTTTGACAGACAGACAGACCAAAAGAGACTAATACAAACACAGGGCACCTGATGATTTCATCAGTTTCACAGCAGTAATAACTGCCCTGATTTTAATAGGATTGCTTTTAATTTACACCAGTGAGATCAGAATCATGCCCAGAGGCCCTAAAGTTGTATAGATACTTTATTATCTGATACCTTTATTGCTAGTAAGAGTGCAAGGGAGGGAGGGTGTTTTGTTTTGTTTTTCCAACTTAGGTAAGTCTGGATGTAGACTGAAACCTAGCTATGTTTTTTCCTGTTTGTATTTATTTTAGTCTGTCTTGTAGATTTTCTAGTAAACCTATATTTGTTTAAGGTACTTTGATCTCAGTGCTCTTCTTAGCATAATTTGCTCTGATCTGTTCTCAAAGACAAATATACTTCTGATAGCTGCTGAGAGGGAGAAAGGAACAAAAGGCACCAGACCTGAAGCACTTGTTCAAAGGTTTTATCCCAATGATGGTATCCAAAGATACATACAGAAGTCAGTATGATGCACAGGGAAAGCTGATGGGTGACAGAGAGATGAGAATAGGGAGCCAAGGTTGTTGTTTTTTTAATGAAACTTTTGGAAAATTTAGGATTTTCTCTTCCGGTTGCTTTTTGAGGCCAGCTTTTTTTATTTTCTCATCAACCTCCTTTGTATAGGAGCAGGCCATAATCGTTCTAAAGAATCATCACAGTGGAAAAATGAAGATCCTGAAAGCCCAGTTAGAAGCCTACCAAGAGTTGGTAGACAAGAAAAATAAGCAATGGCAAAATACAACTAAGGTAACTGAGAACTTCAAACTTCATCACAGGGATGAAAATTGCAGACATGCTCACTGGGCAGTTTGTGACACAACTGTAAAGTGAAGCACATGGAACTTCATAGACATTTATTCAAAATACTTTCACCTATTTTTGTACATTTTCATTGCAGAAAATCATGCTATTCAGAGCCTAATCCTCAGGTGGTCTAAAGGATCATAGATTTGATGTCAATGCATCTATTCTGATTTATGCCAAGTGATGATTTCACCCTTCAATTTTATTTTTCACTCTGTCCTAAATATGCAGTCTTGATTAGCCTTTGCTGTCACTTCATAAGATCTGCCCCAACTTAGGAGCCACAAAGCTGCTTGGAAAGCGGCTTCCCACATGGTGGAGCAGAACCAGGAAGGAGCTGATTCCCAAACTAGGTCATCAGTTCTTCTCAGGGGAAGGGAAATCAAATGGAAATAATCAAGTCATGAACTGTAGTGATGGAGAAGACCTAGCATAACATTGTGGCCATCCCCCTGCCAGAGCAGGATTGTTCTTTATGTTGTACATTTTCCAAGGCTTTGTTCATACCTGAGCTTATCTTCACCCCAATTTAAGGGATGGACTCCCTGAGCACGGTTCTCCCATGCTAGATTGCACAATTGCACATCTTATCAACTACACTCCTGGTAATAGGTATCGTTTTTCATTAATATTATTAAGAAAGACCTAACTTACCAAGATATTCAGCTAATATAAGTTGTATAATTCCTGTTGGTAGTAGATAGATAGCCATGGTTAATCGTGTTGTCTCTTCTCTCCCATTAAGAAATAAGTTCATGCATGTACAATATTTGCTTTAGGTAAGAAGGGTGTATCTTCAGAGTAATCTGTCCATTTTATGTGTGTTTATAGCAAATTTGCATGGGTGCCTGTGTCCCCCTGTGTGGCTGATCCACAGAGGTTAGGAGTCTGCACTATATTTTACGTTTCATTGAAATATATGGATAGGAATAAATGAATGAAGATCTGTCACAAAAGGTTTGACTTTCTACCTTATTGCCCTATTCCAATGCATCCAGAGTCTGAGGGAGAAAAACGGGCAACTGAGCCAAGAAAATAAAGATCTTCTTTACCAGATAAAGCAACAAAATGAGACATGGGCAGAAGAAAAGGTAACTGAAACAAGTTTTTTTTTTCTTATTTCAAGTTTTTGGGTGGGATGTTCAAAAGAGCCTAAGTGACTTGCAGGAACATGAGTCTCATTGGCTTTCGAAACAGCCTATGCACCTAAGTCATTTAGGTACTTTTGCAAATTCCATATCTTTACTTACATTATTTCCTTTTTCTTGTATCTGGTTATAAAGCCATACTATTGCCTGTTCCTATCCCCTTGCTCAGGAGAGATAAGAAACCACAAAACATGTTGATTTGTATCCAATAATTGCCCTTAAATTAACAAAAATAACTTTTATTAAACAAATTGGACCAGATCCTTCATGCCCATTGCACTTGATCAGGACTGCTCTAGTGGGGCAAAGCATCCAGAAACCTGCCAAACCTGCCCAGCTAAGGATTCCTACAACTTGGGGTGAGGGGGTTCCCAGGGAAAAGGTGTTGTAGCATCCCTGAGCTTGGACAATCTGTCATTGATGGAACAACCCCTTGGGTCTGTGGACAGCTGGACATAATTTAGAGAAGCCCTGAGGCTGCTCCAAGTTACACCAAGAGCCTGGAAATCTAGCAGCTGCCAGGATTGGGCAGCCACAAAAGTGGCAGAAAGATGCTTTTATTCCTACCCCTTCTCAATTGTGCCAAGCATCACTTGGACATAGGTGATTATCCATCTCATTTTGATTTTCTAAAACTTTGTTCTGCACTGAGTCATCATCAGATTGTTCTCTGTTTGCAAGAGATAAAAGTACTTCAGTCACACAGTATTTTGAAAGACTGAAACAACTCCATTACATTCTGTTCTTGGGAGATTTTGTTTAGAAGGACAACAGCCTCGGAACGTAATACAATGCATTACAGTGTATCAAAAGGTCATGATACAGCACTGGGCCTGATTCTTTTCCTTCACGCCAATTATACACTGAGATAAATGCATTGACTTCAATGGAGTCAGCCCCTATTTACACCAGTGCAACTGTGAACAGAGTAAGCGCCACCAAGAGGTTTATTTTCAAAATAGAGCATGGGATTTATGTAAATCGTCTTTAATGGGGTGGCCCGAATTTTCACATATTCTCTGAGCACCCTACTGAAAATGCATGCTGTATATGGGCCTGATTCTTCTTGCACTTACACCTGTGTAAATCCATTTATTTCAAATTACTCCTTTATAAATGCTAAGGTACATTTTGATTCACAAATAGCACGTGCCTTTTGAGGACAGCTGTAACTGTGGGAGTTTCAGTCTTAGTTCTGAATTTACTTGTGCTCTGTAGGAAAAGGACAGAATGTTACTATGTATTATACTCAGTGACAGATTCTGCTCTCGGTTACACCAAATTTACATCTAGGTAGCCAAGAGCAGAAGCTTTTTTCTAAAATGTGTTTTGTTTTATAATTTTCTGTGTTTTAAAGTAGATTTTGAAATGTACCAGTACTAATATTTCATATAAAGACGTTAAAGGGACAGTATTTCCTCAAATATCCTTTATAATCCCAAAATAATAACTATGACTGTAGATTTAAAAAAAAGGCCCAAAACACAACTTATCATGGAAGCATATGAAAACATTCACAGCCACATCGTGGTGCATTTATTCACACTGAGTAGTACCTTATTGACAAGAAGTCTCATTAACTTCAATAGGACTTGTGAAGTAAAGTACAAATCACCAGGGGTGAGGATTTCACAATTTGGCCCTTACTAAAGTATGCAGAGTAATGGCTTGTTCCAAGACTTTCAGGTCTGCGGGGGGAAAGTTCTTGAGTAATTATTGAAATTTTATATGCAGAGTGAGCAACTACATGTTTAAAGGGATATTCAGACATCTATATACCAAATTATTATTACTACAGTGTTCCACAGCATGGAAGCACTGGCTGACATACAAAGCAATGAAAGAAACATTTATCTCAAATGTTAGTAATCAATGGTCCTTAATTTCATTTTTCCCATGTCATCAGATTTGACAAGAGCCCATTGTCATAAAGGCATTCCCTAAATTATGATAGTTTTAAATAAAAAAAATTAACTGCATTTCCATTTATGTCTTTGAATAACATTAATATTGATCAGTGAATATCAAGATTGTCTGGATCAGTGAAAAACAGGTGTAAGAGAGAATAATGAGGCTTAGCTTTCTTTAGTTTTGTTTAATTGCAGAAGCACACATAAAAAGGGAGTACTTTCAGTTACACTTGGGCTGCAAATAAAAGAGTATTATACTTTCTAGAGCTGACTGGAGAAAAACTATTCTGTTTTTCCACAGCTTTCAAGGTTTCAAAATCTTTGTTCCAACGTAGAATGAAAGCAAACATTTCAGTAAAAATAGAATCGTGTTAGACTGCCTGTTATTGGAGCTTTCTTATTCAGGAATGTTTTATGGGTGCATGTAGCCTGGAATGTGAGAGATCTAGGTTCAAATCCTTACTATCCTTTTTCATCCTAGATCACTCTGATTCAGGGAGAGCAAAGGTTTGAACCGTGGTCTTCCATATCCCAAAGCAGTGACTTAAGCACCACTATAGAGAATCTCACTTGCAAAACTTCCTGACCCAATATGTCTCCACAAAACATTTAGATGAAATTTCATTTTGTAGAAATGTTCCATCTCTAATACACTAAACTCCCCCCCCCCCCAAAAAAAAAACCACTTACCAACTATTACTGACACAGATGCAACTCCACTGGTAGTGGTAGTGGCAGGAGTTCTTATGTGGACTAAGGCTAGGTCTACACTACCCGCCTGAATCGGCGGGTAGAAATCGACCTCTTGGGGATCGATTTATCGCGTCCCATCGGGACGCAACAATCGATCCCCGAATCGACGCTCTTACTCCACCAGCGGAGGTGGGAGTAAGCGCCGTCGACAGGAAGCCGCAGAGGTCGATTTTGCCGCTGTCCCTACAGCGGGGTAAGTCGGCTGCGATACGTCGAATTCAGCTACGCTATTCACATAGCTGAATTTGCCTATCTTAAATTGACCCCCCCTGTAGTGTAGATGTAGCCTCAGATCTCACAGCCATGAGCATTTTTGAAACCTAGTCATCTAATGTGTGTATAAACAGTTCTAACAATGAGTGCTTGCACCATTTCTACAATGGGTGGAGCTGCGCTGTTACCAATGTTGGGAAATTTTTTCCCCAAAATTCCTACTGCAGACAAGTACTTAGGGCAGGTCTTCACTACGGGGAAGGGGGGGTCGATTTAAGATATGCAAATTCAGCTACGCGAATAGCGTACCTGAATTCGACGTATCGGAGCCGACTTACTCCACTGTGAGGACGGCAGCAAAATCGACCTCCGCGGCTCCCCGTCGACGGCGCTTACTCCCACCTCCACTGGTGGAGTAAGAGCATCGATTCGGGGATTGATTGTTGCGTCCCGACGAGACGCGATAATTCGATCCCCAAGAGATCGATTTCTACCCGCCGATTCAGGTGGGTAGTGTAGACCTAGCCTTAGTGTCCCATTCAGAGACAATTATGGCTTTCTCAGCATGAACTGTCACTAAATTATGTGACAGGACTCATTCTCTTTGGCATGGGGGAGATTTTGCTTCTGTTCACATTTTACACTGAAACACAAGAATTTCCAGACTGGAACATGTCTCATTAGCAAAGAGTGAAGCTGAATGCAGGTTAAGTTGAACAAGTGGAACTTTATTAAAGCCTGTGCAATGCTCCTTCCATGTGGCTCAGCTGTTTCCAGCCTAACTCTTCACATTCCCTGTTCCCTCCAGGAAACATTGGCTCTCTAACTGCAGTTCCACTGATCATGATAAATTTCCCCTAATTTACAGACATTTTAATATAAACATTAAAAACAAATAATTGATGCCCAGGGCCCCACCCCATATCCCTTCAGTCAAAGGTTGCTAGCACATAGCTGAGTTGGAGTCTTGTCTTTACCACAGACTCAGCCAGTTACAGTCTTTGAGGTAGTTTGGCCTCCTTAACATGTGACCACACTGGAAATGACTCCTCTGTGTCCCTATCACCTGCCTCTGAATCTAACAAACTATCTCTGTGCAGAGTCTCCTCTCTTCCTGTGGGGTTGGCCTCCAGATGACTCTTTGCCTCTCCGTTTTCTGATTAGCTCTGTCACTGCAGGCTTTCTCTGGGTGTTGGGTCTCCTGGCTCATAGGTGTCCCCTGTTCTTCAGATCACTTGTCTCTTTGCATAGGCACCGTGTATGACTTGAGTGCACCGCACTCCTCACAATTCCTGTAGTCTGCTCCTTCTAGTGTTTCCAGACTGGATTATGCTCTGAAACTTGAGGATATGTATCCTTTCCAAACCTACTGGGATGAAAGCCTAGCCCCCACTGAAGTCAGTGGGGAAATTCCCATTGATTTCAATAGGGCCAGAATTTCACCCATGGTCTTGTTTGATTTTTAAATCCACACTATTATAACTCTGGATATTCCCATTATCCAGGTAACTGCCTCAGTCCTTTTTGGAATGCTGCCAAGACTTAGTGTTGTCTTGTGCCAATGAGTTTATTTTGAATTTCACAGTTTGTGGATACAGTTAGTGGATATTCGGCTAACAACAACAAAAATGATTGAACTGAATTCTACGGTATCTGTCTATAAAATACTGAACATTCATAGTAAGATGTCACAAGATGTTTTAAGAAGTAGTTTGAGGAATCAATGATTAGTTAATGATCTACTGCCACCTTTTGGTTTTGTTCTGCATAGAAATGTTTTCATATGTATTTTTAGGGAAGTTGCATGAATATTTTAGTAATTTAATATGACTAGTAATTATGGCTCTCTGGATGTTTTCAGAAAATATTCAGGACTCCACAAACACAGGAGTCATCAGACCGCACAGAGGAAGTAGGGGTATTTTAATACCCACAATTTTATTTAACAGAATTGTGGCATAAAATATTGAGTGGAATCCTGACTTCATTCAAGTCAATTGGAGTCTTGTCACTTACTACAATGGAGCCAGGATATCACCCATTGTCTCGTGTCCAGAATTCCTTTGAGCAAACACAGATAATTTGTTTCATTGTGTTATCATATCATGCCCAGAAGTGCATTGATAATGCTTTTACACTGTCAAGGAAATCAGCAGCTGCTGTGCTGTAATGTCATAATCCAGTGATACGCTTTTGGAGATAATAGCCCAGATAGGCAGTTGTGACCAAGGAGCTGATGAAAATGTTGTTTTAAGCCGTGTTTATGCTTCCCTGAACCTGGGCTGGATATGCACCTGATTAATTCCTTGCTATTAATTAGAGCAACCTGAAGTCTGCTGTAAATTTACACCAGCTGCCAATGGCCACTTGGGGCCATACTGGCAGCTAGAGAGTATTGTCAACTCCAGCATGGTTCTGTACCCTATGTGCTAGCCATGTGAAGGTAGTGATGTAGCTTGTGGCTGGATACATGGGGTGAAATCCTGGTCACACTGAAGTCAATGGCAAAACTCCATTGACTTTAATAGAGTCAGGAGTTTACTCACTAAGTTTAGGGCTGCTTTGCAGTGGCACCATAGCACAGGAGCTGCCCTAAGACGGGAAAATTTGGGCCAATATGTCTGTGTTTTAGTATGGGCATCCCTGCCCTGTAGCACCTCTGGCTGAGTGACACTGCATGTGCTCCCTGCCTCAGTTTACCTTCCCAGGAAGCCAATAATTTCACTTCAGGCATACTTGATCAATGATAAACATACCCTAAAGGGGAGTGTATTACTAAACCTCATACAAAAGAATCTGTAATAAATAAACAAAAGGTGCTTTTGGCTTTCAGGGTTCCTCTGTGGTCTGCCCTCTAATCTCTCTCCCCAGCCCCCACAGGGTTCTGTTTTTATGCCTCTCTTCATCGCAGCAGCCCCAACCTTCTTTGTGGAGTTGGGTAATTCAAGCAATTATCCCTCAGCTGGCCCCACTTAGTCTTCAGGCTCAGAGAGTTTGGCAGCCTTCTCCTGCTGGTGTCTCCTCCCTGCTAACCCAGCTTCCACCCCAGCATCTTATTATTTCCTTCAACGTCTGCAGACATCTGCCCTGCCATGAGGGAGGAGGCAGTATTTATGCTGGTCCCCTTCTCCCAACTCTTCCTCGGAGAGATGCAGAGCCTTGCCTCCTGCTGTCTGCAAGGCTCCTGGCCTGGGACCCCTAAAGAAACAGTACCAGGTTTTCTCCCAAGTTCAACTTACTCATGGGGCTGCTTCCTCTGTCCCAATATCTCCCAGGTCTGTGTTTCTATAACTGGACCTTTAATCTCTTAAAGAGCCATGCCAGGTGGAGGGGTGAACTGATCAGTAAGTGCTTACGGGCAGTACTGCCTACTTGTGCAGGACATAATCTGGTACAGTCTGGTGCATGACATAATAAACATGACATAGTGGAGCAAGTAGCTGTTTAGCCATGCTATACATGAGTATTTATTCAGAAGAATTCAAATTTTCAGATAAGTAGACCAGACATCTTAACCAGTCTCCCTCATAAGAATTTGGTATTAGATATTTGGTCTATTTTTTTTTATATCAAGTAACTACAAAAACTCTTCTTGTGGATAGTTTAAAGTGTGGCTTTTGCTGTATAAGCCCTAAATGGCTTGTGACCTAAATGCCATGCAACACTGCCAGGGAGATATGCAAACTGGATCCTTCTCAATTAAAAGTCAGCAAGCTACTGGAGAGAACATTCCCTTTAAGGAGCCCCGAACTCTGAAATTCATTCCCTCACAACCTTGGTCTGAGATAGCCCATATCTGTTAATCTTCTAGGCACACTGCAAAGCCCATTCCCCCACGCCCTCACCCCCAGGTATTTGGGGAGGGAGGATGTGTTGAATGCTGGGGTTTGTGCATGGAGGAGAATTTGGTTTTGTTTTCCTTCCTGGATAGGAGAAGTTGTTTGATTTTCTTTGGTTTTTATGAGTATTAGTATTTTTAAAAATGGCACAACACCTAATGTGCTTGAAAAGTGCCTTTTCTGTACATATCAATCGGGGCAACTTCAGAGGGATGAAATAGATAGCTACAATTAATGTACATTTAATACATGATGAATAAAAATCCATCAGAACTAGACCTACCAGCCCGTAAGCAATGCACAGTGAGAATCAACCATAAATAAAAAGACTAGAAAGGTAACATCATATTTCAAGAAAAGAAGTGATTCCATGATTACTTGTGTGAGTAAGGGTTTGAAGATATTTTGGGGCAGGGGCTTTGTCCTACTTTATGATTGTACAGTGCTTAACACAATGGGACCCCATTCCTGTTTGGAGAATCTGGGTGCTGCTATAATACTACAAATAGTAATAACAAAAGAAGCCCATAATTTGTAATATACAATACATGTATCCCAACTATTGTATAAAAAAGGATACTGTACAATGTGACTTTGTTGATGAGGACAGATGCTACAGAAAAGTTATATCAATGACATTTGGGAGCAAGTTCTGATAAAATCAGCAGAGACTGATTGATCTTGATTGTAGCTCTGGTATTCTGTTTCTAACCGTTGATATTTATAATGAAGTAATATTGCTTTATAGTCTTTATAGTAATACTGTTTACCTGAACAAAACTAAGTTGTGATTTATTACTCTGATTGTTATTTATTATTTCATTGGGAAGAACTGGTGTTCCTAATTGCATTCCTATCATGTTTTGCAGACTTGGATTCTAGAAAGTTTCTCTCAAAAACTAGATCATCTGTATACTCAGCACTCTTTGAGTAAGTTTCATATTTCAGACACATGATTGCTTAGATGGGGTAGATATACTTTAATCTGTTCTTTATTCTCAATGTTTAGTGTAGCCTCACTTCTAATTAGCTCTATTATGTCCTAATCCAAAGTTAACAAGGAGATTTACCATTGGCTGCAGTGGGCTTTGGATCAGGCTATAAATGCAGTTGAAGTTGTAGAGAATTCCTCGCATGCCTCCCTGATGCAAGGATAAGCATGATTATCCTTATTATATCATGGAAAGATACACATGTGAAAGGGTCATACAATTATGCTGACCTTTTAAAAATCCAGCCATAATATTTGTCTCAAAATAAGTAAAAAAAAAAATAAAAAATACATATTACAATGTGTTTTTTTTTTCTAGAGACCATATTAACAAACAAAATATTTTTGAATAAAAATAACTTTTATCCTATAAATCAAGGTTTATTCTGATCCCCACCCTGGCAGTAAAGGATTACAATTAGTTATTAATTAGGAAATGTATTGCAAATGCTTATGATTTTTTCTTTCTTGTTTTCCTCCCCAATTCAGCACTGCAGGAACTTCAGAGGATCAGACTGAATATGGAAAAAGTGCAAGAGATAGTGAATTTACAGATGGATTTTCCTCAGGAAAAAGCCTTAGTTACAGCAGAAAAGGTAGATGTTTCAGGGGTATTAGAGGCTATGGCAGAACAATTGAACACAAAATGGAAGAATGAAAATGTAATTGGTTTTCTGATAGCATCATCTTTACAATTGTTCAAGCTGTTTCAAAGGCAGTCAGTCTGGTAAATGTTGAAATAAACAAGGTGTCCAGCTGGTATGGGAATGTCGTCAGAGGCTACGGTGTGGTGCTCTGCTCTATTCAATGTTGATATAAATCGGCTGTGTGCGTGTGTTCCCTCTGTGTGCTGCCCCGGCTCTGTGCAGATAGCTGACACAGCAGACCCCCGAGAGAACCCCCAATGATCACAGACTCCGATAAGGTACGAAGGCACCCGGCCAGGTTTGTTGTCGAAGAGAAACACAGTTTCTAGCTCCCTGGATTAGATATGTATGGTTCTGCTAGTACATATGTGCTCCCTGGCAATGGACCGGCTCAGTCAGTGGCCACTGCCCCCTAGGCCAGACAAAGACGTCCACTCAGGGATGCACTCTTATACACAGGTACAAACAGGTTACGCATCATTGAATGTACTGAGGTACAGCACCTCTATGCATTAGGGTGTTGCCTTTCTTCTTGTACAGATTGGTTCGAACAAATAAGTCTATCCATCATACTGTCTATTTGTCATATTGTACTTTCATATTATCTATTCATCATATTGGCTATCCATTGTATTGGTTATCCATTGTATTGTTCTTTCATATTGTCTATCCATCATATTGTCCTTTTATATTATCTTTAGGCTGGGTGTGCATGTTCCTTGTTATCTGTGTGGGATGTATTCGTACCAGGCTGTTCTGGTGCCGTCCTGGCATACGTTCATTTTATTAGTGCTTTCATGTGTATATGTGCTTTTGGCAGCCTTCCTCTTGCCACCTTCTGTGAACAGGGCCTGCCTCTGGCTCACAGCCTAACTTTGCTTTATGTTAGCAATGTCTTGACATTACTTCAGTTCAGGCCTCAGGCTTCATACCAGGCCTCTGATACCAAGGGTTTATGTCTCAAGGCCTCATCTTACTACACTTGTGTTATCATACAAATATGTGTGTAGTTTGAGAATGACAGGTTGGTGGGGACTAGTTGAAATACAGCTGTAATCTAGATTCCATGAACGTTGTGGTTCCATGACTATTGAAATAGGTGCAGAATTTATTTTTGGAAATGTTATTGTTGCTATAGAAATTCCACTTCTCTGAAAATGTGGCTGTCACCTTCTTTTCTGCCTTAGCTCCTCACTGGTGCTTGCTAGTTGAAACCTGTTATGTTCTAACTGCTCTTCTCCTTGCATGGAGAAGAACAAGCTGTATTCGCCAAGTATTTGGAGTAAAGGTGCTTCTCAGATGCATGTCTTTGAGTAGGGCGTCCGGATGTGAGTAGGCCAGCAGCACCCCATCATTTCAAGGTAGAAAACTGAAACATGCCTTCTCTGAACTGCTCGCTTTAAGGACATGACAGTCAAGTCCTTCTTCCCTTTATGACCTGTACATCATTGAGTTTAAAAGAAAAAACAAATTAATGAATACTTTTGAATAATGCATATGTTCAACTCACAATCTGCTGAAGAATATTCAGTGAGCAGAAAAGAGGCCAAACTGATGTGATAAACTATTCACTGCCAACTAGTCACACAGTTCTAGTAATAAGTACTGTACAAACACTGCACTACACTAATATTGTTGCAGTATGTTTATATGGGGTTTTAGTGTCCAATACTGTAATAGCTATAATAATGGGACAAGTTTATTCATGTGATGCTAGTAGCATTGTCTATATTAAGGTTGCCTAACACTTCCCATTGTAAGATTCCTTTTTCAGTTGTTTATAATTTTGCCAAACTTTAACTGTTTGGGCTGAAATATTCAACTCTAGTTGCTGGCCTTAGGTTGAAATTTTTTTGGAAATTTTCAGCCAAAATGGTTCTGCCATCTCTGAAAATGAGATTGAGGAAAAACACATTTTTCCTTGTGTTAAAAATTTTCTTATAACTGTTTCATTGAGAAGGTTTAGTGCCCTATGCTTTGGAGCAGGGATTGAAATTTGGTAATGGTGTCAGGGATGTGCCATTTGCCTTCCCCATGAAAATTCACCCAAATTTGGCCCACTGATAAGCTTTTGAAAAATTTCATTTTGCATATGCACAATAGAGATTTGTTAGGATTTGGCAGCTAAATTATCAGAAGATTCTGTCTTCACTGAGCATGCCCCATCACTTCACTGCTCCTAAATATTGGACAGCGCATGCACCATTCCAGGGCTGCAGGGGCTGAACAGGCCCTTCAGTTGCTGCTCTGGGTCACTGTGGTGCCAGGCACCAGAAATGAGAGCAGGGAAACATTCTGTCCTGTGATATCTATGCTTCTGCTGCTGGCACCTGGGCAGGATGGAGGAGGATTCAACATGATTCTAGTATAGAGAAGAGAGTCAGAGCTGGGGAGAGCGAGGGCAGCCAAAGGAGTTGATCAGGACACGGAACTTGGTGCGGGGGAGACTGGGTGTCAGGGAGGATAGGCATAGGTGGGAGGCTGAGACTGGACAAGGAGGGAGGGAGCAGAGGAACTGGAAATGGGAGCCAGTGGAATGAGTGGGAGGTGGAGAGAGGAGAGGAAAATGAGGATGAGGAGGCAGGGTCATGTGGAAAGAATAGCATGTGATCATGTAATTAAAGACTGACATAATGCATATACGTATGAGGGTAAATAAAGGTTGCATAGGCAAACTTAATTCTTGGATTTCCTAACTTTTGAGTGATTGAACCTTGCAACCTAATGTTCAGTTAATGTAGATTTTATTGTTATTTAATGAAATACTAGATGTCAAAAAGCCTTAGTCATCTTTATTTATTTCATAAAACTGTAGAAAATAGATTTGTGGAGAAGGAGGTAAATACTATGCTACTGTCAAAGTACAAGAGTTACAGTGTATGGAACCAGCTTTGAGTTCCAAAACTTTTGTGGAAAGTACCATAATGATGAGAGAATATTTACAAGATTTTTTTTATATTTGCATGTTCTATTATAAATCACATTGGGCTTTTCAGTCAGACCTATAACTGCATTTACTGTATATTCTGCTGTACAATATCACAGATAGGGTACTTCCTGCAATGCAACTCACTCCTCCTAGGAAGTTCAAAAAATGAATTCAGTGCTGGCTGGCTTTTCGGCTTTGGAGACTGAAGTCCCCTAAATCCACAGAAGAGTTACAGCACAAGTATTAGCAGGGCAAGCTTCCTATCCACCCCAACACTGGCCTGAAGACCCCTTTTAGGAAAGAAAGGGTAGTTCAATCTTTATGGTCCATTCAATCCTTGCTATCTGCTAAGACTGACAACCGAATGCAAATTACAGATTGTACAGTGAATATATACTAGGAATTGCACTGTTACCACAGTCTCAATTTATATAGACCTCTGAAAAGCCACTGGATGAAAGGTAGCTGCTTTCATGTATGACCAGCATGTTGGTTTGAATCAATGACCTAGGAATAAAAGGATTTTTACCATTATAAAGTCCTCAGCCTTTCAGTTATCCACATTTAACTATTTTTAAATTATGTTCATTCCCAATTTAAAGTCTTTCTGACAATTTTACCTTTAATTAAAGTTTTTAAAAATTCACTTTTTTTTGCAGTGCTTTATACTTGATTCATGTGATCTTGGAGGATAATTCCATTTGAATGTAGATGGCCTATTGCACAGTTAGCAGAGAATAGATTAATTCAGCTTCATTTAGCAGTGTCATAAGGTGAATTACAACTTTATAAAATGCTGTATAACAGATATAGAGGTGTTCTAAAAGATTAGGGCAACTTAAAGATCTTGTTCATTCATGTTATTGATGGAGTTTTTGTCCATGTATATTTATTACTTTACAATTAATGAGAAATTAACATAATTTAATATTATTTGAGCTCTACACTGAGACTTACTTATAACATTTATGCTTGACTCAATTGCAGAATGTTTGTTTTAACTGTCTCTTATACCAGCTGATCTATTTCCATAATGTAGGCATATGGGGATTTTTAATGCAGAAAGCTTTTTAGGATAGTACTGTCAAATTTACTTTATATTCCTACTTTATTTATAATTTGCTAATCATGTACTTCCACATATTTTTCAGTTACATTATGCTCTCTTTAGATTATGTATGCTTTGGGTTTTGTATCTTTTTTTTTTTTTTTTTATTAATCACTAAAAGTTTGATGCCTCAGTTATATTGTGGAATAACATAAAGCATAAAAGATGCAGACATTTTTATAAATTCCATAATGGCTGCTTTTCTAAGCTATTTGTTTATGAAACTAAAGGAAATCACTCTCTATTTTCCATTATTATGGCTTTATAAACATTTACTCCCTGTGATTTCTAAAGTACAAGCCATCTCCCCCAGTATTACTGATGTTGCCCACTCTGTAATTTTAGACAGCATAAGGCTATGTACAAAAATCTCTCGAAGTTTGATCCTCTCAATTGCAAATCCAAGTTCTCAATGATAAAAACCAACATTTCCTATTTCTAACTACCTCTTCTGCTCTTTTCCATTTTTGCTCCATCTCTTCCTTTAAAATCATGGAGATTCTGCAACTATTGGGCCAGATCCTAGTTCCAGACAGAATATGAATGTGACTTATACTTTGTTACATTTCAGGTAGTTGACGAGGTGGAGGAACATGAACATTTGCTGCAAAAAGAATTTCTGTGGAAAGCACAGGCCATGCTGGAAATGGCACAACAGTCCTTACATAAACGAGAGAGAGAGGTAGCTGAACTTCTACAAAGCGAGAGTGGACACAATGAAACAATGAAACCTCAAATCACAGTTACAACATTACTAAAAACTCTTGTGAGCAAGGTAAATCTTAATTAGACCCCTGGAAAATATTTGTTGAGTTTTCTAAGATGGGGTTTTCTAAGACTAGAAAATATATGAATTTATTCAAGATTTTTATAGATTAAAATAAGAAAAATATTATACTGTATGTAGGTTTTATATATTTATTTTATGTGTATGTTTGTAAATTTATGTTCTATATAACGATTACAGCTGGGATTTTCAAGGGAGTAAGGCACCTGAATCCCACTGAAATTCACCATATAGAGGTAAATGGTAACTCCCAAAGAAACTGATTGCATCAGGAATTCAGTTAAAGGCTTTCATTGGTATTATTTTCATTGCCAATTTTGTCAAATGAGAGATCAACTGCATGGAAAAAATCACACTGGAGGAGCAGAAAAAATGCATCTGAACCACGCAAATGGCAAATAAATGCTCCAGAATTAAGGGAAATATGAAAAAATCCAATTTTTAATCCATACTAGGTCCACACTATATATTGTGATGTACCTGAGGCACAACAATGCATCAATGAGCTTATTGAGAAGAATGATGCTGAAAGGGCTAATCGGAAAGAAGAATTTAATAATGCGCAGGCTGACATCCTGTCCTATAAAGTTATTTATGGAAATAAACCTACGGATTACAAAAGGTATATGGGATATTTAGTAAAGCAGGACATAAACATATATATATCATATGATATATAGAGAATACTGGGTTGTTTTCATACTAAGACACACAAAAAGGAAGTTTAAATAGAACGTATTATGTCATATTTTATAAACTGTCAAAAGCAGAGTAATTCAATGTTAAGGATAACTGTCCTTTCCCTTGCTCTGAATGTTTAGGTATTACAGTATATTATACGTACCATAATTCACACTGATAACATTCCATGCAATATCATGAAAGAATCAGATGATTACCATATATTTTATAAATATGTTTTGCAGACCCAATGTGGATATGTCAATAGTTTCATTGGATGCTTTATTGTGTTGTAAATCCATATTTAGGGCCTTTTTTATGGTCTGTGGGGTCAAGACCAGACATTCTTGTTTATGGATTTTTCATGTCAAGCCCCTGCTTAGGGAGTGTTTATTTCTCAGATCCATAATATGGAAAAATAAAAGTAGAGACTGTCTCCCTGGATGTTTCATGAAAGAAGTGGGTCTGAGAGCTTAGCAAAGAACCAACAATAAAAATACAGCAAACAGACTCACAGCTTGGTAGCTGGCTTGAATAGTTTTCATCTGGTATTTTATAGAACCTAAAATATACAAAGAGCAAACATTGCTGAAATAAGCCTATTTAGCTAGTTCATGCTATATATATATTCATAGAAATATAAACTGGAAGGAATCGACAACCTCCCAATACTTTTCTGCCATTTCTTTTCCAAAATCCTTCCTCCAGTACACTCTGTGCAGACTACTAGAAACACAACAAAGAAGTAAACCATTCCTAATGACCTCTTGACTTTCTGAATAATTTATAGGGAACAGTTTTCAGTGAAGCTTTCCAGAAATCTTGTGACTGCAAAGTCTGAATTAGAATATGCTGAAACAGAGAAGATTGCATTGGATTGCATCCAAATGGGGGAAATCCCAGACTGGATTAGCAAACATTGTCCATATTTAACCTTGACAGGTGAGAAAGCTTCCTTTTAATTCAGAAGAACTGAACTGTTCTGAGCCAATTAATTTTAGGGATTGTATGACCTGTTTATCAGTGAAGCCAAAGGCATTTAGCATATTTTTGGTTATAACAAGACACTTATGATTTATTATGCTGCAAGGTACTAGAAGCATGAAACAGCCAAAGTTACATGTATTTTAACCCAGTTCCTGAATCGTCCTGTAAAACCCAAGGCTATAGCATAATCTGGGAACATCGTAAAAACATTGGTTTGTGTCTTCTACACTTTAAGACCAAAATGTGTTTGTGACACTACAGTATTGTAACAAGGTTCCTCAAAAATGGAAGTTTTTACAGGGGAGATGGAACCTTAAATTATCATTAGGCTGCAAAATCATTATCTGACTTGATAGTTAATACCGTAAATGGGGGAATGGATGGGGAAATTCACACTTCTGTTAGCGCTGCTATTTCAGACTATCTATGGGAAGACTTTAAGTCTTGTGTCACTTTGAATTCAGAAACTTGCCTTTGCTTCCAAAGGACAGAAACTAATGAGGTCAGCTTAGAAGTACCACAATGGCATTCCTCCCAAAATGTTCAGCTCACTTATTCCCTGATTCTGCAACAGGATGTGGGTGAAATGTTGCACCTGTGCTGAGCAATATGGTCAAGGAGGAGGGGAGGGAATTTTAGAACTCTTGGCTGAATACTGGCCATATGCTTTGATTTGCTAAAGGTATATACTGTACTATAGTAACTGTGCTGTAATCCTGACTAGATTCTGACCAAAAAAAGTATGCTGATGAGAAAAGCCACCTTCCAGATGAAGCCATGCAAACACTCAACAGAAAATCACAGGTAACGTGTTAAGATGTTTTGGGTATGAAAGGACAGGAAAAATTAAGAAAATATATAACCCTCCTCTGATTACCATTAAGGGTTTGGATACTTACTTTGTACTGTATGCTCTGCCCTCATGTGCCATGTGCCTATCCCTAAAACAGAGTTCTCAGTAAGAACTACACACAGATCTAGGCAAATATATCATACGTTTATCTATTTCCCTTTTTAAGAAGAGTCTAACATCAACCACTAAGCACATTTATAATAAAAAAAACACCATAATGCAAATCATGTAATCTATCCTTTGGGGTTTACAGTGTATACTCGCTTATTCACTTTTCTCCTATGAATCTTTCATATTCCTTGGTGGTTATTCAGCCTTTTAAGCATTGGATACCCATGGCAGGACTTCTATACACACACGTCTGAGAATTTCAGTCGTTCAGACTGCCTATTTCATAATAGCATGAGGTACCGTTTATACTATACTTCATTCTAAAACAAAGTGTAGATTAGATACAAAATATAGCAAGGCCTGACTGAAATGGGTTTGCTCTGATGAAAATGACCTGATGCAAAATGCTCCCTCACAAAAGTCATTCCTTCCTGTGGTAATGCAGGGAGCTGTCAAAGAGGCCCCATTGCCTGGAATCCTAGGTCAGCCACAATACATTGTTCATTAGGAATTTTCTCTCTCCCATAAATTATACAGAGATGGCTTTAAAGACGACATTGTTAATATCAAACAAGGACTAACTATTAAGTCTCTAGTTCAGCAGTTACTACTCCAGTGGGGTGTCCCACTTCTTATACCAATTTATTGTTAATTCACATTAAGTCCTTCCCCCAAGGCCTCACACAGGGTTGCATGTATATTGCAATCCTACAGCTAAGCTAATTCTTCTAGAATTGGACTGGCTCCACGTTGGTGCCTGGTTGGGTTGCTGCACTGACAAGTGATGAACATGAACTGTAAAACTTTTATTGGTTAGTTTAATAATATTTATATTTTTAGGATGTGGATGAGACAAAGGAGCAGCAAGGGATGTACCAGCTTTGGGCAGAGACCCCCATCACAGATGAGGGGGTGTTGTGTGGAAAGGGTGGAGCAGAGAAGCACATTATGAAAGAGCCCTGGAGCGAAAACTGATTGACAGTGGGCAAAACTTTCAAAAGCACTTAAATGATGCAGGAGCCTAAGTCCCATTGGCTTTCAATGGGACTTGGTTCCTCAGTCACTTGGGTGCTTTTGGAATTGTGACCCCAAGTTTAGAAGCATTCTAATATAATTTTTAAAAATCTGGCCTGAACCCGCAATGGGATTGGATGGATGGGACCCCTTGTGCCCCCCCGAACCCCATTAACTTAACAGGGTCTGTGAGGGATCAAAGGGATGCACCCACATTGATCACATCGCAGCATCACAGTATGTCACATTCCTACTTTCATTAACAGGAATAGAGCTGGTCAGAAAATGACTTGTTTGCAAAAATAAATGTCCACTCTTCCGCAAAATGATAGAAATTTTCCCACCAACACTAAAGCTGGTTGAAACTCTAGAGAAAATGTTTGCAATTTTCTATTTGTTTGTTTTTAAAGAAATTGTGTACAATGAAACATTTCCAGTCAGCTCTAAACAAGAAAATTGAGTTTTACAAATGGTTCATCACTTTATTATTTTTGTTAGTGAAAGAAAACCACAGTTCTGACTGCTTTCCAACAATTTTTGGACATACAAATAAAAATATTGTAAATGTTTGTATTTAGAAAAGTTTGTCTAAATATTGATAGTTCCATTTGAGTTTAAATTCATGTTGGTTTTGGCTCCTTTCTGTGTAAATGTGACTGAGTGCAGCATGACTGGGAAATGAAGCCAGGCATGGTAGATAGCTATCCAGTACTAATATACATGCATGTATTTCTCCATTGTTTTAAATGTCCTTTTTTCCCCCTGGCCTGTAATATTCCAGAGTAATAAGAGGGAGAGAACCTTGATTCAGTTTTGTAACTTTATTATTTAAATCTGTAGCATAAAGCCTGTTTATAAAGATCATGTTACTGTAGTGTTTATATAATATATGTATGTGTTGGGGTGAAAGGAGCCCCTGCAGTTTCTGACAGGGAAGGGGTTAAACCCCATTTCACCAATTAGCCAGCTCCTCCTAGATTCTAACTAGAATAACTGGATCCGAGAGAGGAGGCTGCAACCTAGAGAAAAGTCAAGAGTCTCTTGTTCTTGCAGTCTGAAGAGTAATTGTAGGTCTAAAACAAGCCCTTTTTCTTTTACTCTGAAGACTGTAGCTGTAGCAAGACTTTTTTTTTTTTTTTTGGCTGTTAGTTCTCTTTTAAAGTAAACTGCATCAAAAATTGCTGAACTCAGGACAAGTGGCAAAGTGTCTTTTTTAATTTTACACAGCTCTGACTGGTACCCTGCAATAGAAAATATGATTCTGGGTGTGGACTTTTTTCCACTTAGTTTGTTTTTTTAAATGGGAAAATGGAATATAATTATCTCTTCTCCCTGTCCAATTTTATAATTAGACTTTTTTTTAAAAGTCCGATATGTTTTTCTTCCACACTCTCCTGAGAGATGGGTATGTTTAAAGTACATATATCGTGCCTAAATCTCAAATCTTGGAACAGGCCGAATGTTCTTCTGGCTAAAGTCTGTTCCTGGATCTGCCAAGGGATTCTAGGCCCTACTCTTGCACCAGGAAGTGTGTTCTCCTGAGCTCTGTGCTTCCACTGACTCTTTTTGGGGAACACTCCACAGCTCAGAGGGCGGCTAAGCAAAAGGTAATATTGGGTCATTAGTAGGGCTCTGTGTTATTAGGGCTCTGTGCGACCTCCTTGACTTCTGAAGCAGCCAGTCTGGCTGACCCCAGCTGCTCAGGCAGCCCTGGGGACAGACACACAGGCTGCTGCTCGAGCGGCTCTGCAGCCAGTCACTCGGATGGCCCTGCAGCCAGCCGCACCAGCCACTGCTGAAGTGATCCTACCCTCACCGCACTGGCCCCTCCTCTGGCAGCCCGGGCAGCTGGCCTCGGAGACTACCCAAGCAGCAGCCGATGCGACTGGCTCTGGGGACCGCCTGAGCAGTGGTCCCAGGGTGGCTGGAGCAATGGCTGGCCCTGGGGCTTCCTCTCTCCCCTCCGCTCCCCTCCCCCGCAGCAGTGGCTGAAGCTGCCGCTGGCCCCCCTCAGGGGTTCCTCCACTCTGTCCCCTCACAACCTGCCCCTCTTCATACAAGCACCACTAGTTCCCAAAAGGTATTTTGCAGTGATTGGGGGTTGATGATGTTGCATGCCCTCTGGATGGGGGGTTTATCCATTGGCCTCTCTATTAAATGGAACTTCACATTAATGTGGCGTTCGTGTTTTAAAATCTTTTAACATGCCTTCATCAAAGAATTCATTACACCTCTGAAGATGCTAGGAGGAAGAAATCCTTGCACTCACTGACCTCAGGGGTCTGTGGTAGTGTATGACAGTTGTGCTCGTTAGTTTCTTTGCACCAGACCCTGACACAATCTGAGCCAGTGTAAACACTAAGTACAGAAGGGACTGATTTACGGATGTTCGGGGGTGAGGGGGGCGCTATTATTTACATAGAAAAAAATTGAAATACATTTGATGGCAATAAGGGAAAGAAAATTAATATAAAATAAACTTCCTGACAGTGAATTGTGGCAGGGGATGGCACAGATAACCTAAAAGATCTCAGGGTCGAATGTCCTTGATTCGATTAATATAACTGGCCAGCATTATTTAGGGACACACTGTAAAATAAGCTGTAGGTCTCAGTACACCTAGATGAAGTGTTGACTGTTATGCACTGATGTAAAGTGCTGTACAAAGGAAGCCATTTGTAGTGCACAAAAAGTTTTATTAGTCCCCCAAAACCCAGGAACTATATACTATGTATGCTTGAGTACCATTTACTGGCACCTTATCTATAACTCGATAGATAGATAGATATATACACACACACACACAGTTATGCTGGAGTGAAACCTCAATAAAGCTGAATGGTATAACAGCCACTCTTCATTCAGGATAAATGTAAGAAGCAGTTCTTCTCTTTTTGGAGTAAGATACCTGAAACAATAGGAGCCATCACCCAAAACACAGGCCACATGCAAGATGGTTTCACTGGGTCAGAATGCAAACACAAAGAGTTAGCTGGACATTGGTTTTGGTGGACCTGAACCCAGATGCAGCCAGAAACACCAAAGAAGCAGACAGAAGGCACCAGAAAGCCATGGAGAGACAGAGAAACACTAGTAGCATGACCACGAGAGAAAGCTAAGATTGCTTTTTGGGTAGAGTACTGGCTAGAAAAAGAGGCTTGGAATATTAAACAAGGAAACTGTTTCCTGCTGTTTGATTCCTACTGTGTTCACTGAAACAGTACTTGGTATACATTCTTGGTAAATAAACAGGATTGCATCAAAGAAATACTGACCCCATCATCAATTTCTCCTCTTAATGGAAACAACCCTTAAAACACTGACTATAGTCTAACCACTTGGGTCAAAATGGTGATCAATGGAAAGGTCTCTTGTAACACTGTCAGTCTGAAAATGAAGAAAAAAAACATGAAAATGTTTGCAAAATTCTGGGCTTTTTTTTTTCCCCACATGTGTCAAAAAATCTAACCAACTCTATCTGTGTCACTTCTGGTTTATTACTAATAAAGCACTTACCTCTGTCACAAACAACCATGTGTCTCAGCGTGCCATGCTGCTATCTGCACTATGCAATGACATGGTGTCAAAAGTGACTGGATGCCACCTCCAGCATGGAGAGAAAACAAGGAAGAAGGAATAAAGGGGATGAAGGGAGAAGAACTCCTATGCAGAGATGGGGGAAGGGTGATGGCTTCTCAGCCCCCAAGCAGGCCCCGAAACTGGCTGTGTGATTGGGATAGAACTGGAAGGCCTAGGGTGACCAGATGTCCCGATTTTATAGGGACCGTCCTGATATTTGGGGCTTTTTCTTATATAGGTGCCAATTACCCCCACCCTCTGTCCCGATTTTTCACACTTACTATCTGGTCACCCTAGGAAGGCCAAGCATAATTTGTTTACTGAATTACTGATTTTGACTCTTGAATAAATTCAAGGACAGAATGAGTGGCTCATGGATAGTTCATAAATAGAAAAAACGGTTAAATTAACTGAACAAATTATGAATTGTTGCCCAACTTTTGAATTTCATCAATATGCAGCTAACCCTTTTTTCATGAGCACGAGTGAAGGCATTAAATAAGGCCTGATCTACACTTAAAATTTAGATCAACCTACCTATGTTGCTCATCTCTGAGTGTTGTATCCCTGTGGGTACACAGAGGTCTTCCATGGGGTACATCAACTCATCTAGATATTTTCCTAGTTTTACAACAGGCTACAGAAAAAGCACTAGCAAAGTCAGTACAAACTAAAATTTCATACAGACAATGACTTGTTTATACTGGTCTATATACTATACACTGAAATGTAAGTACAATATTTATAGTCCAGTTGATCTATTGTATTTTTATTTGGTAAACATGAGAAAGTAAGCAATTTTCAGAAACAGTGTGCTGTGATACTTTTGTATTTTTATGTCTGATTTTGTAAGCAAGTCATTTTTAAGTGAGGCTAACTTGGGGGTACGCAAGACAATTCAGACTCCTGAAAGGGGTACGGTAGTCTGGAAAGATTGAGAGCCACTGTTGTAGATATGCCAACCTAACCCCCAGTGTAACCGTTGCTAGGGAGGTGGTGTTCCTACAGCAACAGAAATACCCCTTCCGTTGCTATAGTACATCTACCCTATAGGCTAGATATGGCATAGCTATGGTGGAGACATGGCAGAACGTCACACCCAAGTCAACAGTTCATGCTACAACTTTTGGCTCAGCTGCAGTAAAGTACAAAATGTTGTGGTCCTTTAGTAGCTAAAAAGTGAATTAATGAACATCTTTGTAGAAATGCTAGGCTACTCTCAGTGTGGGTTAAATCTGGATTTTAACAAAGGTAAATATGTTATGTTTTATATAATAGTATAGATGTTAGTATTTTGCTTTTTAATTGTCAACTATTCATTCCATTATAAGATTTACAGCTGCCGGTTTCCACAACATATGATAGCACAGAATCGATCGTTCTCCATGTAGGGAAGTGTCTGTGACTTTGACTGGTATACTGTTTATTTTTTACTGAACCTCAAGGTGTAAGGAGCTATATTTTAACAGCACCCAGCAGATGGGGCTACAGTACAGGCTCAGACACTTATCTTACAGGATTCACTTTCTTAGGCCATCAGAACTACTAGTATAATATGAAAACACATGTAGAACGAGGTCTCCTTTCCTCAGTCTAATAAACAGCACTTACTTGATTGGGACTACTTGGATGTCATACAATTTCTCAGCCAAGACTAAAACACTAAGGTGTATACACATACTCACCCACAGACCCTTTACCTTTATTTATGCAAAGTACTCTGCAATTTACCGCAGGGTTATATCTCATCTATTAGAGGGTGTTTTTTTTTTTAACCTTCCCAATATAAAAACTATGAGTGCTCACTAGAGCTCTCTGTCTTAAGGAAGATGTAGGAAAATGACAAATTGCATTCCTCCTATCTTACTGCACTTCTAAGCTGCCCTTATGGCCACTTTTTATTTTTGACACATCCATCTTACATCAAGTATTCCTAAAACAGCTCCCTCTCACTTAGGCAGGATCTCATGCTAGGTACCTTGAGAAGGCACTTTCAAGTGTAATGTCCCTCATCACACTGGACATCCTTACTCTTATCTACCTGCTGAATGCTCCAAAGACTAGATGACATGACACTGGCATGATTTTTGGATTTGTTGACTTCTAGAGGCACTACTAGTGGGAACGAGAACAGGCATCATCTTCATCAGATCTCTGAGTTAAGGCAGACAGAATTGTACTTTTTCCATTAGATCAACTAAGAAAGCAGCCCCATATTTTCTGAGATCCAAGTCTCCATTATGGGCCTACTTATGTTATACCTTATGTTCTTTCCCGTGTCTTGTGTGTTCTGTTAATACTCTACAACAGCAGATTTCACAATTTCCTTTTCAGACTTCCATTATTACCATTCTTTCCTTGGGAATGCATTTTTCTGATGAATCAAGCCTGTTAGAAAAATGAAAATGGTACCAATTTTGTTAAAAGGGTAAAAATTGTTCTGATAATAGAAAATGTCAAGTATGGCAAAAATCAACTGATGTAAGTAAAATGCCAAAGCTTTCATGTAAAATTGTAGGCTACCAAACACAAGAAGGAAAACAAACATATTAAATAATTAATGGAAAATATGCCTATTTCTGAACTATAGATGGAGAGGACCTCTTTCCCCTGTACTGGGCAAAATAATGCTACCATTAACTTCAGGGGTTATTAAAGAGAGGTGATAGCCATACAACCACCTTCAAAAGCCAGGAACTTCAGATTTAAGATTAACCTTGCAAGTGACCCATGGAAAGTATGGAAATTAACAATTAAGGTAAGTTGCCCATACCATCTTAACTCTGCCCTGATTTACAATATTCAGTGTTTAAAGCCCCAGTTCCTCAAGTAATGTGAATATATGAAAATTTCAGCATTTTTTATTTCAAACCTTCATGGTTGTGGAAAAAATCCTGAAAGTGTGAACCCTAAAGGCTCAAAAATCAGAAAGCAGATTTAAAAACACACACATACAAAATGTGATTTTTGATCATTCTGGGGTAGGTTATTCTGAGTACCCATGTGATGGGGTGCCTGCACCACATTGGGCTCTGAGGGGTTAATAGAGCCCTTGGGAGGCTGTGCAGGAGGCAGCCAATCAGAGAGGAGCTGCGAGGAGCAGCCAGTCAGGGGCGGGCTGGCCTATATAAGAAGGGCTGCAGAGCAGAGCAGAGCAGCGCAGCGCAGCTTTAATCACTCCCTGAAGCTTGAGGAGGACTGGCTGCCTTGTAGGCTGATGACAGCAAACACCCTGGGATAAAGCAGTGCTGCAGGCAGAAACCTGGGAAGCTCAAGGTAGCTCCAGGTGGGCTGCAGGGATCTGCAGGCTGAGGCCATGAGGCAAGGACAAAGAGGGTGCTGCGGCCATGGGGAACAGGGGAAGTAGCCCAGGGATAGGGTAACCAGACAGCAAGTATGAAAAATTGGGATGGGGGGTAATAGGTGCCTATATAAGACAAAGCCCCAAATATCAGGACTGTCCCTATAAAATCAGGAACATCTGGTCACCCTACCCAGGGAGCTCTACAGAGGAGTCAGAGGGGATGCAGCAAGTGGCAGTCAGCTACAGGGTACCTGGGCTGGGACCCACAGTAGTGAGCAGGCCTGGGTCCTCCCCTACCCTACTAGCCACTGAGGAAGTGGCTGGACTGGGCTGTGTCATGAAGAGGATGCTGTGGTCATGAGAGTGATGTGGGTCACTGGAGCAGAAGTGAGGATGGCGAAATGCCACCAGAAGAGGGCTGGCGAAATGCATCAGCTAGCAGAGCTGATTGCCAGGACATCCAGTAGGGGGTGCTGCAGTGGTGAGTCGCACCCTGTCACAACCCACAAAACCAAGTATATTCAGAATTAAATGCCAAAGCTGCATCCTTAATGCCACCCCCTTTATACTAAGTTGAAAACAAGTCTTTTACTTCAGCATTTAGAGGGAGCAGTGTAGGGGGCAACAGATAATTTTGCATTAGTTTGTTACTGCATGTACAAAGTTTTGAAAAGGTTTAAATTCCCCCCTTGGAATTTAAATGCTAACCCAAGATAAAATGACATTTCTGTAAAAAGGAGATGCGTGTAGGAGATAGTGCTTTACTAGGAACATATTTTTAAATGTATTTAAAGGAATACAATTAACTTATGTTTATTTCTTTAAAAATAAAAAAACTAGCAAGTGTCTCTCATTATGTCCTCTCAGCCCTGTTCCAAGAGAATAATCTTTTGTGCCATCAGCTCACTTAACTGCTGTAATACTCGTTGGAAGGGAAGGGAGGAAGAAACAAAAAAAACCAAACAAACCCAAGCTATTCTGTTAGTTACCTGAAGCAAGCAGGGTAAGTATCCTTAATAATGAGATTCACTAAAGCAATGTGCCTGAGAAGAAAGCGTGCTGACATAAATAACTAAAGAGACTCTCCAGCTGAAAAGAGCGCTGCTGTGTTTTCACCACTCAGTGATGCACATGCCAATTCTTCTGATGCAGCAGAGCTAATAACCACCCTTCCTCCCCCCCTCCATTTAAGCAGGGAATGTTATAGGAGCACTCTGGGCATACTCACTAACCCATGAAGGAGGAAAAAGAAAAATCCTTATTAAAATTATATAAGAATTGCATAAAGGACACAAACGGCCTGAAGGTGAAGTCAAGAAACACTTGGTACAACTTTGCTGGGGGTGGGGAAGGGGGAAAAAGTGACTTTAAGTCAATTCTCTCAATTTTGCCGCAGGCCTTTTCCCCTGCCACAAGTCAGAGCAGATTTTGGATCTGTGGCACCTCTCGCTATATGCAGCTCTTACCCATTCAACAGGCATTGACCTTTTCTGTGTGCAGCAGAATAAAATACACTGTCATGAGCAAACTTCAGTATGAAAAGAAATGGTAACTTCCCTATTTAGCCCAAGTCTAATGCAAAATTGGTCGAGGAGATCTGACCTGATTCCACCTCTGGGCTACTCCTGTCCCACCATCCTTCTAAGCCTCTATATAGGATACTAAAAATATTGCATCTTCCTCTTTTATATTACAGGATACTATTGTTACAACTGAGCAGGTATAAAAATGGCCATCTCATTTATCATTTTCAGCAAATAATGGCTACTGTAACAGAAGTGTTTACACCACCCTATAACAACTTTAAAAATACAACCCAAATAATAGAAGTCAAACACTTAGACAACAAAAGTAAACAACCCTTTGTCCAACCCTATGCCCTATCCCAACATGCAGTGCATTAGGCAGCAGGAGAGAGTGATTACTTGTGAGACATGAACTTAAAAGTAATGAATGCAGCTGATAGCTTGTAGCTTCTCTTTAATGTCTTATAACCAGTAACCACTTAAGCTTCCAAACAAAACATTTTATAAGCACAAATAATTCCCCTTCCCTTCTTTCTTTGGGCCTAGTCTAAGGCCCACCAAAGTCAATAGAGAGACACCCAATGACTTCACTGGAATTTGGATCAGATCTTTTATGAAACCACTAAGAATATTAATTTTCACATATTCTTTCATTACATTTTACTTTTAGGGGGGAAAAGTATGGTTCAGTGGTTAACACACCAGCCTCAGCTTTAGGAGATATAGGTTCAAACCTCTACTCTGTCACAGATTGCTTGTGTGAGTATGGGCAAGTCACTTAGTTTCACTCTGCCTCAGGTCTCTCTGTATGTAAGTGGGATAATAGCATTTCCCTATGGCACAGCACAAATGCATTAAAGATTATGGGGTGGGGGCCATACAATACTTCAGAAGGAGTCCCCACTGCTCCTCTATGCTACTTTAGCTCCCAATGAGTTGTCTGCCTCCACTGCTCTCTTTCACTTACTGCAGTGATTAAATTGTCAGCCTCCCTACACCTCAGCCTGGAATGCATCAGTTTTCCCCTTCCTGCTTGTGAAGTGAAGCTGATGCTAATGATCCTGAAACAAATGCACCTGGCAGATCTGCCCTATAGCCTTGCATGCTATGTTGTTAACACACAACTCCCTGACCCCTTCTGGCAGCTGTTCTAGTTGTTTACTTGCTGTAACGAATCGTTGCCATCAAAGGCTTCTTCTCCTTATTTGGGCTTTTATGAGAAAGCTGGTGTTTGAGGCCATGCATCTTTGGTGTGGGGAACTGCTGTAGTGAGAATCTGACCTATTTGCTAACACTGTTTTCTCACAAAGTAAATGAAGAATTTAACCACACCAAGCCTTAACACAACCACAGGGGAGCCTTCCCCTTCCTTCACACTTTGTCCTGGGCTGGGAGGCAAGTTGGGTGTGTATGGGAATGATTCAGGCTTTGAAAGAATGAATTAAATGTCCTATGTATCAGAAGTCACAGTCCCTCCTCAGAGAATGTGGTGTTCCTGAAGAATTCACGGTCAAAGGGATCTTACTGAGCTCATGTGCTGCTTCAAGGTCTGGCTGCTTGAGAAAGGCGACACTATTTTGTATCAAAGCCTGGAACTGAGCAAGATTAACCAGATGGGAGGGTAAGTGATGGCACAGTGAATGCAGCTGCTACTACAGCTCAAGGGCTGTAGTAACAGCTGCAGAGTTGCTACATTGGTGCTTCACTGCCTGGGGAAATGATTTCAGGCCACAGTGCAAGGTCTGTTTACTTGGACTTTGGCTTGGGATCCAGAGTTTGGCCTCTTAATGCCAAAACTAAATTATAAATTTAAAAATTAAATAAATTGTCAGCCTCCCTACACTTCAGCTGCAACTAAATGTATCATGCAAAAAATATCATTACACCTTGACAGGTAAGACAGATTGTGTTATGTTCTTTATATACTGAAATGTCCTCTCAGACTGCCCTAGTATAAAAACACTTCATGCAATTACAAGAATCTTCAAGTTTAAGGCAATGAAATAAAAAAGAGACAACAGTGAGAGGGAACATGGAATAATTTGTTGTGGGGGAAGATTTCATTGAACATAACCTTGACTTTCTTAATTAAAACTGAAAAGCATTTTTAAACTTTATTTTTGGAAATCAGTGAGAAGAGGTGCACTAAAATAGTCAGTTACAAACAAAAATTAACTCAACTTATTCAAACAGTTAGCAATAACATAAACTGCAGTTAACTGATTAGTACAATCAGAGAGAAGGTGATTTAGGAGATTGTGTTTATTGTTATACACCTTTCATTTAAAAATGCACTATAGTAGCTTAGGTAATGGATAACCTACATTATGGATAATAGATTTCCCTACACTAATGTACTGAGTGATAATTATGTTTTGAAGTGCAGCTTCTCCAGATGCACTGTTCAGGTCCGCAGTGCCACTTGAATTTGGTATGGTTTAGGTTTCATGGATAATCCATACACCGGGGTCAGATCTAGCTGGTCTTGAAAGCATTTCTCAAGCTTCAGCTGTTGCAAAATGGTGGTGAGAATAATAAAAATCTCATTACGAGCTATGTCTTCTCCCAAACACTTTCTTATTCCCATTCCAAAACCCAAAACTTTCTCAACAAGGCTTTTGTTGAGTTCACCGTTTTCATTCAGAAATCTCTCCGGTCTAAACAAATCAGCATTTTTCCATAATGTTCTATGGCAAAAAGAAATAAATTTTTAAAAGCCCTTACAGAATATCACATGTACAGAAAACAAAGACAGAAATACAGAGCCTGTACTTCTAAATGAATGAATTTACTTATGACCAATCTGAGTTCTTGAATAAGTCAAAATGAAATTTGCATTGGTTTTTCTCAAAAATTCCCAGAATTATGTAAAGAGGGCATGAAATTGAATTTTGTTTAATCATTCAACTGTACTCCTTTGATCCATGCATGGAGTAGATTCCAAAGGGGGCTACCCAATGGGTGAACCTTGACAGTAGTGAGCAGTGCTGGAGGGATGCATGCTATATCTACCTGCATCCTTTAGAGACTGCAGTGGGAAAGTAACAGCCCAATGCAGAGGCACAGAACCTCCAAATGGGTGGTCCTGGTTCCCTGAAGATCACAAAGTGGGGATCCCCGCTTCACTGACAGAACAAATTGGAAGAAAACTGCACAAAGAGAACCTAGCAGAGATGTTCCCTCCCTCAGATAATGATTAACAAATGAAGCCTGCCTCTGCTCTCACTGATGCCAGCATAAAGGAGGAGAAAGTCCAATGAAGTTGGCAGAATTACAGTGGGGTAAATTCTGTTTCAGTGAGATCAGATTCAGGGCCATACTGGGTAAAGCATGAAGTGGACCAGATCTACTGCTCATTTAGCTGGTGAAAACCAGTCCTAAAGCTAGTTTAACTCTCTATTTGGGTACTCTCTAGGTAGAGTGGAGGCACCGCAGGGAAAGGGATGAACAAAGAAAATTGGGTGTGACTAGGATATCCCTGTGCCCCAATGATCCCCAGGTGCTGGGCTGACTCCTTGGGGCCATAGATAGCTGGTGTAAAACAGAGAAGCCTTGAGTTGTGTCAGGGCCCAGCCCAACACCCAAACTGCCCCCGGATTGGAGGAATGTATCGGTGGCCGAAACCCACCCCATCATTCCCCATTCAGCTGCACTGAGAACTCTTTAACCTCAGCTGAGGATTTAGACTCTACTTTATAAGAATAAGAAAAACATGGGCAGTTGCGCTAACTAGGCTAAAATTACTACAGTTATCAGGCTTTGTTTGACAGCTGGAGTCTAGAAATAATCTCTGCACCATATCACCTAAGACTATACATTGATAAAGTGCATGTTGGGGCTTTTCCAGGGAGGATCTGGTATTGGCCACTGTTGGAGACAGGGTACTGTGCTAGATGGCCCAATGATCTGTTTCCAAATGGCTGTCTCTGTTCCAATCATCTTCATAGACTGTTTTGAGGAGAATGAGAACTGCATTATCCTTGTATAGATATAAAATAGTAATGTACAATGTGTCCAAGTGAACACACGTTATCATTTTATAAACATAAGTGAAAATACTGACTATAATAAAGTGCCAAATGTCATTATGAAACATATAAACAAATTGGCAGATACTTACTCATCATGATTTACTTGATACATATTAACAAAGATACAGGTATCTTGGGGAATGAGGTACCCATTGAGAATGGTTTCTTTCGTTGCACTAGAAAAGGAAAATGTATCATATCAACATATGCTGATTATCTGAACATTCAGGGAACAAAATAGTCCTTTTTCTTATCCCTCTGGTTATATCTAATGGTTGGATGATCGTACTTATTGTTACTGAATGTTAGACCATGTCACAAGGCACCAGGCTTGATCCCCTTCATCTACAACAGCAAACTGTTCCTGCAAACTAAAGGCCTAATCTGATTTCACACCCATTGACACTGATGTAATACAACCTGAGTTACTCTTGATTTACACTGGTATAAGTGAGATCAGAATCAGGCCCTTAATGTCTATGGTAGAGCAAGAAGACAGTTGATGTAAATAGGTGGAGTTCTATTTTACTTCCATGGAGTGCCATGAATTAACACCAGCTGAGCATCTGGTGTTCATTTTAAGCTACGACTGTGATGCACTGTCATAACAGTATCAGAATTCCTTAATTTCCTTCACATATTTCACCTTGCCTATAGTGGAAAAATCGACAAATGGGGATTTCAATCTCAAATTCAGAAAGGAAGCATAATAATTATCTCTACAACTCATTTTATTTAGACAGAAACAAACTTGTGTTTTGCTTCTTACCGGTGAGGAATGGTAAATGGTATAAATGAAGTGTGCCTTAAGATTTCACTTATGAAAGCTTCCGTATAATGCAAATCTTTCCTGTCATCAAATCTTGGTGACCTGAGTCCAATCTTTCCATCTTCAAAGAAAAAAATAGGAATGTTTAATGTGCTTCATGAAATTGACACGGGGCTTCATTTTTTGAAAAAGTAAATACGTTACCAATTTCTTCTTGAATTTTTGTCTGAATGTCTGGGTTGTTTACCAAATATAGGAAGATCCAAAATAAACATGTTGATACTGTATCAAACCCTGCAAAATAAATGGGTAACCAGAATGCTGCTTTAATAAAAATTGGATTAAACACACACACACACACACAAAACATAAGACCTGATTCTCCTCTTATATTGGCCAGGGAGTCAATGAAGTTGCATTGGAATAAAACTGATGTACATGGGAGAAAAATCAGGCCCAGGATATATGCCTGTTGAAGTACACCGAAAATCTCCCAAGAGTGGTGTTTAAAAGGTTGGCTAGATTTTTTTAATACCTACCAGCTCCAAAGATGTCATTCACAGTACTTATTATTTTATCATTAGATAAGGGTGGAGCTTTTCCATCACTTCCTTTGTCATTGCTTATATTTATTAGAGCGTCAGTAATGTCTCTGAGATGATTCTAAAAGGAAACAAAAATCTCTGACATCCAACAAGCTTTAACACAACATTCTGTAACCAGTAGTTTCCTAACGTGAGATGCACAGACCATGTATCTTCATGAATCTTGGAAATTCCTGCTAAAACTATTCTTGCTAGTACAATTAATATTTTTTAAATATTTGCCACAAAGCATGGCAATTTATCTTGGAAAAGAACTGACCTCTGTATATTTCTGCAAAGGAAAATTAAGCTACTAGTCAGCAGTAGCTCAAAAAAAACATGGTCCAGATTCTGCTCTCATTTACATTCTGTAACTCCAGAGTAATGCCATTCAATCAATAGAGTTACACTGCATCAAAATCTGACACCATTCTATCAATTGTTGCCTGAAAATATGTACTACTAACTAGTAGAAACGGAAAGTTCCTTTCATTTGATTATTCCTGAAATGGAAAAATCAAGATAATTGAATTCATCTGAGCGCATATTTAATAATATGCAGATTACATTTAAAAAATTACTTAGTAAAATGAGGGACAGAAATACTAGAAGTCTGTAGATTTACTCTGGAAGAACTTGGCTGTCTAACTGCCCTTTGGGTCTTTGAAAATCTCCATGCCACTCTTCATTATAAAAAGCATGGGGCCAAATCCTGAAGTACTGTGCTACTAATCCACCCAACGAAGGGTCTTCCACTAATGGATCTTGCCTTTGTCTGACCCAGGTGTAGGAAGAGAGCAGGCAGTGGCATGGGTGGGCTGGGAATTTAGCTGCGGGAGATATCATCATCACCTCACTAATCTTGCAGGGAACCAACAGGAAAATGGGGCTGTATTATAGTGGAGCTGTACTTATGATTAGGCTTGGAAACATTCAAAATTTTTAAATCAATAAATATCAGTAAACATCAAACATGCAAAACAATGAAAAAAAAGTCCATTAATAATAATTGAAATGTACAGACAGGCAAAGTAAGAAAAATGTTCCTTGAGAACATATTAGAGTTTAATTTAAGGATATTTACTTTGTATATTTTGACATGGTACTATATTAACCATTTGTGTTTTAATGGTTATAAAGCTTTAACTTTGTACATCTCAATGTCTATTGTCATTGAATAATTATTGGCTGATTCACCCAGCCCCCATAATCCCCCACAACTGTTAAAATTCAAATAGATAAACATTCAAAAAGATGCTTAAAACCCATAATTTTGTGCAATTCTGAAAATTTAAATAGATAATAAAAAGCTTAAAAATAAGTATCAATATCTGTCACAATTATAAATAATTAAATTCTGCCACACCAAATTATAATGGATCTGTGTTAAATTTTCTTTAGAACCCTTCATGGTGGGAATTCATGGTCAGGGAGTTGTGCTGACAGGATGCAGAATGGGATAAGAGGAGCTGGGGCAGAAGAATGGACCCTCACTACAGACAACCAGGAAGGAAGGATGAACCCAGACCTCTTTTCTTGCTCCTTCTTTTACTCAGGTTAATCTCTTATTGAAGTAAATGGGATTTAACTGAGTAAAGACTCAAGAAATTTCCCCACAATAATCTGTAAGGAATGTCCAGGAGTCTGAGGTGTAGGGTATGGTTTTCCTCTCTATTGCACACATACATCTGGAGTATCTCCACTGAATGTTATGGAACTGGGTCCCCAGTGTTGTAAAACCAGTGCAACTGATATGAGAATCAGGTCCTTACATTATTCAGGACCAAAACGCTTCATTGTGAACAACTTTAAAAAATAATCCTGTAAATGGTGCTATTTCCTTCAAAAATCTCTTTAGAAGATGCAGACATCAGGTTTGCGGGGAACTTTTTATTATTATTATTTGTTTATTTAGTGATTGGTAGAAGTGGTCTCATGGAAATTTTTCTTCTGGAGTTAAAAAAAATATCAGTATCCAAGCACATTTGTTTCCATGCTAATTAATTTCCTTTGTATGGGCTTATACTTCTAGGAGGAAGTGAGAGATTCCTCAGTACAGCTCTTAACTACTTCAGTCTTGACAGGTTTCTGTAGCCCTCCCATTAGTCCTGGTCTGTGTCATATATGAAGAGTTGCTGAATTAATTTCCAGCATTTATGAAAAGACTGTATACAAGCCTGCTTAAAACAAGGGGCCTGATCCTCTGCTCTGTTGCACCAAATTTAGGCTTAATTCCATTAACTTTAAAGGAGGTATGCCAGCAAAACCAATGTACAAGTAGATAATCATGTCAGCATTTTAAACAGAGCCATAAAAATTCAACTTTGGACCCAAATCTTACTTGTGCAGATTCTCTCTGCCTAGCAGCAATAGAGAATACTCATTACAAAACTGCTGTTATTGGTCTATAGTTTTGAAGTCTCACCTTATCATATGTGGTATAATGTTCTTCTACTCGTTGTGCGATGAAGTTATTTAAGACCTCATAAAACCCCTGGGCAGCCTTCACAGCAGGGATTGGAAGGTACCGAAACCAACGTATAAAATCCGCTGGGTTGACAATACTTGTGGCTTTTAGAAAATCTGCATTGATCCTAATCATGCTAAGAAACTCTTCATCATTATATTCATACCTTTTGCCAAAGCACAGGGCACAGACAACATTTGCAACTGTGCAGGTAGTAATACCAGTGGGGTCAAAGGCACCTTTCTCTAAGGAGAGCTCCAAGAACATTTTCACCAGTGCTAAAGCTTCTGCACATACGTGCTCTTCCAGAAGACAAGAGCAAGTAGAGGTTTTGGCTTCTGACTTCGAAAAGGATCTTAAAGCTTTACTGGCAATTTTCTTGTGGAGTTTCCAGCTCTCTCCATATTCTACAGAAAATGACAGACTTTTTCCATCAGCAAAGAAAGAAAAGCTGTGCATCTTGGGCCTGCCAGCAAAACTCTCTCCATCTCTGAGTAACACTTGTTTCACCATATCTAGACCGCTCACCACCACAACAGGTACCATCCCCAGCTTTAGGAGAAACACGTCCCCATATTTTTTCCTCATTTGGATAAATGAAAGGTGAGGATGCTTTCCAAGCTGAAGCAGGTTCCCCACAATTGGTAATGACCATGGACCTGGGGGAAGGATGTGCTTTTTGGTCATATTACCTATTATTCTTACAGAAATTAAAATTAATGTCATAGTAAAGAGGGCGGCCATCACCTCTGAAAGGGAAATCTTTGCCTCAAACATCATTTCCAGAAGTAAAAGCACCTAAAAGAGAAAATATTGGAAGACTTAATCACTAGCAGTAACTAGAATAGCAAAAAAACACCATCCCCTCCCCAACCCCCAAAGACTTGAAATAAAAATGTAGACTTGAATAGAGGTGGGAAATATAGCAATACAAATTGAAACACTTCACAGCAGCATTTCTTACATTGAATAGACTTATTTAATTGCGGGTGGGAGGCTGGGGGGGCGGTGGGGAAGACGACGGCCTTCAGATGGCAGTGACAACTCCAAGAATTCTGACTATTTCAGACGATATTGCTCTTGAGACTCTGGGCCACTGTATATTGTAACAGGGGATCTGACTTGCTTTGACAGGATACAGCAAGACCTCCCATGCAAAGGAGGGGCAAAATGACCACCCTATGTTCATCCCGACTCTCATCCTTGGCTACACTGGCAATTCACAGCGCTGCACTTGCTGCGCTCAGGGGTGTGAAAAAACACCCCCCCTGAGCGCAGCGAATGCAGCGCTGTAAAGCGCCAGTGTAATCAGCGCCTGCAGCGCTGCAAGCTATTCCCCTCGGAGAGGTGGAGTACTTGCAGCGCTGCCAGAGGGGTATCGCAGCGCTGGCGGTGTGACTACACTCGCGCTTCACAGCGCTGTGAATCCGCGAGTGTAGCCAAGGCCTAAAGGGTCGTGCTAGCCTCATGCAATGGCTGTGCTCCCCCAACCAGACTGCGGCTGACCCCTGAACTGGGATACAAGAGGAAGGGAACTTTTTTCTGGCATATCCCACCCTTGCACACAAGAAGAAGCCAAAATCTGGTCCAGAGCTGCTAGCCTCTCACTAAAAGACTGATAATAAAATAACACACGCTAAAGTATTCACTTGGCACCTTATCTGATGAAGATGTAGTAATTCATTTGCAGCATAAAGTTTGCACAGAAGATAGTCACACAGAACCCTTAGGTAATATTGGCCCTCTTTCTTGCTGCTTTAAATCAAAAGGAAACTCAGAAAAAGAAACCAAGGTGGTTTTGATAGATATTAATAAAATATTTTATATTATAGTTTTCTTATTTTATGCACCAAAATTCATAATGCTGGTGAGTGCAGGTGTTCAAAAGAGATTGAGCTGCCTCTAGCCTTGGTGAAACTCATAGAAATCATGTCTGGAAAATACCTGAAAAATGGTAAATTAAGAGTCAATGTATTTGGGTGTCTGGAATACTACAGTGTAGTTAAATTCACAGAGACATTTAAAAATAAGAGTTTTGACCTTATCATATGAACCTAAGCACATAACTCAGTATGTTAAATAAGATATTCAGCTGTACTGATTGAGAAGACTGTGAATGGGTCTGTGAATTAAGGGTAGTGTTATTTTTTCCCAATGTCTCTGGAATTCCAGATTCTTTTTAACAGGTGATCTTTGCCATCAGTGGTTCGAAGGTATAGCCATCTTTTCATTTGGGGTTGATCTCAGTTTGATGTAAACAAAGCCCAGTGATTTCAAAGGCAAAGACCTGCAGTTTCATGGACCACTTTATTTAAATATTTGAGGATTTATTTAACACCAAGAGATTAACAATAATTATCCTGTTATTTACCTGAGACCTTGCTATCTGGTTTAGTTTAAGTTTGCATAGTTATGAGCCTGAATTTGTCTGCTTGCTGACTTACATACCAGAATGACAATGTGTATAAGTTTTGTGAGTTTCTAATAAACCACTTGAAAATAGTGATTGTTTCTTATACTTTTATATGGTTCTTGGCAGCTCATTATCTGTATCTTGTTGTCCCATTATTTGTGCCGTGCCCAACTAATATGGAACCAACACAAATACAATAATAAAAAATACAGATGCTCAGAAAGCCTTCAACATGCATTTCTGAAGAGAAATGACTCACTGATATTGCTTTTGCAAAACTTCTAAGATTTCCCATGACAACAAAATATGTAATTGTTTTCTCTTCAGTTTACTCTCCCAGTACTTTTAATGAGTCCCTGAATTTTGAGGAAGAGGATACTACATTTTGTGGCTGGTCCCATGGGATGTGTTTTTAAGTTTCCCTACTGGGTCCCCTGAAGTCTAGTTAATTATTGGAAGCCTTCCCTTGCTTTGCAATTCCTAAAATAAATCCTGGCGCACTTCCCACGTGTTGTTTGCTGGCTGATCAGAAGGGAATACGTTTGCTGCTTGTTTATGAGGACTCTTGTAGAAAATTTAAGGCCATCAGTTCAGGGCTGTGAATTTTAATCAATGAGATTTTAAAAACAACATATATGACTGAGATTTAAAATGTCACACTCGGACACTGCAAAATACTTCCTTGGAAGAAGGAGACGGCTTAAAATCTGCTTCAATGATGGGGACTGGGGATGGTTGGGAGGAGGGGAGGTTGTCCCTCGCTTACGCAGTGAGAGCTGAACAGCTGGGTTCTGCGAGTGAAACAGCCCAGCTCGGGCCAGGAATCTGGAGCTCGAAACCCTCCGACACGGTTGCTTTGAAATCTAACGCTGTTCTCCCAGGAAACTCCCATAATCTCACCTGGCCAGAGCAAAACTGAGGTTAAAGTCCAACAGCCTCTTCGCGCCCCTCTCTCCCGCCTCGGATCCTCCCAGCGCCTGGGCTGCACCTAGCCTTCAATCCAGCGCCGCAGAGACACCGCTTCTGGCGCTGCCCCTCCCAGCACAGGGCCCCGGGCGCTGGGGAGGGAGCGGTGCGGCAGGAGGGTGGAAGCAGCAGGCTAGCCGAGGCGGGGTGTCGGAAAGTTAGGGAGAGGGAAGCAGGGGGAGTGAGAGGCGCGGCACAGACAGGGCTACTGCTGTGACTAGTTTATAGAGAGATTTGTGTTGTTCTAGAGGATGTTATAAAAAAGGGGAAGGGGAGAGACTGGAAAAGAATAGGAGGAGAGGGGAAAAGGAGGGCGGAAGGTAGTTGGCTTGCCCCATATTGTGTCTGTGGAGGTACTGTGGTGGGAGAGTCGATAGGGGAGGCAGAAGGCATGTGAAGTAAGGGAGGAAAACTGAAACCAAGTGTAAACTGGCCAAGGGAAAGGCTGTTTGGCACCCACTTGGCAATTACATAGTCATCCTTAAATTGGGCCTCTGGAAGTTTTTTTCCTGCCACACGATATGAATAATTCATCCTGAAGGTGGGAATTCTTTCCCAGGCCCTATGCTGATCCCCACCCCTCATCATGGTGCCCTGATGCCAAGGTGACAGACACAAATGCCTAGGCTCTCCCAAAATATTTCAATACATGGACCTAAAGCTCCTGCAGTTCTAAGGCCCAAATATAATAATTACATAATACCAACTCTCCTTGACAATGATGTGCTGGAATGCAGTGGTGAAATAATCAGGTCCCCAGTATTGTCACTATGCTATTGTTTGTAACTGCAACCGTGCATTTTCAGTTTTTTAGCTATCTTGTGTCTTTTCCCCCCAACTCTGTTTCCTAGTAGCTCACTTTCCCCAACACTAAGAATACCAACTTCCTCTGCCTTCCTTTAAACACTGTAGCTCTGACCCTCTTCTCACACACATATTTTTCTCTTCCCCAGTCTGTCTGCGCTCCAACTCTGTGTGCCCTCAACATCATCTCTGTATTTTCCGTAAACCTGTACAATTCCAGCAACCGCCTTGTTAAATATTCTGTCCAGACCTTTCTCATTCTAGCAGCTTATCTCGCCAAATTCCTGTGTGCTCCATAATTTTATCTTCCTTCCCCCAGTTCTCTGCACCCAACTGTCTCATACTCATGGGTTTCCCAGACACTTATTAATGGGCAGTAAGAGAAGTTACATTTGCAGAAATGTAAACTTCTTTAATTAAAGTAAGGAGACCATTATATGGGTTCTTCTTCAACTCTGATGATAGGATAGTTTTGGGTACTTGATCTAACCCTTCCAAAGAGGAAGTGGTCTGTCTGTTTAAACTGCTTAACTCTAAAAGTATCTCTAAGTCAATTCAAATGTATAAATGTTATCTCTGTAACTATATATCTTTGTCTAGAACTATAAAATGATACCTGTATTACTGACCCTCTTTCTCTCTCTGAATAATACTGGTATAACATAGGCTGCTTTACCTAAAATATTGTTAATTTGATTTTTTAGTTTATATTAGCTTTGTGAGTCAGGCATGTTTGTGATCAGTTTTTTGCATAGGAGGCTGTCTCTTTAAGGACCCATTCTGCCCTTTGATGTGTGTGCTGGATTCTCATTGACTTTGAGAAATAGAAGTTGTATAGGGACATTTGAGGGCAGATTAGGTTCTAAATATTGATTGCTTACCTATTGTGGAATACTTTGATATTTAAAATATATAATGGTTTTCACTTTAATAATAATAATAATTTGCTAAATTTCACAGTGTACAGCTGGTTGTAGATATGGTCAGTTGCTACAGTCTCTGCTTATACAGACAGCACTGGTGGGAGCTGGAAATGTTTGCCATTGCAATATAAAATTTTGCAATTTGTTTTTCTTATGAAATTTTAACCTTTGTTAAATTTTCCAATTTAAAAAAAAAAAAAGAAAAATATGATTTCACCTCTTTCTAGTAGTGATTATTTTTACTTTGACTTATGTCCTTAAGTATGAAGGTTAATATCCCTTATAAATGTCTATCCTAGCTGCAATAAAAGTAAATTGTATTCTTGTTAATCATATAAATATAGAATCCATTATTGAATCCTACAAAGTTGGTTGCTTTACTAACATCCTGTGGCAGTGCATTCCACAGGTTAATTATTCAATTTGGAATAAATATTTTAATTACTTTTAGATGTATTTCTTTTAAATTTACTTAGGTGACCTATATATTCTCATTATAATAAAAAATGCCCAGTTGCCTAGCTATATACCATTCCATGTTTTATATATCTTTATTATGAATCCTCTTAACAACTTCCTAAGCTAGATGGTCCTCATCTTTTTAATTTCTGATCATGAGAAAACGTTTCTATGTCTCTAATAATTTCATTGTCCTCCTCTAGACCTTTTGTTTTTGAGATAAGATGATCTAAATTGAACGCAGTAGTTGAGTACATTGTTGCTACAAACACTGACATTTATATTCTCAAATTATTATTGTATCATGTTTGGAAGAAATGTTCATATTCCGTACTGGCATTACATAAAGAAACGGAGCCAAGCCTTTTTATTAATCACAAATCTAGTTTATTGCCTTCCACTTTAGACATGATAATAAAAATAATTGCTTCACAAGCTATTTCAGTGCTTAATGTCAACATAATACATATTGAATGTTGTTTATTATTCCACTGTCTTTGTCTGCACTGTTGATAATAGCTGTTGACACAAGGCTATAATTTAAACACATTTCAGACCAGTCATTTTGTCCAATCTGTATGGACATCATATATGTTGGACAAGCCTGAAATTTTGGTTCTTTCATCACAAATTTCCATACCTAATTATATCCCTGATCCTGCAAACACTTCCACTTAAGCTTAATTTTACTACCATGAGTAATTCCATTGATCTCAATGGAACTATTCACATGAGTAAAGAGGATAACATGGACAGGAGCAGAACCAGGGACCGGTGTGGAGGAAAGTCAGAAGAGGGTGGCTAGGGATCAGATGGATATTTTGGGTGGGTGGCAAAAAAGGCAGGGACTGTGGAAGAAGGACTTCAAAGTTGAGTGGAGGGGGCCTGCTTTGAGTCTCTGCATCAGCACAATGTATCTATGGCTATGCCCCAGTAAATGACATCCAGATCTAAGGGATTATTTCAGTTTTTGACAGGGTAATGGGAAAGCGGTGAAGTGGGTAGATCTCATTTGTGAATGTTGAACAGCACAGCATAAAAGAGGGAGATTAATCTGGCATACTGTGAAGTGTAACAGAAAAAATATCTTGCTTGACTCTCTCCTCACTACACAGGTGTAGACTAGGAATGACTTTAATGAAATCAATGAATTTACACTAATGCAGAACATGCATAAAAGGATAATCAGGCCTAACGTAGCCGTTCCTTTTATTCCCTGTATTAGATGGAAGAGAGAGTCTAGCCAATGGTAGGGAGGGGAAATAAGTTGATTGTGCTAATGACTGCCATATACGTAGTACACAACTAAGGGTTGAAAGGATGCACAAATGATATTACTCGGTATAAATCTCAGAAAATTACCATAAATACTAGCCTGATTACTAATATAGGTCCTGAACCTGCAAATACTTATTTATGTGCTTCTCTTGTCTACATAGAGCAGCAATGTGCACTATGGGGTGTGATTTCTAAAGCACACTAACGTGTTGTGCATTAATTGGTCCATGTAGACCCTGGTGGTGCACATTAAGGGTTCCTAGCATGCTTTCGCGTAGTACTGTTTGAAACACCACTACATTCAAGTACACTAGGGAATCTTTTGTGTTCACCAGCAGGGTCTACACATACCAATTAACACACAACATGTTAGTGTACTTTAGAAATCACACCCAAATTGCTGCTCTGTGTACACAAACCCTGATTTAAGTCCTTTTTTAAAAGCAATTGTTAAACTCCCCCTATTGTTTATGAAGGCCCAGATTTTCAAATGGGTATGTCTCTGATTAAAAATTGGGACCAAAATGTATTTGAAATTTATGTGTAGAGAGATGGCAATTTAAAACTGTTTAGGTTTCATAGTTAGTCCAAAATAGTAGATCTAGATCTATTTTGTGGCCTATCGGATGCTTGATTTTCAGTCTGTCTAGTAACATTGTTAGGAAGATGAATGTTTCCACGTGAGCAAAGCTTTCTTCCAGATACCTCCTCTTGCCAATCCTGAAGATCATTACTTTTCAGCTAGGTCCTTGATTTCTTGTCTATTTTCATCAAGAAATCTTTCAGGGCTAAACAAACCTGGGTTCTTCTATAATTTTCTAAAAATAAACATTACACTGTTAGGTATTTGATAGTTTAATATCTCAATTCTATGAGGTGCTGAGCACCTGTAACTCCCAATGAATTCAATGCAAATCCAGGGCAATCAGCTCCTTGGAGCATCAGGCTCTAAGATAGCATGAAAATACATCCCTAATTTTACTCACTGACTCATGCACAGCTCTTTCTTCAGAACAATAGAAAACATGTGCTTTTTTCATATACTATAAACATGTTCAGGTGCTGAAAACCTGCAGCTCCCAATGGGCTCAGTTGTATTCAAATGACAGCCAGCAGCAAAATTCCTATTGACCTAATTGGGCCTCAATTCAGGAAAGCATCTCTATCTGGAAAGTATTTCGGCAGGTGCTTAGCTTTAAGCATATATTTAAGCCCCACTAAAGTTTAAAGTTAAGTATGTGGTTAAGTGCTTTCCTGAATCATAGCCTGGAAGCCCATTGCCTGTGATGGGAGTTAAGGGTGCTGAGGATCTGTCCCTAATAGTCACAGAATAACAGAATGTTAATGTTGGTAATTTAAAAAAGTAAACCTCTCAATATTTGTTTAGTCGAGTCTATTCTTATGTATTTTGCAAGACTGATTTATATTAGAACAGTAAAGTTCTTTAATGAACCAAAGAAGAAACATAGAAAACAATAACTGTGAAATGCATCTGATACTAAGGGCTAGTCTACACTAGAAGCGCTACAGCTATCCCATCGGCATAGCGGTGTTCACACCAGTGCTTAGTGTGGTGTAACTTATGTTGCTCAAGGGGGTGGCTAATTCAACCCCCTGAGTGACATAAGTTATACTGCCATAACCTGTAGTGTAGACCAAGCCTTAAGAGTTGCGTGGAGAGAGGGACTTAACAAAATTTGTATTTGTATATTATTTTTCCAATATAGGTCACAATTATTTAGCTTCAAGTTAATGCAAATGATGATCACAGAGCATATAGGTAATAATTAATAACTTATATAAGAACATAAGAATGGCTCTACTGGGTCAGACCAAAGGTCCATCTAGCCCAGTATCTTGTCTTCTGACAGTGACCAATGCCAGGTGCCCCAGAGGGAATGAACAAAACAGGTAATCATCAAGTGATCCACCCCCTGTCGCTCATTCCCAGCTTCTGGCAAACAGAGTCTAGGGATACCATTCCTGCCCATCCTGGCTAATAGCCATTGATGGACCTATCCTCCATGAATTTATCTAGTTCTTTTTTGAACCCTCTTATGGTCTTGGCTTTCACAACATCCTCTGGCAAGGAGTTCCACAGGTTGACTGTGCGTTGTGTGGAGAAATACTTCCTTTTATTTGTTTTAAACCTGCCTGTTAATTTCCTTTGGTGACCTCTAGTTCTTGTGTTATGAGAAGTAGTAAACAAGACTTCCTTATCTACTTTCTCTACACCAGTCATGATTTTATAGCCCTCGATCATATTTCCCCTTAGCCATCTCTTTTCCAAGCTGAAAAGTCCCACTCTTATTAATGTCTCCTCATATGGAAGCTGTTCCATACCTCTAATCATTTTTGTTGCCCTTTTCTGACCCTTTTCCCATACCAATATGTCTTTTTTGAGATGGGGCGACCACATCTGCACACAGTATTCAAGATGTGGTCATACCATGGATTTATATAGTGGCAATATGATATTTTCTGTCCTATTATTTATCCCTTTCTTTATTATTCCCAGCATTCTGTTCACTTTTTTGACTGCCTCTGCACATTGAGTGGATGTTTTCAGAGAACTATCCACAACGACTCCAAGATCTCTTTCTTTCTTATGACTGATCTTTTGTCTAGTTTTGATCTCTCAAAGAAGTCACTACATGTAAGAGATTAATCTCATAACAAATATATAGATTCATAGATTTTAATGCCATAAGGGACCATTACGTCATTTAGTTTGACCTCCTGCATAACACAGGCTGTATAATTTTACCAAGTTCCCCCTGCATTGTGCCAAATAATGTGTGTTTAACTGAAGCATGTCTTTATACAGATTTCATCATGGAGAGTCTGGATATTCAGGATACATACAGTCTAAAACTAGCGATAATCTTGCATAGTGGGCAATAAAATACAACTTACTCATCATAGTTGATTTGATATTGATGGATGAAAACACAGGAATCTTTGGCAATAAAATATCCACTCAATACAATATCTTCAGTTGTACTGCAAGAAAACAAGGATACTAAAAAAATCAACCAATACAAATTATTTGTAAAACACTCGGACAATAAGAATCCTTTGTCATTTCTTTGCGTTTTGTTCCTATCTTTCTTTTAATGAAAATGTTATTTATTTTCTTAAGCAACAAAGAAAAAATACAATATAAATCATAGTTACATCCTAATATAAAAATATGTATATTTAGGTGAATCAGATAAACCTTCTGTAAGCCAGTGAGAGCTGTTGAGTTCTTAGCACAGGGATCGGCAACCTTTGGCATGCGGCTTGCCAGGGTAAACACCCTGGTGGACCGGGCTGGTTTGTTTACCTGCCGCATCCGAAGGTTTGGCCGATCGCGGCTCCCACTGGCCACAGTTCACTGTCCCAGGCCAATGGGGGCTGTGGGAAGCGGCGCGGGCCGAGGGATGTGCTGGCCGCCGCTTCCCGCATCCCTCATTGGCCTGGAGCGGCGACCCGCGGCCAGTGGGACCTGCGATCAGCTGAACCTGCAGATGCGGCAGGTAAACAAACCAGGATGCTTACCCTGGCAAGCTGCGTGCCAAAGATTGCCGATCCTTGGCTTAACAAATTTCAAAATCAGCCAGATGCCCATCTCTGGATTTAGGATCCTAACTTTAGGCTCCAGTTTTTATATTGGCCTAAATAATAATAATAATAAATAAAAAACTCTTAATATGGTGTAATATCTTTAAAAGCTACTATCATCATTATTATGGAAAATTATCGATGTAACAGTTTTTTACAATACAGACTGCAAACTTTTTACTAAATACTTACCAATGAGGAATCATGAAAGGCATCTAAGATGCATGTTGAACACTTCATAAATTAAAGCTTCAGTGTAGGGAACAGAAGACCTATCTTCAAATCCGGGCAGCCAGCTTGACCCAATTTTCTTATCTGCATGTGCAGAGACAAAAACGAATGTCAGTGAAAGATATCACACCATACTAAGAAATAGACTTTGATGAGTGTAACACTTTACAAAATGAAAACATGCATATTTCATATTTTCAAAGAGGCCTCAACCTGGCCTCTTGGACTGAATGGACAGAGCAACTAAGGATGAAAAAATGGAAATACATAAACCTGGCTGTAGAACTTACTAGTTGCAAAATAGTTATGACAGTAACAGCCCTAGTGCACATGCAGTTATAGAAAGTGTTTTATACCCGTATAACTTATACGGGTATAAAGCTGAAGAAAAGTGCTCTGTGGCTCAAAAGCTTGTACCTTTCACCAACAGAAATTGGTCCAATAATATCTATCTATCTAGACACTTTTTAGACTCACTGAGCTTAGTAGTTTAGAGGCTGGTCTATGTGAAATGCATGTGATGTTTCCATTCCAGTTCCCAGTAGGCTCCACATAACATAGGCATCACAGCTGGGATCAGAGAGGCTAAGCACTGAGGGCCTTGTTTCTTGAGTTGTGGAGTGATTCCTCTGAGCCAATGAGAGTTGAGGGCCCTCCCGCCTAACAGGAGGTGCACAGCCCTGGTGATATGAACATGGGCCTCTACCTCTATTACTTGCTTTTTAGACAGTTGTCCAGGTCAACAACAACCAAACGTTTTAAATACCCCTATCAGGTTAGGCTTGAGGCCATTATAAAGGTTCTGTGAAGAAGTTTCTCATGGCTGCTGCCTCAGCTACATTTTTGTTTCTAGTCCAGTAAAGGCTTTTCAATTCTAGCCATGTTGATCTGGCACGTTTCAGGGTAGCTAAATTATTTCATTGAAAACTAAATGAATTAAAACATCAGATTTAAAATACAGAGCAAACTGTAACAGAAAGTGTGTTTAAGAAAAGATCCCTGAGTAGTTTTTCCCCCTCATTGAGTGACTGAAAGTGCTGTGCTGCCTGTTTCTAAGACTGCCCAGCACTACTAAACTGGGGGGAGGATGGGTGGCTAACATGAGCAACTTTTAGATTTTTTTTTTAACTATCTTGTCTATTGAAGTAATTTTGAACATTGTTACTGAAAACAGTTTGTCATAACTTTTAAAAAGTATGTGAAACTAAAAACAAAAAATTCTATTTTTTTCAGAAAAATAATTGGCATTTTTTGACCAGCTGTAGTAATGAATAGACTTGGAGATGGCCTTCAGAATACAGGTGAATTTCACTCTGTGTGTCTATCACTGTGGTACATGAGTACTTGGAAGCAATGTGGTTGGATATATCTTGAATGAGAGATTTATTCTACTCTGATTTATCCAATTTTTACACTGGTGAAAATCCAGTGACTTCAGTGAACTCACACCTGATTTACAGTAGTGTGAGTGAATGATTTGTCATTTGGAAGTGGTTAATGTTTGATTTTAGAAGATTGTGGTTGCCTGAAATTTTTTGCTTATATTGATTTTAGATGAAAAACCTTTGCATATTTATGGTGGCAACTCAATGGTAGCATGGTTATTAAATCTATTTTCCCAATTATTATTAAATGGGAACTGAAATGCCTCCTTTATATTTTGCAACAGTTATAGTTCTGTACATTAGTAATGGCAAATACACTGAAAAATCAAGGAAAACTTTAAAACAAAGCTGCTCTTGAGTGTTCCGGAATGTAATGTACTGGCAGGATGACAGAAGAGGTCTGTAGCTTCTAGCATTTAGCAGTAAAATTGTTCTAATGTTGTGTTTACACAATTTCATATCTTACCTCTGTTATATTCTAAGTTCTCAAATTCCACTGAACAAAAATATTCTGAATCACCAAAGAAACAAAATTTAAAGACTGGCCTTCCTAGAAATATTCTGTTGCTGTGTTGCAGTCTGAAAGCGGGTGCTAATACAAAAAATAGGCACCATAGATTCTACTTAGTTGTAATACACATTCGCTTGCATAGAGATCTTCTGTGTCTGTCCGTTAATCAACATTCATAAGTTTATCTGAGCTGAGAAAATGAAATGAGCCTATGTAACAATTGGTGAAAGAAAATCAAAGATATAATGTAGCTGAGAAGGGATTTTCTGTTTTGATTTGGTTGCATGTACCAGGCTTGTGATACATTTTGTTAGTTTATGTGTTCTAGACTTGACTAGTCACAGCAAACAGCTTTGAAAGGTTGGACTACAAGCCTTGATGTTATTTTAAATGGGAATTTTATCTTCTGTAATAAACAGCCTTAATGTATAACCGAAAAATACAGAGATTTAAATCTTACAAGATTGAGAACAACTGGAATTAAGTCATTTGGAATAATTACAGATTACTAGAAATGAGAGGGGGAAAATGGTCCCTGGACAGGACTGGCGTGAGGGAAGTCGTCTTTGCCCCTTTCCTGCTCCTACAATGAGCAAAGGTCTGGCAGACCTGAGTACTAAGCCCACTTTTTTCCCTTTTGCATTGAAATTACTCTTTTTTTAAACTGTGTGGACAGTGATCTTTGAGGCTCTGATAGGGCCATGGAGGACACCCCCTTGTGGAAAGAAGAAATACAGTTACATTTGGCTGCATGAGTGGTCTGACTGGTAGTACAGTATGCTGTCTCATGGCAGAGCCTGGTCTGAGAGCCACATTAGGGCTTCTACTCAGGGTAACCGAGCAGAGTCATTGTTCTTTGCTTCTGAGGAAGGCTAAAGCTATTTATCTATGATGTTTTGAGTACTGCTACATAGAGGGTAGAGTCAGAGACTGTGGGATTCAATATTGAGTAAAATGGCTGCCCAGAATGAAGTTTTCTGTGAAAACCCAATGACTCAATTTGTAACTGCCAGTAATACTGATTGTCAGTTTAGGAATATGCTTGGGGTTGGGTTAGGGTCAGGGAAGGATAGCCCTGCTCACCTGCTGGAAATCTTGGGGCCACCCACACACTGATGATGACCACCTCCACTAGAACGATATCATGCAAGACCTTTGCTTGCACAGAGCTAAGCACACTGTGCTCCCATGGCCCTCAAAGAGAGGCACTCAGCACTTTTTCTGAAGCAACTAACTAAGAGCATTGAGAAAAGAAAAGAAAAGAAAAGAAAAGAAAAGGGAGTCAGATTCATTGGTATTTTTGTCATGTATCTTCTGTAGATTTCCATAATTTAGCTGTCACATAGCCTATTTACTTTAAAGATGAAAGACACAACAGAGTTGATGTAGTCTGCAGAACATTTATAAAATCTCAGTTTCCAATGAGGTTTAATTTGAGCTTAAGAGGGAAGAAAAAAAAACAGGTGTAGAATGGAACTGGATTAAGGATTAAATTGCTCAAATAATATTGAGGAATTCAGACACTTATTCAAACCTCTCTGAACCTTTTTTGGGCTGGAAATCAAGCTAGGAGTCTCACACAAACTGAAGGAACAGGCACAATCACACTTTCACTAATAATGTCAATGGAAATTTTGCCATTGATGTCAACGGGATAAGGATCAGGCCATTGGAATAGGCCCTTGAGTGCTTCTGCTTTCCATGTCAGCCAAATTGTAAATTAATGTCTCCTAGAAATACATTTAATTTTGCTTTAAGACAGTTATTGTCCTGTAACCTAATAAATGCCAATTGACTGTTAAATTAATTGAACTTTAATAAATTAATGTAATGGATTTAAAACTCCATTGTCATGACCATCTTGAAGCTACATAGAGCTCTTCCTCAGGTTTCTTACTTTTTAATCATACGTTTATTGACATTAGAGATGTTTAGGGTTTGTTTGCACTGCACTGGAATTTAGAAACAAAATATATAACTTTAAAAATTACAAGACATTCTAAACTGCACTTGCATTGAAGTAAAAACTAGTAAAACTTTTACTAGTAAAAGTAAAAACTTTTTCTAAATGAAGGGATCGCTCGTCAAATGTATTTCAGTTTTGTAAACTATTCATGCAAGAGCTCTAAATCTAGAAATATACATTACTTAAGAAAATATGATTAATCCAACAGTACCACCAATAAGAAACAAGTTGTTATTAAAAAAGCAATTTAACTTTTAAAAGGTTATAAATACAAATATACATACTGTGATACAGAATCCTATCCATCAATTTTACCCAATCTGAACATTATTTTTCCTCAGAATTATTAAAGTGCAGTCTGTACTTTCTTTACAATCCATGCATTTCATTAAAAAAGTTATTCCTGAAGCTATTCTGCTTTTTTTTTTCTTTTTTTTTTTTGATGGTAGAATCTGTTTTGGAAAAAAAAAAATCCTTTCAAAGATTTTGTTTATGGAGTGTAGTGATGATGGTGGGTGGATGGGTATTTTGCAGCCAGTTCTGCGTGGAGCTCCTGCAGCAGTTTGAGGCTGGAATGAAGAACTTTCAGACACTCTTGTGCTTCCAAATTTCAGGGGGAGGAGCGAGGAGGATGAGTTTGATGTTGGAGAAGCAAGCACTAAATTATAGATGATGGAGAATGTAATTCACACAGCTATGTGTAAAACATCAGTGTGTTTTCTGAAAAAAGCTTCAAAGAACATGTGAGGCTGCTGCTAAAACCTTTCCCCTCAAAGGAATCACTCTGACTATACAGCAAATGCATTACTCCACAGGAGAGTTTGGAATTTCAGCTTCTCTTTTTGTACTCTGCCTCCTATTCTCTCTTCTCCTCAGATTCTTATAGTGCTCTCATTACTGTAGATTAGAATCTGAGCAAATTCCAGTAGTGCATAAGGAACGTGACTATCCCCCCCCACTGCATTCCCCCACCACCACCACCACACCTACCTCCTTGCTGTTTATTCTTTCACACGTCCTCTTCCCAGGGACTTAAGTGTATGCTATGTTGTGTAGAGTTATTTTCACACCCTCTTTTCCTTCCTACCTCTTGCTCCTCACAAATCTGTGTTCTAAACATTTTCATGACAACTAGATGAGAACTGCAAATATCCCAGTGAATCCATAACATATGGATTTAGAAATAACATCATGCATTGCTAAATTGTCCTTTATTTGTTAGCCATTCCCTCTCTTATGCAAAGAGCACTAGAAAGGACAGGGAGGTATGGAGAGAAGGCATGAAAAAAATTAACCCATATTGAATATTACAAAGCATAGCAAAGTTTTAAATAAAGAGGCTTGCTCTTTTCATATAAAAAATGTGATACCTTTTCAATGAACCAACAAAACACTATATTATACAAGATTTGTAGTTAATACAATAAGCAAATTATGAATATTATTTATAGTTTGTACAGCAATAACACTTCATAGACAGACACTGTAATCCTTCTGCCCCTTCTATGCTCTCTTTTTTTTAGGCAGGTCCATAGGGTTATGTGAAAGTACATATCTAGAGTAGTAACGTATCATATCTGCATAGCTGAATATGCCTGAATTCCTCTTGGTCTGCCAGGGTCACTGCATTGCCATGAAATTCTGCCCTCTGCTTTTGCGGGGTGATTTGGGGTATGAGGGTGCTATTCGAGGTAAGGTTACTTCACCTTCTTTCACTGGAGTGAATTGCCCTGGCTTTAGTGGAGCTACAATGATTAACAACAACTGAGGATCTGGCCCTTGTCCTTCCCTTCAAATACCAACATAACTCTTTCCCTCCCTACTTATCTGATACAGCCTCTTATCTTCCCCACAGCCTTTCTGCTCCACCAGTGAATGCCAGCCTCAATGCCCTGTTCATCCATTTCCACCACAAACATCTCTGTGCCTCCTATCATGAAGCCCCTTGCTCCTGGAATAAACTCTTTTCTCTCATCTACCAAGCTACTTCCTTCTCTTTTAAATCCTCAGTGAAGAAAAAAGACCTACTTATTTTGTAATGTCTACAATAAATGGCTTAATTATATATGCTCTTTCATGTATTTATTTTCCTTATTTTATATACAGTATGTTGACAAATTGGAGAGGGCTCAAAGAAGAGCCACTAGAATGATTAATGAATTGGAAAACATGTCTTTATAGTGACAGACTCAAAGAGCTCAATCTATGTAGCTAAACAAAGAGAAGGTTCAGGGGTGATTTGATCACAGCCCAGAAGCACTACACAGGGAATAAAATAATTAATAATGGGCTTCTCCGTCTAATAGACAAAGGTATAACAAGGGCAATGGGTGGAAGTTTAAGCTAACCAATTTCAGACTGGAAACAAAGTGTAGATTTTTAACAGTGAGGGTAATTAATCATTGGAACGATTTACCAAGGGGCATAGTGGAGTCTCCATTGCTGGCAATTTTAAAATCAAGATTGGATGTTTATATAAAAGATCTGCTCTGGTTCAAACAGGAATTAATTCAGGAATAGCCTATGTTCTGTGTTATGCAGGAGGTCAGATTAGATGATGAGAGTGGTCCTTCTGGCCTTATCTATAAATCTATATGAAATAGCAACAACTAACAGAACCACCAAGCTGCACACACAGCTATTCCGATACCCACAGTGAACAGAATCTGTCTCTCCTCTTTCTGTGTTAGCAAAGTGGGGAACCCCAGTATAAATGGGCCACTAGCTGCCAATACTATTTCAGCCTTGTATCAACTAACTCTGCTGGCAATAATCTATGACAAAATGCTCACAACACTTATTTTGCCTTGATTTAGTGAGAGCCTCACTCTGTTCAATTTGTCTGCAAGCAAGTGGTGAGAATGTAGGTTAACACATTTCTGTCATGTAGTGGGGCGGCTGCCCCACTCCCTGAGATTATGGGCTGTGGCAGGCCAGTGGGCCTGTGCAGATGCACAGCCAATCAGAGAAGGGCTTACTGGGAGCCAATCAGGGCCCAGGTTGGAGATAGCCAATCAGGGCCAGGCTCAGCCCTATAAAAGGCTGCACAGGGAGAGAGTAGTCAGTCTGTCTTAGGCCTTCAAGAGGGGAAGGTCTATCTCCAAACTGGGAGACTAGCACTGTGGACAGAGCAGTGCTGGCCAGGCTCAGGGAGCAGAAGGAAGTTCTAGCCTGAGGCCTGCCAGGCTGCAGGCCCTGAGTGGAAGGGCCTAGCGGGTGCAAGGGGCCGTAGGGGAAGCAGCCCAGGGAAGCGGACAGATGAGGGGAGAGTAGGAGGACAGCGAGGTTGCCGCCAGAGGGTCACTGGGTCGGGACCCAGAGTAGAGGGCAGGCCTGGGTCCCCCCCCACCCCCTTGCAGTACATCTAGCTATTGGCTGTAGGGAGTGGCCAATACAGACCACGCCAGATCCCTGATGGGAGGGATTAGACTTTGGGGTGTGTGGTTGACTACGGTGGCTGGACAAGGAGACTGCTGATTGACACCCCACCCCCCGGAAGGGGGTGAGGAAAGATGGAGGGGGCACTGCCGGAGGGCAGTGGTCCTGAAGAGGACGCTGCGAGTTGGTGAGCGACAAGGGCGAGATGACGGTCAGTACACCACTAGGAGGGGGCGCTCCACTGGACTGAGCTAATTCCCAGAACAACCAGTAGGAGGTGCTACAGTGGTGAGTCCCAACCCCATTACATGTCACAACCCATGAATCTCAAATCCAGGCCTGCAAGATTCATGGGAGCTGCCATGCTTCAATCCTCTCTGTGGCAGCCTGCTGGCAACAGCTTACCTGAGACCCATGAAGACCAGCCCCAGTGTGAGGCTCCACCCCTGATGTCCAATTGGCCAACTTCCCAGAGCAGTTGATTGGCCTGACTTAAGCCAGCAGTAGGAATAAAAAGCTGTCTGAACAACTGGGTCCACCCTCTTTTGGACTGTGTGCTTCCTGTCACCTGCTCCTGCTTCTCCAGCTTGCTCTCCTAGCATTCAGATCTGGCCTGACTCCTGGTGGTGGAATTATGGTTCCTGACCTCTGAATCATCTCCTGCTTCTGACCTCCCAGTATCCCAACCCAGCTGAATCTTGACTCCAGTCTCATGACTGTGGACTCTGGCTCTGATTATTAGGTCTGGCTGCCCACAACCCAGCTGTGACAATTTCCTGTTTTAGTTTTGTTTCCCCAATTAATAGTACATTAGACAAAACACTTATGTTAATGAGTTTTTGAACTCATGTACAATGTTCTAACATACATTGTACACACAGATATATGTCCTGAGCATGGCAAGAGATCTTATGCAGACATATAGGTCCTTTGTAGTATTCCACACATACATAAAACATGAGACAAATTTACTGAGCCAAGAAATACAGGAGTCAGGAGTATGGCCTAACTTGTTGAGGTTAATTAATCAGGTAATTATTAATAATACAAATCAGCCTGAACCAAATGTTCTAATCTGAGCAACACTGAACTTTAAATCAGAATTCAAATCGGTAACAAACCCCAATCTGAATTTTGTGATTAGGGTTTACCTCTGCAATATCTCAAATGGGAACCCAGAATCCAAACACTGCCAAATTTTGAGATTATTCAAAATCTGAACCTGGATAAAGTGTTGTGGCTTTGCCTCATTTCAAATTATTATTGTTTGATTGTTAGGAGTTATGAGAGACAAGGTTATATCCATTATTTAGAAAGACTGTGGTGCCCTCTGATGTTTGCTTTTTGAAACTACCCAGAGAGATTTATTTAATGTATGTTTGCTCAATTTAGAAACTATGCTCAGTCACCAATGTCTCTGAGCACATATATTCAGTTAAACACAATACTTTTTATTTTTTTCAACAAGCAGTCATTCTGACAACAAGACTCTGACATTTAAATCTGGGAACTGTTAGCTGGGATTCCTAATCTGATTTCAGTTGTTGTAGTTGCTCATGGAGAGAAAAAGGGCCTCCCAAATTCACTTCTGCCTCAGTCAGAGCAGAGGTGAACCCTGACCTCAAATTACAGGAGGTGATGATCTGACCATGACATTTGTAATTTTCACCCCCATAGTCACCAAATCTTATCCAAAAGCAACCCCCAGGGTGTGCCCATCTGAATGCATAAAGCCAGAAATCATCTTTGGCATGACATGGTGGTCACTATTATGATCTAATCCTGATTCTATCCTCACATTTGTGGTGCTGTTGTAGTCATATTGGTCCCACCATATTACGAAGACAAGTTGCATGATCTTTTATTTTACCAACTTCTGTTGATGAAAGAGAAAAGCTTTCAAACTACACAGAGCTCTTTTTCAGATCTGGGAAAGTTATTCCATGTCACAGCTAAATACAATTGTTTAACACAAGTAGTTGGGAGACAGACCTGTCCTTGCTTACAGACAACCCCCCAACCTGAAGCAAATACTCACCAGCAACCACACATCACTGAACAAAAACACTGACCCAGGAACCTATCCTTGCAAAAAAAAGCCCGATGCCAACTCTGTCCACATATCTATTCAAGTGACATCATCATAGGACCTAATCACATCAGCCATACCATCAGGGGCTCGTTCACCTGCACATCTACCAATGTGATATATGCCATCATGTGCCAGCAATGCCCCTCTGCCATGTACATTGGCCAAACCGGACAGTCTCTACGCAAAAGAATTAATGGACACAAAGCTGACATCAGGAATCATAATACTCAAAAACCAGTGGGAGAACACTTTAACCTGTCTGGTCATTCAATGACAGACTTGCGGGTGGCTATTTTACAACAGAAAAGAGAGTCTGAAAACAGACTTCAAAACTGAGCTCACTGTGATCAACACTGCATGTAAAGTTGAAATAGAAGCTTTTGATGACATTGATTATAGGGAAAGAAATTCCATATGTTCTCAGAATGTGCCATAGGCTGGTCCTGTGAATGCTATCAAAAGCCTTCTCAAAATCTATGAAATTTATGTAGAGTTGCCATTGCCATTCTAAGCACTTCTCTATTAAGTTTCGTAGAGTGAAGATCTGGTCTGTGCATCCACACCTTTCCAAAAACCAGCCTGCTCTTTTCTGAGAAGTTTATCAATTGCCTCTGATATAAGCTGGACTATGATCTTAAACAATACTTTGCTTGGCAATAATAAAAATGTGATACCATGCTAGTTATTGCAATCGCTGAGACTTCCTTTCTTTGGTATCTTCACTATGACCCCATTGGTCCACTCATCTGGCACTTTTTCTGTTTCCCAGATTGATGTAAATAGAGGGGCCAGGATAGAAGCTGCTAATTTATGATTTACTTTGAACAATTCTGCATTCAAGTTATCCTTGCCAGGAGCTTTCCCATTTTTTAAGGATTTAATAGTTTGAATGATCTCTTCCTTAGTTGGAGTGTCTGTGTTATGAAGATCATCTTCTGCCTCCTGGATGTTTGCTTCTCTTTAGGTGGCTTCCTGTTCAGCAATTCTTTGAAATGCTCTGTCCAGCGCATTTCTTGTTCTTTTTCGGTTGTTAGTAGATGTCCTTGTTTGTTCCTGAGGAGAGTGTTTGTTGGTGTCTGCCGTTTACCACTGATAAGCTGCGTCATTTTGTAGATGGTTCCTTGTTCACCATGAGCAGCTGCATCCTCTGCTTGTGTTGCCAGATTATCAATATAATGCCATTTGTCCACTCTCACAAGGCGTTTGACCTCCCAGTGTGTCTTGCTATATTGCTCATGGTATTTGTCCTTTAGCTTCTGGGACTTTGTGTCTATAACCTTTTTCTTCAGGGCTCATCTGGTTTCTATGGCGTTCCATGTGCTGGGTGTAATCCACTCCTTCCGTCTCTTCTGCTTGTAGCCTAGACAGGCTTCACTGCTCTGTTTATAAATTGCTGTTACTTTCTCCCACTTCTTGTTGATCTCCTCATCTGCATTCCCCTCCTGTTCATCAGGGTCTGCAAGTGCTTGAAACCTGATCTTTAACTGCAGATTGAAGGCTTTCTGTATTTTAGGGGACTTTAGCTTGTCAATGTCATAATATCTATGTCCCTTTTCTGGTGGACCCACATATCTCAGTTTTAGTTTGATGGAGCCTGTCACAAGGTGGTGGTTGCCGCCAACATCTGCACCCCTTCTCACTTTTTCACTTCTGTCAGTGAGCGTCACCATTTGCCATTGATCATGATATGGTCAATCTGGTTCTTATCTCTGCCAATTGGAGAACACCATGTCAGCTTGTGAATTTCACTATGTTCAAATAGGGTTCCGCCAATGACTAGGTCATTCATATTACAGAAATCAGCAAGCCTTTCTCCGTTTTCATTCATGGTGTCACATCCATGTCTTCCCATTGCTCTGTCATTGTTTGGGTTGTCCTTACTGACCTTGGCATTCAGGTCTCCCATGACGATAATTAGGTCGTGGTGTGGTACTCTCTCTAACTCCGCCTGTAGTGCAAGGTAGAATTTGTGCTTTACTTCTTCATCACTGTCATTTGTCGGAGCATAGCATTGAATAAGGGTGATATTATGTTTCCCTTTCAGTCTGGCTCTCAGAGACAGTTGAGAATAGTCAGAAGTAAGGGGCTCCTTAGAATCCAAAGGCCTGGTTCAGAGCCCACCAAAGTCAATGTAAAGGCCACAAGGGCCTAAATCTCCTCCCATACTAGTTCCATTGAAGTCTGTGGCATTTCATTAGCATAAAGTAGTGTAAGTGAGAGAAGACTCAAGCCTTAATGTTGTTCACAACCTAATAACAAAAAGAGCAATAATCTGTCTCAGGCCAGTGAGTTTTTGGCTTCCTCACTCGTAGCTCAGTCCATTGACGTCACTTTCATGAAACCAAAATTCTGTGAGTGCAGCAGGAAACGTGAGAATTGCATTCAGTTCAGTTAGCAGTACAGGTCTGTCGCATCTTACGCTGGGGTTACGTTCCACAGTCAGCGCGTAAAGCGAAAATCATGTATAGTCAAAACTACATTGAGTGTAACGGCGGGTGGAATCGTCCGCACTACAGGTACAGTATTAAAATTGTTATTTGTCTCTTTCTTTTGTTTTTGCCGACCGCGTAAAGCTGAAATCGCGCATGTTAAATGCGCATAAGATGCGACAGACCTGTATTAATTCCCACCAACTCATATCGCTATTGGAAGGAAACCAGCAGTCCAGATACTACGCAAACCAAAGATATACTACAAGAATTTGAATCCCTTTATGTTAATTTATACACATCCTCCCTAATAAGAGAGAGTCCTATGAAGGTAAAGTCTCTGAGACCGAAAAGCAGCTGGTGCAGGATGGGGTAGAATAAGTGCCCAAGAACAGAAATGGGGGGTTCCACTCTCATGCTCCAGCCACTTCATCAGGACAGAGCTGCTCTTGTGTTTTTTTTTTTTTTTAATTATTATTTCTCTCTTCTGAACAGTTTCTTTGCATCTTTTTTCTCTTGGCAGCATCAAGAGATTTTGGAAGATGATCCTGCAGTGAAACCTAGGCTAGACTGGATGGAACGGTGTCTCCACTGATCAACAAGGTACTTGTACAATGCATTTTGAATGCAGTTCAGATCCATGAACCTCTAATTAAATAATATGGTACCCACATTTAAAGTGAAGCACAAAAAAGTGAGCTAAGAAGCTGATATAGCTCAGGGTCTACCAGCCTTTACCCTTATAGAGGCCACCAGTGGTGGAAATTCAGTTGGAAGGGGACAGAGCACTGTTGGCTGGAGCTGAAGCCGGGGCTGCCCACAGGATTCAGGGGCCCAGGGCAAAGCAATTTCAGGGGCCCCTTCCATAAAAAAAAGTTGCAATACTATAGAATACTATATTCTCGTGGGGGCCCCTGTGGGGCCTGGGGACTGGGGCAAATTGCCCCACTTGCCTCCCCCCCCCGCCCGGGCAGCCCTGGCTGAAGCTTCAGCTGTGATCTGAAGCCACCTTTCTGGGAGAAACCCCAACAAAGAATTTACCATTACTGAGCATGGCTCAGGATAAGTCACCCTTGGGATACAGGGGCCAGGCTGGGACCTAGGTGCTGTAATATATTCCCTGGAATGGCAACCAAAGAAGGTACTGTGGAAAAGCCAACTTTATGACAAGTTATCCCCCTTGTCTAACTGGGATCAAGAAATTAAAGGAGAACCTAGAATTCAGCCTTGTCCTGCTTTATATCAAAAACCTGGTTGGCTGAAATAACTCATAGATGTGGAGACAGGGGTGATGTATCAGTTGTGATGTCAGATCTCACTTTTGTGGCATGTCTCATTTGCAGTACAGAACTGAAAAAAGGAGGTATTGGTTAATTTTTAGTTGATGAAGCTGAGACACTGATACTAGTCATGAGCCAATTTTCTCCCTCTCTCTGCATGCACTTACAGAGACATCCAAGCAATACCAGAACCCTATTTAATAGCACACCTCCTGCAATGATCTGTCCACATTAGAGGTTGGTAATGTTTTGTTTGCCACCAGGAGGTGCAATTGATCTTTCCAATGAACCTATGCGGGCTTTCTTGGCTTGGCACAGTTTCTTTTCAGTGTCAATAATGCTTTTTACTTTGATAAATGTTTTCTTCTGTGTTTGTCTGTGGTACTTCTTTCATGGCATTTGATGGTGGTGGAGGATGGATACGAAACTTTCACATCCTTTGACTTTTGTGTTTGCTAAACTGTACTCCCTCTTTGAGTTGTTCATCTCTTTCTTCCTTCTTGTCCTCTCACAGTTCCATCTTCAGTTTCTCAGCTTGCACTCAGACCTCAGAGCCCAGATAGTTTTCCAAATCTGGACAATCACCTTTGCTGTTGTTCAAGCCACAGTAGAGACAGACAGAAATTTCACCTGCAGTGAGGAACCCCCAAAATCACTGTCTTCCTGGCAGTGAGATTTATTAGCCTGTAAAAACTGCCTGAAGGAAAATGTAGAAGCCCCATCATTTATGACATTTAAAACTAGTGTATACAAAACCCTAGTCAATGTACAATGGGGAGCAATCCTACATTAGAACGGAGACAGACTAGATGCCTAAATGAACTTTTCCATCTCTAGATTCTATTGAACTAATTAGTGAAAATCTACCTGATTCTTTCCTGCCTTGTCCTTTGTGTATTAATTAATAACTTTACAATCTAGATATAAATCACTGTCATTCTGAAATGGTAGGGTTTAATGTCCACTATGTATTCACTTTGAACAGGTGTAAATTACCACACAAGGTGCACGGCTGTGGAGAATTTTGGTCTGATTTAATCAGAAGAAGTGGTATTTACATGTTTTAAGAGCCTGTGTGTGAAATCTGCCATATCTGCATTCAGTTGTACTTCCATACTTTTTTTTTTTTTTGGAGGAGCATGGCAGGTAAATTTGCCTCCTGTGCTGCGTTCTGCAGGACATTCCTGATTTTTCTGAGGCTATCCTGCATCCTGCAAATACAAAGCTGCCAAGATATTGAAAACATCCCCAAATATCTTTGCGACTAAAACATTATGATCTGACAAATGGAAGGCAACATTTAAAAGATGGCAGTCTGTCTAGAGTTCTTTCCATTCTCTTTTATCTGGGCCTGAGGTAAATGCATTGTCACTAGTAATGGATTCTTTTTCTATATTTTCCATTTTTGTTGCACTTTTGATATTTCTTCTCCAGGTTCCCCCATATTGATTTTCAAGGGCACCTGTACTATTACATTTCCCTTCCACTGATCAGCTGTTGAGATTTTCCCTCAATTATTTCCTTTTTACTTCTTTGATCTATGGTAATTCAGGGGGAAACACTTTTTTTCTTTTTCTTTTTAATAGAGACTATTGATTAGCCAACATATTCTTCACAGGACTATGTTTACAGTTTCTGTTTTAATTTATGCTGTCAGATAAGGAAAATAATTTCAGTAACAAACAAAAAACATACTTTGTTGTTTTAAATTTTCTCTGTCCACAAAAACTTTTCTACTTTCCTTCAACAGCCCAAGATAAAATCCTCCAATATGTGTATTCTCCAAAAAAGTACTTAAAATGGGGCTCAGTCGGTTCTTCTTTTTCTCATGTTCTTATGCTTAAAGTGGGAAAATGATTTTTTTAGGGTCTAGATTTTTAAAAACAATTTAGTGTTCCTGAAAAATGTCACCTGTGTGATGGATCAGTTGAGATTTGAACTAGTAACTGCTTGAAGACATAGCATGACACTTTCTGCTGTAAGTCTGAAAGAAGTCTGAAGTTGAGTGAGAAGGAACAATGCAAATTTCATTCTCAATTATCAGTGATCCAGAAGCAATCCCTTTTTTTGCTGAGAGAGTATTTTTAGACAGTTTCATTCAGAAACATTGTGTGAATTACTGCCTTCTTTGGTATCCCTGATTGAGGCATAAAAACATTCTAAACAGTAGCACTATGTTGTGGGAGAAGTTGATAAAGGAGCTTTAGTTGCCCATTTTGTGTACAGTAGTTTAAAGGAAATACTGACAGTGTCTCAGAGTCACACTTTAAACAAAAGGTTTGTGATTCATATGCAAAAATGTGCAAAAAATGAAGACAATCACAGAAACTCCCTTGGGGCTGCCAATTGATGTGCCAAGACTACTTCTGCCCCTGCTTTACCTGCCAGCTTGGGACTCCAGCACCCTGTCTTGTTGAGCCAGACACGCCAATCTGATCCAACACAGACCCAGGGTCTGAATCACATGCCCCAAAGCTGCAGACTTAACTGATAGCAACTTAAGAAGTGATCCTGTCTTTAACAGGGGGCCAATTCCCAATGGGGTTCAAACCCCAAATAAATCCATTTTATCCTGTATACAACTTATGCAAGGTAAACTTATAAATTGTTTGCCCTCTATAACACTGTTAGAGAGAGATGCACAGCTGTTTGCCCTCCCCCACCCCAACCCTCCCAGGTATTAATACATACTCTGGGTTAATTAATAAGTAAAAAGTGGTTTTATTAAATACAGAAAGTAAGATGTAAGTGGTTCCAAGTGGTAACAGACAGAACAATGTGAAGCAAAATAAAATACAACATGCAAGTCTGTGTCTAAGAAAGCTGAATACAGATAAAACCTCACCTTCAGAGGAATTCTAGTAAGCTTCCTTTTACAGACTAGTCTCCTTCTAGTCTGGGTCCAGCAATCACTCACACCCCTTGTAGTTACTGTCCTTTGTTCCAGTTTCTTTCAGGTATCTTTGGGGGTGGAGAGGCTATCTGTTTAGCCAGCTGAAGACAAAATGGAGGGGTCTCCACAGGCTTAAATAGACTTTCTCTTGTGGGTGGAGATCCCCTCCTCTCTCCTATTCAAAGTCCAGCTCCAAGATGGAGTTTTGGAGTCACATGGGCAAGTCACAGGTCCATGCATGACTCAGTTTTTACAGGCAGCAGCCATTGCTTACCTGCTACCTTGAACGTCTTCATGTAGACTTCTTATGTGGATTGGAGCCTTCCAAGATCCATTGTCCCTTAAGTGCTTCTTGATTGGGCACTTAATTTGCACATTCCTTTCTCAAGAAGCTGACCAAATGCTTTACAAAGGCTACTTAAAAATCAAGCCAGTACACAGCCAGTATTCATAATTTCGAATACAAACATGATACATGCATACAAATAGGATTAATAGATTCAGTAGATCATAACCTTTACAGAGATATGTTACATGGCATATATAGCATAAGCATATTCCAGTTTTGTCATATATACATTCATAAGCATATTTCCATAAAGCCTTATGGGGTGCACCATCAATATCCTGTTTTCAGGTTGGGTGAGTTGGGCACAGTTAGATGTCTGCTGCTTGTGCAATCACCTGGTGTGCACTCACAACTGAAATAATTGTGCATGTAACTGAGCGTACTTGTTTGTGCACAAACCTCAGGCCTCTTTTCTCAAAACTGGGCCCTTAATACTTTTGCCAAATATCTCTGTAAAAAAACCCACAGTTAAAATGGGAGCATAAATGCCACTGATCACTAGATGTTTTCTTCAGCAACTGACTTTCATGGCACCTATTTTCTAAAGATATCAGCAAATTGATCTCAAAGGCTCCAAACCTGCAATCTGATCCACTAGTGTGAAACCCTGGGCCGATGTAGAGCCAAGCTCGGGTCTCTGCTAGTAGATTTGAATGCAGGATCTGGAACTCAATATATACAGGGATCATTTCACCTATCCCTGAAAGGCTACCTGTTAATAGCACATCACAGCTCTGCGCAACACTGTACGACAGGAAACAAAGAACACTTTCCCCAGTTATGACTAACAAGGACATTTTAAGTAGCAAAAACAAAATCCCCAACTGGAATTTAGCCAGGCACCACCTCTAAAATCCCACTCTTAAGAAAAAATGCTACGGTACTGTGGGTCTCAGTTTTGCATCTCATCTGAAAGGTGACTCTTTCATCAGCTCAGTTCTCCCTAAAATGTATTGAGGAATTGGTTTGGGCTTAGTTATGCCTTATAAACACTGGCCTGTGTTGGGACTGCGCTGTTCTGTCTAGAGGGCTCCCCAGGAGGAATTCTGCTTCAGTTAGACAGTGTTGTCCTCAGAGCTCCCCACATACACTAGAGATGCACCCACTGCTTCAGAGGGTGCAGCATATTTCTTCCTGTATACCCGACAAGCCCCATTTCTTCTGTACTTGCCCCTCCCCTGCTTCACCTTTGCTGAGAGGGTGCTGAAAAGAAGCAACCCCTGCACTTTCATGAACATGTGAACTTCGATTTTTTTACCTGGCCACTGCTCAAGAGTACAAGGGAGGTTTTTTTGTTCCCTCCCCTCAAACTCCTCAGGAGCAGCCAGGCACTATCAAGCCCTCAGTTCTGACTGAGAGGGGATAGAATTGCAGCTGCCTAGGGTTTTGCTTTGAAATCTTCCATCCAAGGACTGATTATCCATGACCTTGCTGAGCTTGTGTTTGATCTTACAAGACCACAGCCCAAGGTTGCATGACTGCCAGTTAAGCAGACAGTGGAAATTTAAAGTCAGATTACTTTACAATCTAAGCCATTCTCTTCAAAAGTCTGTTTCAGGAGCCCTAATTTCTACTGACTTCCTGGTATGTTGCTACTTGGTTTCTTATTTACCCTGTCCTTTCACAGCTGTCCATTAAGGGCTTGAGTCACAACTATGTTACTCCCGTTTTATGCTGGTGTAATTCCATGGCTATACTGGCAAAAAAACGGGAGTAACACAGTGGTGAATCAGGGCCTAAAAAGGTTTTTTTTTTATACCATTTTAAATTCAAAAATTTGAATAATATCACACAATGAATGCCATTAACAAATATAATAAAATACACAGACAAGAGTTACACGTCCAGCTCTGTAATCATTATATCACAATGAGCCATGCTGTGAGTAGAAATCAGTGCAATAACTTTGTAATTCTTAATGGTATAATGAAAAGCAGATGCAGAAGAAATTTTAGCAAGCCTAGCAAGAGAAAGCAAATTATTAACACTTCATGAACTTGAAACTACTTTATAAGCTTGAGGAACTCCCAGACAGCATCAGACAGATGAAACACAGATACAGTTTTATTCTTTCCAGATAAATAACAAAGTTCATTTCTATGTATATTATGATCCACTTAAATTGCCGGTAAAATCACTGAAATATCACTTCATTAGCATAACCACTTTGATCTGGTATCGGTGGGGTAGCCGTGTTAATCTGGATCTGTAAAAAGCGACAGAGTCCTGTGGCATCTTATAGACTAACAGATGTATTGGAGCATAAGCTTTCATGGGTGAATACTGATCTGTTATTTATGAGCAGATGTGGCTGGGAGCAGGGGATCCAGATACTTATTTCTGCTAAATATAGTCAGTGTTTAACCTACACATCAACACATGTAGGTGGCTTTACTAAAGGGGGTTTTAGTAATTTCTCAACCAGACATAACAAAGACCAGCATAGTAAGTAACTGTGAACATGTGAAGAAAAATCTTCAGGTGAAATTTCAGCATATAGATAGCTTACAAATAGGAATAAAATATTGGAAATTGTTGTCACATTTTACATCTTCTATTCCTGGAAGCAAAAATCAAATATAGCCCAGTGATGCAATAACATACTTTACAGGGCTTGTCAAATTTGTTTTAATTTTGATGAAAACCCCTCTGCTGGCCTTGTTACTTTATAATGGGCTGAACACAAACACCTAGTTCTAAGGTGAAGAGCTGGGGATTTGGACTGGGACACTCCCTGGAAATGATATTCAGCCTGTGGCTCTTCATCACCATCCTATTGTTATCTTCTCTACATGGAATAAGATATTGTATAATGTCCTAAATGATAATTTGACAGTTGGCCCACTGAAAAAATGGTAATTTTAAACAAAAATATAGTCAGAGACACAAACGGACACCCTCTCACAGAGCCACTGCGCAATGGGCACTCTAACCCCATGGCTGGAGAGGCCTGCATAGGACTTTGTGAGGTCTTTTATAGTGTAGAATATAGCAGGGTCTATGCAGCAGCAACAGATCATCTGACCCCACCCTGGAACCTTCTCCATGCCCCACTTCCTCCTTTTTCCAGTATTCTGACTGCAGGGACTGACACGGAGTAAAGATCCACTCCGCACAGGGGATGTTCATGTACATGAACACATCTCTCCAAACGTCTCTTCCCTTGCCCCCATCCCCCTCCATAGCCTCCCTGCTGAGTTCCGATAAAAAGGTTGTCAGTGTTGTGTGAAATATCCCACCCTGATATCAGGTGTTGATCCTGCTGGGGAATAATAAGTGACTTCTGTTCAATCACTGAAGCAGGTAGCCTGTTATATAGCCTATCCGAATATAAGGGAACTGGAAGTGTCTCTTTAGAAAGAGAAGACTAAGGCTATGGCTACACTGGCGCTTTACAGCGTTGCAACTTTCTCGCTTAGGGGTGTGAAAAAACACACCCCTGAGCGCAGCAAGTTACAGCGCTATAAAGTGCCAGCGTAAACAGTGCCCCAGCACTGTAAACTAATCCCCTTGTGGAGGTGGAGTACCTGCAGTGCTGGGAGAGCTCTCTCCCAGCGCTGGCGTGCGACCACACTCACACTTCAAAGCGCTCCCACGGCAGCGCTTTGGAGTTTCAAGTGTAGCCACGGCCTTAGGGCAGGAGTGGTCAACCTGAGTCTGAGAAGGAGCCAGAATTTACCAATGTACATTGCCAAAGAGCCACCGCAGCCCCCCAGTAGTTCCCCCCACACCCCCGCTCCCCAGCACCTTCCGCCCTCCAGCAGTCCCGCCGATCAGTGCCTCCCCCTCCCTCCCTATTAGCTGTTTGTGGTGTGCAGGAGGCTGGGGGGGAGAAGCAAGGGCATGGTAGGCTCAGGGGAGGGAGTGGAAGGGGTGGCGTAGGGGTAGGACCTGTGGCAGAGCCAGGGGTTGAGCAGTCAGCACCCCCGGCACATAGGAAAGTTGACGCCTGTAGCTCCAGCCCAGAGTCGGTGCCTATACAAGGAGCCGCAGAGTAACTTCTGAAGAGCCGCATGTGGCTACAGAGCCACAGGTTGGCCACCCCTGACTTAGTGTGTGAGCTGCGTAAAGCCAGTGTAGAATTCTCTGATGGAACCTATTTCCACTGGAAAATCAACAATAGTGAGAGAGACTGAAATGATTGGGAATGTTTACTTCAGAAAGGAGATGAAGAAGAGGGGTGTGATAAAAGTATATAAAATAATGAATGGTTTAGAGGAAATACATCAGGAACTTTCTTCCTGTCTCATAACACAAGGGGATATTCAATGAAACTGAAAGTTGGCAAATTCAAAACCGATAAAAGAAAATACCTTTTCACATAACACATAATTAAAATCAATGTCACATGATGTCATTGAGGCCAAACACTTATCAAGATATAAAGGGGACTGGATAACAAGACTATCTAGATTAGCATTAACTATTGTGAACAAAAAAAAGTTTTGGAAGGGATATGAAACCTCTCATTTGAGGTTTAAGACAAGCTAACTATTTCTGATGAGATGTGCATAGGGAGCAGATTATTACTAGGGATTGTCAGAGACCGGATACTGAATAGATTGACCACAGGTCTAATTCAGTATGGCAACTCCAGGTTTCTATGTAGATTCAAGCACTAATAGCCTTGTCCTGAGCTCAGAGCTGCAAGTCATATGAACCAAAGCAGAATAATCAGGGTATAAGAGCTCTCAAATGTAGTTCCACTGGATCCTGCAATCCTTTGAAATACGCAGACCCGAAGAAGAGCTCTGTGCAGCTCGAAAGCTTGTCTCTTTCACAAACAGAAGTTGGCCCAATAAAAGATATTACTTCACACACTTTGTCCCCCTAATAGCCTCTGAAATATGCATTTAGGACAGCTACATCTTTTATATCTGGACTAAAAGAGACCCTCCCTGGGGATGTGGTTTGAACCACAGCTGAGAGGTCTCTGACCTCCATCTATTCATATGCCACCCTCTAAAATTGTCATATAAACAGCAAATTTATTGAATGCAAGTTTGTTTATAACACAGTAGAAATAAACCACTCCTATGAGACCAGACCCAATGCCTTGGGAAGCCACTAGGTGGTGATGCCTCTCCAAATCTTTCCTTCAGCCTCCCCAGGCTCTCCTCACTCCATTGAATAATCCTGCATCTTCCAGTCCCTGCCAGCAGGTGGAGCTGATTGCTGCCATCATCAGTCTCTGTCACAGCTGACTCCTCCACTGCAGATGGAAAGGACAGGTCCTCCCAGGTACCAGAGGCTGGAGGAGGGATATATATACATACATATGGGGTATGCACATTGTTCCCTTGTGGTCCTTACCAGCTGCTGTCCCTTGGTAGTACAGGGCAAATGGATCCCTTGGCCAGGAAGTGACTGCCAGGCCTCACGTGTCTGCAGCAACCTGAGGTCAGGGCCACCCTGCAGGAGGCAGAGTCTGAGAGTGGAGCAGGCAGAGCTGGGCTGGGGGATGCTGTGGGCCAGCCTGGTCATGTGCACCACGCCCTCTGCTAGAAGTAGGCCTCGAAGTGGCTCTGCGCATAGACCAGGTACCCAAACTCAGTAGTGGAGATCTTTGCTTGCAGGATAGGACTAGAGGCCCCCAAAGAAGTGAGAGGCCAGAGTGAACTGGCTGATCTCAGTGAGAATCTCCTCCTCAATGCAGGCCTGCTCCTCATGCATAATGTCCTTGGGCCTCCCCAAGTCCTCCCAGAGGTAGTGCCGAATGAAGTGCAGCTACTGCTGGCAAGGAGGGTAGGGTCTCCATGGAGGTCTTGTACAAGGGCCATGTGTCCTGGGTGTAGTCATAAACCCACTCACAGAAGTGATTGCCAGTGTTGAAGCCCCTGCAGTTGTAGCTGCTGTACTCAAAGTCAGTCAGCATCAGCTTGTCAGGGGTGAGAGCGACTGGCACCCCACCAGCAGCAGGATGTTCCCTTCCTGGACGTCATTGTGGCAGAAGACCGCAGGGGGAGGGCATGTACTCCAGCAGCTCCCTGAGGCTCCTTATTCCTTTCTGCAGGTTATAGGCTTTGAGATGGTTGAACCTCTTCAGCTGGGCTTGCTGGGTGAAGGTGAGCTCGGCTTTAGGTACCGTTCCGCGGTCCCAAATCGTTCAATGGCTGTGAGGTTACTGGGATGGCTGGGGTAGTCTGAAGGGCTCTGAGGATGCAGGAGTGCTGGGGTTCTGTGAGTGCAGAAGGGCTGTGGAAGAGCAGAGGTGATGATGAGCTGTGGGATGCAGTTCGAAGTGGCAGAAGGGCTGGGAGAGAAGTAAGAAGAGACGCACCACATAGCGTGGGAATGTAGATCCCCATGGGAAGAAATTCAAGAAGCCCAACATCGGGGGAGAATGGGAAAAAACAAATGGCTTTCCAGGAGTGAGGGGGAGAATGAGAGAGAGACAAACTGACAAATTAAGGGTAAGAAAAAACAGATGTGGAAACCAGGAAAAGGTACCAACAGAACCTGCCAATTGTGCTCTTTTAATCTTTGCCTCAAATGAAGTTTCCAAAGGGGAGTGAGGACAAGTTTTCACATCTGCTTTATTTAGATGTTACTAAATGTGCAAATGGACATCTAGGTATACTCCACAGTTGATGGTTGGGTTATGTACAGTAGCACAGAGGCATAGAAGGAATACTTTAGAATATAAGCAGGATATACGGTATTATACCAGTAGATACACCCAATCATCTCAAACTTATCTTTCGTGCTAAATGTCTGTTTTATGATTGATTTGGTGACATTATTTTACTTGATCCTTGTATGGGCCCTGAGGATTAAGAATGGATATTAGAGAGGTCAAAGGATAACGTGAATGGAACTAAAATGGAGGTTACTATTGCTGTTGGTTGAAATTTTCTATTTAACACTTTTTTGATGAAAAATGACCTCTTTTCTAAAATGAACATTTTCCCAGAAAGTTTTTTTCTTTTGAAATATTCTGAGGGAGGGGTCAAAAAAGGAAAAACGAGGAGAGAGAGTGGGGAGAGAACAAAAATCCAAACACACATATGTTTTGGAAAAGGTGTGTGTTTTCATTGAAAAATTTGAAATTTTTTGAAGAAAATACTGAAATATGTGTGGATTTTTGTTTGTGAAACATATCAACTATGGGTATGTCTACACTGCAGTGTAAGTCCAGGGTGAAGGGGGAGGGCCCCAAAACCCAGGCTCCAGCCCAAACCCAAATGTTTACACTGCAATTGTACAGCCCCCAGTGTGAGCCTGACTCGGCTGACCTGGGCCAGCCACAGCTGTATCACAGGTCTTTTATTTTCCCTTGTGTGTTTCGAGATCTTCTGTTAAAGTGTAAAAAATCACGTATTACCTATTCTTATTTAAATACTTTGATGCTTTGTATTTACCCATTGTGCCCTTTGGGGAAGGTGCTTGAAATCATATGCAAAAGTCCAATTTTATCAGCCCAATTTTTGAACTAAGATTGTTCAGCTCGTGGCTTCATGTTATAATCTTTTGTAAAGTACTATCAAACTCTATGAGTTAGCAGCGCTCACTACCGTGTTCATTTAGCTCTGGTGTGACTGAAGAAAAATCATTAAAAATAACAAACCCACATCCAAAATCAATTTAATATTATATCCATTTAATAATTTCACTTTCATTAATGAATATTAACAAAGTCTATGAAATGAAAGCTATTTTAAATACTTCAGTAAACAGGAACGTATAGAACACTCAAAAGACAAATATTATTGTGGTAACGCTGTGAACTCTCACATAAACAACAATACATCTCTAAACAATCAGTGGCTTTTTTCTTTGGTCTTTGGGACAATGAACCCAGATAGATTTATCAATAGGATGCATTAAATCATTTAATAAGCCAAATTCTACTCTCAGTCACATCAGGGTTAATCAGCAGTAATGCCATTGAGTTAAGTGATGTACCTTGGTATGAATAAGAGCAGGAATTGATCCATTCATTTTTTTTTAAGTGCAAAAGTGTCCAAAAAGTAGATAATTCAAAAGTGGGAGGAGGAAGATATGAATGTTTTGGCTCAAAGCCTCTTTCAGCAACTTACAAATCAGTAAAGGATATTTTTATTTCAAATGTCCAATCTATCAAGGATTCAGTTGTACTGAAGAAACTAATGTTCAACATGTGTAGGAAAGAGGGAGGAGATATTTAAATAAGCATTTTGGTATTAACATTAAAGTTTTATAGAAAACACATAATTCTAAAGAGAAAAATAGGACTAAGATACATTGATCTCATTAATGTCAATCTCCACAATGAAATAGAAACCTGTATTTAAGAGTGGGTTGTGTGGATGCATGATCAAACCTGTATATTCAGCTTCAACAATGGGAACAGAATTGTCATTGATTTTTTGATAAAAACAATCAATGTGCCTAGAAGGAAATAATTATTAAACTGGAAATGAGTACGTTTCAAAATCAGTGTGCTGGAAATAAATATTTCCTGCTGAAACAATCACATTTGAAAAATGTACAGTTATATGAGTGTGCTATTGTTGGGAAGGAATAAAAAAGGAATAAATCCAGTAGTGCAATATAAATCCCAAACCGTTCATTCATTAACTTAATAACAATTATGGTATTTATTAAATTTCCAAAGAAACAGTATTTCCCAGAACTGATTCCAGCTGCATTAGCAGGATGTGAGCAAGAAGAAAACCAGACAGAAAAAGAAGTCGCGATATATTTTTCTTAAAATTTTTTACCCCATTTTATTAATCACAAATTAATTCTGAAATATTTTTAAAAGATTTTTTTTTTTACCAGATTGCTCCCATCTCCTAACAATAAAAGCAGGAACATGAAAACCTTGCTTAAAAAATGTTTGCTGTACGTATAATTTCCATTCTTATGCTGAAGATTAATCCCATATTAATTCCATAATAAATTATTGAACCGTATATTAAGTAATCTATTCAGTGATTTTTCCCAACTTTTTTGGAATAAATTATTAATATAACATTTGCACAATATAATTTTAAACTGACTTATCAGTTTGGTTAATGTTTATAAAAGGGACAGAGAGAGCCTGTGATTATGGGTTATAAACATTGACGGCCCCGTGTAAATATTGTTTCTTGTGTTTTTATATCCAATTTATGTTAGTATTTCTAAACATGACTGCTTGAATAGCTGCTTTAGTGAGCAACACTTGTAAAATCATCAGATCTTTTAAAAGCTTTTCCATTAGAAAGGAATAAATGCAAGTAATGGCAAACATCCTAATCAAACACTTTACAGTTTACAAAATCTAGATTTAAGTCTAGCAGAGGCACAGACAACACAGGCCGAGAGGGTTTCTCTTGATCAATAATATTGTCCATCATGCATCCAGAATTGTAATCTGGCTTTTTCATCATCAGGTGTAACTCAGCTCAGATCCCAGTGCAGATCAGGACCACACAGTAAAAGATCATTATTCTGATACTGATTCTCTTCTCACTTTCAACAATTTTACACCTGTGTACTTATGCCAGATTTAGACCTGAGAGGGGAATCAGGGCCATAGTTAACTTCCTGTCCTCCACTACTTCCATCATATCTTCTTCTCTTAGATACATCAGCAGATAACTAGAGGAATAATTTTAAATGCAAAAAAAAAGTAAGCAAAGCTTGAGGTTCTGCTGGTATATCAGGAATTTTAATAAAAGGATCATATTTGCTTTTTGGCTTTCTTCTTAATAGGAAAATAATTCAAACTTTCAGAAGAAATAAAAGCAGCCCTTAAAGAAAAAGAGCTGCAATTACTAATGATAATTCTTTGTAAAATATATAGTGATTTATACCTGGGAGGGATTAGGTCTTTGCTTCAAATCCCCTCTTGACAGTTGAGGCCCATAAGTATTATTGAAAACAAAACTGGGATATAATATGTTTCCCAAGTCATGGCAAGAATCTAGTGAAACTTTTAGATTTGAAAATCTTACTCCAATCTTTACACACTGGCATTTTAATAATATAGTATAAACTCCCAGCAATATCTGCTTTCACTACCCAACAGCATAAGTTCTTGATTCTGATCTTACTTACATCAGCTATAAAGTGGTATAATTCCATTGACTTTAGTGGGGCTACTACTGATTTTCTAAGTACTGGTGTAAATGAGATGAAAATTACAACTGGGCAAAATATTTTGGACAGTTTTTTTTCCTGAAAAAAAATCAGATTTGGGTCAACCGAAACATTGCCAAGCTCATGACAAATTCACCAAATTGTTCCAGTTGAAAACAAACACAAAAAATTCTGAAAAAAAAAAAGAAATATTTCATTTTGACAGTGTTGAAATAAAACATTTTGATGTTTTTGATTCAAAATGTTTCATTTCAAATTTTTCTTCAATTTCATTAAAAAAAATTAAAGATGTAAAAAAGTCTAAAACTAAATGAAACTTTTTTAGGTTAAACAAAACTGACCCAAAACAATTTTTTTTTTAATTATTTGCAGAAATATTTGAAAAATGTTCATTTTAGGTTGACCTGAAACTATTTTTTATTTTATTTTAGCAAACAAATCTAAAATTCAGTTATTCACACAACTCTAATCAGAATCAGACCCTAAAGCAGTGTGGTGTCCTTCGTTCAGATGGAGGAGTTACACATAATATCATGATTAATAATGAGCATTTCCAGAGCATTTTACATGATCAGTGTACTGTACAAACAATAATTAGCAGTATAACATTTATCACAAACCCACTTCTCTGCATACACTGAGTAGATTTAATGGAACGAAACTGTGCAAGTTAAGTGTCAACTCCAGCAGTTTTTAATCAATGGAAGTTTTTTTATCAATAAGAAGTGCAAGACTGGCTTCTATAATATTAACGATATAACATGTTTTCAGGAATAAACTTCAATGAGATTCTAAAATTAAAACAAGGACTGTAACATAACCTTTTTTAACAATTCAATAACTAGCTGTTAATGTATTTATTTCATATCACTTAAAAGAAAACTGAGTTTCAGTACAAAGATCAGTTGAGTAGTCATTTATAAGTGTCATGACATACCAAATATCCCATAGCATCATTACATTTCCATCTGTTAGTGTACAAATTATCAATGAAACGACACATTTCAATCATTTTAGAAGTCTTATGATTTACAATGACAGTTAAGTACAGAAAGCAACCTATTTAAGTATAACTCAACTTGCATTACTGAGAAGATATGCCTAATAAATCCTTTGGACTTATTCAGTATTAGTAGAAATTAATTCAATTCATTTGCCTACCTGGCAGCAGTAAAACAGCTTTCAATGCAGGGGTTTCTTCATCAGGCAAAGTAGCTGATTTGAGCAGTCCAACTCCAGCCAAGCTTTTTTAATAAAGCATTTATCCCAAGAACAATCCTAGTTCCACTGCAACAAGGGCAGGGTCACACATGCAACAGAAAACATAAACAAACAGCAAATGCATTGACACGGGATTGCCCAGCAAAAGATAAACTCCAGTTCTATTCCATCCAATCTTCTGTGATTAACAGGAGAAAACATTAGGCCCTTCTCATAGCCAGTTTTTTTTCTTCTGAGTGACCCTGTTAACTTCAAATAAATCCAGTATGAAAAAGGCAGTCCTGGAAGGAAACAAGCTTCATTATATGGAAAAGCAGAGAACAGGCTTTCATGTGACAGATCTCTTTCACAGATAGTTCAGGCTACCTTCACTTCAGCCAAGTTCATCATGAAAAGTCACAACAGAGCCTCTCACAACCAGCTCCTATTCTGATTTTTTTTTAAAAAACCAAGATGCTGGAACCAAAGATGTGGGGAAACCTAAATGATGCTATCAAATAGAACACTTCCAGGTGCAAGCACACATGCACACTTGGCCTTGATCATCTTGATCATCCAGTTCTGGGTCCCCTGGTGGGTGATCCACCTGAGAGCTGGTCAGTTCACTCCAGAGCTCTCTGTGATCTGAATAACTGTACATTCCAACACTTTCATCTTGAATTTCTTCTATACCTGGGATTTCATAAACCACACATCCTTTTGTGACTCTAATTTCTGGAGCTGGCTTTTTAACTGCGAGGACATGCATTGTAGGAAGCAGTTCAGTGACTGAGAATCACTCACTTTCTGCTAGATTGTCTCTTGTGTTATTTGCCAGCAGCTGACAGTGACTCATCAGTTCCTTTTTGTTTTGGGGGACAATTTTCAAGCAGCATTTTTTACAGTACTATGTAATTATAAACTAGAGTTAGAGATTTGTTGCTTGGCAACAAGTTTAGCAGTATGCTGACTAGAATCATCCTGGAGAGCCTTAACTTAATTTATTCCTTGAAATCAGATACATGAGGGATTCACAGAAAATTCTAAGTTTGTGTATATTCTCTGGTTTGATGAAATCTTGCCTTATAATTAACCTGGAAAATGTGTTATTCTGGTTATTCACATTATCTGGTTCCCCTTTAAGAGTAGCAGAAGCAACTAGTTATTTTTCAGCTTGCTTAAGATTTTTGTTCCAAGTAATAAGATAACCAACAAGATTTGCAACATGAACCAGGTCACCATAAAATGACTATCAACAGTACAGAAACAACTGTATATTTGTAATATCATCTAGTTGCATAGCAAATGGACCTTAATTTCTAATTGTTTTGCTTAGACTCAGATGAACTACTTATCCTCTGAAAGACAGGATGTGATTCATCTTGTGAGGTTATTTCCTGCTATAACACTAGATACAATTTTAGCAGCTCATCTGAAAGATAGAGACATTTGCTTCATTGTCACTGCCATATATGTGACCAAAATGAACAAACCTTCATAAATAATAGGTACAATCATGCCAGACTCATAGTTCAGAGGATGGTCTTGTCTATGCTCTCACTAGCCTGATTTGGCTACTTCTAGTGAGCTTTTGGCTCCAAGACCTTCAGAAGAATGAGGATGGAAATTGATGGACAAGTGCTAAACAGTCCTTCATCCTCCACTGGTCTGAAAATGACTGAGTGAAAGAGTGGATCCGAAGAAGTGGGCTGTAGTCCACGAAAGCTTATGCTCTAATAAATTTGTTAGTCTCTAAGATGCCACAAGTACTCCTGTTCTTTTTGCGGATACAGACTAACACGGCTGCTACTCTGAAACCTGAGTGAAAGAGTGATATTAATGTGACTATTTCACCATATGTCAGCAAACCTAATTAAATCAAAATAATTTCCCCACCACATACTGTATTACCATCCACAGGGAAATCTTCTTTAGTAAATATAATCTTAGATCATGTTTATTTTTCATACGTTACAACTGGGGAACCTGAAAAATACCAGGAATATAAAAGGTATTAAAATATGTGCAAATTACTAAACTGAGTGCAATTCAAACACCAAAAAAGAGTATAACATTTCACCATTTTTGACTCTTCAGGCCTGATTTTGATCTAACGCTGGTCTAAATCTTGATTTGAACTCAGTGCAGTTACACTGATGCAAAACTGGTCTGAGATAAGCAACAGACGTGAATCTGTGCTAACTGCTTAGAACTTTTTCACAGCCCTCTGTGCCCCAAAGCTTGAAGAGGAAAGGTATAGACAAGGCCCTTGTACTCTATGGCACAACCTTTACATTTTGTGGCAGGATTCGGTGAGGATGTTAGCAGGAAATTCCCTTATCCCCTTCCCACAAATCACACACAATTGTGGCTTATAGCTGGAAATCCTCATTGACATAAAATTAATCAATAATTATTTTCAACAGTAATTTTGGAGTAATTTTTTTTTTTTTGCTATACTTACCAGGTGGCCCAGCCCTTGCTGTTGGCTTCTCAGTGTTGTTCAGGCATCTACCAAAAAAACTCCTGTGTGCCAATTAATTCCCTCTTATGAGGAAAGCTGAAGAGGAAGAGGTAGCCTCAGGCAGGTTCTGCCAGGTCAGGGAGCCAGAAAACAAAATGTCAGTCGCCTGGCTGCAGCAAAATAAAAAAATTCCATGGTAAAATATTGTATTCTGTGTCATCTTGGACAAATACCAGTTTCTACAGCTACAGAATCATGGGACCCTAAATGAGGTGGGGCAGTTCACCTATCTCACTGTGATTGTTTTAGCTCTCTGCAGGTTCAGACCATGTCTACATTAGAGACCTTACAGCGACGCCGCTGTATAGAAGCAGCTACGCTGCTGTAAGATTTCCTGAGTATCCGCTCTATGCCGACAGGAGAGAGCTCTCCCATTGACATAATTAAACCACCCCCAACAAGCAGCAGTAGGTATGTTGGCAGGAGAGCATACATAGCTGACATAGCGCTGTCCACACCGGCACTTCTGTGGGTGTAAATTATGTTGCTCAGAGGGGTATTTTTCACACCCCTGAGCGACATAAGTTATACTGACAAAAGTGCTAGTGTAGACATAGCCTCGGGCAGTCATCACTCCATCCTGTACGCTTGGTTTACAGTTTTAAGGATGTTGCACAATCAAAAGGGATAATAACATGTTATTTAAATGAAAGCTGAGTTTCTCAAACATAATTCTGCAGCATGGGGTGAAATACAGTATAAAGTTGGTGGCTGATTAGTCACTAGATTCATGGGCCTTCAGGTATAGAGTAGTGGCTTGCAAGATGGAATTTTTTTTTGTTATGATTAGTCTTTTAGATAATAGCTTCTTGAGAGGCTTAATGTTAAAGACTGTCATTTGAAAGCAAAACTTGCATCTTAAATTATGATCTGTCTGATAAGTATATGACTAATTTATACATGGGAAAGATTATTAATGGCTTGACATTGTCACTTAACTTCTTTTCAAACAACAGGCTTCTTGCTTGAAAAGTGATAATTACAGTGTGAGAGCCTATAAACTCCTCCTGTTCTGCAGGAGAGAGGTGAATGCCAGGAGTAGGGTAACCAGACAACAAGTGTGAAAAATCGGGACAGGGGTGAGGGGTAATAGGAGCCTACATAAGAAAAAGCCCCAAATATCGGGACTATCCCTATAAAATTGAGACATCTGGTCACCCTAGCCAGGAGTGTGCATGGGAATTTGCTGTAGCATAACAAACTGTTCTCTACTTATTTGTTTGTCATAGGAGGCTAACAGAAATGGAGAAAGTGACAGCAAAGCAAATTGTATTTAACTTTTAAACAAAATGTATTTGTGCTAAGTGGCTAGCATCGGATTCTGTTCTCATGCTGGCGTAATTCCATATAATGTGAATGCAGTTGCTCCTCATTTTGATTTAAGTTGTTTGACATTAAAGGAGACTCAGGCCCTTCATTCTGTCTACATTAGCACATGATCATGACTAAAGGCACAGCCCTGAGCATTGGATTGTACATAAATTTCACCATGCAGGAGTAACCCAGGAGGCATTTTATGGAGGTGGTCATATTTTTTTCCATTTACAGTTTTTCTTTTGGCAAAAAAATCACTGTTTTAAAAAAATGAAAAAAATTGTAGATTTTTTTGCATGGTTTTTGAAGTTTCTGGGGTTTGGATGAAAAAACAAAAAAAATCAGTTTTCAAAAATCAAAAAGTTCTTAGTTTTCAGTTTTTCAGTGAAAATCTAGGGGGGAAAATAACATTTTTCATTTCTTGTGTTTTGTTTGGTTTGGTTTTGGGTTGGGAGGTTGGAATATACTTAACATTTTCCAAAGGTACAGCTTCTTAATCTCTCTTTTGTGCCTAGGCTACTTTGTATGTCTACTCTGGCCAGCAAGAAGTGGGAGGGGTCATAGCCCAGGGCTCACCCATTTTTGCCCCTCTCACAGAGGAGAATATCCTAAGAGTAGGGGCTGCGCTCCAACCAGACCCCAGGTCTTGATAGGTCAAGCAAGGGGGTGGTTGAGGAACAAATGTCCCTACTTAGTTAAATAAAACAGGAGGACAATGTAGCTCTAAATGAAATAGTTGCATATCTGATTATTGTATCGGTGTAAGCTACACTGCAAGGATATCCTATATACATAGAACATAGGAGCATGTGAGAGCTCTCCTGACATTTTGCACAGAATGGTCTCACATTACGCTAATGTAGTCATGGTGGGGCAATAGTCATTTTTGTCCACCATTTTGTTTTCCTTTTTTCATGAACACATCCGTTCACATAAGGTTTTTTATGTCCCAGTAGGAAGGCCAGTTTGCTCAGTAAAACTGTGAGAAATTATGCATTGTGAAAAACATAATTTTCATTGAAAAAATGTTATAGATTTTGGTTCATAAATCTAGCCTCTCTCTTACCCCCACACCATATCCACATGCATGCGCGTACACACACAACTTTCCTTCCTATTTATTTTGGTAATAGTTCACTAGCAAAAGGGAAAGATTTTCCACCGATTTTTTCAAACATATTTAGATTTAAACATTGATGTGAACAATCCTCTGTTGGGCAATGAGACTGTGAGGTGAGAAATAACTCCAGCCAATGATCATACGGTTAACTTTAGTTCATTTTCATAATCCAGAACTATCAAATACAATGCTGTAACATTTATTTTGTGCATTTTCCCCTCATATTTTAAAAGAGTCATTTCCTGGCTATAAAGTCACAATATTACAGGATGGTTTTTCCAAAGGGCTCAGGCCTGATCTCTTCCCCCTCCTCCCCCATTTCTGTAGGAACTAGCCTGATCAATTTTTGAAACCTTTTTCTTGTGGGGGGAAAACAATGAAAGTGCCAACAATCCTGCCTCAACTAGAACTCTGTTATTTACATTGGCAAATGTGGAGGCCAGTGTCTGTCTTGCCTAAAAAATCACTGAGTGTCTTGGATAATTATCAGTAACTGAGAATGTATTTTTAATATGTTTGCATATATGGAGAATAAGAATGTTGGTATAACATGGTCTAGATAATACTTAGGCCTTGCCATGAGTGCAGGATGACCTCTCGAGGTCCCTACCAGTCCTATGATTGCTGCACAGTGTTCTAAATTTCTTGGTACAAGAAAATGGTGAAAAAGTTTGGTTCAGCCCAGAACGAAACTAACCAATGACCACTGACTCCCGTTGATTTTAGTGAGCATTGGGATCAGGCCCTAAAGCTGTATACTTGTCCTGGCCATGATTTCTGTACCAAACCAGTGACAATTAGGAGTTTTCACAGAAAAATCCTGGGGCCTGAATATACACAGCCCTGTATTTGTTTAGTTTTTTACACCTGTGAAAAGTGAATGTAAAATGAGTGTAAAACTAAATCAGAATGGTAGCATTTTACACCCCTTTTCCACACATGAAAATGGCCACATAAGATACATGGCAGTGGAGAATCAGGACCGTAGTGTTTGTCACACTTTTTTTTTTTTTTTTTTTGCTATACAGGTTTGTTTAACAATGATAGGAGATCTCTAATGTAGCTGTAATTTAGGAATGTATAACATGCTTTATCAGATCTAACTAGGCTAGCCTTATTTGCTTTTAAATTATTAATGGCAGCTATTTAGCACTTTTCAAGTGGAGAATAATTTAATAATATAATAATAATTAAAATATTCTGTGCCAACAACTTTCATGTTTTAAACTAAAATTATTAGTTCTCTCTCTCTTTGCCATGTCAAACAAGCAGCCTTATTAATTGTGTGTATTTTAACTCAAACACACAGTTTCTGTGAATGTTTAAATGCTGATGACTACAGATGTGTTCAGATGTAAAGATGTTTCCATATGTGTGCAATGAGTATTTGCACTTACTAATTAGCAGCACACACCTCTGGATGTGCAAAGAAAGTACATAGTTACAGATATACACATGCACACCAGCGTGTACTTACAGGATCTGAAAATCAAGCTGTATGTCCTCCCAGGCATGTCTTTGGGGGCAGATTTATTCAGCCCAGTTAGAAAGAAAACCTTTGTTTTCCCTCATAATACTGCATGCAAAAAAAACTGTTGAAAATTGTACCTGGATGAGAGACATCTATCCAGTGATATTTTTAACTACATGAAGGGAGAATGATTACAGTATCTTCAGCAAAATATTTCCTCTTGGGAAGTTCCAGATTCCAGAGGCAGTGGCTGTGGTGTAGTGTGCTTTGTATTAAATCTGAAAGGAGGTGATCTATAATCTCACTTTCCCTTTTCCTTCCCCGACCCCTTCTCCCCTACCCAAAGTCTGGTCTCTGGTTTTGCACCCCTCCGCCCCTTCCCGTCTTTCCACTTGCTCTTCTGAAGATGTCCGGGATGGTTAGGATTCATCAGGTCACACCTCAGCCTGTCAGGACACGGCGCCTCCTTTGCCCTGCTTCAGCCCATCGCTTCATTTCATCTGCAAAGAGGCTGGCGACGAGCTGGCCTCGTTAGACACAAATAACCACAGTGAGCCAAAGGCAGATGGCGATTTCCTTCTCAGTTACCTGTCACATCCCCTCGGTTTTTGCTAAACCAGCCAGTGCTTTTATTAACCCCAATCAGAGCCATGGCAGAGAGGCAGACACACAGACAACAGAGCTTCGGACAAGAACTCCTACTTTCAAGTTGATAATGACTTGAAAGCAGAGGAACCCCAAATCTGGCCTTCCCTTTGCCCCAGCATCATACCCATCCTGACAAATCTTTCCTCATCTACCCTCCCTTTCTCCCCTTTTCTGCCCTGACAACTCACCCCTCCACACTCCACCTCCTACTGAAACTCCTCCCTCTGCTTACCGAGCCCCTTTCCAACGGCTCAGCTTTGACCCCTCTCCTGTCCCTCTGAATGGTTGCTTTGCAATATTTCCCCCCACTTTCTGAGCTTGACCTGATGCCTTGAATCCCCTTCCCCTTCTTCCCTTATTCATCCTTACACTACTTTTTACCTCACCGTTTTACAGCTTAACTCTCCCTTCTCACCTGCCCTTCTTTACCCTCCCCACCCTGAAACCGTCTTCACCACACTCTTGTTAGTAGCCTGACAGTTCTTCCTACACCGTTACCCCTCCTTTCCAAGCTTGACATGGCCCTCTTGTCACCCAGCACTCTTATTCCCCCTTTCTTGGCTTGACACTCCATGTCTTTCCTCAGCCTCTGCTTCCACAGTCTGAACATCTTCTCACTCTGTCTGATTTCTCCTTTAACCAGTCTGTCTGTGGTGCATGTTAAGGGGGAAGCTCTCCTCTCTGGTATATGGTATTGCCTGTGTTACAACTACAGTAGAAACATTTACTGGCTCCTCTTCTGCTTGCCATGAGGCTTGCATTTCTGGCACTGGACAGAAGAGAAAGGAGATACCAGAAGGCCCAGCCAGAAAAGTGTGTTAGTTAATTTGATGCCTCCACTGAAGTAGAGGCTGGACACGGAACATGTTCCTGTTAACACCCACTGCACACACATGTACACACACACATATTGGTCCTGATTCTTGTCTCACACCAGTATAAATCAGGAGTAGTGCCCCTAGTCAATGAAGTAACAGCACTGTAGACCTGGTATAACTGAGATTAAAATCAGGGCTACTGTATTTATGTTTAAGATCACCAGAAGCTTAAATTCATGCCTAGACCTAGAAAGTCTTCCAAAGAAGTGGCATCAAAAATATATGCTTTCATATAACTGTTTTATATCTTATACAAAACTATCAATGCATAGAGATGTAATTATAGGAATGAAAGTTGAAGATTAAGATTTCTCTTTCTTTTCCACAAATGTGTGCGTACACATACACGTAAACACACGCTCTTGTAAGCCACAAATTATGTCCACTTACATCTTAAAAAGCATTGTGTGTGAGCACTGCAATTAGATCCTTCCATCCTGACTTTTTGTTATGTTGTATATTTTTAACTGGTATCATAAGGAAAGGTGCATTTAATTTTTGGTTAGAATAATACAAAACCTGCCATTTTGCTGGCAGTTTAGAAGAAGTTTAAAAAAAAAATAAAAAACGATCAGATACCACTTCCTTCCATGAACATTTAGCAACTAAAAGTAGTATTTTGGTTGGCAAAAATAATGTGGCAATAAATCATGTATTTTTTAGAGGTGGGTGCAAGGTAGGAACAGCTGCTGATGGGATATCAGATTTTGGAATCTGAGCTGTTCCCCTGTGGTGCTGAAATACTTCCTAACAAGAAGCAGGAATCTAACACAACATTGGATTTGTTATATTTATTTAGTAATTTTACAGAATGTCATTGTCTTTTCTTGGAAACCATGCAACCATCCCACCCCCAAGAATGCAGCCTAACTGTATCAATCTTTTTTTCCTCTTTCTCCGTCCCCTTTAAATTGCAATTCAATCCCTTCCAACTCATGATCTCTCTTCTCTTCCAAGCTTCCCCCTACCCCCTCTCTCTCATTAGTTTAACTTGAGTTAATTAGGAAGAGAAGGCAGCCCTCAATCTGTTATGTGTTAAAATAGAACAATCCAAACAGAGAGGCACAGACACAACTATGTGATTTCATTGTCTACGGGAGACAGAAAGCCAGTGGGGCTTCTCTTATCAAGGCTAACATCTTCCCAATGGTTAATCTAACTGGCTTTAAAATGTCCCACAAATGCAGATCTAGGATAACAATCTTTCCGTGTTTCCTTTTTTTCCATTTCATCATAGGCAAGAATGAGTGAATTGGATTGACGTGGAGGTGATGGAGGAAGAGAAATGGTCTACACGTCAAAATGACAATGTATATTACATGGTTAACAGAATGAGTGGTACGTGCAATAGCTATGGGTATTTTCATCTGCTCTGTTGTATAATAAGCTGCTTTTTCTCCCAAGTGTATCATCAAGATCCCTCCCAATTCAATGCAGATTAAGTGTTTGTTTGAAGGATCTCTTTCTATGAGTAATATCACTTGATAAATGTGGGATTGAAGTAAGAATCTAAGTATTCACTTGTTGCTATTACTGCTTTGTGTATATATAGAGGTCATGCCTGGTGCTGTGACTATAGTGTTGATCACAGACCTGAGGGCAGGGTGTGCTGTGGAAGTGAAGTTTAGCAGATCTGGGAAATCAAGCTTTGGTTGTAAAGGTAAGGCCTTGGACTACTGATTGTCTGAATATGGTACATTTTGAATTTGATAAGATGCATGTTCCAAGAAGAAAAACATAATAGTACACCTACAAAGAGGAATGTTTATAATGCTTTAGCCCTCAAAGCAATGTTATGCCATATTATATGAGCTACCAATATTTAAGTTTATAGCAATGGTTAAATAAAACTGACAGCTTTGTGTGAAGGTGTGCAAAATTTAAGATTGTAATTAGTGTTAAAATTTATTTGTGAAGTACTAAAATGCTTAATGCAGATGCAAGTATCTTTGAAATTTAAAAACATGTCAATAATCTTTGACATATGATATGCAGGAGACAGACTGAAAAATCAGGGACCTTTGCTGAGAAAAGGAGAAAGAGACCTTAATTGTTTAGGGAAAATATTCTGCTTTCCCCCACCCAAACATGATTTTTGAATGAGACAGAGAACCAGAATGAAGAAGAAGAAAGGGAATTTGTAATGAGGAACAAAGTACAAGCTTCATAATCAGACCAAATAAAGGCATTAAAAATAGGGGAATCTAGTATTTCTTTTGAAAGGCTTTCCTGGACGTTTGCTTTTTCTGAAAGATTTCAGGCTAAGCAGAATGCAGTTGACTTCAGACAGGGATATACTGTAGTAAATTTGTTTTCACTAGATTTTCAAATAAAATCATGTTTTCTTACAAAAATTAATTTAGGGCCAAAGTGTGCTCACCTTATTGAAGAGAGCAGAATTTGCCCCTTAAATTTACCCAATGTTTTTGTGCTTTATACAGTAATTCAAAGTTAGTCTTCAAATGCTTTTTCTGTGTAAAAGATTTTATATATATTGCTTGAAGTATTTTCTATTAATAATTATATAAAATATTTTTAAAAGAAAATACTTCAAGTAATGGCTCTTGACTCAATATTAGTAACCAGTGGCAGATGGTATTATGTTCTAGTATTTCCATTTGCTCTTTTCTTACTATAAGTGTCTTAGATCACAGTGTGAAATGTTTTTAAACAGGCAATTGATTGAAATGTTAGAAATTACAACATTTTGGCTTAATTTAAAAATCTCAAGGAGATTAGAAACAACAGAGTAGTTAAGATTAAGAAGTGTACATATTATTGCTATTTGATGTCTTATCAATTTCAACGAAATGTCAGTATGCTAGAGAGTTTGTAAGAATAGCCATAACATACAGATATATGGATGTATACTTTGTTGGTTTACTCAAAAAGTACAATAAGTATTAAAATATTAATGTCCATTTACCAACTCCAAATCTCTGGAAAAGCAATCAAGGTTTCCCCTTTTGTAACGTTGTTCTTTATGGACTATACTTGTTGTGTAAGACTAATATGCTGTGGGTCCCTAAAAAATTGACTTTTACTGGAGTAGATATTTGGCACCATGTACAGCAGATTAGACCCACAAATCCCATTACTGTTCATTGCCTTTGCCCATATCAGACTGCCATGCAAGACACCTGAAAATGTACCATTCAAAGCATAGCATGCATCTCAGTATAACAGGGGTAGGCAACCTATGGCACGTGTGCCAAAGGCGGCACGTGAGCTGATTTTCAGTGGCACTCACACTGCCCGGGTCCTGGCCACTGGTCTGGGGGGCTCTGCATTTTAATTTAATTTTAAATGAAGCTTCTTAAACATTTTAAAAACCTTATTTACTTTACATACAACAATAGTTTAGTTATATATTATAGACTTATAGAAAGAGACCTTCTAAAAATGTTAAAATGTATTACTGGCACGCGAAACCTTAAATTAGAGTGAATAAATGAAGACTCGGCACACCACTTCTGAAAGGTTGCCGACCCCTGCAGTATATCATACAGAATCCTTGGCTCCCAACAACAGCCACTGAGGGAGGGGTATAGAGACAGCATTGCAGTTGGAGGAGAACAATTTTAGAACATAATTAGCTAGCACAAATATTTGTTTCTAGTCAGTTAAGTGGAGCTACTGTAGAAAAGTGTTGTTATTTAAGAGAGAGAAATGACAATCTAAAAGATTATGTAATTTATCTACTATAAAATTTAGGCCTGATTCTGGTTTCTCTGCACACTTACAACTCCAGCTGAACTGAGTCTGGGATTGTTGAAGACATACAGAATGCAGGATCCTTTTATTTGTAATAAACATATGCTATAGTAATTTCAGAATAATGTTTGCATTTGAGTAGAGATATATGGGTTGTTTGTGTACCAGAAAAATCAACAGTATCGGCAGCTTTGTGTGTTGTCTAACAGCAAAACCTAAAACACTTAAAGCTCATGTACTTTATAATTTGTCCTTCACATTCCATTATCCTATTTACACTGCTTTGTACCAAAAAAACAACACCACCCCTATGTCTGTGGATAAACAGATTTGCTAGTAGAAGCTGCTTCAAATGATTCAGTTGTGTTGGTAGGTTACCCCCTATGACCCTAAAGCTGATGAGTGTATTGCAGTGGACTTTACATTGCTCTTTTCTGTAACATTAGATAAAGATCAAAACAATTATATTTTTGTACCTAGTGTTATGCTACAAGTTAAGTATTGGAGAACTAAAATAGAGAGTGATTAGTGAGTAGAAGACAATATTTATTTTGCTTTTACTTAACTGTGTGTGTGTGTGTGTGTGTGTGTGTGTGTGTGTGTGTGTGTGTGTGTAGCCTGAATGTTAAAAAATAACATACATGTACAGTGTTAACACCCATAGAATTTTGCAAGTCTAAGAAGTCAGGGGAAAGGTATTGAAAGCACAGTAACAACAGAGTCCAATGTTCAAGTCGTAACACCATATTTCTTAACTAAAATGAATATTTTGTGTTAGTTGTGTAGTACATCAACAATAAATAACAGATTCCATTTTATGCGCTACTTCAGGCATGTACAGTGTATTTACCACTTTGTCGATTTCTTCAAAAGGCAGAGATATAGCTGGCGATCTTAATGACTTCACCAACTTTTTAATATTAACAACTATTAACAAGGGGTTTGAAAATTCAATTTTTTCCATAAACCATTTCCTACAAACTGGAATATTTTACACTGATTTGGAGTGTTTTATCTTCAGCAGTGTATGTTTTATCTTGCAACCTATTATCTTTGGCAAGGATTTAATGCGGAAAATAGAATTGTAAGTTTAAATACAAAGGGCCTGATTGTCCATTTTATTGCCATTTCCCCACAAGTCCAGTTTATTTTCCTAGAAAAGAGCATTAGGTATGCACTTTTAAACATGAAGTAGGCCTTTTGTTAATCTTTGAATCTGTTTTCTCCTTGCATTTGAGTGGTGTTTTCTTCATATCTGGAGGGGGATTACAGACTTGGGCACACAAATGGTATTTCATGGTCTAACAAAAAAAACAGTGGTTGAAAATACTGAAAAACTGGCTGCAAGGTATGTGCATGTACAGGGGATAACCACACCCTAGGCAATTGTAGCTCCACTGTACCGACAAAGTGTGCAGTTCAGGCTAATATCCATATTTTACAATAACAATTACATCACATGGTGAGTAACTTCTGCAATGCATGCTACTTTCTTAAAACAAACCAATACCTAATGAAATTTTAGTTTTTAGGACTTCTTTATGGGAAATCTGTGTTAAACAGGTCTGACTTATTTCTAATTTTAAGCCCTTTTAACATAATGTGATGATTACCGGTAGTTTTTTCATCACTTTCTATTTAAAAAAATAAATAGATTTTTTTAATAATACTTCAGTGAAAAGGAGAGTTCTGGGTGGTGTGGTTGGTTTTTTCCCCCTAATGGTACAGTGGAGATGCAGTAAAGAGAAAACCACTATAAAGTATTTTATCGAAGGGAAATTTGACTACTATATGTTGATGGTGCAGACAGATATCTGATAATTAATTCATTTGTAGGACAACAAAGCAAAGAGTTTCTGTGCCCATAATGGATTTCCCCACTCGCCAATGTACTTTCCTTTCTTTAGGTTGGTCCACCACATATTAAAAAACGCCAAACAGACATATGTTATGTAACATAAGATCCCATTACTACGAATGCTTACTACAAGGCATAGCACCTACTACCAGGATTGCTTATGCTGAAGTTCCTCACTGGCACTCCAGCTCCAGGCACACACCTAAATGAGATTTCAGAACATAATAAGTATCTTTAATCGATTACTATGATAATATTTAAGTCCATTCTTGGGCATGAGGATCTAGTCTTTCCTGTTTTTTAACACATGCTACCATTACTAATATGTTTCAAATTACTAAGTAAAGTTTAGTGATCTGAAAACTTTTTTCTTTTCACACTGAAGAAAATACTACATTAAACTATTTGATTTTCTGATATGTGGTTAGATTAGGGGGAAATTATTAAAATTATTCACAAAGATTGCATTTGGCAAATGTTGTGAAATTAACATGTATTTATTAAAATATTTCTCAGATACTTAAGAATTTCACAACATTTTCCAAACAAGATATCTGGGAATAATTTTAATTATTATTATCCTAGTTCTAACCACAACTCAGAAAGTCAAACAGTTTGATATTATACATAAAAATAAGATGTCACTGAATGAGTCATATGTGTGTATTATTCAACTAACTTTACTTCTTAATTCAGTATAAAATGCAGCATTGAGTATTACTTTGACCAAATGAATTTGAAACTTGTTATTAAAACTTTATTGCATTAAGTTCACTATTATGGTTCTCATTCTCTAAGTTAAGGACAAAGCTCCCATTGACTTCAAAGAGAGCAAGATAGATCCTTCTATCTCCATACACAAATAAATATTTAAAAAAAAGATACATCATTGACTTTCATTTAAATGAATTATTTTTACAGCCATGGCTGCACTGAAAATGCACAATATACTTACTACAATCCAATCTAATATAATATAATATCCATGTATGTGGTATCACAATCTAATATAATGTCCTTTTATATGTGGTATCACAAACTGATTTACAGAGTCAGTCATACGATTAATGTTGTTAAATACCATATACACTTTGCTTTTCAAAGGGTCTTATGTTGATTATCCTTTCACCCAAAATCTGTGGTTTCTGATGAAACACTTTTAATTGCATTAGGTGAACCAAAAATACATGATACAATTCTCAAAACATTGAATGCTCTTGAACTATGAATACTATATGCAGCTATAAATTTACCTAGTCGCAAAGCAGCATCTTAATAACTTGCCCTAGCTTGGTATGAGCTTGCATGACTTTACTGGTAGATGACATTACCGCCTAGTTTTACAATTGTTCTTCCTCTTCATTGTAAATGATGGCACTTGAATGTTGTAATTTTCTCTCAAAGTACGGACATTTTGTAGTTTTACTAAGTACAATCTTGAGTGGGTAGGAGGGAACAGCAAGGAATTCCATTACTTATTGCATAGACGTGATGGTATTCCATTAATACTATTCTGTAGGACTGACAATCCTAATGAATTAACAACAAATTGTATAGAGGGAAGAAAGTATTCAGTGCAGAGAATTTTGGTTTCTGTATGTGATTAACTGCATTATGTAGTCATATCTGTGTAAAAGTATTATTATTGTTATTATTTCTACAGCACCATAAGTAGATAGAGCCCCTTACAAATACATACATTGAGAGGTTTCTGCTCCTGAGATGAGATTTTACACAGTAAGGGATAACAAATTGTGGAGTGGAAAAGTGGAAAATGATTATGAGAGTGACATTGTAAGGTCAGATGTGCTTAGTGTTGTGAATCTATTTTGTTAGCTTCACTTTTCATGTTTGAAAATAAATGAATACACATATTTGACTTGGTGGATGGTGCAAGCCAAGTGAGATGGTAGCAAAGAAAGGGTGCCTAAAGAAGTGAGTTTTGTGGAGAGATTATAAGGTGCACAATAAAGTAGAATGGAAAACGGGTATCAGGGATGATATTCCAGTCCCAATGGAGACTGCGCAGGAGGTGCAGAGCTACTTGCGTGGGAGAGGGGGAAATAGGGTGCATCCCAGTGTGCCAGGTTACAGATAGTAAGTCATGAGCAGGGAAGTGATATGAGACAACATATAGCCATGGGAAGATTTATTGAGGGCCTTATGGTTGAGGGGAAGAAGTTTGAAGGTAATGCAAAAGGAGATTAGGAGCCGATGCAGAGACCCAACAATGGATATGGTGTGGTTGGAACAAAAAACAAGGAAAATAATTTTAGAAATATGTAAAATATGCTCATAGTTGTCTTCTAACTCCCAACAAATGTTAAGCCTTACAGTGATTTAATTGGTTTTGGAAATATTAGCATATTTTACTTTTATTGGCACAACCTGGATGTTATGGATATATGTGTACTGAATGATATAAAGGAGATAAAAGGATCTGATTATGCTCTTATTGAAGTCAGTGGGTGAAGGATTAATCCTGTTCATTAATATTGAATCATACTTAAATATAATAATAGACAAATATTCAGAGCTAAAAGTAAGTAAGAATCCCATATTGCCTATTGCAATCTGTTTTTAACATTTTTGTTTGTTTCTATTTATAGCTTGGGACATATACAACCAATGTTCAGTCTAAAGTATATTTCAGTCCACTATGTAGCATATCTTCCGTATCGTCTCAAGCCCTTCTTTGTCATTATTAGCATCAGCAGTTTCAGTTTGCATGGAGCCTGATAAACCTCCCACCTTTTTCATTTCTATTTTCCTGGGATTTTCAGGTATTAATCAACCCCAAAACTCAAAGTGAACCTCAGCTGTATCTGCAATGTCTAGCTTGGTTTTGAAATGAAGTCTTTCTCATCATCTATGGGAAGAAAAAAATTTCATGCAAAACTCATTCCCATGTTTGTATGAAACTTGGTGTGGTATTGGTTTATGAGCCAGTGGAAATCTAGGTTGAATTTCAGGTTGGCTATGAAAGACCAAATTCTGTGCACCTTACTCTTGCAAAATTCCCACTGCAGTTACTGGGAGTTCACCAAGCTGGATATGGCATGGAAGGTTCATGCAGATTTAATCTTTATCATCACTTTTTACCCTGACATATCACCTAGACTGTATGCCACTTGTTTTCAGGAAGTCTCCCAAATTGTTGGGAATCAAGAGAAACTTGGTTTGCTGGAGAGCGCTCTGTAACAACCTCTGACTCACTTTTGCCTCTGTTTGCTCTACAATTTGCTGATTCTGCAGGTAAATTGCTTTTTGATTATTATTATTATCATCATTAGCAGGGGCTATGACTTTGGGTTATAATTCAGGTAATGTATAATTCTTATATTTTTATCATTATGTTTAGTATAACTATAGTTATTGTACGTACAGTATGACATTGTCTGTCACACACACCCAAACCATAAAGTTAGTAGTAGGAGAGTGTGGATTCAACAATAGATACTGTTGTCAGGAACTTAGAAAAAAAATCATATGCACTGAAACTTTATAAGCATACACTGATTTTTCTTGGGATACATGAACCAAATATTAAATGAAACATTGCCTTTTCCAGTGTACAGCCATCATATTCTCTCTCATGTACAATGATGGAAAACAAGTAGGCATTAACTACTTTGTTAGCTGATAAATTTAATAATCAAACAAAAATATATCTCTTTTCATTTCAAACTTTTTGAAGTATAGTAAGTTCTTAAAGGATTTGTTTTAGGATCAGGGTTTGTTTCTCCTCTTAAGATATTTGGGCAGTCCCCAGCCAGATAATGTTACACACACGTGGCAATGAAAGGATTTAATTTACATTCTTGATTATATAGATTACGAGTGGCCTGAATCCACTGGTTACCAAAACTTGCTTCAGAGCATTATTCTAGCCAATATTATGTACAATTTAAATAGAACAGAATGAAATATATAGTGTGAGATTAAAAGATACTCTCATTATTTAACCATGTATTTTTATAGCAATTATAAACAATTATATATTTAAAAAAAACAATTATAAAAAGAAAAAGTAAAGGGGAGAAAATATTTATGTTGCAAATAAACAGCTGTCTTAACATTTGGAAAATGTCTGTAACCATACTGGTTCTTGTGAATGAGTGGACTAGGTAGATAATGTATTACCTTTTGTTAGACCAATATATTCGTTAAAATATACACATTTCTAAGGCAATGATTGCCAATACCTGGAGAAAGGGCTTTTTTATTTTCTTTGGCTACTTCCCTAATGGTAAGATGAAACACATGTATTAAATGAATCTGAAATTACAGCTGCATTCGATGATGCTACTATTCTGAATCTGTGAAATATTCTTGCAATTAAAAAAAATTTTAAACAGGAAAGGGATTTGTTTTGTGCTAACTCTAATTTTGGATGATATAGTTAATAGTGTCACTATACAACATGCAGAAAATTCAAACACATTGGGGTTTTTAATGCAGGCTTGGCTATCTCTAGGATTTACTATGTACTGTAATTGGGTTTGCTTTATACTTCTGCTGACTAACAGCATTCCTCCAACAAACTAGCAAATTAATTCCTAGATTTTTAATTGATAGGTTTGATTTTTGCTTTAGGATTGTTTTCCATTTCTGGGTATAAGTGGGTTTTATAGGAATGCCATTCCCTGACTGAGTTTTAGAACTGGACTCAAATATACATTCAATGTACGTTCATATTATTTGCCACAAAATATATTAATTTTTAAAAATATTTATTTAATTAAATGAGACTGTCCTACTCCCACTGAAGACAATAGCAAAACTCTGATTAACTTCATGCAGAGCAGGACTAGCACCTAAATTAAACTATATTTCCAAAAACTACAATAAAGTGTTCTGCTTTGTTTATTAATTTTTGCTTATCAATGATGCAGATGACTTGAAACCTGTACATCACTTGTTCAGCAAACAGTATACATGTGATCACAAAACAACCAAATACATGAGAAACAGGTATTTCGGATGATTAATTAATGAAGTCAGTTACACTGTATTTAAATTTGAGGATTAGAGGTGTACTACAGAACAACGGGATAATGTAAATTCTACTAATTACCTTAAAATAGGGTACCTCTCAAAATCCAGGTGTGGGGGGTTTATTTGGTCCATGATAAAGTTAGCAGTCAGTGGTGAAATTTGGATTCAGATCTGGGTTTGGATTCAAAATCCGAAATCCAAAGTTTGAGTGTATTCAGATCCACAGTTTTGGTTCAGGCCCATCTTTAATTAACTGTTCTGGACACGATGAAATGCTCAGCAATGTTTTACAAAATGTAAATGGACTGATGTTTTCTTTTCTTTTGTAAACGCCCTACTTTCATTATACGTCTAGGATAATATTTTGAGTTGCTCAGCAAGTTAATCTGAAAATGTTGTCTGATAAAGCTCTATGGGCAATCATTTTTGATAACAAAGATTCTAATGACATAGATGGAATTTTCCTGACCCTGCCCATTCCACTTCAGATTTTACAAATTGGGGTCCTGATCCTGTAATTCCTCACTCAGGCTAGTAGTTCCTACTGAAGTCAATGGAAATACTTGTGTGAATAATGGCAGTGAGGCCAGACTCCAGAATAGACAAAAGGTCTAATACTGATCCCACACTGGTTTTACAACAGTTTAACTCGATGCAGTTCAGCAGGATTACACCTGAATTACTGCAGTGCAGGTGAGATCAGAATCATGCCCTGCATGTTTACTCCTGTACTGTGTGGCAAGTGAGTACTGGATCTCGAACTGTACATGATTTGTAATGTAAATTTCTAATCTGCCGATTCTGAGATCCTGTAAATCAAATGAAAACAAATGGCACTGCAACTTATACTCATGATGAACTTTCGCCTCTAATAATGCCATTAGTAATAATAAAAAAGTGGGTACGGGCTATCTTGGAAAATGCATTTGGGTATATAATCAAAAGCTAAATGTGAAGGTAAGTAGGAGAATAAATGTCTCACCATTACCTATCCCATATTATCAAAAATTTCTAACTGTACTACATTTATTAAATACTCCCTCAAACTCTCAAAAAAAGGAAAAAGGGTTATTTTTACACACAAGACTTCCATAATAAAGGACATAATCTTCCACAGACACACAGGCTTATAAAGCACACAAAGCAATTATGTAAAATCAATTGAGGCTGTCTAAATCTTGGCTTTGAAACAAATGTTCATGTAGGGAATGCTGAAAACTACTTGGCAGCAATTGTTACTAACAATGCAGGTTAATAACTAACAACTTTGGCCTTGATCCTGGTCTCACGCAAACCATTTTTACTTCACTGACTTCAGCTGAATCACTCCTGATTTACTTCAGTGTGAGATCAGGTTAAGGTCATTTATCTGCAACCTGTGGCATAGACCCATCTGTTTATTCAGACACAATTATTTGAGAAAACTTTGAACCATTTAGCTAATTATTACTCTAGCATTACTAGCAAGTTGGGAGATGAACAGAATTACATATCTTAAATTCTTTTAACAGTAGAAAAATGGAAAAAAATTATGAGTTCTTTCTTCAAGTAAAACTTCCTTATATAATTCAACGGTCCTATAGAATATAATAAGGATGAAATCAATAGTGTTCTATAGAAATTATTCTAAATCTTTATAAGGTCAAATTCGGCTGCCATGAGTGCACTGAAGTCAATGGAGTTACACCAGCATAGAATTTGCCTCAATAAGTTTCATAGAGAATACTATTTTATTTATATTACATTATCCCCTATTTATTATCCTGTAATTATAACATATTTTCTATAAGTTTCTTGAACCATCTAGACATTTATAACAGGGACCCATTTCTCTATTAATTCTAGAGGATAGCCAAAAGAAACTAGGAAATTTATACTGTTCTATTAAAAGATGTAATCCCATTGACAGCAAAGATAATTTTGCTTGAGTAAATGCCACAGATTTTTGTTGTATTAATTATTAATTATAAATCTGCTGATTTCTTTTCATTTGTGTGTGCTTGACCCTGCAAACACTCAATATCAGTCATAGTTTTTCAGAGAGTGAGAAATCCCATTGAAATAAATGGGGTTACTTGGGATTATATGATGTATACCTTGTGGTAAGTGTATGCAGGATCAGGCTCTAATTTAAGATTCATACTTGCACTCCTGATTGGGATCAGGGCCGGCCTTAGGGGTGAGCCACCTGGATGACCGCCCAGGGGTGCCACGGTCAAGGAGGTGCCATGCTGCAGCACAGAGGTGTGCACTGCTAGTGTAGAGTCAGAAACTGCTCCTGGCTGGCAGGGAAGCGGTCGTGGGGGGGGCACCCAGATTTCTCCCTGCTTCCTCTCTGTGGAGGAACATGGGTGGAGGCGAAAAGGTGATGCACATATACTGTTCTCCCCACCCCAACTTTCCTCTGCACCCCCCTCGGGGTTTTGAGAGAGAGGTAGCATGGAGCAACACCAGGGCTTCCTGTATCCAGGTCACTTTCCCCACCGGGGCTCTGCTATGAGGCATCAGGAGCTTCTGCTCTCCTTCCCTCCCTTTATGTAGCCCAGGTGGGAAAGTGATCTGGATGCAGGAAGCCCTGATGTTGCTCCTCATTACCCCTCCCCCCACAAAAAAGAATCTAGGGGTCTGCGGAGGAGCAGCGTTTGAGCTGGGGAGCAAGACGCAATGCCAGCTGCTCTGTGCATCCAAGTTATTCCCCACATGAGCGCAGGAGGGGGGAAGGGGTTGGGGTGCAAGAGGGGCATGCAGGGGTTAGAGGAGCATGAGAGGGGGCAGGGGGCACAGTGCAGGGGTTAGGGGCACAGAAGGGGAGTGCAGGGGTTAAGGGTGAAAGGGGGTGCCTAGATTCCTTTTGAAAATGAGATTTCAACTCTTAAATCAGTGAGATATTGCAACGCTGAGTGCAGCAGCACCTAAATACCCTTAAAAAGCTGGACCTGGGTCCTTATTGACTTGTAAAGTTCTCTCTTCTTACATTAATTACTATTGGCATTGTTATTGCTGTCATTAAATAATTATTTAGTGCCCAAATTTTGCTAGGCACAGAGAAGACATGGTCCCTGCCCCAAACAACATACAATCAAAATTAGATAAAACAAAGGAGACAAATAGTAATTGTCAGGGTAATAGAAAGAGGGATAAATGTCATAAGAACACATGGTTGCTTAGACTGGTGCACATGCTTCTAATGAAGCAGTTTGCTCCAGCTGAGCACAGCTAGTTTTTACATAAATATGCCTGGATGCCAAGTCAATCTCTGTAATGAGCAAAGACTCTCTCTGCACTCAAGAAATGTTAATCCTCTCTCTTGGACCTGCTAACCACTGACAGGTTTTGTATCCCCCTGGGAAATACCCTAGCATTATTAAATCGTAATCACAAAATATTACATCTACAACAGATATATAACAATTCCTAAATCTTAAACAGGAAACCAGTTTCCTGGGGCAGCCCCCAAGGGCCTGATCTTGATGGACCGTCCAGTCATGTCATATCAGCCCAGTTGGGCTTAGGTGTTGGGGGGTCATGACTAACTGGGCAAAGATAGCTTCCAGACTGGTTCTCTTCAGCCACCTGGACTATTTGTAGGGTCACTCAGGTGCATGCAGCCCCTTTTCCTTCCTGGGCTTGTAGCTGAAGATTACTTTTTCTGTCATTCATGTTCAGAATATGGTATGTAGGAGGCTGGGAGTCCCCCAACCTCCACTGTGTTTGGCTCCATTTTATCCTTTCCTATACGTAAGTGTCTATTTTTAAGGGGTTATGGCAATAATTGTAATGACTAATTATTGCTGTATTTGTTACAACTTTGCGCATAGTTCTTGCCAATGCACATAGAATATAGGAAGTGGAGTGAGAGATTCACCTTCTAAAACTGCACACAGTTGGGAGAACTAAAATAATGTCATATCAGCAGAGCTAAGCTTGTTGATCTAGATGGACGACATGGTATTCTTCTGCAGTGGCTCAGGTTTGGAACAAGAACAGGTAATAAGGCAGAAGACGCACTTGTTTTGTCTGTTAGGCTCGATGTGAAATTACTAGATTCTGGAGGGGTTTCAGCAGGATTAATATCTACAAAATATTGGCATCAGCACCCTGCAGAGTAAGTTAGCTGGAAATCAATTAAGGTGTTATATAATGTGACCAGTACTCCAAAAGTTTCAGCCTTGCCTTTTCCACCTATCCCATTTCCTGCACACTTCATTGTGATGCATACATAGCAATACAAATTAAATTAACCATGACTACTGCAAATTCTTTTATATGAATAGAACAGAAAGTAGCCTGTATTATAGTATTTGCTTAGACTTGTTAATGATGGAGATGTTGTCAAGAAGTATTTCTTGTGACACTGCCTCATATGCTGTTACATTTTGTCTAGTAAAGGTAGAATAAATAAAATGAGAACAAACTGCAAACCTGGGTACCTAAAGCTGCCCACTCCCCTACTTATATTTAGGCACTTAAGTAAGTGTGCTGATTTTCAGAAGTGTAGAGCACCTAAAATTGCTGTTGAAGAAGAAACTGCTCAGCACCTCTGCAAATCAGGCCACTTTGGCCTGCATTCATAACTCTTAAAATGACTGTTAATAGACCTTTTATGTTCACTTCAAATCCATTGTGAATTCTTATTGGCTCGGGTGTTGGTAAAGGGGGTAATTCATTTTTCATGTCCCTTCATGTCTTTGGCTTCTCTGCTCAGACTGCTAATATTGGTGCAAATTAGTGCCCCAATGATGGTTTTCTGATGCTTATTCCTGTCCTTTGGGAACTGGATAAAGACCACTCATTTTGCATAGCCATTTATTAGATGTCCAAGATTTTCAATAATGCTCCTAAACCCCTTTCGCAATTTGAAAACTCTTCCTCTAGATTAACATAACTTTCTGTCAGTACCAACATGGGATAGGTCTGAACCACTGAAAGTCTCCCTTTATCTCCTGGCCATCCAGACTCTGAAGAAATGTCTCCGTTTGTCTCGTGGGACACTATTTAGACTTTTTTTGAATGGTAATATTTTTCATAATTTAAATGTGTGCTTCAGCATATTGATCTGTTGTCTAACTTCAGCATACATGATACAAACCTATTAATAAAACTGGTGACTGAATCTGCTTATCTTGTGGACCCAGAGATGGGTTACAAAAAGGCTGAAAGAAATTGTAAAAGGGCTAGTCACCTTTTGAAACAACAACTTTCAAATATATATATTTTTCTTTATCACACTTTTTAGGAAACTTGTAATAATTGTGAGGATCAAGAGGAATTCATTCAGCTGGGCTTTTACCTGGTCAACAGCTGCCAAAAAATGTGTCATTTGGAGCATTCTCAGAACATCTGAATTGCAACAGTTAAAGATGGGGAACACCTACTCTCCAAACCCTGTGTTGTCTTACATCTAGGGCACTTTGAGTGAAATATGGATCATCTTATAAGTGCTATATAAATAATAATTTGGAGTGCACATGTAAAGGATGCTAGCTTGACTCCTGCAATGAAATGTAACCAGTTTATGTTAAGAGTGAGACTATCTGGGTTTTCCCAAAACCCATTGACTCTTTTAAAGGGCATCTCCTTCTCTTCATATAACTTCATCTTCTCTTTTAGCACATAACTCTCCTTTATATTTGACATGGATATGGTGCCAGGTTTTCTTCCTTATTTGGTGATGTTTATGCAACGTTGTATATATATGAACCAAAAAAAAAAAATCCTTCCTGAAATCCTGAACTTCCTTATGAAAAGACAACTCTGATTAAATAGTCAGTGAAGAAGTTTACTCCTCTCCTGTCCGTCCCTCCTTTATATAGTGGGGCAAATCCAGGGCACCTTCAATTTTTCCACCAATGCCATAGTATTAATATAATGTTCAGGAACTCAATTGGCCTGATCCTATACTCATAGACACTCCAATTGATTTCTATGGAATGAAATCAAGCCCTGTGTGTTTAGGGAGAGGTATTTCTGGCCCTCGTAGTTAATCTTCAGATGTATTTCACCTTGTAGCGTAACAAATGATTAATTTTATTTGGGGCATAAAATAAGTTACTTATAAATATAAAATAATTGTTATTTTAAGAATTATTAAGTTATTTTAAGGGTTGAGAAAAAAAAGTCATATTTGGAGTTGTGACATACTTGGTTAAAGGCAACCTTCAATTTATATCCCTTACAAACAGAGTTAAAAAAGGCAGGGCTTACGTAGTAAATAAAGTATTTAAGCAAGCAGGGTCCTCCATGATCAGAGCTACTGTGCCTTTTGATTGATGCCAGCAATGATCTTTTAAGGATCAGTGTATTGGAACTGTGCTGTTTCTGGAAAATAAGAACGTTCAGTATGGTCCTAATTACTGAAAGTTCTTACGTAAGGGAGCAGTGTGATATCACTATGATCAAATGGATATTGTCTTATATGTCATTTTCCTTTGTTTTCCTTCATTCTTCTTGTCCCTCTTATTTTGTTGTTGGTTTGGTTTAGTTTGGTGCATAGTGGATCATTATCTCTGTTCATATGGACCTGAAATATGGTGTTATTTATTCGCACTTCAAGTTTAGTAATGACGTGGTATTTGAATATCAGGACCAATAATGGGAGATTATGGCATTTCTGACCTCCCCACTTGCCTCTGACCCTCCTCAGGATCATAAATAGTGGACAATGGTCCAGAATTATAGTAATCTCTACAACTAAAGACAAAACTTTATATGAGGATTATTCCCCTCTGTGGAAAAGTTTGAATGAAGTATCAATAAAAATTGCTTTTTAAAGTAGTTTCCCTCTTTAGTTTGTAGTAGTAGTAGTAGTAATTTATCTCATTTTACTTAATCACAGGGGATGTATATGAGATGGCCTACCCAGTCCTTTTAGATTTAGAAGGCAACAGTGTGTAGGATATGTGTTGCTTGGATAAAGGTGATTTGTATCCCAATCATAGTGTCAACTTAGATTTGCCAGAGAAATGGAAACTACCACATTCAGAATTTATAGTCAGTCCTGCCATCTATTCCTTGTAGAGAGCAACCCAGAAAGACCTGATGTACCTCTGTTCTTTTATCATTTCAGGCCAGTTGGGGTAAACAGAATAGTAAAAATCACAATGAAAATACATAGCCAGGTATATTTTAACATCATAAAGATGATTTGGTGTAAGCTGTGAAGCAAAAGGGCCTGGTAGAGGGCATTAAACCAAAAAAGAATGAACACACAGACACACACGATAGTTGTCTAGGAACATTTTTGTCACTTTGTTGTTTTTTGTAAAATCTCCACTCCCATAATCTCCACTTCATAATTAGCATGTGAAGATCATGTTATGAAAAGGAGAGGAAGAGCACTTGCTGATGATGTAAACATTCCCCTTTCTGAGCTGGTGGCAGAGGTAATGCAAAGTAAAATATTTAGATATTATGCAGTGTCTCAGGACACCCCAAAGAGTGAGATGTTCTTGTACCAGACTTGGAGTATGGGGGAACTTCTCCTTTCCATATAACCAAATTTGTGATAATGGTGTAATGTAACCCTATAAAATAAGATATGTATTTTACATACTATCCTCAGAGGTATCAGATTCACAATATGAATTTCTGGCCACGTACTTTATGTTCACTTCCCCCTTTATGCCATCTTCTAAAATACACTCATCTTCTGATCTACATTATCCACATTTGAGATTGTGGATCTCCATAAAGGATTATATCTTTGCCTTGAATACACCTTGAATAAGATTACCAGAACTGAAGTGCTTCACATACTACTGTCATTTTCAAGTGCATTTGTAATCTGATCACATTTTGATATCCAGAATAAACTAACCCTGACTTTGGATGGCTTGATAGTTTAGAAGTTTAGTTAATAATGAGTCATATGATTTAAATGTTTTTTTTTTAATCTTTCAAAATTTGATCCTTAAAATTTGTAAGTTTATAAGTTGGAAGATAAAATTTCACTGAATAATGACATATACAATAGTGGAACAAACTTGGTTTAGTTGTGGAAAGATGTAATGCCAGCTGTGAAAGACCTATTTCTAGTTGATCCAAGATTGTCAAGGATGAGGGAGATAGAAGCAAGAGGATTTTGGCTGCTAGAAGTAGTTTTTCTGGAACATTTTACCCAGGGTGGGAGGAGAAAGCTTGGAAAGGATCAGGATGGAGGTGTTTGGGTTGGAGGAAAGTTTTGGCAACTTGAATGGATGGGGCTGGAGAGAGTCAGACAAGAACAACTTGAATTTGAATATATTCTCAAAAATGTGGAATTCATGTCTACTTCCATGAAAGGTTCAGAATGGGTATTTCTTTTTCTCCATTTATGAAGTAGTAGGAAGGCTCATGCTTCTGTATTATTGATAACTGAAGGGGAAATACTATGTAGATTATATAGCTTCCAAATTATATGTAACCTCTGAGGAGCACTGAAGGAAACCAACATAAAAAAACCGAAGTAGAGCCCTTAATCTTAGTTGGTGACAGTTTACACCCACAGCACAGTAATTGCATCAGTAGAAAATGACAAAGCATGTTTACTAAAAAACTTGACATCAAACTCTGTCCTGCTTGTTATGCAATGAGATATATCAAGTGACTAATTTTATTGATGATTCTGTGAGGCATGAGGCTGTTGGCAAACAGCTCAATGCCAAGCTTGTGTTGCAATACATATGACTAAAGACGGAGTGCTTACAACCTTGGTGATATCTCCCAATGTTACTAAACCTGAGGTATGTAACTGGGTGCTCTGAAATGCCCTGTTGGTGGCTCTCTGTTTGTTTTGTTTTTCTTGTTTTTAAACTTTTTGAAGAAACCAATGTAATGCATTACAATACAATTGATGTTGTACAGCTTCTTGCACATAAACAGCATCCCAAAACACATTAACAAATTTTATAACAGAATTGAAAAGGTTTTTTTTAAAAGATAGCACTAGAAGAAAAAAGAAATCAATGGGTTTAGGCCAGGGAGAAAAGTTGTACTATCAGATAGCATTTGAAAATAGATGGAGAATCTAGTTACAGGAAATCTCTTGTAAGTTGAGGATCTGCCTCTCACACCAGCAGTGGTGAGATAACAGTGTAAGATGAAGTAGAGAGGCACATGGGCAATACTGTTCTGATAGGAAGAGGAAGATTTCCATACCTGGGAGGTATGGGTGAGATCCCAGGAAGACGCCAGAGATACAGACCGGGAGGGGAGATTGGATGTCTGAATCAAGAAGGGAGATAGAATTAGATTTGAGGATGACACACTTGCTTCCATCTTCAAAATATTTTGCAGAAGAAAGTTGTCATGAACTTTCAAGTTTTCTTGACTGCTCCATCAGAGTCACTAACGATGTCAAACAATATGTCCAGATGTTATATTTTAATTGAGGTTTAAGGTAAAGATAAGATGATGATTGAGATGGAGAAGATAGATAGAAAAGAGCAATTGGTTAAGGACTGAACATTGCGCATTGGTATCGAAGAGCAATCTTTCTACACAGAAGGAATCGTCACCTGATACAAGGAAAGAACCTTTGACAAATGTGTATGTGATGAGATTTGCCTGTCCAGAATGACATTGTGGTCTGCTGTGTCAAAGGCGTCACAGATTTAATAAAGAATGAGGAGGGGGAAAGAATTGATTATGGTGAAAAGAAGCAGGAGGAGAGCACGAAAAGAGGCAATTTGTCTGCTAAGGCCTGAGTGAACCCCAGGTTGAAAATGGTCAAGGATGTTGCTGATTGATAGGTGACTAGATAGCTCACAGAAATCTACCTAATCAGATATTTTGTTGAGAAAGGGCTACAGTTAGAATTTCAGGTAGAAAGGAGAAATTTTAAAGAGGCAGGCAGTCATAGAAAGTAAAAAGTTGGGAAAAATAAAGGTATTATTGACAATAATAGTAATGTAAGGTAAACACCTTTGCTCCACACTAAGTAATAGAAACTAAACATATACAAGCATCAGTGGGCACCTTCTTCAGCAGAGGGGCACTGGATGCAATAGTACTCCAGTAGTCCACTTTTCATAATGAATTACACATTGTTATTTTAATAAATTCAGATACCCTTTCTAGCGGGCACTGCTGAAAAAAATGCTACTTACAATCTGTGGAGCTGCCTCAGAAAAAGAATAGGCAATTTTTTGTTTTTATCTGCAAATTTTCTTTCTTTGATCAGGCAGGTCCATTGTTTTGTCCCTCCCTTAAATTACTTGGTTTTGGTAAGGGTATGAGGACCTTATATTAATACATTTGTCTTCATTCCACATGTTCTACAACAATAAATGTTATCAACAGGAATGATGATTTGTTCCAAGTGTATTAAAATCACAATTGAGTACTTTACAGCTCTGGAAGTTATTCTGCCTGGCTCTCTAGTGGGAAAGGCTTTGACTGCACCCCGAACTAACATATTTGTCTCTACCTCCAAACTGAAGAGCCCAGGTTTGAATTTCTGGACCTGCCCGATCTAAGAAAGATATTTTGCAGGTAAGAACAAGAAATGCTCTAATATTTGCAAACTTTCATAATGTCTTTCAATACAGTTTATTTCTGAAGAATTTGTATCATACAGATTTCAACCTAAGTGAAAACACTGCTGCCCTTGGTGTTAGAAATAAGTAGTGTCATTTTCTTTTTGCAGTGAAATCTTTCATCCAATCATAGACTTGTATGCAAATATACCATAGCCAGTTCAGATAAAATAGTACAAATAAAGCTAAACGCTCAGTCAGGACAAAATCACTCAGCTTCTCTGATTCCTCATTTCACCTGTGTTTCAGGAACTAACTAAACATGTCAATCGAAAATACGAAAAAACAAATCCCAGATAGAAATTCTGCTCCAGCTCTGCCTGCACCACTCAGTGATCTGAAAATTAAGTATACTAAGGTTAGTAGTATTATGCATGTTTATTAACTTGCCTTAGGCATTCATATAAGACTATATATGTACTTAAGTAGTTTTGTTCAAACCATCGAAATAACACTAACTCAATTATTGTTTGCAGTGTCATTGTAGCCATGTCAGTCCCAGAATATTAGAGAGACAAGGTGGATGAGATAATCTTTTCTGAAGAGCTCTGTGTAAGCTTGAAAGATTGTCTCTCTCACCAACAGAAGTTGGTCCCATAAAAGATATTACCTCACCCACCCTTGTCTCACTAACTCAATTGTGTATTTACAAATATTTACCTAGATTTAATTCGTATATTGTAATTTCTGGAAATGTTCTCTGATCTCTTCTGTCACGAGAAACTCTTCTAAAGAGTTGGTAAGTTTTATACTACTATTTTTTGGTGTGCTGTCCATATTTTTTTCAGAAGCTAAGATATGTGGTCATAAGTATCCTGGAAAATGTAAATGACCCAGAGAAGGAAACATTTACATCATTTCAATGAACAGGAAGAAAATAAAATGTAATTGTAGAATATGTTAACAGTTAGTCTAATTTTTAAATAAACTGGGATATTTACAAACAGATTTTAAGAAATATGCCAATGATGTTAGTCTGGAGGAAGGTTTTTTTAAAAAAATAAAATAAAACAAAACTAAAGCAAGGGTCCTCCTGCATTTGACATATTTTCCTACAGATAATAAATCTGTTTGTCTTGCTAAGCAAGCCACTATCAATAAAACAGCTAAAGTCCACCATTGCTAATTAGTCAGTATTATCAGGAACGTTGTACAATAGCAAATTCTTTCCATGCTCATTTAAAAACACACAGATAAGGTAAGCATGAAATGGATCCTCTGGGCTAACCCTAAACTGAGACTTGTATTCCTGGCTTAAAAAGACACTTTATGTGTTTCATACCACAGTACACAGAGAGTTGCAAGAGTCTCTGAACTTTGAGCAAACAGCAAAGTCATTGGTAGTTTCTGCAATCTCAGACTTTCAGGTACAATGTTTGGTAGAGCAAAGAGAAATGCAGTAATAAACAGAAACTGAGAAATTTCTATAACAATTGTAGCTTTTGCTGGCCATGGCTATCTCAAGTTCTGGACACAAATCAAAATGCCACATAGTATGTTACTGCTATACAGAAAAGTTCACAAGTGAAACAATCAAGAAAGTGTTCTTGTTGCGACTTCTTGAGCTAACCTTCAATTTTTCCAAATATAAATATTCCCAGATCATAGTCTGTACCTTTCTCATAAAGATTGAACTAAGCATTCTAAAGAGATACTTAACACACTGAAGAGTCAATTGCCAGAAGCTGGGAATGGGTGACCGGGGATGGATCACTTGATGATTGTCTATTCTGTTCATTCTCTCTGGGGCACCTGGAATTGGTGACAGTCGGAAGACAGGATACTGGGCTAGATGGACCTTTGGTCTGACCCAGTATGGCCGTTCTCATGCTCTTAATTTGGATGGATTAATTTTTAAATTGTTAAAGATAGTTTGGATCCTGAATTGGGGAATGATCCTGAATTCCTTCTATACCTTAAACTCCTAAAGCGACATGCCAATGAAATCAGTAAGTATTTTAGGTATTTAAGAAATGTAAATTGGCTCACATGTACTGGTAAATATTTTACTTTGTTACAGTAAAGAATTAGACAATGATTGTTTAACAAATTATTTCTGTTGTGATGCTGCGGAAAAGAGCAGGTCCTATGTCGCTCCCACAGCCAGGCATCAAAGCACAATTAGTTACTTATCAGGTAGTTAAATTACATGAGAGAGCAGAAAAAACAAAATTTCTCTTGCCACCGCTGCTCTTCAGTGTCTGAGGGAAGACCATGGTGTGTGGAAAGTTAAATCACTTACGGTAAATAAAGGAAAAGTGAAACATAAATATACAATATATTTTAATCATTGCAGCTAGAAGCAAAGAAGAGGAAATAATAAAATGGTTTAAAATTAAAAAAAAGTGTCAAACCCTGCTCAGCTGCCACCTAACCCTGTAGGTGCCTAAAATCCCTAGGTGCCTGAGTTTCCACGGTTACATATGGTACGTTTCTGCCAGTGAGGATGCACACAGCCAGCTCATTTTAAGGCTCCTGGGCACCTATTTTATGCCTAAGCACAGATCCTCAGACTAGGCAAGATCCTCAGACTAGGCATTCCTCTGCCTATTTCACCTGATCCAGCAGGCATTTTCACACAAAATAGCCCCGGGGCAGAGGGAGTATGAGGAGGACTCCTCCATCACAGCCTTTAGCGTGTGGCTAGAGCACTCATCTGGAATGTGGAAGACAAGGGTTCAGTGCCCCCCTTTGTCTGATGTGGAGCAGGGATTTGAACTTTTTTCCCCACCTGTCAAGGGAGGGTCCTGACTAGCTGATTATGAGATATTCTGGTCTGCAGGTCTCTCAGTCTCTCCTATTGAAGCTGTTCCAATGTGTATGAATAATTAAATATGCATTGGGCCAACGAGAGAGTAGGAATGACTCTGTGGCCCAGTGGTTGGAGTATTCCCCGGATTGATGAGACCTGCATTCAAACTTCCTTCTCCACACCTAACAGAGAGGAGAATTCAACCAAAGTCTCCAGTGTCCTGGATAAAGAAGAACAGGAGTACTTGTGGCACCTTAGAGACTAACAAATTTATTAGAGCATAAGCTTTCGTGGGCTACAGCCCACTTCTTCGGATGCATATAGAATGGAACATATATTGAGGAGATATATATACACACATACAGAGAGCATAAACAGGTGGGAGTTGTCTTACCAACTCTGAGAGGCCAATTAAGTAAGACAACTCCCACCTGTTTATGCTCTCTGTATGTGTGTATATATATCTCCTCAATATATGTTCCATTCTATATGCATCCGAAGAAGTGGGCTGTAGTCCACGAAAGCTTATGCTCTAATAAATTTGTTAGTCTCTAAGGTGCCACAAGTACTCCTGTTCTTCTTTTTGCGGATACAGACTAACACGGCTGTTACTCTGAAAAGTGTCCTGGATGAGTGCTAAAATATATAAGGGAGGCCTTTTTCCTCACCTGCGTGCCTCCTCGGCATTTCTTGCAAAACATGGTTTAGACACCTAACTCCAGCAAAGAGTTCATGGCTGAGAATCCCAGAATTTAGGCATCTAACTCCCTGAGAGGGGCAGAACTTATGTTACATCCATCTCCTCAGCATTTCTGATTGACTAGCTTAGGTGGCTCCCCGTGCAGCATGCTGGCTTTTGTGGGTCCCAATCTTAGGTGCCAAACTCTCCCTATGCATTGTATAGGGCCTAGATGCCTAACTTGGGGCTGTGATTTTCACTGGGTAGCAAGATGCCTAAAAGTGAGGCACTACAATGCTCAGCATTGCAATACTTAAGTCACTTTGTGGATCTAGCACAAAGAAAGTGGGGCAGAATCAGACCCTGCAGATTCCCTTTAATAGTGTTTCAGGTTTAATTGACTGGTTTTTGATGGTTCAAGGAACTCTTTAGGTTTGGCTGAATTGGTGGGATTTTCCATTCATACCATATCAAACACCCACAGATGATCAGGATAGAGTGGCCTGGTGTCTGGTTTTTGACTGGAACACCCGGTTGAAAAGGGACCTTGACAGCTCTGGTAATCTGTGCTGACCAGACCATTAAAAGTCTGGTTGGTGGTGCAGTGGATCTAAGGCAGGCTCCCTAAGGCTCCCAGAAGCAGCGGCATGTCATCCCTCCAGCTCCTACGCATAGGGGCAGCCAGGAGACTCCGCATGCTGCCCCCACCCCAAGCACCAGCTCTGCAGCTCCCATTGGCCAGGAACCGGGGGTAGCGCCTTCAGATGGCGCAGCGCGCAGAGCCACCTGGCCACGCCTCCGCATAGAAGCCGGAGTGGGGACATACCGGTGTTTCTGGGACGTGCATGAGATAAGCGCTGCCCGGAGCCTGCACCCCCGCCCCACTCCCATGCCCCAACCCCCTGCCCCAGCCCTGATCCCACTCCCACCCTCCGAAACCCTTAATCCCAACCCAGAGCACCCTCCTGCCCCCCAAGCCCCTCATCCCCAGCCAAACCTTGGAGCCTACACCCCCAGCCAGAGCCCTCACCCCCTCCTGTGCCCCAACCCCCTGACCCAGTCCTGATCCCCCTCCCATCTTCTGAACCTCTTGGTCCCAGCCTGGATCATCATTCTAAATCCCTCATCCCTGGCCCCACACTAGAGCCTGCACCCCATGCCCCAGCCTGGAGCCCCCTCCCACACTCTGAACCCCTCATTTCTGGCCCCACTCTGGAACATGCACCCCCAGCCCAGAGCCCGTACCCCCTCCCACAACCCCTGCATCATCCCGGAGCCCCCTATCATACTCTGAACTCCTTGGCTCCACCTGCCAGCCCAGAGCCCCCTCCTGCACCCCAAACTCCTCATCCCTGGCCCGACCCCAGAGCCTGTAGCTGGAACCATCACCTCTTTCCGGACCCCAACCCCAACCCCCTGAGCCAGCCCGGTGAAAATGAGCGAATGAGTGAAAGTGGGAAGAGTGAGCTACAGAGGGAGGGGGATGGAGTGAGAAGGGGCTGGGTGTGGCCTCAGAGGAGGGGCAGGGCAGGAGGTGGGGCAAGGGTGTTCGGTTTTGTGTGAGTAGAAAGTTGGCAACCCTAGTACAGAACTATAAACTTGGAGCAATTATCACAGTTGGTAAGAGTGTACACGAGTGGATACCAGCTATTTTTCAATATTGTGTTTCAAATTTTTGATTTAGTGTTAGTGTAATTGGGCACAGTGCTCCTATTACATCCCTTGGGCCTCTTAAGAGCAGGCATTCTGGGAAATGTAATTTCCCGGGAGGGACTGCAAGTCTAGAGGGCACATGACCAGGAAGTCAGGTGACCACCTTTGGAACAATGCAATGGGTAGCCTGAGCAGTGAGCTCACTGTGAAGGAATATGATGGCTCTTAGAGAGAGAGTCTCTCCATGACAGGAATTATAGGATACCTAGAAAAGGTTACCTGTAGGGAAGAGTGTGTTCTTCCCTTCCCAACTTACTGAGACTTGCTGGCCAGGTTCAGGTGTTTTAAGTTGTTTTGCTGTTGTTTTGAGTCTTTTTGTAATGATAGAAGCCATTCTTGAGGAAATAACCTTGGATTGAACTGGTTTGTTTATTGCGGGGGCGGGGGGTGGATGGGGTGTAATTTTACCTTCCTGGCTGGCATATCTGCCCACTATCTTACAGTGGGCAACAATTATATCTAGTTAGATGGAAATCTTTCTTGCTAAAGGATAAACATGGGGTAAATCCAATTTGTAACATGGGTACATGCTGAGGTTTGCTGCAGAGCTGAGGATGCGGAATTTCATTCACTGAAGGCATAGAGTAGTTTAGGAACCACTCCTCAATTGCTATTGAAGCCTTCGGGGCTTGAAGCCTTTGCAGAGTAGCCAGTTGCCAGTTGGGGACCAACTGCCAGAGGATTCACACAGCAGATAATCCTGCCTTGTGCCACCCTTAAAGAGACCTTTGGTCACGCACATAAAGAGGTCCTGCAGAATTCTGCTCCACAGCATACAGTAGACGTGCACACTGTGCAACCCTGTGAAACCTTCTCTCTTTCTGCAGAGCTGCAGGTAGGTTCCACTTCACACCAAGCCCTCTGTGGGTCAAATGCTGTCTGTGTGTGATAAATAACAATAGTAAAATACAGCCCTCTTTGTCTTAAGAGTGTCTTGCAAACACTAATCAATTTTCACAATACACTTGTGGGATGGAGAAATATTATCTATATTTTCCAGATTGTGAAACTGAGCCATAAAAAGGGCAAGGGAGTCCAAAGCCATAAAATAAAATCCCCAGACAAGAAACTTAAGACTTCAGTTTTGCCTAAACCTTACAAGGCTGAAGCTAAACCCTTGCAGAGCTGCCAATTTCCCACATTTCTGATGATCTGGAATGAATTCCTGTAACCCAAGTAGTTTGGAGAATCAGGATTTTACTATACTTTTATCACTGAAGATGAATGCCAATCAAATGAGATTTTGTTTGCAGCCGCCATAGAGCTACCATCTGGGTCTGTATTTTTAAATATAAAGCTTCAGAACTGTAGAACCGTGTCAGAATCCATCTATAACAAATGTTGAGTTCTAGTTCTAGTGGAACGGACAGGAGTGTGAAGGACAGCTATTCATATGGTCATTAAGAGACTTGCCAACTTACTTGAAGATCTCAGTGAAAACAATAGCTATACAGTGCACACAATAACATTTCTAAGTAAAAAGTTACTTGCAGCAAAGATTTGACTTGTCAAAACCTCTTAAACCCAATGAGTCATGGCCAGTCCTTACAGGTGAACACCAATGCAGCATGTGCAACAGTGGACGAACATCTGGCAAAAGAAACACCTTACTATGGAAGACCTGGATATCTGATAGCAAACTGCCACACCATGATGGAAGATAACTGCTACTGCTTTCAGAAGCATGGGCAACGAGTGTACTGCAATGCAAGCAAGCCAGAGGCTGATCTTTGTGGCAGTGTCTGTTCACGTTGGCTTGTGCACTAGCTATTTCTGTTTTCAGTACACCCCAACCCATGTGTCCATGCGGTGTACACTCCAAAGGAGCATAGCTGCCAACATACTCCGGAATATACCCAGTGTTACAACATATGTAACATTGTGTGTAGGTTGGATTTTGGCTTTTTGTACCATTTTCTTTAGTTCATACCTGTATAAGCAAAGTCATAATGTATCCTAATGGAGATGTCTGGATACTGCAATTTTCACTGCTCTTGTACATTGTACAGGTTTGTACATAGTGAAAGGTTGGGATTAGGAGGAAGTGACATTAGGAACAATAATAAGTAAGGGACACTAAAATAATACCATTGTGTCAGTACTCTAAATGTAGTACTTAAACCAATATTTGAACAACTTCCAAAAAGGGTATGTTTCACTATTACTCCTTTCACAGACAGATATGAATTTGGCATACTGTAGCATACTGGGAAATCAAGCAAGTTAAAACAAATTCCTACTAGGCTGAGCTACAGAACAGGGTGATATTGGAAATGGGAATCATTTTTTCTCGTGCTCATTCTGCTGCAGCTTTGTCCTTCTGCACCCTCTGATTTGTTTCTGTGGTGGTAATATGAGGGACTGGCAGAGGATCTTTGTGCCAGAAGGCGATGGTTTTAGCTATGCTCATGGAGATATGCCCACTAAAAAACCTCCACTTGTTGCAAAATATAATGCAGAGAGTGAGGGGTCTGGAACCACAGATAATGGAGCAGACTTGATAGGGGACGGTACATATTTTTACTATTGGTCTTCTTATATAATAATGCCCACAATAAAGAATAGCTAAGGTAACAGCAAGCACCAGTGTGAGCACTAATCTTTTTACCCACTAGGATATTTCTTCCTGATGTTTTTCCTACTTCCTTTTCTAAACCAAACTATATGCTGCTTGTGAGATATTTCACCAAAAAGTGTTGACTTTTTTGTGAAAGAAAAATTAGCTCTTCAGAGCTGGTGAAGAAATCTTTAATGGAGTGTGGATATTGCCCAGTTAATAAACAAAACCTTGTTCTAGTTAACATTTATATCAAAAACAGTACTTTAGAAATCATGGACTATAAGAGACCTCAGGAGATCATCTAGTCCCAACCCCCTGCTCAAAGCAGGACCAATCCCCAATTAAATCATCCAACAGATTTTTGCCCTATGTCCCTAAATGGCCCCCTGAAGGATTGAACTCACAACCCTTGGTTTTACAGGCCAATGCTCAAACCACTGAGCTATCACCTGATTGTTGAGTGACTTACTTCCCACTGGGCTCTTTTATAATTCAATATCAATGTTAAGATTTTACAGGCACTCAGTAGTTAGAACCCTACAGATCTGACATATATGGGGAGGCATTTTTCCTGTTTCACTTTCTCAGCAACTGCTGGGCCAATCCAGTTCTGCACCACTCTCAAAAAGAGGCTATGTCTTAAAGGCACAAAAGAGATCACAGTATTTGATGCAGAACTATTATAATCAGTTTACTAGTTTATGTTCACCATAAAAAAAACCGCTTACCCTAATTTACCATGGTAATATGTGAGATGTCAATTTTTCCTTGTAGTTACAAAAGAAAATAACTGCAGTACCTCCAATACCACTTGGTGGTAATTGTAGGTTAATGTTGACTTTTTTGATAGCAACTGCTGTGGTTTCTTTCACAGCATTTTATAGGGAAACGTTGTTTATACCGACTGAACAGGCACTTGTACTAACCTGCAAGCAGGATTTACAAGTAACTAAACACCAAGGAGAGAGACAGAATTACCCATGTATGAAATCCTCATTTTGTGTAGTTTTAGAACATATGCAGTCAGCTTCAGGATGATCAGTGTGGCTTAATACCAAGGGGAAGGAAAGTGCTATATGGAACAGACTACAAAATTCAGAGTAAAAAGCCGATCCTGAAACTTCTCTGCCGTCTTTGAAGAAAGTGCTCACATTTGATTCTGTTGTCAGCCAGACAGTCTAAGGAATTCTTCTTGGGGGGGATTATTCCAGAGTAAGAGTGAATCTGCTAATAAGATAATCAAATCATTTCTTGTGTGAGTGACTTGATTTGTGCTTTTAATGATACTGATAATGGATAACTATATCCATTCCATCTAGTTTTATTAAAGTGTGCTTGTGTGCCAGGATATCTCAATGTTCTTATCTGTGCAAGAGGGTGGTTGTTCCAGCTATAAAAAGGGAAATTGGCACACGCTGGTCTTTCTGCCTGCATAAAGGTTAAAGCTGCATATGTAATGCAGTTCCTGGCAAATATGAAATAATCTTTGGATGGTGATCTCAGCAGTTTTAAGGCTGCTGCATAAACCAGTTTGATTATCTTTGGTTTATGCTGGCCACAGTACATTTTTTGTTTTTCATTATGTTTGTGAATTGCCAAAAATATGCTCAGTACTATATTATATAAGAGCTTAAAATCGAAAAGACAGAAATCAATAAGGCAGGATACTTAGAAGGGAGAATAGCTTACTGGTTTGGTTTGTTTGTTTTTAAATGTTACTAGCCCACTTCTAGTGCAGACCGTGCAAGAAGTTAGTCATTAGAAATCATTGGAATGAGAACCAGTTGCTGGTTTGGTTACCTGGGATGAGGAAGATATTCCAGGCAAAGGCAAAAGCATGGAATAAGGCACAGAGAAATGTATGAGAGAAGGAGATGCATGGAGCATCAAGTCTGGTGTCATTTGTAGAGGGAAAATGGTGAAACAGACATGATAAAAAATTTAATCAGAGATATAGGGTGGAGAAAAGTTGTGTAAGGCTTTGAATGTGAGGGCAAGAAATGCTAATCTGATGTGGTGGATGACGGGGATCCAGTGAAGACACTCAAAGTGGGTGGTGACGTAATCACAAAACAACTACTGTATATCAGAAAACCTTTATTTTTTTCTCATTTCCTATGATTGGAAATCCCCTTTTCACAAAATATATAACACTATAGCAGATACATTTTAAAATCCATACACCGCCTCCCCCTCACCCTCCTCCAAATTAAAAGAACATGAAGGTTGCAAAGTGGAGCTCTCTTGGGAACTAAATTTGGTAGCCATCTTGTCTAAAAATACTACACCTCTACCCCGATATAACGCGACCCGATATAACACAAATTGGATATAACGCGGTAAAGCAGTGCTGCGGGGGCGGGGCTGCGCACTCCAGCGGAGCAAAGCAAGTTCGATATAACACCGTTTCACCTATAACGCGGTAAGTTTTTTGGCTCCCAAGGACAGCGTTATATCAGGGTAGAGGTGTATGTGGTTATGTAATTAAAGACCATGCACCAAGTTTCTTGGTGTAAATTTGGTGCAGCTCAGCACCAGCAGAAAAATAGGCCCATACTATTGTAATGCAGATATACAGCCTTCACTTTTGTGTTGCTAGACTTTTGAGAGCTTCACTTTGTGTTTATGTGAAACTTCCTAGGCTTTAAAATATATCACATCTCACAATGTTTTCACTTAAATAACACAACAATTTATAGTTTTGTAACAGTTTTAATAAGTTTCCAGCATCGTTGCATGCATTTTGAAATATATGTGCAATGTGTCTTTAAGCTCCATCTAATAATTACAAAGACAATCCATGATTTTGCTAAATAAGCAGTGTCATTGTAGTAAATGCCTCTTGATCTGTGGATACTCCTCCATGAAATGAAATAGATCCCTTAGTTCCTGTAAAAGATTAATAGCATTACATTTCTGCTTTTAAATAGGCTTTTATTAGGATCATATTTAATGAAGCACCAATCCGCAGGCCAGAGGGATTTGGAAATAAAATCACAGAGATTAGAGTTCCTTTTTATTTTTCTCCTGTGATATGGAAGTAGAGGAGTATACAAACCACATTTTCTGGCTTTTGCACTATGCCTCAATGGTTCCTTCTTTGTTGTAGATTTCATTAAACTGGCTGCAGCTCTTTAGTGTTGTCTTTCATTTCAGAGGCACATGTTGTTTGAAAGGAAATGAAAGAAAAGTTAGATAAATGGTTAAATAAAATTGATCTCTCCAAAACATCTACGACTACTCTGACCTAGTTGTTTGTCATCTTCTGTTAGGTGACAAATTGTCTGCCTCTGAGGCAAAAAGGCTCCCCTGGCAGCAAAACCTGTGTGGTTCTTCTGGGCAAAGGGGAGACAGGATTTCAAGAGGGCTATACAGGGAGTTTACATTCGCTGTGCGGCACAGAGTTCAGTTCCCCGAGGAGATCCCTGTATGCTAGAGGAGCAGGACAGGAGAATATACTGCTACATAGTTCCATCTGTCATCCCTACCCATGTTGAAGGCATATATTAATACTAGAGGAGCTGCAGTAGTTGTGTAAGTGGATAGAAGACTCTATAAGTCATATACTGCCTTCTATCCACTTGTGCTAGTTCCCTGAGTGCCAATAATCTTAAAGAAGCAATTATTTTATTATATGAGATGAAAACCATGAGAGAATGGCTGCATTTTTAAGTCAATGGTGACTCAAAGTAGATAGATGAATGTTACTGAAATTTTCAAAATCTTTAAAATTCCACATTTATGTATCCATATTTACTCTGCAGAAATCGAAGGGGCCTATTACCCATTAATGCATAGGGACCTAAAACAAAAAAGGATCATTGGATAGCTCTCAGCTATCGGATGATACCATGTTGATTTTTCATTGAAACAGGTAATAAACTGTGTTATTGATTATGTTCCACTCTTTGTTTCCTTATTTCCTTGCAGATATTTATAAATAATGAATGGCATGATGCAACTAATGGCAAAAAATTTGCAGTCTATAACCCCGCAACTGGAGATAAAATTTGTGAGGTAGAAGAAGGAGACAAGGTAGGTTTTTAAAGCTTCGTCATGTCACGGCTTTCTTTGTATCCAATCCAGCAAGGCAATGAGACATATGCTCTGCTGGTGCCAATTGGCACAGTTCCACGACTTCAGTGAAGTTATACCAGCTTCCACCAGCAGAGCATTTGGCTCCACAACAGCTTTGCTATTGATTACCCTGAGACCAGGATCAAGATCTTTGTATCACGCACTACTCCAGGTTCACAAACTACTGTACACCGGAGAAGGATTTAGTCGCTTAAGTAAACTTGAAAAAAAAGAGAGTATTTTAGAAAGAAAGCCCCAAACCCTGTGTTTAGCTAATTGCTTTCTTGATTCATCTTACTATTATTCTGGCTATTTATGTCTGACTTCTTTCCTCCCATACTGCCCAACTCCTTGTTCTGATTGTTCCTTCAGTGAAGATATAATGATATACCTGATATGATGAAAATAACTGGGATACTACCTATTCAGATTTGCAGTGATGAATGCGGCCTGCTGAATCACCAGCACCAGTTCCTGCGAAACAGAGCTGGCTCATACATGCTTAATTGTTAAGATTTGATGGGAGGACTGCAAAAGGTGGTAATAGCTGAAGATAAATGTACTTATTTTGCCATGTATAAGACCACTGGGGGGGGAGGGAATCACTTATATACAGTAACTTCAAAAATCTGGAACCCTAAGAACTCAAGAGCAAATTTCCTGTGTTTTCATAATTTTGTATAATTTTCTGTTTGAAAAGACTTTGCTTAATAATACTATCTACTTTCAGTGCACATTATCAAGTACAGGGTGATATGTTTAAATATAGTAGGCTTTTTTGTTTCCATAGTTTTAGAGCTGATGACCAGAGACATTTTTTGGATGAACTCTCTAAAAGGAAGCCTGAGATGCGAGTGTTCTATTTCCAGCTGACAACTGTAGAAAAACTTTTAACTAGACCTGTGGAAAAAATTACTGGTTTTATCTGTTAATGTTTTCATTCATGCAAATATTTGCCTTTGTGTATATTCGTTCCCAAGCATGCACGTATACACAGGCACACATTTTTTCTGTTTCTATAAAGTTTTCTCATTTGTGACATCATTTTTGGCCTCAAAATTGGCCCATTTTTGCTTCAAGAAGTTTGCACACAAATAATGATTTTTGTGAATATAAATGTGTCTGTGATGAAATTAATAACAAAATGCAGAAAACATTCTTACCGCGTTATAGGTGAAACCACGTTATATAGAACTTGCTTTGATCCGCCGGAACGCTGCTTTACTGCGTTATATCCAAATTCGTGTTATATCGGGTCGCGTTATATCGGGGTAGAGGTGTATCAGCACCTGGAACAGGGTCAGAATTCATGAATCAATAGGATGATTTCTTATCTTCCACATGGTTTAGCCTGTTATGGCTGCACACAAACACATAGAACTCCACAGCCATCCTCCATCCCCCCGCCACATTTCTGGACAAAATTTCAAACTCCAGTCAAATCTGACACAAAGAGTTTTGTCACCTATGAATGGCATGGACTACTTCTAACTGACATGGATTAGATTAGTAAATGGAAAACATTTCCACTTCCCCTCCCCACAGTTCACTGTTTCCAGTCATAAAATGGGCATGATGCCAGTGAGTTGCCCAAGGTGCACTTCTGGTTTGAGATGATTAATCCGCTCCCTGCACTGGTCACTGAGCTAGTAAATTTGGAATGCTGCCAGTTTCTTTGCTATTTGCTGGTATGCATGGTCATTCCAAGTACTCTGACTAAAGTCCACGGTTTTGCTGGCTTTGTACCAGAGTTTTACCCAAATCTGGCTGTGCTCCCATGACCATGAAGCAGCATGATTTGCAAAAGTCTTCTTCTGTTCAGCCTTCATTGGAAACCCAGAAGGCTCTCTCATGGTGTGTTTGTAGCTTGGCATTGGAAAGACAATGGAAGGGTTAAACACTGACTTACCAAGCTGCTGCATTACACCAATGGGGATTGTGTCTGTTTCCCTTGAGTGGATTGGAGATGCTAAGGACAGAGAGGACAAAGGAAGTTGTCCCATGAAACTGTGGGATACTTTTGGCAGACTCCCAAGACCAAGTCAGAGGAGGCTGCATCTACACAGTAAAGCAATAGAGCTTAAATCCTGGGTCTTGGCTTGACTTGGGCTCAAACCCTCCACCCCTGCAGGGTCCTAGGACCTAGGTCTGAGCCAGAGAGATTTGTGTGTAGACAAAAGAGGGTTTGGGCTCAAGCCTGAATCTGGGCCTGGACTTACATTGCAGATTGTCATACCCATAGTTTCACTGTCACAAAAAACTCTTCATATTTAGCCGAAATGCCCCCTTTCTTAAGTTTTTCTGATTTCTCCCAGTTTTATTGGTATTAACTAGACCAAATAATTTGTTTACTTTATTATGTGTTCAGCCTTTGAATACATAGGAGCACAGTTCAGTGTCTCTGTTGCTCAGCTTCCCATCCCCTTCCAGTAATCATTTGGCCCTAATATGGTACAGATCCAGATTCAGCATAAAATATTTCGTCGATAGCATAATTCTGTGGATTCTAAGTTCCAGGTTTCAGCACTTTACCAGATACCTACACCATGGATTTGATGATAGGATTCAGGTCCAAGTGTGATTTGTCTGGTAGGTGTCCAAGCACAAGAGCTGATTATAAGATACCTGGCAATGCTTGGAACATCTTTGTTATGCAAGTTTGGATCTATTTCTTATAAAACAGATGGCTAGATAAAGTCCCTCATGAGAATGGTTTCCCATGGTTTCAAATACCTCAGGAAGACTCATGATGTAGGAAGCATGGCTGCATTTATTGAACAAATGCTCAGTGCAGGGCCCGTGCAACCACTAGGCGAACTAGGCGGTCGCCTAGGGCACCAAGTGGTTGGGGGCATCCAAGATTTTTCCTCCCTCACCTCTGTTTTAAAAAAAACCTCTAGTAAATCTGGCCCTATGAAATCTGGTCTTGGAATTTTTCATTTTTGTCCTTCTCCAGTCCAGGTGGTCTGTAGCTGATGCTCAGAGTGGCTTCGTCTTCATTTTTCATTCCTTTTGTCCTTATGCAAAGAATTTCATAACCACTCTTGATTGTCTGATTGTATGTCACTGGCATTGTAGGTACCTTTCATGTAAAATGCTACCCTTCTACTTCTTCTCTTTTTAATCTTTAAAAATCAAGTTACATTGCAAATCAGGTTGACCTGATATTTAATCATCCTCAAATTAAATTACTCATGACCTGAAACTGTTCACTTAACATTTGAAACTCTTGTAGCTTTCATTCTTTACAAGCAATCTAACAACTCCTTAAATAAAGAGATAATGCTGTTCAGCATATAGGTTTGCTTCATGTCCAGTAATTTTGTAAACTAATGTGTAATGACAACTGCTATTAACTAAATTGTCTAGTGAAATGTACAAATCTAGTAAATTACAGTCATTGTAAACCTAATATTCTAGAGTCTAGTCTTTAGATAATGAGCCAAGAGATTTTAGGAATTTAATTTGTGTGTACAATAGAGTTAACAAAGAGCTGTACACTGCCTTTCAGTGGGTTTTTTTTTTTTTAAAGTGAAGATTACAAAGCACAGACACATATGTGGATGGGAACTGTTTTCCTTTCAGTTAGATGGCTCTTTCAGGCTATGCTCACTAATCCTGAAGGCCCCTAGTAATAATAAAGCATGACTACATTTATTTAACAAATGGTCAGTGAGATGTAAAGTAAATGCACATTTATAACAAGTGTAAAAAAAAAAATTAGTAAGTCTGGCCCTGTGCATAATTATCTGTCTCTGTCTCTTGGTGTAGATTTCTATATTAAATTTAGTCTCATACAAATGACAGAGCAGGCTTTTATATTTTTTGCTCACAGGACTTAATTAGTTGAATTTAAGTTTAGCTTTCTGGTTTTATGGATTCAAACTAGCTATTTTTGACTGTACAGTTGAAAAGATCCTTGCAAAAATAAGCATTTGATCATATATAGACTATAAGCATCTATTATCCTTAGGCCGATAGGCATCATAAAATTAATCGGTATTAATTATTATTTTATGCAGTTGTTCTGGGTCATTAATATCTGATAGAGTGCATGGGAGAATTTTGAAATTTCAACAAGTATGATGGAAAATGTCTTGAACATATTTGCATTTTTTTTACAGTCAGATCTGCACATTCCATTCATTATATGATATTGGAACCACAAATAATTAAAATGAGAATTTGAGACACATTTGAGACAATTTTAAATCGTCTAGGCCAATATTTTCCCCTTGGGTGCCTTAAACTAGGCACTTAAATAAGTGACCTAATTGTCAGAGGTGCTGAGCACCCACGACTCACTATTGGCTTATGTGTAGATAAGATGGGTCATGAATTTGTGGGAGTGAGGAAGAGGATCTGCCACTGTGCAGACCATTCAATCCTCTCTCTCAAAGCAGGGCCACGTTAAGGGTACATGAGGGCTACTTCAGCCATTGAGCTGAGATTGCCTCTGCAGAGCCGCTGCAAGGCTACTCCATGGGTTTGTAGGGTAGATGTTCCCTCATTCTGCTGTGCATTTCCCCTGGTATCCATGCTGAGTGAAGGTGTATGGCATAAGACCGTTGAGACATTGTGTACCATTGATTTTTTTTTTACACTTGTAGGAAAACATTACATCTAAATCAGTACGTGGATTACATTCCATCATACAGTGTATATACACCCCTACCCCGATATAACATGAATTTGGCTATAATGCGGTAAAGCAGCGCTCCAGGGGGGCGGGGCTGTGCCCTCCGGCGGATCAAAGCAAGTTCGATATAACGCAGTTTCACCTATAATGCGGTAAGATTTTTTGGCTCTGGAGGACAGCGTTCTATCGGGGCAGAGGTGTAGTTTTCTCATCTGTGACAGATAAGTATCAATGTTCAATTTGGGATCAAATCCTTATCCCTTCACAATGTCCAAATACATGGGCTATGCATGTGGTAGCTCCACTGGTACCTTGGGGAAGGAATCCTCTCCATCTCCATCAGGCTACAAAATATTAGCGGAACTACATCTTAGCTTTATTGTAGCCTCAATATTCCCCACAGCTACTGTGCTTTCCCATGTAGGTAGGATTGGTCAGCAGAGCTACATGGTCATGAATCCACCCGCTCCACACACTCCTTTCCTTTATCCTGCCCCCAAACCCCATGCTGACTTGGACACAGAGAGCCACTGTGGAGCTGTCTGTGCTGTGATTGTAAGTACCCACTGTCGGAAGATCCTGCCTGCATAGCAAGTCTGCACTGGTTCTTTTGCTTTCTGAGCTCTCCATGACATGATTTGTCCCTCATTAAGTCATCCAAAGATAATTCAATTTCAGTTATCAATATTAATTTAAAATATTGGCCCCAATTCTCCTTTCACAACAATTTTACCCTAGTGTTGAATTCAGTAGAGTTACTCCTGATTTACACCAGTGTGAGAGGAGAATCAGGCAAATTACAGCATGGGACAAATTTTCAGAAGTTGCTGCTTAAATTGTACATGCAAATTGCACAGAAAATTGTGCTACAGATAAATTCCTACTTTTTCTAGAAAACGCTTTCAAAAAAACCCAAATGGCCAAATTGAACCTCCATTTGTATTTTACTTGGATTAGAAGCAGCAGGATGTGTGAAGTACGACAAACTCTCAAATACTGAAAATCATTTCTAAGTAGGCCTTTAATTGCTTCTTTTGCATCCTAGTACACCCTCCATGTAAATACAATTCCACACAGTGAAATATACATTGCTCCATCGTTGTGAAAGCCAAAAGATTAATAATAAACAGTATTATAAAAACTGCCATAGGCTGACAAGTTAACATGTTTAATGTAGAGACAGTGCCAGCATTGTGGAGTGCTTAGGGTTGGCAATTAAAACCTGGTCAATTAATCAGACGCTTCCATGATTTAGAATGCTTAGGTCCTGCACTTACAATTAAAAAAACAAAGATGATTTGTTTTCCAAAAAATACATCTGTGGTCATCATATGAAATATTTTAAGAGACATATTTTGAAACTGGCCTTAACCAAGCCTTTGGGGGGACAGGGGGAGGGTTAGGTCCAGAAGTTAGGCTACATTAGATGTTTAGATGCCTGATTTGTGGCAATTACCTGGACATTGAAATATAACTGCAAATAACTGTGGGTGCTAAAATGGGAGGTAAGTTTTTGAAAATCTAGACTTAAAAGTGGAGTTCCTTAATATACTTTTATGTATGGGCTTTGAGACTTCAGCTATTTCCCATATTACTTCATATAACTGGGAAACTTGTCAAGTGATAGTGAGCATGTTTGAAAAAAAGAGATGTAAAATGATTGTTCTCTTCTAGTTAGACTGTAAGCTGCTTGCAGCAAGGTTGATTTCTTGTATTTATTCTGCCTAGCACACTTAAGGTGCTGTACAAATAGCAAAAAACAGGATTATATAACAGAATCAAATATCAATCAAATAAATCTCCATATTGTTCACACACAGGACGACATAGACAAAGCTGTTAAAGCAGCAAGAAAAGCTTTTCAGCTTGGGTCGCCATGGCGTACAATGGATGCTTCAGAACGGGGAAGGCTCTTAAATAAACTAGCTGACTTAATTGAAAGAGATCGTCTAGTCTTAGCTGTAAGTATAAAGCATTTACAGAGAGAAGGGAAAGGGTGGTCTTATATTGTTGCCCTGATTTTCAAAGAACTCAGCATTGGTGGGAGAAGTTGGTGCTCAGTCCTTCTGAAAACCAGGCCATGCCATTGCTTGTTTTCAGCCAAGTCTCTGACTGGCTTGTTTTGTATTGCTAATTGGCATGTTTAAATGACCAGCACTTTTGTACCCTCATTCAGCAAAGCACTTAAGCACATGCTCAGCTTTAAGTCATACTCAGTTCCCACTAATGTCAATGTAACTTCAATGGTATTTAAGTACATGCTCAAAATTGCTAAATCAGGGCCTAAAAGCGAAGCTCCGCTCTTCGAGAATTACAGTGGATACTATTTAAAGATGGAAGGAATTTTGGATTTCATGAATGCACCGTTTTCATCACTGCCACTGCCTCCTCTTCCTCCCCCCTCCCTTGTATCTGACAAATTTTGAATCAAAGACCAAAGGCAGCAACATATTTGCTGTTGACAGTGAGAAGGTGAGCAAATAGAGGATCACCTAACTCTGAATATTTAGTAGAGTGCTCCTTACTGGAACATTTTAACAATCAGATGGCTGACAACTTGCAATAATGCACTTTAAAACTTTACATCAGTGCTGCAAATAGCTGTGTACCTGGTCCAAAATATTTACCTATACCTTTCTCTGTAGCCCAATTTTGTTGTCATTGAGACGTTCACTTTGCTATTGGAAGCAGTGTTAGAGATAGGGTCTTATAGTAGTTAGCTACATAAAAAATAACCAGCAGGTATTGTAGTTGTTCACAAAATCCTGAGCTGGGACAGTGTTTTGCTGCCAAAGATGCCAGAAATTTAGCCATAGCATCCAGTGTAGCTAACATCCAAGACAACACAATGATTTAACCACATCACCCAGAGTAATTCAATTACAGCATTCAAACTATACAGCCAGCAGCTGCAGATGGCACCAACAATTTAATGTAACGGAATCAGCATACTTAGCCTACAAAAATACATAAATATCTGCAAAGAAATATCCATTTGTCCTTCCCTTTCTTTCTGGCTATTCAGTCTTCTTAAATAACACTTGCCTGCATTCCAAAAGGCTTTTAAAACCAAAAATGAAGATTTATAGGGGCTGTGGTCACTTTCTCACACTTGAGAGTTGGCACTGCTAGTGTCTTGGGCAGTTTATTTTTCAAAAATCAGATCTGAACGTATACTTTTCTTCAGCAGAGTACGCACTCTAACCTAGTCCTGTCAGACCTAACGGAAGAACTAGCTGTCATACTTCTTGGGAAACACTGGGGGAGCTACATTTTGAGCCTTCCACTATTTGAACTAGTGGTTTACCTATTTTAAAGGAGTCGTACTTTTGATGTGGATTTTATATACCAATTTTAATGATGACATATACTGATATTTGTATCTTTGCCATACAGTACAGACTATATAGGTGTAAGAGTCAACAGTGTAACACTGTTGCAATAAAAGCAAACATCATTCTGGGATGTATTAGCAGAAGTGTTGTAAGCAAGACACGAGAAGTAATTCTTCTGCTCTACTCCACACTGATTAGGCCTCAACTGGAGTATTGTGTCCAGTTCTGGGTGCCACATTTCAGGAAAGATGTGGACAAATTGGAGAAAGTCCAGAGAAGAGCAACAAAATGATTAAAGATCTAGAAAACATGCCCTATGAGGGAAAATTGAAAAAATTGGGTTTGTTTAGTCTGGAGAAGAGAAGACTCAGAGGGGACATGATAATAGTTTTCAAGTACATAAAAGTTTGTTACAAGGAGGAGGGAGAAAAATTGTTGCTCTTAACCTCTGAGGGTAGAACAAGAAGCAATGAGCTTAAATTGCATCAAGGGTGGTTTAGGTTGGACATAAGGAAAAAATTCCTGTCAGGTTGGTTAAGCACTGGAATAAATTGCCTAGGGAGGTTGTGGAATCTCCATCATTGGGGATTTTTAAGAGCAGGTTGGACAAACACCTGTCAGGGATGGTCTAGATAATACTTAGTCCTGCCTTGAGTGCAGGGGACTGGACTAGATCACCTCTTGAGGTCCCATCCAGCTCTATGAAGAGAAAAGGAAAATAAGCTACTTTCACAAGACAGCTGAAGCAGTCAGATTTGTTTTTTACTTGCCAGTCCTATAATATCTAATTACTCCCTCCCTCCCCTACCAAAACCTTTTTTACGTCTCTGTTTTCCTTAATTTGTTTTTATTTCCCACACCTTCCACGTGATATTGGATCCCTCTTTCATTTTAGATAGGAGGTGTTCATAAACTCATAGATTCCAAGACCTCTGAGATGACCTCCTGTATAACAAAAGCCATAGAACTTCCTGAAAGTAAATCCGAGAGCATATCTTTTTAAAAAAAAAAATCCAATTTTGATTTAAAAGTTATCAATGATGGAGAATTCACCAGGACCTTTAGTAAATTATTCTAATAGCTAATTACCCACACTTAAAATTTACACCTTATTTCCTATCTGAATTTCTCTAGCTTCAATTTCCAGCCATTGGATCATTTTATACCTTCCTCTGCTAGACTGAGGAGCCCATTACCAAATATTTGTTTCCCATGTAGGTACTTAAACACTGTGATCTAGTCATCCCTTAACATTTTCTTTGTTAAGCTAAATAAATTGAACTCCTTGAGTCTATCACTATAAGGCATGATTTCTAATCATTTAATCATTCTTATGGCTCTTCTCTGAACCCTTTCCACCAATATCCTTCTTGAATGGTGGACACCGGAGCTGGACACAGTATTTCAAGAGAAATTGTACTAGTCCCAAATATAGAAGCAAGAGAACCTCTATACTCCTACTCAGAATTCCCCTGTTTATGCATTAGCCCTTTTGGTCACAGCATTGCACTGTCAGCTCATGTTGAGCTGATTATAAACCATGACCCTCAAATCTTTTTCGGAGTCACTGCTATCCTGGATAAAATTCCCCCATCCCATAGGCATAGCCTACATTCTTTGTTCCAGGTTGTATACGTGTATATTTATCCATATTAAAAACACATACTGTTTGCTTGTTCCCAATTTACCAAGCCATCCAGATCATTCTGTATCAGTGACCTGTCCCCTTCATTATTTACTACTCCCCCAATTTTTGTGTCATCAGCAAACTTCATCAATTATAATTTTACATTTCTTCATAAACGTTGATAAAAATGTGAAATAATGTAGGGCCAAGACCCAATCCCTGCAGTACTCCTCTAGAAACACATCCGTTTGATGATGATTCCCTGTTTACAATTATATTCTGCGACCTATCAGTTAGTCACCTTTTAATCCCTTTAATGTGTGCCGTGTTAATTTTATATTCAAGTTTTTTAATCAAAATGTTGTGTGGTATCACGTCAAATGCCTTACAGAAGTCTATTACATCAACACGATTACCTTCATACACCAAATTTATTATCTCATAAAGAAATCAAGTCAGTTTGACTGGATTTATTTTCCATAAATCCATGTTGATTGACATTAATTATTTTTTATTAGTCAAGTCCTCTGTCAGACACTCCATTACATTGCCTGGGATTGATGTCAAAGTGACAGGTCTATAATTACCAGGTCTTTCTGTTTACCTTTTTTAAATATTGGTACATTAGTTTTCTCCCAATCTTCTGGAACTTCCAGTGTTCCAAAACTTATTGAAAATCATCATTAACAGTCCAGCAAGATCAGCCAGCTCTTTTAAAACTTTTGGATGTAAGTTATCTGGACTTGCTGATTTAAAAATGTGCAACTTTAGTAGCTCCTGTTTAACATCCTCCTGAGATACTAGTGGAATGGAAAGAGTGTCAGCATATTATGATATGCGTACATGATCTGGTTCTTCCCCTCCCCCCCCCCCTCTGCCCCCAAATACAGAACAAAAATATTTATTGAACAAGTCTGCCTTTTCTGCATCATTATTATTGAATGCAGTGCCTTCCAGACCTCATCAACAATAGTTTGAGACTTTTCCCTTCCCAAAGCTGAACCAATTTGGATAGACTTAGAACACCCCTGCAAACACCATTGATCAAAACTTAAGGAGAATTCAAAGGTTTTTTGTTTTGTTTTGATTTTAGTTCATTTCATTTTAAAAAAATTTTTTTTGCATGAGTTTGCACGTCTGGCCAGGACCAAAAGCATAAATGCTGAAACTCCGATACAGTACATGAGGATTTTTTGGGATTTCTGGCCTAACTGGGAGCAGGAAATACTAGGTGCTTCTCCTACTGATGATCCCCACAAGAGCCTTCACACAGTTTAAGACCCCTGGTATCCTTGTGCATAGGGAGACATGAGAAAAACTGTTCTAACAATATTTCAGTCTCCAAGAGGTTTCTGAGTAGTTTGCTTAATCTTCAGCTTAGTTCTGGATGAACATGTACACCTTTGGTTGCTTAGTGAAACATCCCAACCTTTAGAGGTTTAACTCAAACTTCCATGATCTGTGTCTCAGCCTGGGAATCTGCCTTATTAGCAATAGGTGTTTCTGTGAGATTGCTTGTACATTCTGGGGCCATTTAGGTCAGAAATCTCAAAAAGCAGTAAGTGTACAGCTGGATGAATGTGAAAAACACAAATCAACAATGTTTTAAAAGTTCAGTTCTGATTTATTTTGAACTATGGGCAAATGTTCAGGTCCATTCTTAATTTATGTTAACCTACTTTCCAATCCTAATTTTAACTGTTTATTTTTTCTATAACAACATCTTTGCTATTCTGAAAAGTTTTAGTAAAATGAAGTCAAAATATAGTGGAATGTGGGATTTCTTTAATATTAACTCTTGGGCTGGAGTACTGACAGAAGTGGGCATCCATGATCAAGGGGAAAATTACAGATTTGGAATCAGTAACTTGTCACTCTGAGAGTTAATGTTTTGGATGGTAATTGCCAGGGGTGGAGGGAGGGCTTGAGTTTGGAAACCAAGTTAGAGGATTTTATTCATTCATTTACCACTATGTAGCTAGCCAATAAAAGACAATCCATTGTTTAGGAGGTGTTTATTTTTCCATACTGAAATGCTCTCTATCAAAGGCTCCTCATGTGTACAGGGCTCTCATATGCAGACTGGGAGACTTTGGTTTGGTTTTGGATGCCATTCTGCCCTGGGAGCCCTCCACAGTAGAACCCTGCTCATATTATTTGCAGATTATTCACTCTTTCATTGAGGGTCCATAGAAGGTCTCCCACAATACTGAAGAACCACAGTATCCTAGTGCAATGACACCTGAGTGGTGTTGTCATTGCTGGGAGCTTCTGCATTCCTTGGACATCATTGAGAAGGATTAACCAGCTCTGAATAAGCTGGTGCAGAGAGTGCAGACTGAGAAGGCCCACTGGCTCAGTATTTATGGATCCATTCATATCATCTGAGCCAGGAGCTTCCGGTTGTAGCTCTTTTTATACATATCAGTAGCATACTCAGTCTAAACTAGAGCAGCTTCACTTACTCAGCTAACAGAAATCTGTTTTTTTTTCCCCCAGAACCTGCGTCATTTAAAATGCACCACTATCAAATTATCTGCATAAATCACTGAGAGTAAAGCCCTAGGGAAACGTCTCGTTTGCAGATTTCCAAATTGATTTTTCAGTGGCTCTGCTTCCTTCAGAAAGTGATTTGCCTTCTAGAAAGTGAATAGACCAGAGCTGCAAATCTATAATTTGGGCAGCCAATAACAAGTGATAGATATAAAAAGTAACTGCCATTATTAATACATGGCTGATATGTTTTCTTCTAGACATTGGAAGCCATTGATGGTGGAAAACTTTTTTCCAATGCCTACTTAATGGATTTAGGAGCCTGCCTTAGAACTTTACGCTACTGTGCAGGCTGGGCTGATAAAGTTCAAGGTCGTACCATTCCAATGGGTGAGTCGTTTTAAGAGACTTTTCAAGTCAGAACTGATATGAGTGTACTGTGCCTTTGAACTGCCGCCTGCTAAAAATTCTGTAATGTGGAAAAATATCTTGCCTTGGGAAAGATTTCAGACAAACATTAATATGGGTTGGTTAAGCCTTATCAGATGCCTCTTTTTACACATTTGGCACAGTTAACATAACTTACTTATTTACATTTTTGGTATTTATTCAACTAAATAATATGAATTATTTACAAGAGAAATATTAGGTTCTACATGTGAAAGTAAATATGAAGAGTTTTTTTAAATGGACAATATTAGTGGTAGAGGTTACACATAACAGTGTAACAGTATTGGAAACCAGATGTTAAGAAAGGACTTTGGCTCAATAAAGACTAAGACCTGGGCCAGAAGAAAGTGAGGTGCCCTACTATTCTTTGATTCCATTATTTGAGGGTGGATGAGGAAGAATCTGACTGGAAGAAGGGAAGGGAAGAAATTCACCTGATTTAGCTCAAAGCCCATTCTGTTGTCCCTTCCATTGATCAACTCTAAGGAATTTGGCTGCCCAGCTTTCTCTCTAAGAAAGATAGATTTGTGATGAAGGAGGAATTAGGGAAAACTAGAGTGACAAATACTTCAAACTTCAGAGATTTTTGCATCACACAGACCTCTATACTAGGCTTACTGGAACACGTTTATTTGAAACCAAGAGGATTTTATACTTAATGGATTTCACACCAGCTAAAATCTAATATTAAAAAATGTCTGATAAGCACCTAGGATTGTGAGTAGCTTTTTTTAAAAAAACACTTTAAAAAAAAGGGAGGGAGGGGAGAAGAAGGAATTAAAAATGCTGAGTGGGTGTGCTTTACACACCGCGTCAGGAGGCCTACCCACCACACAGACAGAAGCAGAGCTGCCACTAGGAAAAAATCAGCCAGGCTGGGCAGACTCAAACACTGAGGCATGTAGGGAAGGTCCAGATTGAATCCAGATGTATTTTTTGTTGCATACTTAAATTTTGAAAATATCGTTTATAAGTACAAGAGTATGTAGCTATGTTTGGTAACTAAGTTTATCTTCTTTATACTTGAGCTGTTTCTCACAAAAGCTTTTGTCTGACTGTAGTCTTTTTTTCCTCTTGTTTAGATGGAAACTTTTTCACATTTACGAGACATGAGCCCATTGGTGTGTGTGGCCAAATTATTCCTGTGAGTTGGAACCTTTACATTAAAAAAAATGTTTTTTATTTAAAAGGAGTTGCTTTCAAATTTATCTCTGCACGAATGAATGTATGGATCTTTAACCATCAGAACCTTCCTTCTCAGGCCAGACTGCTTCTGGACCTGACCCTGAGAGGAGCTGTGCTAAAATCAGAAGGTGTTTGACATATGAAGGGTAAACCCCTCACAAAATACAGCACGGTTTAAAATATGTACAGTCTAGAATGTAAAATAAATTATTTCCCTACTGTAGTGCCTAGGAGTCTTAGTCATGGACAAAGACCCACTGGGCTAGGTGCTGTACAAACACAGAACAAAAAGATGGTCCCTGTCCTCAAAGAGCTTACAATCTAAGTATGAGACAAGAAATAACAGATGGATACAGGCAGACAAGGAGTAAACAAAACAATCTGCATTATCTCTTATAATAAGTTGTAAATCTCCAAGTACCTTTTGGTGTATTCACTGGCCACTTCACCCCTCACAAATCTTCAGAGGTGGCCAGTTGGCACATTGTACCCTCCTCTGTCCCTAGCTGCAGGCACAGAGACCCACTGCCTCCTGCCTGCATGAAGTATTTTCAAAAGAACAGACAGCTGGCCCACCTTGCCCCAGTTACATAGTCTGCAGCAGCTTGACCAGAAGATGTTTCTCCAGTGCTGTGTGGATGATTTAAAGACCCTTTATGTACCCCATGATGTTCATTCCCTATGATAGCAGTACATACCAACCCTAGTAGAAGGTAAACCTTTTCAAATACCAGCTACAGCAGGTTGTGGGGTGGAGGAACAGGCTGTTAGTGATCCTGAAGCTATTTCCTGTTGATTGTGAGACAACAAACCAATCAGTTGACTCTCTGGAGATGCACAGCAAGGGGAGCAAGCCAACCAGCCGCTCCTTGAAGACTCCTGAGAATGAGAGAACCAATCAACCATTCACCAAAGCCATGCAGAGGTGAGAGGTTGCAATTTACAACCCCATCCCCTTCAATAGGCCAATTCTGGTGAGATATTAGAGAGAGAAGGTGATGGCAAGATTCACCAGTTTCATCACTAAACTAGCAACTTTTGTCATGCTTCGCTTGAGTTGCATTAGATATTTTCAGCCTCGTCTGATCTCTAACTGCCAGTTTGAGTGCACTGAAATCGCATAAACCCAAATCAGTGGGTTTTGCACAGCCTATGTGACAGTTCGTGCTTCTATTGAAGGGAAAGCAAATGCAATACAATGTTGTATTAGAAATAGGATACATCTTCTCATCTGTCTTTTAGTGGAACTTCCCTTTGCTTATGTTTGTCTGGAAGATCGCTCCTGCCCTTTGTTGTGGAAACACAGTGGTCATCAAACCAGCAGAAGAAACTCCACTGTCTGCTATTTACATGGGATCTTTAATTAAAGAGGTAAGTTTGCCACAGCAAACTATTACACTTTCGAAAAGGCCAGTACAGTAGTAAGAAGTAGTTTGCACTGTGCCAAAATAGAAAATAGCATATCTAGTCTTGTACTATGGAATTTACTGCAAACCACTGAAGCAAATGAAGGGTGAAAAGCTTACATATTTTACAATCTAGCCTACTGAAAAAAAATCCCATCACATTAACAATCTAGTAAACTAAATTTCTTGGCAAATGACTGTTTTATAACAGCATCATACCTTTCAAAGTTCAAAGCAAACAAGAAGCTTTTGGAGATGACTGTGATTAGTTTATCATCATGGTTATCTTAGTAACAAATCTGTGTGGGTGATTTTACGGAACACATATTTTGTTCACCTGGGTTTATGATTAATGAGGATAAAATTAAACTGCTTGACTGCTGCCAAGCATCATGTACAATATGTCCAGGTATAATACACCTCCTGTGCTTCTGAATGTCTCAAGTATAATACTCCTTAACATTCCATTGGTTTCAAAGTAATGTTACTGGGTGTCACCAAGCATAGAAGCGACGCCAGAGAAGAGTGTTGAAATGGTTAAACTGCCTCTCGTTACGGTCAATAAAACAAACTAAAAACTTTATCTAGATGTGATTACTGCCACCAAGGTCAATAATCACCAGGTCAGTAACTTCCCCAAGTACTACCAGCCCTGACTCAGCACATTTTAGTGTTCTGCCTCATAACAATGACTCATCACAAATACAGCCCATAGTACGTTTAGGGCAAACATAAAAATATGATGAAGTGGACGAGATTCACAAAAAAGCCAAATGCTGCTCATAGTGAGTCACATAGGAAAACTTTACTAGAAAATACAATTTGGGGGAATTGCTTTTACTGCTCAAAGTATTCCATCTGTTCATTTTAAACAGCTAAAATAAAGATGATGGCTCCATTGAAAAGCAATATAAAAGAGAAATTAACTTAGTTCTACCCTGACCTTGATGAAGTACCATCTCTCTCTAAATATAAGATTAACATTCCTGCAATAAGGAGTCGACTGTATTCAAAATCTCAGTGCTGTTGTTCAACAGAGTATAACTGATATAATACTATGGCACTTTTATATAGAAAGGAGTAGAATTACTTTTTTAATTTTAAAAAAATCAAGTTTTATCATTTTTCATTTTGTTTCTGTTTTCTTTATCCAAATTTCACCTGTTGAAAGCTCAGGTATATCTGAAGTTTGAATATATCCAGATTGAATATTTTTGATGGATGCTCCGATATAAGTTATAGGGCACTAAAATGTGCAAATTCTTATCAAAGTTGTCAAATTGTTTCTGAGTCCAAATTTGTGAACCAAAATTCATCGCAGCTCTGCTTTTGCATCTGAATCACCTATTGAAATCTGAGCTTAGTAGTAGTGGCAAAAAGTTGTTACTCTGATAGCTGCTTTATGTGAAACCAATTGGTGATCCTCATTGGCAGTCTCATTATGGAGATGAGTGAGGGAATCGATTTTTAGACCCTACACTCTCATTTTCTCCCCCTAACGGTGATCCTTTTAGGTTAGGGACAAAACACAGCTAAGGCAGCATGGAGAAGATTTCATTGTTGCAGACCCATTCTGTGGCTAAACAGAGGACTTCAGTTGCCAATGACGTCAATCTGGAACCTTTAATGAGCACTTAAAAAGACTAAGTTTAAAAAGAAATTAAAAAACCTGCTTATATATGTTATTATATTACATTTGATATTATAATTTAACATGTATATTGTAGTAGGGCCTAGAAGCTAACTAGGGTCAGGGTGCTATTATGTTAGGGAATATGAAATAACTTTTAAAAAATATATACAATATGTGTATGAGTCTCAGCTATGTGGTATTCTTAATTAAACATGTCTGTCTGGGAGTTATATTTCACTATTAAGTGCCTCAAAGGCTTCTTATTTCAAAGTCCCAGTTCTACTCTAAAAAGGGACTCTGTTAAAGTGATAACACGAGGGATCCATGTTTATTACCTTCAGTGATTCCATGCCACATTTGTTTCATGTAAAGTAAAACAATCTTCTGCTAACTGCCAGCCCTGCAGACCCATTCTATGAAATTGAGACCCACCTTAACTATACTTACCATACACCTCAGCTGGGTCTAAATTAGGAGTGAGGATTCATGAGCAGGAAGGGAACCCAACTTGATTCACAGACCCTAGTGGGATTTTGCTGGGGTGGCAGTTGCGGGGGGGATATACGCTGTTTGTAAACTGAGCAAATTTCATCTGGAGTCACTGAGAGACAATGGGTTTGAGTCAAGCCAAAATTTATACACCAGGGAGAAGGACAGCATTAAACAGAATGCTTTTAAACGGAGGCTAAACAGCCCATTTCCTAGGTACACCGGACATGCCTCCTCACTAGCCAGATCCACCCACTTTGTATTGGAAAGTTCCTTGCTAGCAGTCAACCACCAAAGACCTACAGCTCAGGTTGTGCCAATGGAAAGAAGCAAGCCATTCTGTGTGGCACACTTCAATGACATTTTTACAGTCACTTTCCAGAGCAGAATCTCACTCTAAATCAGCAGTCAAATGAATGGAATTGCCTTAATGAAGCTGAAAAAGATATTAACCAGTTTTCATGTCATTAAACATTTTCTGACTTGGGGAGGGGCATATTGAATTAATGCTGTTTCACCATTTGACAAAAGCATTGAAATAATGACAGAAAATGAGTCTGCTTTTCCAAAAGAATGTCTGCAATGGATTGGAGCAAGATACCTAGTCTGCAAGAAAAGCAAAAAAGACAAAACTGTCAAATAGAAAAATATTTGAGTTGGGGGTGAGAATGACTTATTGGGTGGTTGGGGAAAAATTATTGGGGAGCTGTAGAATAGAAACAATTTAATCAGAGTAATAGAAGTGCTGATCCAGTCTTCATCGTTAACTCATAGTTCTGTTGGTTTTTACAATTTAGGTTGGATTTCCACCAGGGGTAGTGAATATTGTGCCAGGTTTTGGACCCACAGCTGGAGCAGCAATTTCTCACCACATGGACATAGATAAAGTGGCTTTCACAGGCTCTACACAGGTATTATTCTGAATGCAAGTAACTATAAACTGGAGTGCTCTGATTTTCAGTAATGATTTAGTGTCTAGCTTGCTTTATGTAATTATTTTAACTTTTTCTTTTTTGGCTGCTGTTTTGTTAAACAAAGTCTGTGTAATGATTTGTTAGTTACTGAAAACTTCAAACATATCTAAACGATGTTTGTACTGTAGGAAGGCCTCTTCAAACAAAGGAATCCAATGAGATACAATTGGTTCTAATTTAGCAGCAGTACTATTTTAAAGCTTCTTTTTTAAAATATTATTCTCATATCTTTTTTGGGGGGTGAGGTTGTCTTAAAAATTTGAAAATGCAACAAATGGAACTTTCTACTATTTAATTTCAACAATGGCATTTTGGTAGGGAAAACCACCTGAAATCTAGGCCCAAATCTTGCAAAGATTTATGCATATGTGTGCACATGAGTGATCCTATTACAGTCAATTGGACTATTCACATGTGTAAAGTCAAACTTATGCATAAGTCTTTACAGGATGGGCCTCTGTTTAAATCAGGGGTTCTCAGACTGGCGGTCATGACTCCTCAGAGGGTTGTGAGGTTATTACATAGGGGGTCATGAGCTGTCAGCCTCCACCGCAAACCCTGCTTCACCTCCAATACGTATAATAGTGTTAAATATAAAAAAAGTGTTTTTAATTTATAAGGGAGGTTGCACACAGAGACTTGCTGTGTGAAAGTGGTCACCAGTACAAAAGTTTGAGAACCACTAGTGTAGATGATCACTAATGCCATAGGCCAGGGGTTGGCAACCTTTCAGAAGTGGTGTGCCGAGTCTTCATTTATTCACTCTAATTTAAAGTTTTGCTTGCCAGTAATACACTTTAACGTTTTTAGAAGGTCTCTTTCTATAAGTCTAGAATATATAACTAAGCTACTGTTGTATGTAAAGTAAATAAGGTTTTTAAAATGTTTAAGAAGCTTCATTTAAAATTAAATTAAAATGCAGAGCCCCCCGGCCAGGACCCGGGCAGTGTGAATGCCACTGAAAATCAGGTCGCATGCCGCCTTCAGCACGCATGCCATAGCTTGCCTACCCCTGCTTAGGCCTTTACCATGACATAAATGAGTGATGGCATTAATAACTCATATATCAAAGAAAATTTTCTTTGAGAAGAAAAGTGCATTTGATAATGTTTCCATTCAATAATTTAAAGAGGGGTTGCAGATAATTTCCCCAATCCTCACTTTGCAAAAAAGCGAGGATCTGAGCTAATAGTTGCCCAGTAAGGGCATTATTTAATTATACTGTATTTGTTTTCTGTGGGAGGTTTAAGAACACCAATGTTATAAGAGTGTGCCACACAAGAGTGTGAGTAAGAGACTGAATATATTTATCTATCAAGGGTGTAGCATCCAAAGGTTAACACACCTCTCATATGACAAGGGTCCATATCCACTGATTGCAATAGCTGCTTTTCCTCCCAGGAATCTCTAGGTCTGAGAAGAACCCCCACAGACCTTCGTAATGGAGATCAGTAAGGGGTTGGCAACATAATGCTTCCCATTAGCTGCTAGTTTGCAGCAGGTGGAGCTTCTCCAGAGCTTCTTACAGCTGACTGGTGCAGGGGAAGTGGAGGAAACCCCCAAACCCTGCAGTCATGAGAGACCAGGCCAGGAATCAATGACAATTCCTTCCCTCACAGAGTAACTTAGCAGCAAGAAAGAGCAGCTGTTCCTGGAAGCCAGAAGATCTAGGCACTATCAATTCCCACAAATTATCCAGCTGCAACGAAAGCCAACAGGACTCTACCGACTCTATCCCTCATACTGAAGCTGGCATCGCCACCCTACCTTCTCCAGTCCAGTTTGCAGGGGAGTCCCCTTAATAATGCAATAGGTGGAGGGGAAACAGAATGGTGTCATGGGCTGTGTCTGCCCTTCCCATATTCTCTAGTCCCCTCTGGGCCTCCTTACCTCATCCCACTGAAGAGGTAGAAGTTGGACCAGGAAAGAGTGGCCTGTGCAGACCGAGCTCCCCTCTCCACAGCTCCCCTCCCACATATGGTGTTTCAAAAGTCTTTCCCACTGCCTGGAGTAGAGGAAGGCTGCTTGAATGGGAGAAGGTGGGAGATCAGAGCCCTGGTGCCCTGTGACTGCAACTTTTCCTGCCCCCTATCTCAGAATGCCTGTGTTACAGAGGTGAGGGTGATGTTAGTGCTCAGTGCTGCTCCAAGACAGGCACATGATTGGTGAGGGAGGTGCTGTGTCCACGTGAGGGAGCCACAGAATAACCCTTCACAGATGCATTCATTAGTGGGACCTGGGCTTATCTCTGGTTTGAGGATGGGGGAATTCCTGGGGGACATAAAACTCAGGGACCCATCCCACCATCTGATCCCCCCAAAATGTTTTTTAATGATTCTCCTATTGGACAGTTACTAACCCAACCTTCACTTTTTGGGGAAAGTGAGAGCTGGGGATGGAACAACACTTTTAAGTTTTATGGGTTTTGTTATGAAAATGTTTAGATGAAATTCTCTTTTGTGCTACATTTTAGGTTGGCAAACTGATCACAGAAGCTGCTGGAAAGAGTAATCTGAAGAGGGTTACATTGGAACTTGGAGGGAAAAGTCCTAATATCATATTTGCGGATGCAGATTGTTAGTAGTTCTCTTTATCTTTTTTCCTGTTACAGCTACCTTCCTCTTTTGCTTCTTGGTCTTAGACAATGTATCCAAATCACTTTTGTTTTATTTCTTTTCTATGTGTACCACATTTTGCATTTGTCCAGTACCCGTGTGGGATCCTTCATTCTTTTCTAGTCATGCCTCACGACCTTTAACTTAATTTTCACTTAAAAATTGGAAAAAAGGATCTTGATCTGACATTCATGGAAGGACAGAACTTCTGTCAGTGTGTCAGCCCTTAGTAACGTGTGATAGTATCAGCTTTGGTTACAAAACTAGCTTCTGTTGTGAGATATAAATCCATGAGATTCTGGACCAATGGCAAGAGTGCTGCTAACTCAGGCAGATGGATAGCTGAAAGTTGATCATTTTCAGCTACCACAAATGAATGCTCCTTTTGGCACTGTTGACCCAGCATCATGAGAAAATGTGGAATGAAAATTCTGTACCATGTACTCAAAGGTGCACTTGTCTAAGTGTATCGTATTTAGATGTCTTTTGAATAGTAGCGTTGGATACATGTAAGCAGGTGATCATCTGTGCCTTAAAAGACCACTTAGTGGAAAGTTTTACAAATGAGGTGGCATGACAAAGGGAGGCAAGGCAGATTTTCCACATGTTCTGAGCATTCAAAACCAGTATATGTAGAGACGGTAAAGAAATGAGACTTGATTAAATATTCATTTCATTGCAGTGGACAATGCTGTGGAATCTGCACACATTGGTCTGTTCTACCATCAGGGTCAATGCTGCATAGCAGGCTCTAGGATTTTTGTGGAAGAGCCTATTTATGAAGAGTTTGTCCGCAGGAGCGTTGAGCGAGCTAAGAAAATTATCCTTGGTGATCCTCTGTCTTGTAATGCAAATCACGGTCCCCAGGTAAGTTATACTTCTCTAACTTTTTATGGTCCTGTAATGCTATGGCAAAGAGGCACTGGGATGAGGTGTACTCCCCACACTGGCCCTGAGAGGGTCTATTAGGCCCAATTAACCTATAGGCAGCACCTGGAGGAGCAGCCAGGGAGCAGGGAGTGATTAATCAGCTATGAGGCTCAACTGGATAGGAACAGGAGGGACCTGTATAAAGCCAGGTAGTTGGCAACAGAAGGAGGCTGTAGGGAAGTAGGCTGCAGTCACTCCTTCGGAAGAACAGAGGTGTGTTAGGACTATCGAGAATAGTCCACAGTTATTCCCTGGGAGGAGTGTTGGGAGTCTGGCAAACCCAAAGAGCGGGGAAGCCAGGAAGATAGAAGAAGGCTCAGAGGAAAAGCAGCAAGGAACAGGAGTGTAGACCTTGGCTGCTGTTTAGAGGGTCCCTGCGCTGGAACCCCGAGGAGAGAGTGAGCCCGGTTTCCCCTACCAGCCACTGGGGACATGACACAGGCCAGGCAGAGGACAGTGGACTGCCTGGGACAATTTGTTCTGGAAAGTCTTTGTTTCACCCTTTCACCCTGCCCCGGAAGGGGAAACACTCATAGTGACCTGGCTGGAGGGCTGGGTCACAAAGAGGAGACTGTGGTTCCTGGAGTGAGTGGGCCTCTGTGACAGGCACCACACTTTAAAATATATTCTATTATTAATTACTGTGATGGGTTGGATCACAGAAACCCCCTTGGGACTGCCAACCGATGTGCTGAGACTACCTCTAAGCCTATTTTCCCTCGCAGCTTGGTACTTCAGTGCTCTGCCTGGTTTGAGCCAGACACGCTAGCCTGTTACAAACCCAGACCCAGGTCTGAACAATGTCTCCCAAAAGCTGCAGGCTTAACTGAAAACAGCTTAAGAAGTGTTCCTGTCTCTAGCATTCAGATGCCCAGCTCCCAATGGGGTCCAAACCCCAAATAAATCTGTTTTACACTGTATAAAGCTTATACAGGGTAAACTCCTAAATTGTTCGCCCTCTGTAACACTGATAGAGAGATATGAACAATTCCCCCCACACACCAGGTACACAAGTACACAGCCAATATTCATAACTTCAAATACAAAAATGATACATGCATACAAATAGGATGAATATATTCAGTAGATCATAACTTGCAGAGATATGTTACATGGCATATGTAGCATAAAACATATTCCAATGATGTCATATTTACATTCATAAAGCGTTATGGGGTGCAACATCACAAATTAGAGTCCTGGAGAGGATTACATACCAGGAGACGGGCATTTTATGCCTTACTATCTTTAAGTAAAGGTTCTTGGGCAACATACTTCACCTCCTTGTCTCAGTTCCCTCTTCTATAGAATAGGGATAATACTATAATACCTACCCACCCCATAAAGTGCTTTGAGAAAACTCAGATGAAGGCCATTGTAGAAGTTCAAATTATTATTACCCATCTATACTAATCAGAGACCTCTAACAATAATATATTTAAGTATTACCACTGTATTATAAGTGAACAACTGTGCAGAAGTCAGTTACTGATATTTTCCCCACTCCTCCAAGGCTCTTGTGCTTCCAGTTCTGCTCCCCAAACTATTGCAAATTTTAAACACATTGTATCACAATTTGGTGGTGACCCATTTTGCTCTGCAGAACCTTAGCCTGTTACATAAATAACCAATTAAGCATATTTTAAAATATAACATTATGCAACTGATAAGGATTCTTTTTAGGTTACTTTATAGAGCTGTTAGATTGTTCCTTATCTAAAGTCTGACTAAAATGGGAGCAGGCACTGTAGGGTATGTACTGTAAATATACTTTTTTTACTCACTGTGTACCTGCTCCTTATAGAATAAAAGTATCTTCTTAGAGATGATAAAACTAGAGCTGAGCAAAGAAAACTCCCCAAAATTAATGGTTATAAAATGTTCCTCTTCCTGGCAACTGTACTGACACTTGGAATAATCAAAGACATCACAAAAAAATGGAAAAATACATCCAAAACCATTCTAGCTGGGGAGTTTGAAAGGTGTATCCTGTTAGTGAAGTAACAACCATATCCTGGGTTGAATAAACACCAAGGAATGTGGTGTTCATAACACTGAACTTCAGGGAATTAAGGTGTGTGTGTGTTTCTTAGTCTAGTGTGTGACTAATACTAAGCTAACATGAAGCCACCCTCATGTTATTGTTGCTGTACTGAGTTTAAAATTAAGTACTCCTGCTTGATATGAAAGAGGAAAACAAACCTACCACAATCAAAAGGACTGGTCAAACTGCTGAAAGGTACATTTCTGAAAAGGTTTAAAAGGAAAATAAAAAAACCTTTTCTTCCCACTCCCACCATGTCCCTTTCTTGCCCTCATTTTCATTCTCAGCTCACCAGCACCCCTTATCTTCCTCCCAGGCCAGCAGAACTTTTATCCCCAGAATCACTATACTATACTATTGCTTACACTGTTTTTCAAAACTGAATTGAAAAAGGGATGATGGACTGGATTCAGCTGGACATGGTGAACAACAGTTACACACATTCAGGACAGTAACTACAGTATTGTTTAGTAATTATTTCAAACCCTTCCCTTTTTTCTGTAAGTCCCTATTTTCGACCTCTTCTCAGTCCAAAAGGCAGCAGCAGTTTGTGATGCAGCCGCTTCTTTCACCTCACCAAGAGCTCCAATTGAAATATTGACATTTTTTGTACTGGAAAGTGAGTTAAAAGTGACGGGTGGGCCAGACCCTGGAGTTGAAAGAGTAGCTGTGCACTTTGGGGGAGGAGGTAGCTTAAAACTCTTACTTTTAGTTCTGCCCATTTCCCTTCTACTCTAGCTGCCTCTCTTCATTCTCTCATGCTGCTTTTATTTTTCTTGTTTCTCCTCCCCCATATCCATTAAATATAATGAGCACGGGATGTGTGTGTTTTGTTCTTTACATTATTGAGGTACCAGGACCAAGATTTTGCAAAGTGCGTGCTTAAAATTTGTAAGTCCATTTTTAGGTACCCTAAGAGGTCTAACTTTGAAAAGTTCTGAGCACCCAGCAGCTCCCATATAGGCCACTTATTTTGGTGTCTGAGGGACCCAGTTTGGAAAATCTTGGTTCCACTGGAGATTTGTGTGCAGATGTGATGTCATTAAAAGGACCCAATCAGAATGTAGACAATCGGTGTCTCCAGCTAATCTCTAACATGTAGGAGACACAGGTTCATTTTATTTTAGTTTTTTTAATTGACCTGCTAGAGAAATGTTCCCTCTTTAGCCCAATACCCAGGATTGGCAAGATTGCTATCTGAGATTCTATATGCAAAAGTCTTATCATTTCCAAGAGTGTTATCAAACAACCATGTAAGGCTAAGAATGAGAGCTTTATTCCATAGGGAAGCGGAGCTTCCCAGCTTCTCTTTGAAACTTGTCTCTTATACTGGAAGGGCCTGGTCATGACACTTTCATTTCTATTGTCAATGTTATGACACTTGATGTTATTTTGGGAGGTACTGCACAGTGGTACTCATGGGAGCACACTATATCATCATATATTCATTCATATGTACATGCACATTGACTCACACATTATCATCACTTATTATTATTTGGGTATTACAATAGGGCCCAGAGGCCTCTATCAGATTAAGGCTCCATTGTGCTGGGTGCTGTCCAAACAAATAGTACGAAACAGAGTCTTTCCTGAACAGCTTACAATCTAGTTTACATTATAACTGAAGTCCCCAAAGAGTTAATTTGGAAAGTGGACACAACTGCCAGCTATTTCAATTCAATATTTTCTATTCTTCATGATGTTGCACATATCAAAGATATTTTTCCCATGAGGATAACAGTAACCTTGTATATCTATTGGGTACAATAAGGCAGTTTCTTAAAAGTATAGTGGGTGGCCAAGGTAGGAAAACAGTTAGACTTCAATCCTCTTAAATATTTCAAGCTTTTCTCATAGCTTTTATTGAACCATTGGGTAGGTTGGAACCTTACAAAATAGACTGAAATGACCCAGGGTTCTCCAAAGCCTTTTAAAAATACTGTTTTATGGGAATGAATGTGATAATACTAGAGCTGATTAAGCTGAAGTGTTTGGCCTCCCGCCTTGTCCTTCTGTTTGCTTAGTCAACTCTCTGGTCCCCTTCTCTACTGTGTGGAAAAGGGATGAGGTGCAAAACATCCATGGTGAATTATGATATCAGACCACAAAGAATGAAAAAGAAGAAAAACTGCTTCCCAGATAAACTTTTCTGTGTATACTTTATTAGCTAAAGAGTTTACTTATTACTAAACTAAGTAAGAGTTTACTTAGAAACTCTACCAGTAAGGTTTCAAAACATAACCCTGATAACTGTAAACAATGGTTTTAGCAGTTGACAATTTTAAGAACTGGACAAATCGTGTGAGTATTACAGTGAGATTTGGCTTGAAGTCAAATTCTGTAGCAAGAGTTTAGTTGTCACCTCAGCTCTCTAAAGTACTGTACATATCATCTTAAGCAAGAAGATAGAACTCCCTTCCCCCCCTCAGCAAAATGATATAATAATGGGCAAAACTGCGCAATAAGAATGCTGATAAATGCTGGGCAAAAGTAAACAGTGTGCCTAACTGAAATTAATCAATGGGAGTTTTGCCACTAACTTCATTGGGACCAGGATTTCACTTTGAGTGTTGTGCTGTCCAGAGTAAGGACCCTATCTACACTAATGGATAGGGGTAACCATACTCATGGGAGTAGTCTTTCATTGTCTTCATGACTGGGTGTTTGTAGGGCTGAACCCCAAAAACACGCAGAAAAAAAATCACAAAGAAAATGGACAAGATAGGAAGGTTCTCAACCTATAAGAAACAGGTTGTGTTGTTGGTTTTATATTTTGAAACATATACAGAGTTACTTGTCCATTCCTTTCTGTAGGGAAATTTTGTACAATAGAGTGTTTATTTTGCTGCCACAATAATAACTTTCTAACATGGTCCAACTCTATTTTCTGTTATCAACTTTGCCATTTTGTTGGGAATGGCTTGTCTCAGTTGCATTCCCATTGTAAATGCCTGTTCCTTCCACATCTTGCTCGGATGGACCTGCCAAGTTGATATATGCTTGGTGTTGCTTGCATTTGTTTTTGGTGTAACACGATAAACAAACTGCCATTGAAGCTCAATGCCAACAGTTATTCTGTATTCCAGCAACTTCCAGTCATAGAACAAAATTAAATAGTACTGAATTCAAATTCTGCTGTGTTTTCTCCCTCTACTAGTGTTAGTAGAAGAGTGTGACCAATCCAGCAGTTTTTGGGAAGGCTTGCCGGTATATTTGATCCCAAACAATCTCACTGACGTCAGTGGGTGCTAGATCGGGCCCTACATTAGGATTGCAGGATCAGTCTCAGTGATGCCAACTTGCATGGGCCAACAGTAATCCCACAGATTTCAGAGTACAGACAGAAGTCTGCAATTAATGTATTTTATAAAGGAGAATCTTTATTTTTTATGCAATTAGAATATCAGCTCGTTTAGAACATTTAACCCTTTGTACTGTGCTTATATTTCTAATTACTGATATACCGGTATATGTTCTGGATACATTTCTAAGAATGCTGAATTTGTTCATCATGTTAAGTACTCCACACATATACCAGTATATGGGAAAAGCCTGTAAAGTTTTGAGAAGTTTAAAGACGAAAAAATTTATGGGGCATGCCAGCTGTTTCATTTCAACATGTAAGGTTTAATGAAGCTACAGCATTGTTAAGGAGCGATTAATGGGTTGGGAAGGGATTGCTATCAGTACATGCTACTTTTATCCCTCCTGCAATATATTTTCATTTAGATTAATGAGGAGCAGTTTCATAAAATCCTCGACCTAATTGAGAGTGGGAAAAAAGAAGGAGCCAAACTGGAATGTGGAGGAGGTCCATGGGGAGACAAAGGTTACTTCATCCAGCCCACGGTTTTCTCTAATGTTACAGATGATATGCGCATCGCCAAAGAAGAGGTAAATAAATTCATGACAGTCTGTACTTTCACACGCAGTTCTCTGCTTAAATGTCTGTACAAAACATCCATTTAAAAGGTTAATTTAGTAGATAAAATTTTTCACAATAAATCTTTCATTTTAGGTTGGTTCCATTTAGTATCTCTTTCTTAGTTACTTACATTCGCTTAGTCAACTCAATGAAATGTGCTGGAAAAGGAGAATAATCTGCCTGGCTAAAAAAGGTTCCAGTTAGAGTCTATATGAGACAACAGGTACAGTGGTTGGAATTGTTAGTTACATCAAGTTACATCACCCTATACTGCCAGAGCTAAGGTAACACATAACAGAGAAAACAAATCTTTCAGGGACAGCTTGTGAACCCTTTGATGAGCAGCTATTTGCTGCAATAGTCCCATTGACTTCAGTGGAACTATTCTGTTGAGTAGCTGCACCCCCATGGGTTCACAATTTGGCTGTCAGTAAGATTAACTTAAAGGGAATAAAAAAGCCCTGGTGCCTCTAGAATGAATGCTGAGGGTCCAGGCGCAACAGGAGAGTGGTTTAAAATAACCTCTCAGTCAAATAGATTTGAAAGCTGTTTTGGAACGTTTGTTTGTTTGTTGTCTAGAAGTCAGGTGGGAAATCTCACAGAAATATACTTCCTCACCAGATTTACTGGTTTCCGTTAGAACATCACTCCCACAAGGATAGCTTCTCTGTTATCTGCACTGATCTAGACGAAACCAGGATGGGCAAAGACAATTTAAAAATGTTCAAGTTTAATTTACAGTTTTGAACCTCAGAGGTTGACTTTCAATTTTAATTGGGAGGCGGGGGGGAGGGGATGTTCAGGTGGCTGCTTCCTTTATCCAAACCAATTCATATACCCTTACTTGCAAAATTAGGACTAGATGCTGCTGCTAGTAAAGTCATGCACAAATCTCCCATTCATTTCAGTGGGAGCAAGACTGAGCCTATGTAGTACTAGTCTCCTATCCCTAGTTACAGAAGTACTAACTAGTGCAGCATTGCAATTTCTGGCTGAGAACACAGAGCTGAATTAATTGCCCAATGACAGAAGAAGAGCTGAGTCTAATGAAATATTTTCCTGTATAATAGTTAACACCCAGAAGGAGAGTAGAATTAGTTATTTTACTTGGCTTCCTTGTTTAGTTGTGCAGGCACTTGTGGAGATAAAATGCTAATAAAAGGTTTATGAGAGGAAAAGCTGAATGTCTTTTTCAATTTTAAAAATGGAGTTGACAAAAAAATAAGTAATTTAAGAGTTCACTGGAACACTGAACAGATCTGGTAACATTCTGTAACTTCATGTTAGATGATCTTCTGTTTCTCTTTAATTATTTTCATGTTTACAATCATCTTACTTTAATTAATTGTAGACTCCATATTATTCTAACTTCACTTGCACTTAGGATAGTACTGAACATTTAGTTATCATGCCCTAAAGTCTATTTTCTTGATTTGACTAATAACATAGGAATAAGACTCATCTGACAGAAATAAATACTTTTGAAATAAATTATTTCAAACAGTAAACCATGCTGAAGTTTTCACAGATTTTAACTTTTTTTTTTCCCGGATGTGAAATAGATTTTTGGGCCAGTGCAGCAAATCATGAAGTTTAAAACTGTAGATGAAGTGATCAAGAGGGCAAACAATACTCAGTATGGATTAGCAGCAGCAGTTTTTACCAAAGACCTTGATAAAGCATTGACATTTGCAACTGCTCTTCAGGCTGGAACAGTATGGTATGTAACAATGATTTAATTATCCCTCATTGATAATATTTATAAAGTAGCCTATGCTGAAATAGTAGGCCATTTCAACAACACTTTATTGCGTGACTTACTATATATGTTTTTCTTCTAAACCTTTCTGAACTCTAGGGAGGCAGATTCTGTCCCCTTGCCCTCCAATACCTCATTTGTTATTATGTAGTATTTCTCATGAATCTGCCCGTTAGAAAGTCCAGGTGACTTGATGGACTCTTCATACACAATACTGTGGTAGCACAATATAAACTTAACCGAGAGTCCTGTGGCACCTTTAAGACTAACAGATGTATTGGAGCATAAGCTTTCATGGGTGAATACCCACTTCATCAGATGCATGTCAAACTCAGTTCATAAAACTCAGTTTCCCACGTTACCTTAAAAAGCCCATTCTCTTAAAATGCTTCAGACATCAACCTTGGTGGAGTGGCACCCTGGGGATGAGCTGAATGGAGAGAAAGACTCAAATAATTAATGCAGTTCTCCCCATTGAGAGTTGCCCTGGTGCACCAGTAAAGTGGCACATGGTAGTGAAAGGGGTAGACAGATTTTTCAAGGACCCAAAGCCTGGCCTTATTTTGTGTTAGATCTTAAACACCACACAATTAGCACCAGTCCCCTGTCCACTAAGATTTGTATTCTTTTGTGAATAATGTATGGTTACTGGTAAACCAAACAAATGCACCTTCTTACAAAAGTAATTTTAGGGTTTTGATTCAAGAGTAAGTATTTTTCTTTAGGTTATTTAAAATTGTATAAACCCTTTAGCGAGAGAGACAGTGTGGCACATCCCAGTAGTCAATAACCAAAAACATTTAAAGAGACTAATTTAAATAAAAATATTTTCTTGTCTCAAATAAATGTTGTTCTCCGTGGAAATCTGTTTTCTTCCTAATCCTCACTTGCCAATGTTGAAGTCAGTGGGACCTGGCAGTGAAAGAGAAGGGAATTAGAAGATGTAGAAATGAAGAATCCCTCAGTTGAAAATTCTGGAGGACTGAGTCAATTAATCAATTGAACCAGTAGAAGGCTCCCTCTGCCCACACTATTAATTCTGCTAGTTTCCAGCCCTATTAACAATTTTTGCCATAGGTAATTACACTTCTACTGAGGTTTCTTGTCCTCAACAGCAAATAATATAGTGTAGTGGAACTGTCATGCAGAATCCAACAGAATATCCTGAGTGAATAGTGAAATGACCCTAGATTTTGTTTCTGAGAACAAACCTGAAAGACACTGACTGTTCCTTGGGCTCTGAAAAATGGTGCCAGAACTTCACAGATTTTCAATAGGGGGAAGATTTGTTATAGTTGTCAGTTACAAATACAAAATCATCATTATCCCTTGAAGACCCTAAATTTGTAGTACAAATCCAATATCTACTACTGCAAATGCAAGTATTACTGTTTCACTGAAGTATGAACGACATACCTGGTAAGTATATTTAAGATCTTCAGCTGGTGGAAATCACCATAGCTCTACTGAAACCAAAGGCACTATACTGATGTTCACCAGCTGAGAATCTGGCCCATGATGTGTAAAGTCATCTTTCTTTTTCAGGGTTAACTGCTATGGTGCAGCATCTGCTCAGTGTCCTTTTGGAGGATTTAAAATGTCAGGAAATGGACGAGAACTGTAAGTAATGCTTCAGATCTGTAAACTAGGGTTTAGCTGCATGACATTCCCAGGAATTCTAAAACTCAACTTTGGGGGACCACTTTTACCATTTCTCACTAAAACGCTTTACCTAGTGTCTCTAGTGTCATACATTTCAGCTAAAGTTCAGAGCTTTCCTGTTATTACATATAGCATCAGGCAAATCATTTCATAAATGTCAGTAATTAAATTATTGACACTGTAGCCAGTGTCTCAAAGCATGAGCACTTGTGGTGAGGTATAAGGGCTCACATGTATATGCAAAATTGGTATTTGTGGGTGCAGTTTTCCATTTAGCATGCACACAGGAATATTTTCATGCAGTTACCTGAATGCTCCTGTATAATTTGTGGATTCCACTTTGGGTGCTCAGTTTTTGAAAATTCAACCCATCCTGCATATTATAACTAGTGAGGCACAAATTTCAAAAGTTTTGGAGGTTCATTTTAGTTTAGATGAACGTTTCCAGGTTTGCAGGTTTATGGCAACATTTTTAAATTGCTTCCCAGTTCCACTTTACTCAAAAGTATCCACAGAAATAGCCTTTCACAGTCTTCCAGTCCTTCTACCTCTGGTTTTGACCCAAACCACAAAGTGGAAAGGTGCATACAAATGAAAAGCGAACCGACTCTTTTGAATCTCTGAAGTTTGGTTCATATTCCTTTTGGATCACTTGTTGGTTTATCTGAGCCAGCTCACTCATTCCCACTTGTAATATTAGCAAATGTGATGAGTCATGTAATGAGTAATATCATGAAACACCTGACATCATGTAAGCCTGTGGCATTAAATAGCATTATGCCTTCTGATTTTCAGAACATACATTGAGAGCAGCCATTTGCATGTTTCTAAAGAACACCAATATATCACAGCAGCAATGTTCCATCTACATTAATTTGTTAACTGAAGGGTAAAGCCAAAACAATAAATATTTTCCCTTTCATTAAGTCTCATGATAGATACTTGCATCGAAAAACAGAATTAATTTGATAATAACATATGTACAGGTGTACTGCATCTGAGTTAATGCTCTCGTTCTAGAGAGAACGAGAAGGATTTTTCAAAAGCGCTCAGTATTGGCCTCAATCTGCTCCTTTTGGCAAAACTCCCATTAATGTTGAAGGGAACAGCTAGGCACTTTTGAAAATCCCACCCAAAGTGAACAAATGATGATTTAAGCTATTGCTATCAAAGACTGTTTTAAATTTGGTATGTGTCAAATACCTGAGGCAGCCATTTCTGAACCACTGTCTTTAGAAACCACTCTTTTTTCCCCCTTCCAGAAATCAGGAGATACATACAGTTATTATAGAATGATTTCACCACTGGAAATTGTACAAAAATAATGTAAACACTGGTATTCTCTATAATAAGGGTTTTTAAGGAAGTTGAGCATCTAATTCCCATTAGTGCCTTTGAAAATCTCCTCCCTCATGTTGTGTAGGAGTGCATCATCAAAGTTAATGGAGTGACATAAAAGGACAATCAGGAGGCAACATTTCCATTGGCTTGGGTGTCTAACGTGGGAATCTGAGTCATAAGTAAACCAAACATGAGCGAGAGAGAGAATGAGAATTTATGGAGAAAAGTCATATGGAAAAGAATAAAATTTTATGTTATATTTAGACTCATAGACTTTAGGGTCAGAAGGGACCATTATGATCATCTGGTCTGACCCCCTGCATGCTGCAGGCCACAAAACCGTCCCTACCCTTCCCTTGATTCTGCTGATGAAGTCCCCAATCCTGTGTTTTAGTGACTTCAATTGGCAGAGAACCCTCATGCTAGCGATCCCTGCCCCATGCTGCGGAGGAAGGCGAAAAACCTCCAGGGCCTCAGCCAATCTACCCCGGAGGAAAATTCCTTCCCGACCCCAAATATGGCGATCAGCAAGACCCCGAGCATGTAGGCAAGAGTCACCAGCCTGACCCTTGTTAGCCATTATACTATTTACCTTCCATAACTCTGTATTCCTCAGCTAATATGTTTTACCATTAAACCATTCCCTCCATAAACTTATCTAACTTAATCTTAAAACCAGACAGGTCCCTTGCCCCCACCGTTTCCCTCGGAAAGTCGTTCCAATAAACCTTCGTCTAATTTCAAGCCTAAACTTCCCCACGGCCAGTTTATAGCCATTTCTATACACAACATTTGGCAAAAACATTTTCAAGGAGTGGACACACAAATAAGTAAATGTGTGATAAATAACACAGTGAACAAGAAAGTAAATGTGCCAGGCTATATCTAGAACTAAAGCTAAAAGAAAACTTAGAAGGTAACCATTACAGTGAAGGTTATACAATTTTGCGGTTACAAAGTAAATAAATGAATGCTATGAATGTCCAAGTTGCCTTGTGAAAGTAATCTCAGTAAAGGATTTCTCAGTGTAGGATCCTGATAGTTGATAAATCTCAGCTTTTCTCATAACCATACTATTAAGTATTCATATAGGAGCCAAGATATAATTAGATTGTAGCAAGGTCTAGCTTAATATGCTATAAAACAATCAATTATGTCTAGACAGTATGGCATAAAATATATAACATCTAGGTAACTTGAAATTAAAGCATACAGGTCCATCCTGATTTCACAATGTGAAATTTAAAGGGCCATCATGACAGGTTAAGGGTCAGTCTGATTTAACTTTGTTTCCTGACTTCTGTTGGTTTATGTCAAAGCCTGAACAATATTTAAACATAATGTTGTATACAATTTCTTCACTAACTAAAAGTTCCCATAATGGTTTAATTATGTGTTTCATTCACCTGAGAATAAGAATCTTAGGAAAATTCAGACAGCTGAGGAAGGCCCTGCAAGGGGACTCTGTAAGCATGCAGGTGTATGTTGTGACAAGTTCCTGATTTGGGGCTCAGAAATGCAGTTTAAAGATGTGCTAAATTGCTTCAGTAACATTGTTTCATACCAAAATGGAAGTCCTTCGACACATTTTTCCTGGGAAGCAATTGCTTTTGTGTTGAAAATAGCATCCAGCAGTAGCCTAGCTATACTGAAAACTTCCAAGGTGACCAAGAAAATGTGGCCAGTTGCACAGTACTATAACAGATCCATTCTGAGACATCACTAATATGATCAGCATTGCAGCGAGTGCTATTGTTGTTTCTCGTTTATCTAGGGGAGAATATGGCATTCACGAATATACAGAAGTTAAGACTGTCACAATCAAAATTCCACAGAAGAATTCATAATGTTGCTTCAGGGCGGAATTTAGCATCTTCAAAATGCTAAGCAAATCTGCAAAGGTTAATTGTGTTGTGAAAATTTTTACATCCCAAATTATTCATTAACTTGCAAATAAGGAATTTGCTTACGTTAACATGATTGAGATTAATGTAGAAACTTTACATGTAATTAACTGAGAAAGGAACATTTTAATGCCTGGAACATAGCGAACAAATTTTGAAATTCTTATTGAGAAAGAACTATTTTTTTCAATGGGAGATATCTGTAGTGCTATGAAAATGTCTTTTTTTTCTCCATACATACAGCTTGTGCAGTTTGATTTAATGTGCTATTCTAAATATTAGATGGCAAGCTGGCTTTACATTTCAGGACCTTTGCAAAAGCACTTACAAATTACTATCAAATCGATATTCTTCTCTGTCTCTTTGGAAAATCATAGATTTGCTCTGGATACATATCTAAGAATGCTGAATTTGTTTATCATGTTAAGTACTCCACACATGTAATCTGGATGTAAACCTTATTAAAATCTACCTTCAAATCTAATATTGTTTCTTTTACTGACATTTAAAATGGCAGTAGTGTGTACTGTACAGTGCTCAGTGAACTTTGGATGCTACAGAATAGGCAGTACTCTCAACTAAATGTGCTTAAGTCATTAGAAATATATTAAGTTGGCTCTAGGAAAGCCTAATTCTTTGACAATGTTACTTATAGAAGAAAACTGTAACAAATACATAGGTATACAGAGACCAGGATAATCTGAGTCCAGCATTTAGGGTATGTCTACACTTAAAAGTGGAGGTGCAAATTGCAACTTGAGGTGACATACTCAAACTAGCTCTAATTGAGCTGCCATGCTAAAGAGAGAGTTTAGCCATGCAGTGGGAGGGGCTAGCTGCCCCCAAATAAGGACTTCAGTCATGAACATGGTATAAACCCCTAGAAAGACAGACAAGAAGTAGAAGCAGGGTTCCTTTGGGGTGGTACACCTGCATTATCTCTCTGTCCTGTTTCTCTTCTCCACTTTGTGTACACACACACACCCCTCAATGTTTTTCTCCAACTGTTCTCTTTAACCTCATCTCTCCATTATTTCCCCTCCTCTTCTTCCTGATCCCTCTTGTTGTTCTTCATCTCCTTCTCTCAGCCTCCCTTGCCCCTATTTTTACTCTCACACAATAGGGCTCCTCGTACTATGTGGTGGAAGCACAGTGTGTTGATATTATCATACAGCACCTCTGCCCACACCCTCCCACTGCAGGCTGCCTGCAGCAACCCCAGCAGGCACTAGCTAGACCTGGAGTTGCACTGTGCGGCACAGAGAGTGCTGCAACAGCACAGACCCACTATCAGAGATGCTTAGTGGTCCTAGACCCTGCTGAAGTCAAGACCCAGGGCAGTTGCACTGGCTCTCCCTCCCCAATGACAGCCCTACAACTATAGTCTGTCCATTAGCCAGGATATGGTACATTAGTAAACAGAAAATATGTACAATACAGAGGCTGTTGCACTGTACAGAATGGAAGAGGATTTTATTTATTAGGGGTGTATCTACATTGGAGTGTAAGCCCAGGGCCTGAGCTCAAACTCAAGCCTAACTCCCCTTTTGTCTATACACAAATCATGCTAACCCAGGGCTCAGACCAGGATTCTAATGAGGTGGATGGTCTGAGCTTGAATCAAGCCAAGACCCTGGGTTTGAGCCCTATTGCTTTGCACTGTAGACTCAGCCCTACTGGACTCTTGCTCTGGAAGTCTGCCAAAAGTATCCCACAGGTCAATTTTCTTTGTCCTTTACACAGTCAAGTTTGGTGTACTGTCAAGTTTTCCCACACTGCACCACAAACAAAGGGCTAGAGCAGCCATATTTTGGGAAGGCGCTAGGACATCTGAGATATGGATGGTTGGACTCGGGCCTGCATAATGCAATGTAGATTCTGGAACCCCAGGTTGGGACCCAGGGTTCACCAGTTCCTAACCTGGGGTTACAGATGAGTGTAGACACTGAAGCCCTGGGTTATAGAACCCAGAGTCTGCTAACTTGACTTCTACTAACCTTGGGCTTACGTTGCAGTGTAGACATAGCTTATGATTGGAACTTCACATCTGGCTCCTTCTCCAGATACTAACAAACTCCCCTGGACTTTGGGGAAGATAAGATCAGGATCCAGTCTTGGTGGCCAGACCTATCTCTACACAGGATTCTATATTATCCTTTTCTGGAAGATGATACCCACAAAATCAACTCATTCATGCTCCAGAACAGTCTCATCACCACCCACATTTGGAGAATAAGCAGGATCCACATTCCAGCTCCCATCAGCAGAAGACTAAGGGGCTGTAGAAGAAATTGAGCAGAGAGAAAAGTAGAGGGGGAATCAACAGTGATAGAAATGCACGGTGATAGTGGTTGAGGGAGATTGTACTGAGGGGGAAAGAGCAAGAGAGAAAACACTGATGGTAAAATAGAGGCCAAATCAGAAAAGAAAACCTTCTTGAAAGAAAGAAGGAAGGAGGGGTTCAGGAGGGGGAAAATAAAGCAAAACATTTAAAGATGAAAAAATTGTAGAAAAAATAGTCAGCGGAAACATGGATACTAAAAAGAATTAAAGATTTGGCAAGATACAAGGCAAAGTGGAGTCTAGAGTTAGGATGTTATAAAGCTATGATTGTTGGCTCCTACTGAAGTCAGTGGCAAAAGGCCCACTGGAGCAAAGTTAAGCCAGCAGTGACCACCTTTCTGAAATTTCACCCTAGAAAGAGAAAAAGAAAAGAAGGCATAGAAACAGAGGGCTTTTGGAGAGGCTGAAATCTGTCCTGAGATATATGCATATATCTCTCATGCCTTCAGTTTTTAAAAATTGTTAGAGCTTTATGCAGTATTTTGAATCTGGTTTTGTGGTTTGGCAGTTTCTAACACAAAAGAAATCTGAACATGTTTCCAATTTTGCAGATGAAGAGTGCCCTCTTTCAATGACTAAATATCATTTGAAAATTGGACATACAAAGCTAGCTGGCATCTCACACTGGCTTTACGCTCCTGTCTTTGCAAACATCTTGGGTCAGATGAGTGTGTGTGTTTATGTAAAGGCAAACTCTGCCCTTCAGCCAAAGAGGAATACACAATATTTTCCAGTGGAGGCATGTCTAACACTGGGTTAATCTGATACCATGCTGAAGTTGTTCTCAAGGACTGCTAATATAAAGAGATTAAATAAGGCTAAAAGACTAAACATGTTTGTGTTTGTCCAAAGTATTTGAGATATGTCTGAATGAGGCAAACCAAGGTACTGTAGCCCAGGTAACATAAGAAGGTCAATCAGGTCTAATTGTCTGACAAACACATTCAACTCAGGAGAGTTTCAGAATATATGGAAGCTCTTATCCATAAAGGTCCAAATCCTGCCCCAATATGCAGTTTGAGTAACTCAGCTGGGTACTGGAGGAGTCCTCTCCAGAGTACAGACAGGAGCAGAGCCACTTTGTGGCACTACTACAACTTCCCTAGCCCTTGTACTTGCACTCTCCACAGCAGGGAGAGGGGTTTAAACTGGAGGATATTCAGAGCAGTAGATCCTGCAGCTACAACCCACACTGCCTCTAAAGAGCTCCTAACTTCAGTCACACTAGAAGCCCTGGTCAAGGCTTCACTCTGTGAGCACATAAGGGGCACATCCCCTGAGTTGACTCCTGGTATTCTGTCTCTCCCCACCCATGCAGCAGAACTGCAGTGGTTACAATCTGTCTAAGGCTGTCCTCAGGAGCCTGGGGGAGGTGGACGGGGAATTGGGGGCTACATGTGAACATTTCATTGAAAGTGCTATGCCAGAGATAGGCAACCTATGGCATACGTGCCAAAGGCGGCACGCGAGCTGATTTTCAGTGAAACTCACACTGCCTGGGTCCTGGCCACCGGTCCAGGGAGCTCTGCATTTTAATTTAATTTTAAATGAAGCTTCTTAAACATTTTAAAAACCTTATCTATTTAACATACAACAATAGTTTAGTTATATATTCTAGACTTATAGAAAGAGAGCTTCTAAAAACATTAAAATGTATTTCCGGCATGCGAAACCTTAAATTAGGATGAATAAATGAAGACTTGGCACACCACTTCTGAAAGGCTGCCGACCCCTGTGCTATGCTCTAAGGGTCTCCTTAACTATGCCACGACGTTATGGACTCCATCCATCCACAGGCACAACCTTTGTCAATAGCATGTTCAAATAGGTATAATGGCTTGTACTTACTTAGTTTGTGCATGCATAAATGAGGTCTTATGCTTACAAGTATTGCAGATGCAATTAAAGAGACCCTTTCTTTCTGGCCCTCATTCACTACTGTATTATTCCTTGTTTTTGCCAGTGCAAGTCTGCTGAAGTCAATGGTATACAACAGGAGAAGGGCAATGGCTGATCAGGCCCTCTCACTGGCATCTGTTATTTAGCAGGTTTGTGAAGTTGTGTCCACCATTTTAGAGTAAGTTTCACAGGAGAGGTGGTCTAGCTGCCTGTTTTCAAAGCTGAAAACTGATTGCTCCTGAGGCACCTGCCAAATTTATTTTATATATTAGATTTAAATAATGAAAAGACACCGATTCAACTGTCACAGAACAGCTAGTCTCTCTGAGTAGACCTGGCATAGCTCTCGTGTGTCAGAGTTGGTAACCCAGTTGAGCTAATTAAAGGGGGAAGGGCTACACCTGGGGCTATAAAGACCTGTCAGAGAGCAGGAAAGGAGGAGTAAATGAGACAGGCTGTGCTTGAGGAGTAGAAACCACAGAGATGTGGAGTTAACACCTGTGGTGGGTGCCTGGTGCTAGGAGCTTAGGGAAGTAGCAGAGCTGGCTGCTACTGGGAAGCTGTAAGACTCAAAGCAGGATCACCAGAGACCCTGGGTGGGACAGCTGTGAACACTTCAGACAGTTGGTGAGTTAAGGGAATGTTTTTATTTGCTTATGTTTGTACAATAAACATTGTTAAAGGAGACTGGGCATGGCAGTGTATGCTCGGGCTGGCAAGAAGCCCTGCCATGTTACACCATTAGTAATGCAATAAAATTGCAGCAGCATTCAAGTAATCATTTGAACAGGAATGTAGCCAGCCAGCTACCTTCAAAGCTCCTTTCCACTCCTCTTTCATTATAGAAGCATACCCTCAGCCCTCTCAAATAGCTGTCTTTTGTAGTATGCCTGGAACATCACCAAATTCTGACTATTTCAGACCAAGTGGGAGAGAGACTCCCTGCAGCCCTGCCAGAGAACACCTTGCCAGCTGCCCCCTTTTTTTTTTTTTTTTTTTTTTTTTAAATAATGAGGAGGATATAGCTTGGCTGCTGCTGACCACAGCTGTGGCAGTATGTCATGGTAAGAGAGGCGGGCCAAATAAATGTAGCTCTTAGAATCCCCTGGTTACCGAGCACCCAAGCTGTTGGAGGTTCAGATCCTAAGATAAGGCAAGATGGAAAAAAACACTCAAGACACTGAGGGTGCAGGGGTTACTGGTGTGGCTAAAAAGATAATTCCATGATGAAGCAGGGTTTATGGAGAGATTTGAAGCACAAGAACTTGGCAGCCAAAAAGGGGATGGAAGGGGGTAACTGATCCAGGTGTAGGGGACTGCATAAAAGCCATGTGGGAGAAAAAGAAGGCAAGAGAAATTGCAGGAATGTAAGAAGCAAGACCAGCAAATGAGAACAGAGCTAAGGATTAGGGTGAGATTATATTAGGTTTTCAAGGGGAGGATGAGGAGCTTGAATTTAATGCTGTAAAAGATGAATCCACAAAATTTGCTTCTCAGCAGTCCCTAGTATCCATTCCAGGAGAGGTTCCTCCTGAAAAATCCACCTGTTAGACCTGCATGATTGTTGCAATGTCCCCTCTTTTCATTCAAGGCATGTACCAGTTCTGCTGGCTTGAAGGCTGCTAATACCCATTTACTAAAACCTGACATTTAAGTCATTCCTTTTAAGGAAAAGCCCACTTTAAAATAACTGTCAGAGTGAAAGCAGGCTCTCTGAAAATTGGGAATGATAGTTCTCTGGGAACTTAGTGGGAGGCCCTAAAGAACGTTCTCAGAGGCTGAATTATAGCCTTTGCCTGGCAGAGAAAGAAACAGGGGCTTGACGAATAAACTGCTCTGGAAACAAAAAATTAAAGAGCTGGAAGCCCAACATAAACTGATTCAGTCAAAGTGTTACACAGTCTTGTAGGAAAGACATAAATCACTTGGTGTATGAAATATTGGACAGGCGTACAGGTCCAATAAACAGACCTGGGAATAGAATGGGTTGACTGTTGATATTCCAGCTAATGAAACAGTCCTCAAAGGGCAGTGACAAAGATGATTCACCCACAGTATAATAAACTGACCTAGAAAGCAGAAGAGACCACAGCTGCTTTTGCACATTATTACCAGAGCTCATACAGTGAACAGGGAGAGTTAGGGGATGTGCTAGCCAAAATACAACAGGGGTTTTTAGGGGTAGAGAGAACACAGCTAAAGTAGCAAAAACTTTCCAAAGAGAAAGCTTTGGAAACTGGCAAGCTAGAGGAGACATGAGCAAGGGGTTTGTTGGTATGGAGTTGACTTCAGTGAGACTTACCTACCAGAAATGGCTTTCAATGTGTTGCAGGCTCTCTTTCATGTTTCATCAGAAACAAACATTACTCATAGACAGGACAGACAAACAGCCACCATTATGATAGGACTGAAGAAGAGTAAATATTTGAATTTATGTGCCTCCTGATGCACCAGCCTTTGTTCAATATAGGCTATTATTATTATGACTAAATAATAACTAACTCCTTGACAGTTATGACTGAACACTTGATGCACCTTGATCAAAAGAGGAGTCCAGTCACTCAGAATAATCTGGTGATTTTAGATAAGCATTACATGTTTTGAAACAAACCATTGAAACTGGGCAACTTCCTTGATGACTCCCTAATTGATAAGAACTCACCTTGCCAAATGATATCAGAGCCTTGCAAGTTGGCATCCCACTTGAGACTGTATCAGTGATGTTCTCAGTTCAATTTGTTTTTTGGAACAGAGATGTCACAAACAGCGTGCAGGCTGACTTCTCTTTCACAGACCTCAGCCCAAATGCCGATTTCCAGTTCCAAGAGAGCAACTCAGACCCCAAATTGACTTAGAGAGATTAAGGCAGGGAGCAAATTCTCTTGCTGCTTGCCACAACACCCCTAAAAAAAAAATCCAACATTACAGCATTTTTTCAAAAACTGAAGAGTACTCATGCATTAAGCAAAAGAACATGTAAGATGATGTGTAAATTTTCCCAGCAGTGCTTGCTTTAAAACTGGCAGAGAGACACAACTGCAGTTCTAACACAGACATGATATAACTGGCTGCTGTTTGCTGCATCTCTATCTCTCCCAGCTTGTCACAGGGTGACTGGCCCATTTAAGAAGGAGCAGGGCCCACTGCAAAGGTGACTCATTAGCTGCCTCTCAGCTGGCTTTAAGTGAAAGCACCAGGGCCTGTGAAGGTTTAGGTCTTAGCTGACACCCTAGGTGGGCATCTGGACCCAACATCAGTGAGATGGAGGATGGGGAGCAGGACATTGGATCCATTAATATGAGACTCTCTTTCAGGCTCTTTGAGAGAGTATAACTCGTAATGTTCCTTGCTCCAATTATTCGTCACAGTGGCCATAAAATGTTACCAGAAAAAGGGGGGAAGGGCTCATTCTGCGTCTCTTCCCATTTCTTTTTCATTCCTTTTTCTCAGTGTTTGCCCAGTCCTGCAAAAAGATCTGCACATTCAGACCCAGATCCCATTCAGTCCCCTTGGCTCCAGTGAGACCCTGTGTGGGAAGTGGGGGTCCATTCAAGAGGATCTCTTTGCAGGATCAAACCCATAGCTTGCAAGCTCTCTGGGGCAAGGATCTATCGGTTGTCCTATGTGTCTACAAAGCTGTGTCACACTCTAAGGAGCTATATAATTGATCAATAATAAACCATTAGTTATAATAAAGCAGCTGCTGCTGGAAATCTAAATTTGTATTAAGACCTGTTACATCGCAATCCTGCTGTGAGGTCCATGCAGGTGGATCCATTCCTTGCACTTGCCCAGAGATCCAGTGTAGTTAATGAGGCTGAGTATGAGGGAGGGGGGGGTCTATGTTCACAGCTCATTGCAAGATTGAGGTCTAGTGGTGAAACCAATACCTCTCTATCATTTATTTTTAGCACCTGAGGCCTCAACCAGGATCAGGGCCCCATTATGTGAAGGACTTTACAAAGAAGTAGTAAGAGACAGTCTGAGGCCTGAAGAGTTTACAGTCTAAATTGTTAAGAGAGGCAAAAAATGAGGTTGTGGGGGAACAGAAGCACAGAGAGGTGAAATGACTTGCCCAAGGTCACCTGAAGAAGAGCTCTGTGTAGCTTGAAAGCTTGTCTCTTTCACCAACAGATGATGGTCCAATAAAATATATTACCTCACCCATCTTGTGTCTCTTATATCCTGGGACCAACATGGCTACAACAACAATGCAAATGTAATCCCTTTAGGTCAGTTCCAAAAACTTTGAATCTAATATAAATATTCAGTTCATCAAATATCAGTCCACAATTGCAAAAAAAAAAAAAATCAAGATTAATGATGCACTTAAAAATAGCCCTGACCTCTGTTCATGTCCTAGGATTGCACTCATTATTTGAAGATCATCCTGCACTGAGGCTTCTCCAAACTGTATAAAAGCAAATAATGTACCTATAGTAGAGCTGGTCAAAAGTCAAAATTTCTGATATTCTGACATTTATTTACATCTCAAATTAGGATTCAACTTGAAATATTGACATTTTTCATTTAATGGAAAGTTTTGAATCAAGATTTTTTGGAAAATCAATTTTTTATTTTAATGTTTTCAGTCAAAATGAAACATTTAGACATTTCTGAATTAGAACATTTTCTTCTGGCTTGGTTCCAGCTTGGGGGCTCCCTGACTGGACTACATCTCCCATGATGCACAATGGCCATTTGACTTCAATGAAGCACCATGGAATTTCTACCAGAGGAGAGACTGCAGTGCATCATGGAAGATGTAGTCCAGAGAGGGCACTGCCCACGTCGGAGAACGGGGGCATGAGTCTCTCAAACTAAAACTTCTGTGAGGCACTACGGCAGCTCAGACACAGATTAATACTGAACTGAATTAATTCATTTCAATATGAAATTTTCCTGCAGAAAATTTTGACTTTTCAGAAACTGCATTTTCCACTGAAAAAGATTAGATGCAGAATTCTTAACCAGCACTAACCTAAAGCTTTTAGAAACAATTAAATAGGATAAATAATTGGATTATTCTTCCCTTATTTTCGATCAGGAAAAGTGGAGTGGTGAAAACAAATTATTTAATAGGGGTTTTATTTGTTTATCAAAATTTGCCTCTCTTGATCCACAAAGAAATCTTATCAATTGATAAACATCCCCAGATTCTTATGGGGCATGTGAGGAAGAGGTGGATTAAATATAGACTACTCCTGACAGAAAATGGGCTTGAGATCTAGCTTTTCTTAGCTCTGTTAAGTGCCATTAGACAGCATAGCTAAAATACCTGTTTGATTGGATTTCTAGTTCAGATGAATGGGCATGAAAATTTATTGAGCTAGTGACCTTTTCTCACTTGTACTTAGGTTCAGGTCCATTTATTGATTTTTTTTTTCCCCCTCAAAGATAAATGCACAAGCCCAATTTAATATCTCAGTTAATAGCACTAAGTCATCTGGCATCAAGAGGGAAAATTATTAATAACCCTCCATTATCCAACATAGTAATGATTTTTGTCATTCCTGACATCACTCCAGGGTTCTCATGTGACCTCAGAGTCAGAATGGAAACAAAATACATTACTTTTTCTAGACTGGTACTTTCAAGATGTGTATGTAAGATCTCACAAAGTGATTTAACAATTTAATATGTAGAGGAGAGACTTCAACCAAAATTTTCATCTGCAACATTGCTCATTCGTAGACACAATGGGAAGTGAAATGAACAAATATTTTGAATCCACATTGGGGGAAATCAGAAATTTGAGCAGGTCCAAAGGACAAGTTGCATAGATAGATAGAACATAGTTGGATGGGACTGAATAAACAAAGCTTTGAGCCAAATTCTTCTCATTTGCACTAGTGTAAATTGGAGTGTCTCCATTAAACATAGGAGACAAGAACAAAGGGATATAAACTGGCCATCAGCAAGTTAGGCTGACATTAGAGAGAGGTTTTTAACCATCATAGGAATGAAGGTCTGAAACAACCTTCCAAGGGGAGAAGTGGGGGCAAAAACCTAACTAGCTTCAAGACTGCGCTTGATAAGTTTATGGAGGGGATAGTATGATGAAACTTCCTACAATGGCATGTAGCTGATCCACAACTGCAAGCAGCAAATATCTCTGGTGGGTGATGGGACACTAAATGGGAAGGGCTCTGAGTTACTACAGAGTATTCTTTCCCAGGTGTCTGGCTGGTGGATCTTGCCCACATGCTCGGGGTCGACTGATTGCCATATATAAGGTCAGGAAGGAATTTTCCCACTGGGCAGATTGGCAGAGACCCCGTGGATTTTTCACCTTCCTCTGCAACATGGGGCATAGGTCATTTGCAGGTTTAAACTAGTGCAAATGATTTCTCTGTAACATGAAGTCTTTAAATCATGATTTGAGGACTTCAGTAACTCAGTTAGGGGTTTATTATAGGAGTGGCTGGGCAAGGTTCTGTGGCCTGCAACGTGCAGGAGGTCAGACTAGATGATCATGATTGTCTCTTCTGACATTAAAGTCTATGAAGTACCAGACTGGATCAGATCCATGGTCCATCTAGTTCAGTATCTGTCTCTGAGAGTGGCCTGTACAGATGCTTCAGAGGAAGGTTCAAGAACTCCACAGGAGGCAGATGTGGAATAACCTGCCATGCAACGTATGCCTAATAGTTAGAGACTACCTTAAACCCTTAAGCATGAGGTTTATTATCTCATTGAAATCAATGGAATTACTCCACATTAACAACAGAATTTGAGCCATTGTATATATAAACCAAAATAAGAAATGGATTTCTGAGAAACTACCATAGAGAGGGACTCGATACATTGTAGAGTTTAGAGAATTCCACAATAATTGCCTACAAATATTCAATCAGACTGAAAAATGAATACTATGGAGCCACAGTCACATCCCCTTTTTGTTTTTCTGTGAATGATCAGTTTTGCTCACAATAAAATGCATGGAAGTGTATGTTAAGGTCATGCACCTGAGTACTTGAAGACAGGCAAGGTAAACTCAAGCATGAGAATAGTCACACTGGATACTGTCTAATTTATGGGATTGGTTGCGGCAAGGGGGACTGGACAGGATTTCATGGAATGGAGACAGTCAACTGAGCCAGGCAAGGATCTGACTGTGTCCTTGACAGCTAGGACTGTGCAGGTACATGGAATTACTGACTGAAGCTAGAAAACTAGATTTGAACACTGCACCCAGCCAATACTTATACTAGTCTGATTTTTCTAAGAATGATGCCTCAGGGATGGCCTGATTGGCAAAGAAAGGAATCCTAATCCTGTTTATCTGCTACCTTTCCCTGAATGTCTGCCTCCCCTTGGAGGCCCCACTAGCTTCTTCAGGTGCTCTGGGTCATCAAATCAGGGAATAGAAACAAGGAACAGAAACAATGCTAGTTGGCTTATGCAATCCATCATTACTAACCAATAGAGCCCAGCTTTTCAGTATTGGGTACCAAACATGTACAGCATGGTTAATCCACAGGATAAAAATAATTTAATGAATACATTTGAATGATGAATAAATTAAAGGAAATCATGATCAGTTTACAGACATTCCTCATGAAGAGAAGGGCTCTAAATTCATAGAGCAAATTACTCGCTGCTAATTACTTGTTCAGTTCTAATACACTCATTACTATATATTCTCTATCATACCACTCTAACATTTCCCTTTTGGCAGGTGTTTTAGTGAGAGACAGGTGAGTGATTTTTGTCTCTGCACTACAGATTACCACAGTACCCATGATTTTTAAAAAAGGAGAAGCTTAAATTTAAGTTCCTAAATCTATATTCCGACACTTAAATAAAAGACCTGAAATTCAAAATTACTGACCACCCAATAGCTCCTGTTAACTTCACACTAGTCATACGTATGTTCAGACTAAGGTTTTTCTGATCCCAGGTGCACAGTAAAACTCAGGAAAGTTTGGGTGACAGGTTCAATAACATTGGTACAGGTAAGTGTGAAACTACATCTCCCTGCACCTGCAGAAGCCCATGTGCCCCAAAGGGAGATTCGCCTGAAGGAGCGTAAGTGCAACCAGCTGCCCTCAGGGTTATTACTGGTGAGGGGCGGAGGGGGGAACAATGCTGAATCTTGTCAGAGCTCCAGGCGACCTTGGTGGGTGGGAGTTATTGGGGGGAGATGTTGGATAAGAGCACTCCATGGACACACTGGCCAAACACCCTTCTCAACTAACACTGCCTACTTTTTAAACTATGCAACCCCAACATGGTCCCCATTGCTCTGGGGAAATTGAAGTCACTTTCTGCCACCTCATGTTCCCTCCCTGATGAGCTTGCTTCCCGTAGTCTGTCACAAGTAGTATATATTCCATAATATTCCATTTTAATGTGGTTGAGGAAAATAAACTATTAGTGTTATTAAAAGGGGCAACCAAGAGATATGCAGAATGTTAACTCTGACTGCACAAAATGCATTGGAATCACCTTACTACTTATGGCTGGGCAACTGTATGGCTGCTCTTGGTTACAGAAACTGCACAAGATCTAAGAAACACACTGTATCAAAGTGCATATCAGGTCACTTCAGGATTTGTTTACTAAAAGATTGATCTTCATTAGTTCTCTATTTACACCTTAATAGATAAATGGAAACAATCAACTGAAATGATTTGGAACCATTATTGTTAAGCAATGTTATCATTAATGAACCTAGGCTCTCTAATCAACAAAATATGAAGTGTCTCTTATGGTTTGTGATGTACCCCCAGTCAGTGCTCTCATCCTGTGCTGAGTCACCATGTTCCTCTTCAGATGTGTCCTAGTTTCCTGCAACAAAAAGAAACATGTCTGTGTATTAGACTATGCATTGATGTAAGACTGATCATGTCTGATCATATGCTTCTGTCTCAATAATTGCATGATGTTGCTTTCTTTTGCGTGGATGCTGTACTCACCATAACTAATCAAGCAGAACCCTTTTTAAACCTTTATGTTTTATCTGTCACTTCCCCGTACCTTGTTAAATACCAACCCTGGAATGATGGGGCATTGATGCCTCTATTGTGGTTCCCAGGTGGTTACTTTGTGGCTAGGGATAGTACTATTGGTTCATGTAGCACCAGAGATGTCTCAGGTGACTCTTTTTTTAAGATATTCCCTTCTTTAGCTGAAAGGTTTTTTTTTTTTAATTTAATGTATTTGTTGTACAATCTTGTAAAGGGTGCACATAGATGAAATGTAGAATAAGTACCGATTGCCTGTGACCCATATATACATCATAATGTATGTATCAATAATCCTATCCTGTTATATGGTATGTTATAGATACTGTGGAATCTATTTATCAGAACAGAATGGGATGACATATAATTTATCCTGATAATGTGGCTCTGGAAAAAAGGAAGTGTTTGTAATGATGGACAAATGGTGAGGGGGGGACAGATCTTCCCTTCACCTCCCACCGTAGGGTACCTATTAGGGCCATGATATTTACTGCAACCTCAAATTGTCATTCCTTCCCCTTTCCACTTCCCTAGCATCCAGATCAGCTGCTTGGAAGGAGAGCTGGGTGACTGGATTTGACCCAGAAATTTAAATTACTCTTTTTGAATTGGAACGCTTGCATAAAAACTATTACAGAGAATGTTCTCAGGCAGTGTACTGTGTTGAATGCTAGAAGTTCCCAAATTTGTTTAAAGCAGCCATTTCACCAAATGCCCCATTCTACACCAAGAGAAATCAATGGAGATACTGCCAGTGACATCAGTGAGTATTGAATTGGGTACCATCCCTGACTAGGCACATGAGTTGGGCTGATGTAGGAACATGGGAAGTGCCATACTGAAACCAACCCATGCTCCATCTGCCTCCAAAAGTTGCCAGAGCCAGATGCTCCAGAGGAAGCTGCAACAAACACTATCGTAGGTAGATGTGTGATAATCTGCTGTATAAGAAGATCTCATCTTAATCCTTAATAATTAGAACTGGTTTAAGCCCTGACACATGATGTTTTCTTCCCTTCCCAAACTGTTGTTAGAATTAAACTGTAATAATTCTGGATATCCATATCCTATGAATATCCAATCCCCTTTGAATCTTGATAAACTCTAGGCAGAAGAATGAACTGTCCACCACGTTCTGTTGCTTCGTTGACTTTGGAATGTTGTTGTTTTACATTCTAAGAAGCATATTTCATCTGAAAGGCTTGGAATAAGTTGAAATGTGAACCAACAAGATTCCAATTAGTTCTTTTTTTGTTAAACAAACCAACTGGTCATCTTTAAAATAAACCTTTCTTTTTGAATGTTGTGTAGAATAAATTATTTTGAAGGTGAGACTTTTAATAATGGCATCCAACCAGGGAAATGTATAACAAATGTGAGGGCAGAACAAAGAGCACAAGAACTGAGTGAATCCAGAAACAAGTTAAATATTTAAAACTAAAATTCTCATTGTATAAATAAGCCATTACATGATTAAACAGAAAATATCTGTTTAAATTTTACTCATTGCGGCAGTTGTGAAATCACTTGCTGCTGAAAAACCAATGCAAAAAGGCCATCACCCCGTGAGAGAGAAAGTGCACACATGCACTTTTACATCATAAAATGCACAGAACGAGGGCCAAATCCTGCTCACCTTATGCACACAAATAACTGGCTGAAGTCAATGGGATTTCTCACGTGGATAAAATACACAGGGCCAAATCTTGTTCATATTTTAACTGTCTTACTGGCTTAAAAGAATAAAGTTGCAAAGTAAAAAATAATAAACCGGATGGGTTGAAAGAAATCAAGACTCCCTACTGGCAAGGGAGAAGATATGTTTTCAGATAAGCTTTCAAATTCAGTGGGGAATTGATAAGGCAGAAAGATGCACAAAAGCTGTTCCAGAAGGTAGAAGATGCAGTAGAGAAGATTTACACATTGATTGTGTAAAGGGGCAGAAACGGAGGCCACTGGTGGTCTTTTTACGCGTGGAAACTCACACTCTCTCTCTCTCTCTCTCTCTCTCGCTTAACCTGCATTATCAGTGGTGTCATCGTTCAGATGTGTCACTAAATCACAAGATTCACCTATCCCAACCTATAATAATACTTCACATGTATCAACCACCTTCAGCCAAAAGCTCAAGACCTCAAGATTTATAGATTTTTCTCTCTATAATACCAGAGAAAACCTACATTAAATAGAAGTACAAATTGAGCATACATATCAGTAAACTACGGGGAGAGATTACAGGGATGTTGTAGTAATCTTCAAAACAAGCACTATAAACTTGGGAAATTCAGAATTAAGGTTAAACTTAAAAGAAATCCTGACATGTTAAACTATGGAAATGCATCCGGATAAGGCACCTAACCACTCTTAAGTGCCTTGAAGTGGCATCCTCCAATAGCCATATAGTTATGACAACAGCATTTTTTAGTGTGTGGTGCCAGTTAAGATTAAACTGAATTTTAAAGACACATTCACAGTTTGCATATGTCTTTCTCTGGCTGTCAGTACAGGAGAAATACCTTCATTACACAAGAGATCAGTTCATCTGCCACTAAAATGAAGCTAATACTATGGCCAGGTTGCAAGAGACACAATGTTCAGAGCACACAGCACTACATAGCAATGAGGCTTTCAAAGGGGAAATGAGCGGAGCAGTGACTTATCTCGTTGAAATTTGATTCCAAATCCAGGACAAGCTGATTTTATTACCATTTACTCTATATACTCTTGACTTTGCCATAATTCAGTAGAAATACATTGCTCAACAAAAATGCAGCAATAGTTAGAGACAGATCAGTAGACTAGAGGAATATTTGCAGAAGGATTTATATAAAAGGAGATCTTAGCCTTCCAGCAGGGGATTGTGTGACATTACTTTAACTCATTTGGTTTGTCAGCACAGGAGGGAAATGCCATGCATTGGAAATGGGGATATCATTACTTTTGGAGGCAGAGGAGGACTTTCCCTATATAAAATACAAATATATTTAATCCAATTATCTAAATTGGGGGCAAGTTTATGATGTTTTAGAGCAAGGGTTCTCAACCTTTTTCTTTCTGGCTTCCCCTCCCCCTGCCACTATAAAAACTCCACAGCCCACCTGTGTCACATCTGTTCTTCTGCATATAAAAGCCAGGGCTGGCATTGGGGGTAGCAAGCACGGCAATTGCCCGGGGCCCTGTGCCACAGGGGTTCCTGCGACGCTACATTGCTCAGGCTTTGGCTCAGCCCTGGCTGGTGGGGCTCAGGGCCCTGGACTTCAGCCCCATGCAGTTGGGCTTTGGCTTTCCGCCCTGAGCCCCAGTGAGTCTGGCCATGCTTGGAGGACCCCCTGAAACTTGCTCACAGCCGCCCAAGGGGCCTTGGACCCCTGGTTGAGGACCACTGTTTTAGAGCACAACGCAGAGCCACGCTACACCATTTAACAGAAAATCGTCATATGCAATTTTCCCCTTTTCCTCCCCCGTCCCCAAACTCACATTTCTGGATATGTGACCCCCCCCCCATCCCTTACATTCCATCCCTCATTGAGCTGTACCCCTGGGGTGAGGCAGATGTGGGGAAGGGAGAAGTGTGTGCACTGAATCTTGGGCCATGCAGCTGAGGATACCAACAGAATGGCTTTGTAGGGGCCTTGGAATGAGGAACAAAAATGCAAAGATACCTTCAAACAATGGAGGATAGCTTCAAAAAGGCTAGCCAGTACTGTAAACATGGTAGAAATGGCCACTGCTTAGGCAGAGATGTAAAAAAACAGGGTGATGGGATTTTGTGATATATCTCTGGCACATCATAGAATACTAAAATTACAGCCCCATGTAAAGACTAAAATGGAGAAAATAATAATAAAAGTTATCTTAATATCTGAGTTCACTACTTCATCTGTTAACAATCAGGCAACCTATATTCCACCTGCTGGGTGTGGGCTGCCAATCATACCTGCTTTCTTTGTCTCACTCACCCTTCTCTGGTGTTTGTTTTTGTGTTTTTCCTGTTTCTTACAGCTAGATTTCCCATTCTGCTCTGGATTTCAGCCAATGCCCTTTCGAGGGGCTAGGAAGGACCTTTTCCACGTTGAAGAATGACAGCTAGCTGTGGGGGGTTATTAGTCTTCCTTACAGCACACAGGAAGTTTGGCTAGAGGGGGTGGGAGGGATGTTTGTTTTTTGCAACTGTTTGGCAGGTGTCTTGTGTAGATTTCTGGAGATAGCAGGGAGTCAGAATTGCCATGGCAGTCCCTGTTTGGGTGGCATATGGCTGGACCCTTGCCATGACAAGGCAAAAGCTTCAACGTTCAGTTGCAAAAAGAGGCACTTCACATTTCAATACTTATCCCTTGCATGAGGGAAGGGTAAGGTGGAATGTGGGGGGGTCTTGGTCCTGATCCCTGGATAGATTTCATAGGAAGGGGCTGGTAGCTACTTCCTCTTTAGGATTTCTTTGCCTTGATGGTGGTTTGTTTGGAAACTGGACTGGACTTGTCTTTCTGGGTAGTTTGTGTGGGGAGGAGCCACCTGGCTGTTCTTCTCCTAGCTTTGTTACATCATTCCTAATAGAAGTTTCAGCCTTCACTTTAATCAATCTCTTTGGATGGTGTTTGTTTGGGCCACTGGAAACAGTTAACTGGAACTAGAACACTGCTGTGTTCTTTGTAGAACTTGGTGCATAAGTCATAAGGATGACTACATGATGAATTTTATCTTTTTCTGGTTATGAATTTTCTGAGAGCAGCTTAGTTTGTTTATTTGTTACTGGAAACTATTTGCTAAATAGTTTCTGGGAATGATTCTTAGTCTGTAGCTGGTTGGAGATGAGTACCAATGTTAGTGTGCTGGTATTACACTGAACACTGTCAACAAAACCCTCACATTTCTGTTAATTAATTTATTTGTTCTGGTTAACAAAAGCATTATTAAAAAAACCTCATAAAACAAATACAAGGTATTGAACATAAATTATTTTTAAATGGTCAGGTTTCAAGTAAACAAATCACACCGGTTTTAATATCGTAGCTTCTATGCTATGACTACTGTAATGGGTTGTGTTGCTGTGACCTCTGCTGGCAAAAACACCAATGCACATGTATTTTCACTCTGAGCCAGATGGGTTTTTTTAATCAGCAAATATAAAAGGAAAAAATACAAGGATTTCTGCTGTATTTCTCTCCAACATATATTTTCTCCCAGTGCTTTCTCCTGTGGATTTAGTTGTCTCTGTCTTGGGGTTGCTATGCACACTCTTAGGGTGCAAGTTTAGCACCCCTTCCTGAGGATACAGACCATGCCCAGCACTCTGGAATGAGTGCTGACCCCTTAGATACCCCTGTAGCATAAACACACCCTCTCCCAGAATCCTACCAAAGGTGTGAGCCTTCTGGGTTACACTTTAACATGCATGTGATAAAGTGTAGCACGTAACACAGACAGACAGGCAGACTTTGCACAAGATTCTAAACCATCATTGCTCTTTATTAAATAGCAAGAGAAACACATAGATCTATACAAAAATAATAAACCCTGTATACATTTCCCTTCCTCAGTTTCCTCAACATTCCTGAGAATTCTTTGGGTTGGACTCAGAGTTGTCTGAGGCCATGCAGGGTCTTTCCGTTCACAGGGTCTTTCCGTTCACAGTGTTTGGCTTGGGTTTTGAAACATGGAGCTTTCCTCCCTCCAGCTCACCTCCCATACCTTGGCAGGTCCATCCCTCTCCCAAACAAACTTCCTGTGTGGTTCTCTGAGTCTTCCACTTTGGAGTCCTTTTATATTTTGTTGCTTTGGTCCCTGTATCTTTTGTCCTGCTTGAAGAACTTTTGCCCCTAATCCCCTGGTGAGGGAAGATGGAGAACGCTGGTTTCCCCTAGGATGCAGTTACTCTTTTTCATTCTCCCCAGGTAAGGCCTATGCAGGTGTTGAAAGTACTAACAAAAGGCTGTTGTCAGCTCTGTATCCCTACACCTTGGAATTTCAGTCCAGCGTGGAAGCAAGGAGATCACGGAGAGGGTAACTAGCCCACACATTCAAAAGGGAGTTTTCAGTTCACAATCTTACAAAGAATTCATAAATTGTACAGATTCTCAAATCATCACACCATGCTTCAAAGAGTTTACAATTTAGTTTAAGACAAGATGTAATCAATGTGTTTAACAAACAGTAGCAGGAGAGAGAGAGAGTGGAAAAGGGTAACAGAATAAAAACGTAGGTGTTCATAGGCTAGCATAGGTGTTCATAGGCTGATTCAGCAAAATATGTAAGTATGTGCCTCACTTTAAACACATAAGTAGTCTCACTGAAGTCAATGGAACTACCCATTCCTTACAATGAAGCACATGTTTACATGCTTTGCTGGATTAAGCCATAAGGCTCTATTCACAAAGCTACAGAGACACCTTAATCCCCCACTGTGATCCACAAAACTCTCACCGAACCTATAGGCACTGAAACATGTGAAGAGGAGAGACAATAGTTTAGCCACCTAACTAGCCCAGGGGGCCAGATCTAAAAGTTAGAAGGTGGGTACCATCTCTTTCTCCTCCTCCTCCAGTCATTTTATGTGAAGCAAGGCAGGTGCCTAACTCATTCCTGAAAGAAACTACATAGGCACCTAAGTCAGGAGAGGAGTTCCTGTTCATTGATAGCTAGCAGAATTAGGTGCCTCCCTGCAGACTGGACTTAGGTGCTTATCTTTGAGAAAGCGGGGGGTGGGGCTTAGCACATGGGCATCTCTCATTGGCTAGCTTAGGTGGCTCCACACCTAGCTTGTACTGGCTTTTGTGGATCACATTCTTAGATACCTATCTCTCCCCAGTGTTGCAATGCCTAAGTCCCTTCATGGAATCAGGGCCAGCTCCAGGATTTTGGCCGCCCCAAGCAGCCCAAAAATAAATAAATAAATAAAGCCGTGATCGCGATCTGCGGCGGCAATTCGGCGGGAGGTCCTTCGCTCCCAGGCGGAGTGAGGGACCGTCCACCAAATTGCCGCTGAATACCTGGACCTGCCGCCTCTCTCCGAGCGGCTGCCCCAAGCACCTGCTTGAGAAGCTGGTGCCTGGAGCTGGCCCTGCATGGAATCTACCTTGTGTGTCTGACTTGATGTGGATGGGGTGGAATCTAGGTTGTATCAATTTTCTCGTGAACAAATCAGCAAGTTCTTGGTAAAAGGAGACGAGAGGAATGGGAGAGGATTTAAGGAGAGAGTTACATGTGGAGAAAAGCCAACAGGGGATGTAAGAACAAGATTCAACTAGGAAAAATAAGTACAACTTATGGGCAAGAAAAATGCAGTATATATTTATACTTCTTTAATTTAAAATAGATGAATTCCTGAAGAGAATTAGAGACCACATATGAAAATGTGGGCCTTCGTGTGCTATTTAAAAGGATGTGAAGTTTGAAGGAATCAGAGGATTAGGTCTAGGAGAGGACATTCTTTCTCAACTGCTTCTGTTTACTAGCTGTCTTGACTTTATTGTTGGATGTTCAACAAAACTACAGGGCTGTCTCATCTTACGCGGGGGTTCCGTTCCGCAGTTAGCACATAAAGCAAAAACCACGTATAGCCAAAACCCCATTGAGTTCAATGGCAGGCAAAATCACCCGCACTACAGGTATAGTATTAATACTGTTGTTTTTCTCTTTTTTTTATTTGTTTTTGCCAACCGCGTAAAGTTGAAATCGCACATGTTAAATGTGCATAAGATGCAACAGACCTGTATAACACGGTTCAAAAAAGAACCAGATAAGTTTCTATAGGATAGGTCCATCAATAGGTATTAGCCAGGATGGGCAGGGATGGTGTCCCTAGCCTCTGTTTGCCAGAAGCTGGGAGTAGACGACAGGGCATGGATCACTTGATGATTACCTGTTCTGTTGATTCCCTCTGAAGCACCTGGCATTGCCCACTGTTGGAAGACAGGATACTGGGCTAAACGGACCATTCTTCTGACCCAGTCTGGCTGTTCTTGTGTTCTTATGTTTGTTGGTTTGGAGATCATTTCACTTTGCTCCTCACAGCAAATTAAAGCACTTATTGTTCAGACAGAACTATTTGTCTGCTTTCTGCACATTGGCTCGGGCTACTGCTGATTTCAACAAAGAAAATCTGGCTAATTAAAAAAATCAGATTTTAAATCTACTTGCAGACCAAGTATAAAGAGATTGAAAGACAATTTTTAAATACCACCACCTTCTTTTTAAGAGTGGCCACCTGAGATACTTCAAGGTCTTGTGGCTGTTGTTGCTCTAAGCTAAAGGAAGGGTATTGTTGTCGCCTTGATTCTGAGAGAGAGGGTTACCTCCATTTTTCTGTATGAATTATTTATAAAGCAATATGCAGATTTGTAATTGGTTACATTATTCCATCTTTTAAATATGACACTTTATACCAAGGGCCTTTAGCACTCTCAGCATACAGCCTGCTGTTGCTGCATTTCCATCAGAATCTCCTACAGAAAGCAGCCCAAAGTTACTACCCAACTCTTAGGGTGCTGTGTATGACAGTTCATTTAAAAACCAGATGTTTCTATTTTTAAAAAGAGAAAGGCATTCCCTCCTTTGTGTGGATCATTGAGAATATGTTTGCTGAATCCTGCCTAAAAAAAAAAAAGAGGAGGTAGTGAGAAAGTTTGTGAGAAGGATTCAAATTAATCAAGCCCATGCAACCAAATCCTCAAATGGCAAGTGCAAACTCATATTCACTATGTCTATCCTAAAATTGTATCTCGTGCATACATACTACAGTGACTGATGATTTATCTTACATAAGGTAGATATTAAATAGACAATAACTATCAACTGGATCCTGTGCTATGATTTACATCTGCTGAGGTGTTATATTTTAGAGATCTCTATAAGTGATTTAGAAGAGCTTCTCTGTATATCATTATGTTGCAATATAAATCTTTATTATTCCAGGACCTTCCAGGGCTAGAAGAATTGTTGTTTATCTTATCTGGTTGAGACTCTTTCCTGTTTAAGTGGTGTAAAGTCATGCTGTTTAATCACTTGTTACTAGCTTAGCCCCTTTTGTAGACAGAATTGGTGAGGAACTAATTCTGATTTCTGTAAGGGATAAGTTCCACAGATGTATCTAGACAGTTAGATAATCCATAAGTATTAGCAGAATAGCTTTGGTGAATAACTTTCAGCCTACAAGGTGTTTGAAAACTTTTTGCTTTCCGTATTTGGATTTTGGCATTTGCAATTTGTGAATGGTCGTGTAGGTCACATGGAAATGTTTCTGCATTCTGATTAGATAGAAACTTTTTGAAGAATAAAATAATGGACACGTTTTTGTTATGAAGTTTTGGATGAATAAACATGGTCACAGTACACAGCAGATACATTTGGATACTTGTGAATCATGAGCACTATGACCCCATGAACTTGTCATTTTTATTTGGGAAAATATTTGAAAAATAATTTTTATAAGATTGAATCAGCTGTAGAATAAATATTTTGTTGTATGTTCTGATAGGTTTTGAGATATTTCAGTTAAAACCATCACTGAATATTGTCTTTCTTGCATCTCTGATCAGTATAATTGTGGGAAGAAATTCTATACTTTGGAGAAGGAAAGAAACAGTTTTCTGGCTTTTTTTTTAAGAGGTTGTTTGAAGCTGCACAGACTTTTGAAATAGTATAAGTAATCCCAGCAGAGATGGATTAATGGGCAGAGTATAGATGAGGCAATCAAAGGTGCATAATAAATGTAATTTATCACAAGGCTCTGTAACTTATTAAAATGAATATCACCCCATGGGAGATACAAATGGATTTAGATTGAAAAATCAACCACTGAATTCTGTAGGAGCAGTTAGGCCAATACTGATCACTTTTGAAAATCCACCTTTATTGCACTACTGAAATATTAAAATAAAGGCACTTCTTAAATCACAAATGCCTATGAAGTTAACTGTCTTACCTGATCCCAGTGAAGAATACATTTAAAAAAAAGAGAGAAAACTAAAGCCAGGGGCAAAAGAAAACCTCTAATATGGCACATTTGTGTGTGCAATACTTAGAGCAGATATTAATCCACCATGTTCTATCACTGTCCTATTCTGAGATGCTGCAGGTCTCCATTGATCTCCATTTCAACTACATGGAAGGAAATTCTGCTGCAGTGTATGAGCTTTGTTTTTCAGATTTTTAGGGCAAGATGGGTGCAGGCTGTTTATGTATGGGTCACTATATACAGCTGTTCTCCAGACTAATGGCTGGCTGACCTTTATTGCTACACTGAATTCTTGCTGTTAAATGCCAAATATTTCTCTGTTGTTGACATTCACCTAAAAATCCTCTCTCATAATGTAAGTGCAAGCAAACACGTCTCAGTAAAACATCATTCTGCAAGGATGATGGAGCCACAACTCTGAGGAGAGCTCTCCACTCACCCTCCTCCAATAGGATCTACAACTTGTGCCTTCCACTCTTTACACATTGATTAAGGAAAGGAACAGAGCTCTCCCTGGACATTGACATGGGTTTTTCACACACTCCTGTTAATTATTTCAACCACTCTGCCCCTAATTAGTTACCAACAACCCCTCTGGATAAGTTTATTTAGAGAGTTATTTAAACTGGCCCAAATCCTCTCTCCTGTACAAAGCCCATGTAAACAAGCTTTGGCACAGGTACAACAGAGTTCTATGGGGATCCAGGAGGACAAAGTCTTTCTTCCAAGCTGTGGAGTGTTGGCAGAGCTGCTCTGCAATTGCTAGATGAGGAAATAGGTTGTAATAATCCCATCAGCTACAGTCAGCTCCCCTCCCCTAGCCCATCTTGAGCTGAATTGCATCTGTGGGCTTACTATAGAGGGTGTAGTGCTAGCAACAGGGAATATAACCCTTTATGTAAACTCACTGCATAAGAACTGACTCAGTTCTGCTGGCTATGATTAACATCAGGCTTAGACAGGTTCTTGGGGTAATCTTTGCCTATTCAGGACTATATCATGCCTGGCTTTGTACTGGTGTGCAGTTGTGCATTCAGGGCTGAGCACAGATTCGCTGGGGCATGGAGGAATGGCTCATGGCTTGCATTACCAGGGACACTAACCTCCCAAAGGGGATCAGGGAGAGGGAGGGTGACTCTATCTTTCTGCACTGGTCTGCAGAGCAGGGTTGGCTCAATTGAGAGCACAAGCTGCATCTTTTCAAAGGAAGGTGGAGCTGCTGCTCCAACATGGGCAACTCCGAGTGAAGTTATGAAGGAACCAGAATTCCTTCTGGTGCCCCCGCCCCCCTCCATGGTGCAGCCCCTTCAGAGACCCCAAAACGCAGCAAGTGGCTTAAACCCCACAGGCTGGGCCTTACTCTGCAGAATGGTACTGAGTTTTACACAACAGAATATTTAGGGAAAATCCGATATTTAGTATATATAGTATAGCAATGAATCCTAATATTCATGTTTCTCATAAGCTATTGCTGTGGAAGCATGACATTGAATCAGTGTTCTTCCCTTACAAACCTGAGGGTTCAGTCATGGCTTAGACATCGGCCCTGAGCAAGAGGCGACCTCAGAAGCAGCCCAAGAAGCAATGACTCTGAGAGATACCCTCTGCTCTGCAATTTCCCCCTGCTGCATTCAGGGGAAGTACCCCTGTTCTTCAGTGCCAGTGTACTTGGGGGGGGGAGAGGTCTGCCTACACCTCATCCCACCCTACCCACTCCTGCCACTCACATGGGGTGGGGAATGTACCCTCTCATAGAGGCTGCTCTCATCCCCTACATGTTACTGCTTGCTCCTGCTACCTGGATTATGGGTATTGGGGCATCCCTCACTGTGCAAGCCAGGTCACAAGCTGACCCTATGGCCAGGTCTACACTATAAACTTACATTGGTATAACTACCTCGTCCAGACCTGTGAAAAATCCACACCCCTGAGTGACGCAGTTATACTGACCTAACTCCCAGTGTAGACAGCGCTATGTTAATGGTAAGACTTCTCCCGCAGACATAGCTACCACCTCTTACAGAGGTGGATTAACTACGCTGATGAGAGAAGCTCTCCCATCGGCATAGCACAGTCTTCACTGAAGCACTGTAGCAGCGTTGTAAAGTGTATGTTTCTTAATACAGTTACAGATATTGCTGGCAAATGCATGAATTTTTTTTTCTACTCCGTGGACATTAACTAGACTCAGGAATGCACCAATAAACACAGGTGAGGGGTCCACAGAAATAGCTGGAGAAAAAAAACTATTAATAGAAATGTTAAAATGTGTTTGCTCAGAGATCTTTTTACAGCCTTCAGTCCAGATAGCAGAGATCAGGCTTACAGCCCAGGAAATAATATTAGCCCACTAATACTACTAGGATCTAGACTGAGACCTAGTCTGAGAGGGGGAGAATTGCAGGGTTCCACACAAGGACAATAAAGTCAAGAAGCCTGTCAGATTATTATTACTAGTTTATGAGGAAACTGAAGAACAGAAAATAAAGGACTTGTCCAAGGTCATGCAGAATGTCTGTGGGGAAAGAGGAATTGCAACTGGGTCTTCTGCGTTAGCTCCTGGATAACCCTTTCTTCCACAATAATAATCACTCCTATAGAAAAACCCATCAAAGGAGATTTACTCACATGAATTTGGAAATCTGAGTGTCAGCCATAATTGAACTTCATTATGTTGTTTCCTTAAATTATTCACAGAATGCTAATCCAGAACTGCATGAGTACAGCAATACAAATGCACAAATACAGTGTCCATTCCAAGACCTCTGTCTTCATGAGGGGGGGAAAGGAGCCAGTTTGTAGGCAGGTAAGAGCATGAGGGAAACAAAGTAGAAAGACAAAGGGTTCGGCTGGCTAGAAGGGTTGATAATTATGATATAGACTTTCACCTCCAAGGTCATTATTCACCTCTGGTATGAGGCCATCCGATGGCTGTTGAAGTCAATGGAGTTATGATGAATTACACCAGCTGAGGATCTGGCCCTTTGTTGCAATATTCCAGAACAAATTCAGCCCTGGGACAAGGGGGCACAGCTCATAGATTTCAAGGCCAGAAGGTACCATTATGATCAGACTTCCTGATTTAGTTACACCATAATTAAGGGGAGCCTAAATTGTTTCATGATATCACAGATTTCCCCCAGGCTTTGCCTTATGAAACAGAGTTAACATTCCTTCTACACTACAAAACAGCTGCATTGACTAACCTTTTCTACATTTTTTTTATGGATATTGTGGGTCAAATTCTGGCCAATGCAGTAAAGCTGTGTAACTACTCTCAAACAGGTGTATGGAAATACTTGGGCAGAGACCACCTTTTTGTTCTGTGTTTGGATAGCACCTATCAAAATGGGGTCTGGGGCTCCCAGATACTACCACAATACAAATAATAATAATTAAGCGGTAATAGCAAGTGCCCATTATCTGTCCATAAGGCCCCCATGTAGAGCACCCCAACCTTGGAAAGCATTTTGGAGGCAGATACCAAAGGACAGGGCTGAACTGTTTTGTTCAAATATGGTTTCTTTTTGCATCTGAAATGCTTTCTTAAAATGTGATGTAACAGGGCAGCTTGCCCCATGGGCTGGAGAGTTTATGGCTAAACCATCCCTGCTTACAGGGTCAGCTGCAACTGGGCTGAATAAGGTGATTCCCAGGATTTAAAAAAAGAGCAAGAAGTTTCTCTAAGAGAGCAGGGGCTGGGGAAATTGTAACTGCAGAGAGCCAGCAGATGTTTGTAGGTCCCTGATTTAGCAGTGGAAAAAAAGCTGTAGAAACAGGAGTAAGTGGGAGAAAGGCCTTCAGGGTAGAAGGCCTGTGAGGGACTCTGTCCAAGCAAAGAAGATCCTGTAAAGGCCAGCTGGGATGAAGACTCCTTGAGTTTGTGTTTTGTGTTATTTTTGGGTTAATCAGGGGAGAGATGCTGAACTGCTTGGGGCCTAGAGGGCCAGTATATATCAGAGGACTAAATAATTGGGACTCCTTGTGGAGTTGTTTTGAACTACCTTTGAACTGTGAGTTTTTAAAGGGTCCTGAAGAGATGGAAACAGGCAAGATGCTTCAGAGTGACCTCTGGCCATGAGCAGGTGCTTGGGGAGGTGGCTGTATGATATTGCATATGGTAAGAATTATTACTGTACTGACCGGAAAAATAGGGATATTAATAAAATTAAAAGCTCAGCTGCATAATGCCTCTGAACTAGGAAGCACATACTTCAAACACTAGGCTGCACAATATCTCTAGGTATTTAAAGGTCATGCTTTGGCTACTGAAAGGTAGTCATATATTTCCAGTCTAAACTAATCAGGCGAGTCTCACTCCTCTGCAGATGGCCAACACAAGCTGTGTGCGCTGTTCAAGTAAGAGACTCAGATATAATTTCCAAGCAATTATATTGACAATTACCTGTGGTTTTAAAAATAAATGAAGTAACAATGAGATGCTACAGAAACACACTGAGAAACTTATTCAAGAATAAACTAACATTTTCATTCTCATCATAAATATTTATATACTTAGAAACACTTTGACACTCATGACAACATACATCTTTCCAAGACATTCAGATTAACAAGAAGACTAATGCAGTGGTTTCTGTTAAATATTGGTACTGAAGCCTCCAATCCTGAAAATACACTGAGCAACTTCATGCACAGGAGGAGTCGCATTGAAATCAATGGGACACCTCACTTATTGGTTGAATCAGGGCCATTTTTTTTGCCAGGATTGTACCATATAATCCTGTAGTTCACTTTTACTAGAGGAAAGTGTAGAAGAGCCTTATTATCTATAGTTAGGAGTGCCCCTTGGCATTCTTGGGTGTCCTCCAGGAAAACCTTCAAAGCGTGGATTTCTGGGGGGGTAGCCGGGCATGCCATATCCTCTTGGCACTGGTGGTCGAGTCACAGCTATGTGTGGGGGTGGAGTAAGGCTTCCTCCTCTGCCATGCGAGGAATAATGAACATTTGGGCCAGGGCTGTGCTGCTGAGAGGGGCTTGCTTCGTGTTGGTGGCTGGTCTTTTTCTTAGACTCTTTGTCACCTTGTCCTTTCTGGGTACCTAAAATGTATTTAGAAAACCAAACTGAGCCATAGAACAGAGATTGCCTGTTAGAGCAGTAGGAGCAAGAGAAAGCTCAGCACTTACCCTGCCAACCCCATCTCTTAGAGTGAGGTTATGGGGAATGATTCAGCAGCTCCCCCCTGAAGTTTTCCAGCCAGCCCTTTCCATCCTCCAGGACCTTGAGTAAGGAACGTAGAAGCCCTCCCCCTTACATAAGGCAGCACCAAGTAAGTGGAGGCAGTTTCTAGGTTACTGGGGGAGTGAGGGTGGTGTGAGAGAGATGGCAAAACTCAGCAATTTCATTATAAAACTGGCCAATTTCAGCAGGGTGCACTTGGAATTCCCCACATAGCTCTGCTGATGTGCCTCATTCCTGACCTACATCCTCCCTAATATTCCAGCCCTGGCTTCTCCTGCTGCCAGTCATGCCAAACTGTGTGCTTGTTTTGTGGCATGGACAATGAGGACAGTAGTGCCTGAGTGTAGAGGGGAGAGCACACCACACCTTCTTTAAGGCAGGTAGGGCTGCCACATATGCAGCTTAGGACCATGCCTAGGAAGAAGTTTGGCTGACTGAGCCAGAATTCTTCCTGAGGATTCCTACTATATCATGGACTCGCTGCACCCCCCTCCACCCCTCCGCCCCCCTGCAGGAGCCTGGACTTAAAAACCACAACCTGGCCCTCAATATTCCAATATAAAAAATACTGTAGTATTCTGCAATAAAACTTCAGTCTACCAAAACACTTATGCACATGCTCAGTTTTTAAGCATGCGAATAGTCCCACTAACATTAGGAACCTGCTTAAGTGCTTTGCTGGATTGGGGCCTAACAGTCCAAAGTAATACAGCTTGCAGTTTGTTACTACTGTAGGATTCTGGATTGTTATTGAAAGAGCTTGTAATATTTCTTATAAGGGAAGGAGAAAGACCAATGCCATAAAGATTAACCTGGTGGCTGCAAGCTTCTGTATTGTGGTTAATTTGCACTATTTAATTTTCATGACTGTCCCTCTCAGGGTGTCACTGTACAGTAAGTAGAGAAGTTGAGACAGTGTAGAGGGATGGTAGCAAATATACAGACATCTTCAGAGCAGTCGCACCTTGATCTGCTGCGGAGTCTTGTTTGCTTCCTTGCTGCTTGGGTTTAGTCTCAAGGGAGTTTTCTTCCATCTCCCGTGACTGTTGTGCTTTTTGTTTGTTTCTCTTTTTGTTTTCCTCAGCTTGCTGGTCAAAGGGGAGAGAGGGAGACATACCTTAATTACTTAAATCATTTCTCTACTGATTCACAACAATAAAAAGTAACAGTTCTACCCTCTTTATGGCATCCTTACACTTTGTAGCTTCTTTTTGAGATCCAAGTTAGCTTCCTTGTAGGTTTTGGATGTAGCATTGAGATAATAGATACTCAATCTAAATTTTAAAGGAAAAAGAATACATTATGTTAGGTAAGAATTGTAAAATCTAACATCATTCTTAATAAATCCACATTACAATAAATAGGTGGTCCCTATCCTCTATAATGTGTTAATATGAAGAGTGGCTTTTACTCCACCACCCAGTCTTATTAACACTAACATTTTGACAGTTCAGTTATGTGCTCCCTCACAGGAGAAAGAAAGTACATTTCTACCTGAGATCCCAGAACAACCTAACTGAAAAATTCACTTTCCCTATTTAAGAACCTTACTTTCAGTTACGGTGCTAAGGAGGCAGTTCCATCCAGCTGTTCTTCCATAACATGGGTGTTCTGCAAAACTGACTTGTAAAAGATGTATAATGTATTTTTAAATGACCAAATGTTTATAAAATCCTTTAAACTTGCACAACAATAGGAAATTTAAGTGCTGTAGTGACAGGAAAGACAACAAGCAAAAACACGGAAAACTAGTTGATTTTTGTTCTAAATCATAATCTTCTAGCACACAAAATCACGACTACATGGCATAATTTTCTTTGTTAAATAACTGTAAGAAATTAGCACATTTTCACCCCCTACTCTCACCTAATGAAACTCTAACTGGAGATCCAGCTATGTGATGTCTTATAATGATATTAACAGTATGTCATGCTCCTGTTTGAAATAAGTGATTAATCTTCTCCCTGTTTTGTTGACTCTAGTTTGCCTTGTATTGTCTTTGCCTTTGTTTTGGGTCACAGTCCCCTAATACACAATATAGATAGCTCTCCTTGAAATCAATGGGAGCTACCCATATTCTTCAATGAGAGTCTTTCTGTATATAGTATGATTGTCAGCAAGTTTTTGCCAAATTTCATCTCAAAATTGCATTCTGCCTGTGTAAGTTCCTTCTGCAGTTTCTGTTACACTTACTGTTTTTCACTTTCTGTTCTAAAATATTTGGCAATATAACTGTGTGTTGTTAAATCATGTCTGAATTTTACCCAAGCGTAAGTGACCAGATGTCCCGATTTTTTTTAGGGACAGTCCTGATATTTGGGGCTTTTTCTTATATAGTCGCCAATTGCCCCCCACCCCGTCCCGATTTTTCACACGTGCTATCTGGTCACCCTACCCAAGAGGTAGCTGCACTTTTGTGTGTGCTAAGTGAGCCTATAAAGTGATCCTTTGTAAAGTCCTTTGGGATGAAAGGTATCAGGATTATTATTCTTATTCAGGACTGATTTATGGACAAACGTCTATTCCTAGTCCAAAGTCTCAGAAAGTGGACTTTGGACAGGGAACTTCTAGTACAAGGGGGTAGCAATCATGCCTTACTGCACACCACTTACATTGGGGTTTTAGTCAAAGAATCTAATTTGGAAGCCCTCTGTGTGGGTTCTCTGCTACATGCCCCCAACTCTTACCTCACACCTAGTTTAGCAAAATGATGGTAGTTCTGCTGCTTTTCAGGCCTCTTTATTATTACACAAAACCCGAGATGCCCAGGAACAGGCTTAAAGAAAGCTTTGTATCAGGGGAATAGCACTTCTGAGAGTTCACTACGAAACATGCTAGGTTTTATGATGTGCAGTTCTGCCCAATAGACTGATTAAACTCGCTCCACTTTGGACCTCATATAGTTTTTTTTTGGGGGGGGGGGGGTTTTTTTTTTTTTTTTTGGGTTTTTTTTTTTTTTTTGCTTCTTAATGATTTTTGGCACTATGGTAACAAAACAAGACAAAAATGAAGCCATTGAACAAAAGAGAGAGATTGGGGAGCCTGCCCTTTGTGCAACTACACATTAATTATGATCAAGCAAAAGACTTGTGAATTCTTCAAGTCCCTCAACACAAGGCAATCAGTGTTGTACTTGACTGTGTTTCCAGTGGACACCTACGGTTATGGAGGCTTGACATGAAAGGAATTGGGTAGAGATTCATATAGGAAAGCTTTGATCTGATTTAAGATACTGTACTTACACCATAAGCAATATGAAGGGCAAGATCAGTCCAGGGTTAGAAGCATAACTAAATACTTTCCCAAACCAGGAAGGGAAGTCATTCTCTAAGGTTTCTGAAATGACCTCAAACATTCTAGTTTTCCCACTGTTAAAAACAAAAATTAACACTGTATCACATACCTTGCCAATGCCAGTGTAGCATTGTGTATCAGCATACAACATGATTATATCAGACCAGGGCTGGGCTCAACAATAAGTTATTGTCATTCACATTATTTAAATGCTCTTTACTGAGTCGATTTTAAGAAAAATATAACTTTTTATGCATGTTAACAGATTAAAGCAGAACAGAAAAAATTAAAATGGGTAGCTTGTTCATTCCTTGGGGCATAGGGCAAAGGAAATCTTACTGAAGCTGTTCTAGTTTATCTAATCCTGAATTACACATGGTTTGGGATTGCAGTTACATAGACCAGTCCCCAGATGTCACCCTCTATGTCTTCTATGATCTGATTTACTAAATGAAAATTGGCAATCAGTATCACCTGCTTTGTACCAGTTCTGTGAAATCCAACCAGTTTCATGTCTCAGCAGATTTGCTGGTATTTCATGCATTTCTCCCACAAAGTGACAGTGAGTGTCTGGAAAACATCTCCTGAATGATTTGCCTATACCCAAAGGAACTTTTAGAGCTAAAACAGCAAGAGTTCTGTGCCTTTAGAAGATGCACTGGGATCACTTTACTAATGTATTTTTCAAGCCCTTCACTGGAAACCAGATCTCCATGTTACTGTTCTTCTCCTTTTACTCCATTAACACATTTTTGCTAGCAGATATCAAAGACTCAAACATGTTAAAATCTAAATGTCGTGTCTAACTATTGCTTGCTTACTAGTGTAATATGTCACACTAAATGGCAAACAGAGATGCTGAAGACTTCTCCCCTGATATTCCATTTCTGCAATGTACAGGGTGAAGAATAGGGCATGGGATCAGCTTTGTTCTTGGATGGGCAGGTATCTTCATAGCTATATCCCCCTCTGCTGTTACCTGCTTGCAGGGGAATGCAGGCTCATCTTTTTCAAAAGCAACTAGTGATTCTGGATGCCTAACTTGAGACACCTTAAAGATTATTGAAGAATTGGTGTTCAGCACCTTCTGAAAATTCTTTTTCAGGTGTTTCAAGCTGGGCACCCAAAAACTGAGGTGCTCACAATCACTAGTCCCTTTTGAAAATGTAGACCACGTTATCTGGGTTATTGTTTATACTTATTTCAATATGCATGGATTTACACACAAATTGCTGTCAACACGGACACTCTTTCTTTCCTTCATTACTGAGAACTCCAGAGGATGACTCTCAACACCAGAAATATATTATAACAGTGCTACTGAATCTAACTCCCTGAAGTACTGCAGAGAGTCTCAGAAATTTGAGATGGAAAAGCTCTATTCGGTCATCTAGTCTTCCCCTCTGCTACTGCCACATCCCTTTCTGCAGTACGTTTTCTAGTGCTTGCTGCAGCCTATTCTAAATGTTCTATCTCCCAAGCAATGAGACTATTCTACACTCTAACAGATCATCTCAAGCAGGTAGAGCATGTATCTCTAACAGAATGGTTCTCTCTTCCTTACATATAATTTCAGACTTGATCACACTAGTAAGAAACTTTATTTAAAAAAAACAGAATTTCTGTCTTACCAGTTAGTGAATACTTTTTAAATAGTTAATCATTTCTCTCACATTTAATTCATCTTCAGAGAGTATGGTCCTATGCACAAGTAAAATTAGCATAGTTTATAAAGTGCCAACACTTAGTAAGGAAGTTGGTTTTAGTTATGTCATTCACTGTACAGTAGTCATACCATGAGATAACCTATTTGTCAGGGAAGAGACGGATATAAAATGTGAAAGACCTGAATGGGCCGCAGTCAAAGGACGGTGGAATAGAGACAATAGTGTACACGGCAGGCAGAGTGGAGAGGAAGAGAATAAAGAGCAGCATGGCCATGTAGAAGTTATTGGATCTAGAGGCTTTGAAGACCCTCTCATGTGGGACATTGCAGCACATCACAGCCCAGCATTGCAGATACATCGAGGTGTGGAGACGAAACACATTGATAGCTGGCAGGCCTGGAGCGTAAAAAGAACCCATCCTAGAAACAAACAAGAAAGTGCTCTGTAAAACTCTGCAGCCTTAGATACACCAAAACTCTTCACCCACCCTGGGCTTTCATATCCCCTTGTTTTGCAGCCACATACAATGCACTCCATTTTGCAGCTTATGAAGCCTTGTTTAACTCTTTTTATTGGTCTTGGCTCTGTTCCTTCCATTGACTTCATGGCATATGGCTAAAATACTCTTTAAATCATGTCTTTCCAAGTCTCAAGGCTCTCCCCCTCCCCTTTTTCTTTCTCCAACTGAATTTTAACAACCAGTCAGAAAACTGTTATTGATTTCCCCCTTTCACTTTCTTCTTCTTTAAATGGTTCTTTCATTTTCAAATCCACTCAGATAGATTGTCATTCATTTATAGAACACATAATCCCAAACATTATACCCCATAATCTCTTACAGGCTTGATGAGTAGTTTGTTTTATCATAATCCAGCCTAGTCTTAATTTAATTTGCTGTTTGTTTTATTAATATTTTTGCTGTCTCCTGAGCTGACATTTACTTCACTTATTCTTTTACCATGGTGTGACCGAGAGCACTCCTGTATTCACACACTACAGGTTATTGTCATAATCGTTGTGTAAAATATGCCTTGTGGGGTATCATTTAAAAACTAATAACATACTGATCATTAAGATTCTTGTGTAATGTATGGAATGTGTAGTAAGAGGTATGAACATAAACTGAAATTATGATTACAATGTGTTTACCAGTCAAGTCTCACTAAACCGGTTTCACAAAGACAAAGGACAAAACTGACAGTCTAGCCTGGCATCATCAAAGCTGATTAGCAATCGCTGGTCAAGTGGCCATTCTTTGGCAACAAAGGGGGCAGGAACAGATTGATCTGTATTTTAGCAAACAATAACATGGAACCTCTATCACTCTATGGCTCTTTCCTCACAGCTGGAATGAACTTTATCTAGAAGTAAACCTCAGGAAAATGCATTTCAAAGGGTGATTAAACTATAAAAATGGGGGGCAAAAACACCGCAGGTTCGCTCTCTTTTTTTACCTAACACAAAGGAACCAGCCCTTTGACTCTAGGAGAGAGATTCTGACCTGAGAATTTGGTCAGCCCAGTAGCTGGAAACATATGTTAAGGATTTTACCTTGAACCAAATATAGCTTGTAAAGTTTTTGCTACTAGGAAGCATTTTGTCTTTATTATTCTGGTAACTATTTCTGACTTTAATATCTTATACTTGTACTCATTTAAAACCTCTCTCTCTTTGTAGTTGCATCCAAATGTGACACATAGTTATTTAGTGCCTGATTCTAGTTAAGTACCTATTGATTCTGATAAATGTTGTTAGTTGTTTATAGTTACATGTTTATGACTTTGAAACACTGGGCACTCATGTTCTTTGGCTTCACTCTTCTTGCCCCTCTGATTTGAGGATCTAATTCTATTTACCGGTGTGGCTAAGTGGATGGGACCCAGAAGACTTGATTCTATTTCCAACTCTGCCATTGGTCCACTAGGTGACCTTGGGCAAGTCACACTCCTTCTCTATGCCTCAGTTTCCCCATGTTTAAAATGGAGATAATGGTATTCCCCTCTATGGAGTGCCCCCTCTTGGAGATCTGTGGATGAAAATTGCTATATAAGACCTAGGTATTACTATTATATTGTAACTTTACCTCCTCTTCTTTTCATCTGTTCTTAATGGATAGAGACCATATAGACTCTGCTAGTTCTTGGCTAAGGGCACATACTACACCTTGTGCCCCTGATCATACTCTCACTGAAATCAGTTGCAAAACTTTCACTGACTCCAGTCAGTTGAGGATCAAGCTAATTTGTGCCCATTATCATCATTTTTAGGTACAACATTTGAAGCAATCCAGAGTAAATTTTGCAGATGACTCATTAATATGCAAATTCACATGAGAAGGTTTACATTCCATTCACTTTGCAGAACAGGAAGCCTTTCTATAAAGAGAGAAATGAATCTCCCTACATACACATGCAAATATACACAAATATACTCAGGCCTCTCAAATCCTCTCCAGATACAGGCTAGACCCAGCCACACCAAAAGCTCTCATGTCACTGCAGTTCAAGTGAGTACATGTGTGTGCAGCTCAAAATAATTCTAGAAATATACAATAACTCATTATATATTTTATTAAAATTGTAACAAATAGTTATTCATTATTTTATTGCTGTCATTTTTACTGTCTCTCTTAATTTCACTTGAGATGATCAAATGTTTATTATAAATGTTAAATCACTAAAAAACATAACAAGTTCACTGCTTGATATAGGCAACATTAGCTAACATGTTATGGTCTCGCTCGTGCAGTATGTAGCAGGCAGTTGGACTGCTGGGTCCATGTGGATCCCACATTGGGGACCATGCTATATTAGAAAGTGTATATTGTGACAGAGTATAGATGTGTATAATATTTGTATTTGAATGAGGTATTAAACATGAAATGTTCTGAAAGTAATCAAAAATAAACCCAATCTGATCCCGAAACCAACCTCCCAACTTTTGATAATGAAAGGCTGACTTTCAATCCCCTCCTATCTTCCTTCCCCCCAGCCCCCCAAAAAAGTGCTAATGATGGTGGTGGAATGACCGTGCCATTCATGGTGCATAAACTTGGGAGTGCATTTTATACTACAGCTGTATCATCTTGATGAACAGTGGAATGTGTGCAGTAGAAATGTTAAGTATGAGCAACTGGGATGTCAGTTGCTGCTGCCTTTATGATCACACAATAATATGCTGTTTTACAAGCTAATTTGTTAGTTTAACCTCGAGTGCCAGGTAGACACTGGCCCTGTGGATTTTCAATGTACCTAGGGCCAGATTAACCAAGGGGCCCATATTTCTGTGGCTCTGTGATGTATGTGATGAGCAGACTGGCTGCAGCATGAGGCTGCTGCTCCAGGCCTAGATTAGATGCATAGGAGGCTAAATACACATGAGTTCTGCTGTGAGTACCAGGGGCTGCTCCAGGGCCAGGAAAGGGGACATCCCCAGCTGCTGTCTGGGTAGCCAGAGGAAGACTAACTCCCCCTAATGCACTAGAGACTAGAGTTATATCTGAGTAAAACCACTGTAGAGCATAGTCGGTCCCTGTCTTTACAAGTGAGGGTTGAGAAGTATTCTCAGCAGGCTATGTCAGTGCTGTCCCAATAATGGAGCAAGAGATCATTCCTGAGTGATGTAAATCACTCCACAAAGGGACTTAGCATGTTGCCCCACAGTGGTCCCAGCGCTTACTAGTTCAGTTCATGAAGACCAGAAATGGGTCTCAAACTCAGTAGCACAGCTGAGCACTACCACTAAGTGATCCATTAGTTCACACTGGCAGATTTTTTTTATATATTTATTTAGGTATTTATTTATCTCTGTCATTTTTTTCCATAGGATACAGGGGTAAGGAAACAGCTTTTTGACTGAGAAACTCTTTGGATTTGTGCCACATTAATACATTGTTATTTTTCAATATAAAACCACAGATCAGAGTCTCCAGAATGCTCCGCTGCTCCAACAATGCTCGGCAGCTATAAACCTAACTTTACAGCTGCTGTGTGTCACCGGAGCAGTGCAAAAGATAGCAGAATATATTGCTGAATGTGGTCCCATAACCTTAGCCTGGGACTGACTCACCACTGTTACCCTAATTCTTTGCTGATTTAACTCCATTGATTTCAAGGTGTCCAGTTTGATACCTATTGAGCTACATTGGCATAAAACTGGAGTACTACAGTGGTGAATCAAGCCCAGCATTTCAGAAGTGACAAATATGTGAATTTCTGTGTTTCATGCTTGATTTCACAGGCAGTGTGAAAAAATTCACACCCCTGCTGGCTAAGCTGACCTAGTATACAACCATCTGTTAATACCATACATGTTCTCTGCCACACCTACCAGATCATGCCTTGGTTAAAGATCAGTCCCAGCACATTTCCACTTATATCAAACTCTGAATATGAAGGCTGAAAGAAAAGGCACAATGCTTCCATTAGGCTTGCAGATAATGTTTTAAACTGACACAGAGCTGTAGATTAAAACTGTCATCTACAACAGCAACAACATACTGGCAATGTCTTCTCAAGACTCTTCTGTTGCATATTAACAATGATTCATGAAACAAATGAATATGACTCAAGATCAATGTATTGCCTTCAGTACAGCCTGCAATATTTCATTATAAATCTTATTGAGCTTTTTGAAGAGGTGCAGGTACTACTGGAAAGTACAAAGAGTTCCATTTTTATTGGATATGCTTTGAACTTTTAAAACAATGATTCATAGATTCTAAGTCCAGCAGGAACAATTGAGATCATCTAGTCTGACCTCGTGTATAACATAGGCCATAGGATTTCCCATTTAAATTAGAGGATATCACTTTAGAAAAAATATTCTATCCTGATTTAAAATTATACAGTGATGGGGAATCCACCACAACCCTTGGTAAATTGTTCCAGTTAACATTTGCTAATTACTTTCACTGTTAAAAATGTGTACCTTATTTCTGGCCTGAATTTATCTAGCTTCAGCTTCCAGCCATTGATCTTCTTATCTGTTTGACTGTTCGACTGAAGAGTCCTCTAGAATCAACTTTTCCCCCCATGTAAGCAATTAGACAGTGATCAAGTCACCGCTAACCTTCTCTTTAATAAGCTAAAGAGATTGCACTCCTTAAGCCTATTCTAATCCTTTCATCATTCTCATGGTTCTTCTCTGAACTCTTTCCAATTTATCAACAACCTTCTTGAATTGTGTACTCCAGAACTGGACATAGTATTCCAGTAATGGTCACCTCTGGGCACTTATCTATGTATAAGTGTGTGTGAATTTATTAGAGCTAGTCAGAAAATGTTGGGGGAGGGGTGCAACTAGGGGAAGGCTGGAAAAGGTTGCACAGGCACCCTTAGGAAATACTATAACCTGTGTACTTGATTTTGCAACCTTAATGTTCCCTTAACATAACTTTTTATATGAAATATACATGTCTATATATATAGTGCTGTGATATGTATGTTGTTTATACAGCCTTTGCTCTAAAGTAAAAGAATACTGCCAGGCAATACAAATTCTTTTATGGATAAGTAAAGTGGATTTTAGTTTACTTCATACAGTATCAACAAAACTATCAGTTTACTACTGGTGATGATGGAAGAGGCAGAATGAACACAGCCTGATTTTTTTTTTTTTTTTTTTCAAATTAAATCGTGTCAACAGGGTTAGCAGTGGGAAAATTGGGGGCAGATTCACCAGTAAATTCTGGCTGCTTTGTGTGCTCCAACAGCATTTGTAAACCTGGCTTAATTAGCTTGGATTTTGTCTGCTTTACATTACTAGGGCTGCACAAGGTATCTAGACTGCACTGGTGAATCTGGGCCCTTAACTTTTGACTTGTAAACTGAGCAAATCTCTTAAATGTGACCTTGAATTATCCATAGCTAGTTCATTTAGCTTCATCAATCAGGAAATGTATTAGTGGCACTTAGTGAATAATAATCAATAACAAAAATAAGGAATCCACTTACTCCCAAGTAAACGTTCCATAACTTTCATTAACATTTAATCAGAGCATCCCATTTGCTGGCTGCCCCAGGATCACTGACAATGCATATTCCCAGGCAAGCAATCAAGAGTGTGTGACTATCCTGTCAAATGTAGCTGTGCTGTGCATGGCAGGCCTGCTCAAGCGTAAAAGGTATGCGACATGGTCTTGCTCTTCTAGTCCACATTTAATTAGAGCTCTTGTCTGTCCAACCTATGCTTTAGTGATTTATTTGTTATTCTTTTAACATACAAGAAGGTAGCTAAAAGCAATGGGGAAGCAAAAATTAGGCAGTGGTATGAAATACTAACTGGAGAAATTGAAATGCTAAATGGCTGAATAGAACTCCTGATTCAAGCGTAAAAACTAGAAACTAAGACCAGCCAGTTTAATACTTTACATCCAAGTGAGTAAAGCCGGGTCTATACTATTCTGAGGGCTAAATGACATCTTTTATGAGTCAGGGAAAGAGGGAGGAGGAGCATGGCCAAAGTAGCTGGATCAGGAGACATGATCTCTTGGTAGGGTGCAATGGCATTGGGTAGAGCACAATGAGCAACAGGACTTGCTTCAAGTTGAGGGCCCGTTCAGCAATGTACTTAAGCACACACCATTTTTAAGTGTGAGTAGCCCGTTGACTTTAGTAAGATTATTCCCAAGCTTAAAGTCATAGTTTGGCCTAAGCCTATATCACCTCATTGTCACTTGTTCTCAAACAGTACCTGTAACATCTTTCCCAGGAATCCGGGACAGCATTATATTTTGGGGTAATGATGATGATCTAACAAGTGACATTTCTTACTGTTTGCATTTGGCCAGGCTTTAGAAACCACCAGGAAGCAAATTGGCATTTTTTTTCATCTTTTTTTCTAAAGCCAACAATGACGTTAGCATTTCCTGCAGAGATCAATAAAGACGTTCCTGCCACTTTGGTTCAGGGACTGTGATTATCATCCATGCAGTAAGATTTACAGTACATCTGCTCCCATGGCCTTTGGTACAAGCAATATGCAGATGATACTCAGCTCTATATCTCCTTCATATCAAATTCTGGCATCTCCCATCTTTCCCAGGGCTTCAGAGAGATAAGGGCAAATCAGGGCAAATCAGAGGAGCAGTTTGTAGGAAGAGGGAAACAGGCCAAGCCTATAACATCACTTTAAATGGACGGCATCTGCTCTCCAATTATCAGAGTGGCATGAAGGCTTGGAGTCATTCTGGACTTTTCACTGCTCCTGGATCCCCTAATAGCCATAGTACCCAAAAAACACCGGTTGCTACTATTGGCTGGTAAGGAGGCTGTGTCTCTTTCTGTGCGATGTGAGATTGGCCACAATGATTCATGCGTTCCTCACCTCCAGGCTCAACTAGCACAATGGCTATGGTAAATTTGAAGACTGATGAAGCTCCGGCTGGTCCAACACGCAGCAGCCCATCTACTAAGTAGCACAGAGCAATGAGAGCACATCATTCCAGAGCTTCACATGGCACACTGACTCCCTGTCCAACACTGAGTTTCATTTATGTGCCTGGCTTTGACATTACAGAGGTTGTGCCTTGGTTATCTCAGGAACTGCCTTTCTCTTGAGACCAACCACAACAGCTCCATTTGTCAGGGGGGTGCTGGTGTTAACAGTGTGTGACAGACCCAGACGAGTAGGATACAGGAGTCTGGTAGAAGGCAAATATACTGGTCACAGGATGAGTAGTTTTCTGTTCCCTGAGTGACCAGAGAAAGGGGCTGCACTAGAGTAATCAGGAACCTGCTAGAACCAGTTAAGGCAGGCAGGCTAATTAGGACACCTGGAGCCAATTAAGACAAAGCTGCTAGAATCAATTAAGGCAGGCTAATCAGGGCACTTGGGTTTTAAATGGAGCTCACTTCAGTTTGTGGTGTGAGTGTGAGGAGCTGGGAGCAAGAGGCGCAAGGAGCTGAGAGTGAGAGAGTGCTGCTGGAGGACTGAGGAGCACAAGCGTTATCAGACACCAGGAGGAAGGTGTTTGGAGGAGGCCATGGGGAAGTAGCCCAGGGAGTTGTAGCTGTCATGCAGCTGTTACAGGAGGCACTATAGACAGTTGCAGTCCATAGGGCCCTGGGCTGGAACCTGGAGTAGAGTGCGGGCCCGGGTTCCCCCCAAACCTCCCAATTGACCTGGACTGTGGGTTCTTCCAGAGGGGAAGGTCTCTGGGCTGTTCCCCAACCCACATGGTGAATCTCTGAGGCAAGAAAATCCGCCAATAAGCGCAGGACCCACCAAGATAGAGGAGGAACTTTATCACAAGTGTTAAGGCTGAAACTTGCCACAACAGAGTGCTTTCTCAGTGGCTGGTTCATAGCTATGGAACTCTTCCACAAGAAACTAGAATGGCAAGCATCCTAACCATCTTGCATTAGCTGTCCCTGAATAATAACTCGACTAAATAGCTCAGTGTCATTTTTTTCCCTGAAGATAGCTCCTAATATAATTAATAATAAATCCATGCATACTTTCATGGCATAAAATGAGGAGAGAGGGATGGATGAGGAATGAAAGGAGATTAGTTTTACACACTGCATTCTATTTATTGTGTTGGTGTTAAATATTACCAGGATGGGTGCATTGAAATACCAAGAAATTAACTGTGTAAGGGAACTCTGTTGACACTTAAATTTTTTCTACATTATGAGTTCTTTACTGGTACTGTATAGCTATACCCGTATACTATAACAGCAAAAGCACTCCTAGTGTTGGCATAGCTTATATCAGCAAAACTATGCTTTACCAGTATACCCGCTCCCTGAACAAAGCAAGCTATATTGGTAAAAGCACAGTTTTGCTGGTATAACTGTATTTACACTAGGGGCTTTTGCGGGCATATCTAGTCAGACAGGGATCATAGCCCCGACAAACATTGCTGTTTCAGAAGAAGTCTTTAGTGTAGACACAGACTTAAGTTTACATCAAGTTCAACTCTGAATGCTTTCTATTGTTGAATACAACAAGGAGTCCGGTGGCACCTTACAGTCTAACAGATACATTTGGACATAAGCTTTTGTGGGTTAAAAACCTCACTTCTTCAAATACAAGGAAACAAGGAAAGAACTGGCCTTAGAAAACATCCTACAGACTAAGGATGAAATCCTTGCTTCATGGGATTTTGCCAAAGACTTAAATGAAGCCACAGGCTTTCATTCTAGATATTCCGAATGCACCTATCACCAGACAAATTGAGTTACTGATCTAATCAGGTGAATGTTATGTGATCGTGATTAATCTTAATTAAAACAGCGTTCCAGCTAAAACAATTTCTAATGTATCTAAAACCAGCCCTTCGATGCTTTTTCCTCATCCCACTGGCTGGCTTTGTCATATTAGAATCCATTTAAAGCCTGATTTACAGCTCACAGAAGCCTTTTCAGTGACTTCAGTAGGATATGTATTAGATCCTTTAAAATGGAAATGTGTATAAACAAAGCAAAGTAGCAAGAGAGGAGAAAAGATGATATTTAATGTTGTTCAGGGATTTTGAAGCTGATGGGCCTTGTCTTCTCTAAACTTGGGATGCTCAAGATGAAAATACAAATTACTACCAACATGTCAAGTGATAATCTGATAATGGAATTAAGAGAGAGAGAGAGAGATACTTACAAATCCATACTCCAAGTCCCAGCACCAGCAGTAATTGAAAAACCTGACAAAGACGGCTCTCAGGAAATCTCCAATTATAATTGTGATGTATGTTGTCATAGTGTCAGAGATTGTCAGTCGCACAAACTCCTGTTGACACAATGTTTTCTTTTAAGAGAACGTTTAGGCTAGTAATAAATAAATAATACTGGGAGACATCCCCAGATGTGCTCAGCACATTTTAGAAGAGAGGGGAACTTTCTGGCCCTTTACTATCCCTACTGATCCCTGGGGGTTGCCAGGGGCCAAATTGGCCCCCAGCATGTTAGAACAGTCCGAGGACTGCTGTAACATGGTGGATAACCGCCTGCTAAGTGACCATTACCAACTGGGACTGTCAGAGTGTAATCCAGTCCCCACTGTGAAAAACCTCCTATTCTGGAGGCAGAAGGGCTGCAACAGTGCAATTCTTAGGTAGATGATATCCTAAATCCCTTTTCATCCCTGACACTAAGCATTCAAACATGTAGGGTAGACTATGCTCTGTTCCCACAGGAATTGGAGAGGGAAGAAGATGGAAAATCCCAACATAAAAGTTTCTCCCTGCCCACATCCCACTGGGAAGCCCTAGTAGATGCTTCACCACTTATCAGGCCTCACCCCAGACCTACTCTTCCCTCAATTTTTGGTCCTATTAGTGTGGTTTCCAGAAAGTCTGTCACTGTCACTGATGGGTCTCAAATGCTGCTGAATTAAAACCTTTGTTCCTCTGAGACACACAACAGATTGAGTTTCACAGCTTGTAATTCTGCACCAGTGTGTCCAGCAGAGAGTCTGCTAAACTGTTAGTATCTCCCAGGCTATCTGCCCCCTACTGGTGACATCTCCAGTGGGCTTTTTTGTAAGGACTGTAAGATTTCCCAATGAAGATCCTGGTTTCCAGATAGGGAAATTGGCTGTGTGACTGGAGCATCAAAAGCTAGGATTCAATGGAGGATCTGGTCTCGGAGAGGAAAAAGCTGGAAGTTAAGAGAAAGAGGATAAGACAAGGTCAAAAGAAGGAAAACAGGTTGCAGGAAGATCACAGAAGCCACATAGAACATGGATAGCGAAGATGGATATGTATGTTGAACAGAATCAAACAGAACTGCTAGGTACATCCATCATTAAACTGTGCTGCCTGAAACTGCCCACAGTGTTAAATTGCAACACTTGCACCTGTTCCATAAAATATGGCGAAATAACTTTTTAAATGCAGTGATGGCTATTCAAAATGTGTACATTTGAATGTCTTACAAAATCTTGCCTTGTTGAACTACACATTTTGTACCTTTTGGTACACTCATTTTGCTGTCACAAATTGGTCTTGGGTGATCAAAATTCCAATCAAAATGATGCTACTCATCTTCCACATGGTAAATCCATCACCTTTCATGAGTGCTAAATATGCTGTACAAGACAGAGAGAAAGACAAGAGAATAGAAAAATAGAGGAGAAAAGAAATGTTTCCAGTCATTACAAGTTATAGTCAATGTGTGAGGGCACGGGGAACTGTGGGAGCCTCAGAAGATTAAAAAAAAGGAATAAGTATTTCTCTGCCCATTAGCAAAGGAGTGACATGGGACCCTGTCTTCTCCCAATCCCCAAGTCTTTTCTACTTTAGGGAAATGCCAGGTGAGAACAGAAACAGAGTGGTGCTGATGTAAAATCTTCTGAGAGATTCACTATTATCCTAAATAAATTGCATTACCTGCCCTACCATTGTTTCCCAACATGGCCCTCTAGGGACGTCTGCAGGATCCACCTGTATTGGAGGAGCAGTGGCATTTTCTGGTATCGTACCATTGTAGAGGCTGGCTTCCCATATTGTCATGTTATACTTCACTATCTTCTCTTCTTCCAGCTAGAAAAAAATCCCAAATGTGTTTTTAATAAACAGGAGATCAACTGTGTGAACTTAACTCAGTGGTTCTCAATCTTTCCCATTCCTAGACCATCCCAACCCCCTAGAATGTCCCTCCCTTATAAGTGGGAGGGAACAATATGGGCACAGTGGAGTGGTCACTGCTAGAGCTGGGGGGTGGGGGTTGGGAAAAGTTACCTATCCTGTGAATTTCTTTGAGATTTTGAAGAAAAAAAAATCCTGAATCACAATGAAAAGTAAACATCTTGGAGAAACAATTGCAAAACAAAAATGAAAAATAATTAGGTTTGCATCAATCAAAATGTTTTGTTTTGATTTTGGCCATTTCTTTAAATTTTTGACTATAACTAGCTTAATTTTCTTAACATGAAGTCAGTTTGAGTGAGAGATTTGTGTTCTGAAAATGTCAAAATGAAATATTTTTACAATTTCCGATTTTTTTTTTTTTTTTTGAGTTGAGGAATTTGTTTAAACCAACTCTTTTTCCAATAAGTTTCAGGTTCAACAAATCAGCATTTTTCTTATGGAATTTTTTTTTTTATTGAGAAATTCCTGCCTGGCTGTAATCACAACCTCTTAACATCTGTTTGGTCTCCCTGTAGGTCACAGTCCCATCTTGGGAACCCTTGACTTCAGTCATTAGATGTTTGAAAAAACACACACATTCAATTCCTGGTTAGCTTGCCTTGAGATTGATCTCATCCATCAGGGCAATGATGAATGTGTATAGATTGCCCAAGAAGAGAGCAAAGATGCGCCCCAGCTGCCATCTCAGAGCTATTCGAGGGTGGTAATTTTCCAGAGAACTGATTACATCAAATAAAGTTGGACAGAACATTCCCAAGAGAGACATGACCATGTTCACCTGCAAAGAATCGCACAAGAAAAAGTTAGAGAGGAGTCCTGGGCTTTTGCTCTTCCCCTGCCATTTTAGCTGGCATTTCACCCAGTGCATAAACAAAACTTATTGTGGGAGTTCACATAAGATGTTTTTATGGGGGATGAAGGTGGAAAAAAATCAGCTGTAATCTACTGTAAATGGATAAAGTTTTCTTAATCTCTGTTTTTAAAGTTCTTTTTACCACTAGCACTGAAAGGAATAATAAAACATTCGTTACTTTATTCTAAATGGCACCTATTTTCAGGCCAAATTCTGTATCCGATCTGAAGGATTTTCCCATTTCCAATCATCTTTCAAGTTATATCCACCCCTCTTGCATGTTAAAGCTAATAGATTGCCAAAGGGATCTGGGTTTAAACAAAATGAGGTATTTTTAGAACAATGCACCACTAATTCAGTATCTGGGCCCTTATATGGCCCTTAAATAATCTGTATTTGATTGTCCACATTGCAGGTGCAAATCCAGTCTGTCCTCTCCTTTCTGCCTTTTGTGATTAGCATTCTGTAGCTGCACTAACTTGTCTATAAAAAGCAACAGAGAGTCCTGTGGCACCTTTAAGACTAGCAGATGTATAGGAGCATAAGCTTTCGTGGGCGAATATCCACTCCGTCAGATGTCAGACGAAGTGGGTATTCATCCACAAAAGCTTATGCGCCAATATTTCTGTTAGTCTTAAAGGTGCCACAGGACTCTGTTGCTTTTTACAGATCCAGACTAACACGGCTACCTCTCTGATACTTAACTTGTCTATATAACTGTATGCAAGTGTATTGAGTTGAATGGTCCTAGAGCATAAAGATATCTGCTAATAATTTTGAAACTCAGTATGGATTATACATTCCACAAACTGAATCTAATTCCATTTGGACTCCTAAGGAGTTGGTTGCTGGACTGCAGGTGAAATAGATTTTTGTTCTTTTGTTTGACTTTTTTTACAGATATCTTGGGACTGCCCTGAAATTAACCTCTTCTGTGCCCACTCTTGCCAAAACTTAAACAGAATGTAATACATTTACACCATCCTAATAACAAAGGGTAGAAAGCTGAGGTTACACTTCTGTTTGCACATGTAATGTGACACCAAAAAGGGACTACGCAGGCAAGAAAAATTTACCCTCCTGCATTTGCAACTACAGAGCATTGGTGTCTCGTAGAGTTTCATCAGTGGAAACAGTGTAAGAAATAAATGGCATTTCTATTTGTTGCTTTTCTGTTTTTGGATTTTAATGAGTGCTAATTACTGGATTTTCATATTTATAGACAACCAGTGGCATATTCTGTATGGGGCTTGTAGCACCATGTAATCTCTCTGAATAGCTGGAGGTTTTATGATGATAGAAATTCAAAGCTGTTTCTATAAATATAGAAAGGTGTTCACTATTTAAACAACTAATTCTAACATAAAGAAATCACACTTACTTGTTAAACCTGAACAAACACAAAGTATGCAGCTGCCATCCCTTGCAGCTTCTGGCTTTATAATTGAAGAAGGCGGAATCTATTTACCACTGTGTACTATTAATTTAACAGATGGTTGTTCTTAGGTGCTTACCTATTTGGTTTACCTAAATTTGATAGAAATCCTGAACATTGGTTCTTATTGTTTTGCATTATTGTGAGGTGTCCTTACTTTTTATTGGTGATGTTGCTGTTGAACAAAACAGGCATGTTGATAACAGACTATCCAAGAGAATCTCAGAAGTGCTTAAGAAACTTTACACTCCTCTGAGTCAGTACGGAATCAATGAACTAATCTCTATAGATAGAGAAATACATGCAAACACAGGTGATAGGTAGATTGGAATTACCATATTGGATCAGATTGGTGGCCAGTCTTGTCCACCAACCTGTCTCTGACAGTGTCCAGCACCTGATGCTCCAAAGGAGGGTGTAAGCAACTCCCCAATAGGCAGTTACAGAATAATCCGGCACCCAACGGAGTCTCATTGTAACCACTAATAATCTGAGGTTGGCTTAAACCCTGAAGTATGAGGATTTATATCCCTTCCAAAATTCTTCCCTCTTTTTAGTGTTTATTATCATAACTGTGTGCTCTTATTAACATAGATGTCCAATCCCTCGTTTTAAATCATGCTAAAGCTGCTAAATCAAAATCTTTGCTAAATCTGACCTCAATGTCATTCTGTGCAATGAGTTCCACATTCCAGTTGTGTTCTATGTGAAAAAGTATTTTCTTCTGTCAATTTTGAATTTTCCACCTTTCAATTCCATTGATTTTTCCCTTGTTTCTCTATTATGAGACAGGATAAACAAACAGAAGTTTCTGAACTTCCTTCTCTCTACCATCCATAAATACTTTTATCATGCCCCCATTTATTAACCTCTTTTCTACAGTAAAATATCCCATTCTTTTCCATCTCTTTGCATGTCAGTGTTTTTCCATGCCCCTAGGCATTCTTGTTTCCTGTCTCTGAACCCCCTCTTATTCTGCAATATCCTTCTAGCTAATTGCAACCATCAATGAAACACAGCCATTTGTGGGATGGAAGGTGTAAGTCGTAAAACAATACACAGCAACACTATGACTATTTAAGTCAGAAGGTGAAGAATATGGTGGGCAATTGAAAATGCAAAAAGAGATTTAGGTAGAAGGATTTTAGGTTCACCAAAATTTAAAAATTAAAAACAAACAAAAAAAACCCCTCTCTAGCTGTCTGGAAAATGCCAACCTTTTCAAGTAAATTTCTTTGAATTTTTTTCACATTTTTTCATTGAAATTCATAATTTCATTGAAAACTTTCTTCAGAAACTCAAATCCAACGACATCTATGTTTATGGAGGGAGCAAGGATTCACTCTCGACATTTGCTCTGCTTCAGGGTCAGATACTGGGGCAGATTCTCCCATATTGTTCACACCGATATTACATTGGGGTAACTGCAGTAATTTAAGTGGAATTACACTGGCATAACAATAATGTAATGTACTGGAAAATCAGGTGTTTCATTCCTAGAGGTGCATGTGCACAAATGAATTAACCCTGATATCTACCCCTTCCCATATTCAGCTTCTCCATAGCTGCTGGATTTTTGCCAATCAATAAAAATCTGCAAAGAGCAGGAAGTGAACTTCAAAAGTAATGTGGAGCTGGGATTGTAGGTACACACGGAACAATAATCACCAGATACCCACTAACTAATGTGCAAACTGTAGCTCCAAACACATCCTTTCCCCTCACCGAGAAGTCAACTATGCTGGTGAGCAACCCTTTCCATGGCACTCTGAGGGCTAGAATATAACAGCTGCACAAGCAGCTCTGATTTTCCCGCTGCTAAGGGAGGTTATGAATCTTGTAAGTTGTGCTGTGACTGCGGTGAAGTGTAAACACAAGCCCCCAGCATCGTAAATCACACCAGCAATTAATATTGAATGCTGATTGCTTGCTGTTTAAATTATAAGTTTAAGAATAAACAGTTTAGAAAATATAAATCACTTTCCATTCTTGCTGAATGCAATAGTAATAGCCTTGTCTACTACTGAAGGCAGTAGTAAAGCTCTATTTTTCATGTATTTTCAAATATTGTAACAATTTTTTAACAATTAAGAGGAAGATTTATACTTTATAGTAGCAAAACCTTGAGATGTCTAGAATTAAAACTGAATGTTGACATAGTGATACCTTAAATATAAATGCAGTGATATACTCTATCCCCACTGCTGGTAGCTCTTACAACAGTTGGAAGGTATTTTTTTGCAAAAATCCATTGTGTTTGAGCTTGCAAAATCTTAAATGTAAAACCTATTTTTTGCTGCTGGAAAGACTTTTTTAATTTAACAAGACCTCCTTCTCTTTCAAGTGTTAATAACTACTCTGTTTTAGCTGAATCAGTCTGTCTACCCACAAGTTCTTTATGCTTTTATTATATGCCCTTTGTTAAGTAGTTTTATCGCTTAGGTAGTATGGACATTCTGCAAGTACATAAGATAAAGACACACAGATAGAAAGAGAGAATTTATGGATGTGGATTTTCCTCCCATTACCTATTTTCTACTAAATAATAATACTCAACTTTTATATAGGGCTTTGCATCAGTAGATAGCCAAGCACTTAACGAAGGAGGTAAGGATTATTATCCCCATTTTACCAATGGAGAAACTGAGGCACAAAGCAGTAAAGTAACTTGCCCACATCACCCACCAGGCCATTGACAGAACCAGGATTAGATCCCAAGTCTACTGAATTTCAGTCCACTGCACTAGGCAACATTGTTCATCACTCAATCACCCCTTGCTCTGAAAATTCTCCCAGTGGAGTCAGTGAGAGGATTGCTGTAATAAGATACTGAACCTTCCTAATAAATCATAGTTTACAGTTCCTTGCTAGGTCAGGTGCTGTTGTGTGAATGTGACCTGTGAGTTAAGCCAGACAACATTAAATAGAGTAAATGCTATAGAGCACCGACTGATGCTCTTCCCTTTTTGTGGCAGAACAAGAATTTTGCCTCAGCTACCTGTAACAAAATCTGTTGTTTTAATCTCACATACACCAGTGTAAATCAGGAGTAACAGCAAAGACAGTGGAGTTACACCAATATAGAATCAGTGTAAGCAAGAGGGCAATCAGGCCCAAAGTCTTTTATTTGGTCTGTGCTGTGGGGAAGTGTGCTACATTTGTTAGACCCAGACTTGTGTGTGTGTGTGTATGTTTGTGAATGTTACATGTCGTGTTTAACCAAAGACTTAATGGAACTCTCCTATGTCCTTGAATTTAGTTTCATTTTGCTTGAAACTGTGATTCATGACTTCTGTCTTTGCTTGTATTTACCTGCAGGAACCAATAACAAAGGCTTAACACAGAAACGTTAGTGTTAATATTCAACCCCATCCATCTTTTTGGCTAACCCACACAATGCCATTAACAGGCTGTATTGATAAAGTAGGTGAGGCCCTGTCACTAGTTGCTTTGAATGTGTACAAGAAATTAGACAGGTTTAGGTATGGAGGAGGAGGAGTTTATAGTCAGGGCTGGAATTGAAGTGGGGGAGCTCAGTGTGAAAAGCTATTTTAAAAAGCATTTTAAAAAACAAAACATGACTGTCTTAATGAATATGGGAAACAGAGAAAAGAAAGGGAAATCCCTTGTTACACATTTACCATCCAAGCCCTAATTAGAAGACTACCAGAAAAAAAGCACCATGGAGAGCAGAGAGAGAGACCTGTGACTTCAAACCACATCTATTTCATAACGTGTGCTGGGACTAACTTCATTTCTCTCCCACCAGCCATAGTTATCCAGGCCCTCCAGGGCAAACTTCTGGGATCTCCTCACAACAAAATAGATGAGGTAACCACTCCCGGCCAGTGTGCACAGGGCCAGGAAGTTAGCAAGAACTCTCAGGAATCGGGTTAGGTGAATGTTTTCTTCTTTTCGGTTCTCCTGCTCCTCCACAATAGCTTCCTGCACTTATTGGAAACAAAAGTGTAGCTGTAAGTGAACAGCATTAAAAGCATCAGGCTCTATATTGTCTGTGCAGCTACTAGATAATAGTCTTTTTAAATGAGTTGTGATGAATGGACTTTACTCTTGGGCATCAGGTTTCTTAAGAAGGTGACATTGTATCAAAATCTCTGTTGGAGCCAAAGGACATTGCTGGATTTGGCTTGCATGGGTATCGTCCGGCTCATTTTCTATGGCTTTGTCCCCATTGAGTTTCATTTTGAGTTTCTCTTACACCTGAACTCACATGCCAAAGCTGTGATTCAAAACAAAGTCAGCACTGACAATGAATTCACAAGGTGCTGTGAGTTGGGAGACCCAGAAGGATAAGTGTATGACCAGTTGTCAGAAATCTTTTTGTTAAGGAACTGGGAAACTTGAAAAATGTGTCTCTGGAGACTGCTAGGTTTCATTTTGAGGGTCTGCAATTCAGGGAGACTGAAAAGGGTTTCTGTATAGGAACCCCAGACTAGACCAAGACTGGATGATTTCAGATTTTGAAATGAAACATTTGCACAACATTACTCTGTGTAGAGTGCAGATGAATTTCAGGGCTCTTGAGTAACTAACCCTACTTCCACCCCTTCCTAGCTTCATCAGCAGAAAGAGCTCACACTGCCACCAACATGTCCTTGTGGAGGAAGAGTTTAGTTACAGCTTCTTACATTTATGTACAGAAAAGTATCTTTCGCCCAGTAGGGCAGCTGGATTACTGCCTTCTAATAGCTCTATGTAGCTCTGCTTCCTTTATTCCACTTTTGTCTATTACATAAGGGAAATGAGAGAGCAGAAATTCTTGAGTGGAGCCTTGACCCCACTGAAGTCAATGGCAAAACTGCTGAGCTCAGTGAGGCCACGATTTCACCTTTTGACTGTTCAGTTCCTGGCCTGTTCATAGAAATGAAGGTAGGATGGTTACATCATGGGATATCTATCAAGACCTTTACTCTCTCTCTCAAGTGATTTTCACTCTTTTCATGCCAGATCTTGGCTGCCCCCACGTAGGTATAGGATAATGTGAGGAAAGGACACAGGCAGACCCTTCACAGCCCTCTAACCCCCACAGGAATCTGCACAAAGAGCCACTGTTGCTTGAGTGCCTTGGGCCTTATTCTCCACCCACAGGACCCGAGTAACTTCCAGTGAAATTACTTTTATCCTTGTATGGGGGAGAGAGGCCCTTTATGTGTAAGGCAGGGGTGGGGGAGGGGATTATTAGCACCCTGGACAGTATGCCAGAAAGCACAGGGGCTGTGGCTGGCTGAGTAATGTGGAATTAGTGGTGCTCTAGTTTGTCTAATTCCTTAACACAGCCCTAGCCTCCTGCACTCTCCACACCAGCAATGGATGAGAGTGCATGCTACATCTCCCAAATGAAGTGCATGGTAGAAGCGGCTCCTGAATGTCCTAAGGTACCTGTCTCAGCACTCCAGAGGCAGAATGCCTCCAGCCAATGTGGCTGTTGCACTACCCCTCACACACTCATGAGCACGCCAGAGATCACTGAAGTCACCAAACAGTCCTAAGTCTAGAGTCCAGTCAGTGAATGTGCTGTATTGCACAGGGAACCGGGCTGTGTTTCCCTGTTCAGTTGAAAATAAAACATTTGTTGTGAGAAAACACAAAATGACCTTTTTTTTTTTTTTTTTTTTATCTTACTGAGATGCAGGTGTGGTGTCAAACTTCTGAATCAATTTTTTTTGACATGCCAAATGGGCCCTTGTAGCAATGACATTGCTGTCTAATGGTATCTCTTCAGAGTAGCAAGAGAATATGACAATGTCAGTGCTGCAAAATGTCACCAGCATTTTTCAAACAAAACGTTTTTTTTAAATAAAAGCACCATAGAAACTGGAAGCTAGGAAAGGTGAGGAGAAGAAGAAAAACATGCTTTGCACAGGAATCATTTTGCAAGTACATGGACAACAATCCCACAGAACACATCCGTTGCTACTAGTACTGCTTACCTGGAGTCCTAGAAGGAAAGAGCAAGTGAGATACCACAGTACCTAGTTTCACTCTCATCCTGGTTTTACAGCGATATATTTCCATTGACTGACTGACTTTGGTGTGAAGGGAGAATCAGGTTCCCTCTCTCTAGTGAGCTATATCTTACCTTAAAGCTTGTTGTGATTGAAGCAAATTTATTATCTGCTGTTTCAGGATTGCCGATCAGGTAATCCCAGCTAGTGAACATTTTCCAGCTGAAATTAAAACTTGTATCATCCCCACCACCTTCCTCATTTGCATTCCTTGCCATTCTGGAAAGGCCAAAAAGATGTACAAAGTACCCAGGGTTAGAAAGAAGCAGCTAGCTCTGTTAAATGGTTTAGATTTTCAAATGTTCCTAATGTCACATAATATCATTTCATGTCCCCCCCCCCCAAATCCAAGAAATACACTCCAATCCCATGATGTTGAAGAAATGATGGATAGAGTATATCCAGTGGAGTCAATTCATTTCCTCACCATTATAAATTATATTTCTTATTTGTTTCTTCAGTAGCACATTGGAGAAATTGAGTTGGAGGAGAAACTCAGGAGAAAACAAGATATCAAGAGGGAGGACTAAGTTATCTTAAACAGAAACCTATAGAACACACTACAGTGCTGCTAATCAGATCCTAGGTGTGACCAAGAGAAAAATAAATTCTAATAACTAGCCAGGGAAAAAAACCTGGTTGCACCGAATAAACAAATTACAAATGCTGCTTTTTTTTATGCTGCTAGTTACTATGTGCTTATAACTGGATTTATAATAGCATCCATCAATATCAAATTATTTCTTAAGTGGCTTGACTTCACCTTGGACTGCTAACTTCCCTATTTCAAGGTATTATCAGCCTTGTAATGTTGATGGTCAGGTTGCTGTAGATTATATTACTTAATTCAGCTCATTAAGCACAAGGAAGGGAGTACATTACTAGGGAATGATAAATTTGGCCTTGGATTCTTCATTAATTTCATGCTCTGGGGAAAACAATTTCTATTTTAAGGTTATGTTGTGGAGCAGAATCATATTATTAGACATAAACAATGTGAACCACAAAACTCCTAAAATGCACAAGAAAACATATATGCATTAACCCAGGTAATTGTCTACTATACAGCATTCCTGCTTTCTCATCTGTGGGGATGGCGTTGTCTCTGGCAGCTGAGCTGGTGTGGAGTTGATACCGCGGGTAGGAGTGGTGGAAGATACTAACAGCACAAATGGCTTCTGAGTTGGCCTTGTGACGCTTCTGCCCTGCTGCTGCTCTGAATCCTCTCACAACGTCTCATTCTCCCCAGTTCCCAAAAAGAAAGTTGGTGAACAACTCAGTGTTTGGGGTCTATGTAAGATGGAAGGATTTGGTCCAACATGCAGTTGACCAATGTATCATGGGAATTTGGATATTAAAATGCACCTTTTGTGTGTGTAATTATTGTTTTGTATCTATATGCATTATATTACATGTGAATCTAGGCAGCTAATTTTGAGTCTATTATCATATATGTATCTGAGGTGCAGATTTCTCGGTGTACAGTGTCTGCTAGTTGTTTGAAGTTGCATGAAAATAATCTGTTGTGAATATTTCTTCTGACACCTCTTGTCCACATAATCTCCTTCTCTTTCGGAAATCATCTGGGAAAATACTCTCCACTATCATGTTCCACAAGCATTTAAATAATATAGAAACACTGCATGGTCATTATTAAAGCAAGCAGCAACTAGATAGAGGATATATATACTCACTGTTTACCATTACAGAGAAGAAAAAGAGGAATGAGGGAAGGCACAATAGTCTCCCCAAATCCAACAGCTTCCTTGTGTCAATTTCTTGAATCTACCATACCTTTCTGTAATTTGATTCCTGACCATATGATCCAGATGGAGCATTCTTGTATAGAGACAGGGTCCCAGAGAGTAACATGGAGCTTCTGGGCCAGGGTTCATGCAGTTCTTGGGGCATCCTACAAGAGTCTGTGCAAAGAGCACCTATGGATTTCAGAATAGTTGTAGGTATGGGCAGCCACATCCACTGCCCACTCCTTGGACAGGCAAATCTGGCCTCAACTGCATGATGAACTGGAAACTCCTTAAGAGTTTGAAACTAAAATTATCTTAAATATGTGACTTCTGCAACCTTAAGGTTGTGGATTTTTCCACTTAGTGTTGGGTTGGTGAGTGAGGGAGTTGCTGATTTGTGCCCTAACTCAAAATGGTTTCTATAAATGTAATAGTCAACCTCTCTCTCTCTCTCTCTCTCTCTTCTCTGCCCTCAACCATCAGCAAAAACAACAACAATCCTAATGACACTAGGTTTTAACTTCTGTGCTTATTGTATTGCAATGAAAAAATGGCCTAAGCAGAAGATTATATAGGGTTACCTAAATGTGGACTAGCACTAGTATCTGTGGCCAGATGGAAATTTAGCACATATGGTATATGTTTCCCCAAGGATATTCCCTTTGTTTTGGCCTCGGAGAGCCTGTATTATAAGGATTCTTTTTTCTGGTTGACAGCCACTCAAATATAATTCCCTGAGGATTCAGTGAGAAGAATCTTCTAATCTTCAGGCATATACCATCAAAGAAACATTTTTAAAAGCTGTTTTAGGTCAAAAACTATGCCTGCTGCATCAAAATGTTTTGTTCTTTCTCCAAACACACACATTATTTTAAACAAAAAGAATGCGGCCATTTTTTTGTCTGGGAATTCTGCTTACCTTATCTAAGAAACCATGTATTGTTTGAGTTAATCTAGTGCTTGTGAAAGTGAAAAACAAACAACCTGACACAGCACATGAAGGATTTGTGTGAGTTTCTGCTACCCAGCTGCACTAGAGCACCAGATAATCCTGACTTGCGATGGTCTGACTTTTCCGATTCTGAGCTTGTTCTAAAGAAACACTTCAGTATGCTTGTTTAGTTATTGGTGTTTCTTATGTTAGGGGGTTTTCTAGTGTGAGCAAATAGGTACTATGGACAAAATCACCACTGGCAAACCACCAATGGAGTATCCCCAGTTAATACCAGGAGTGAATTTGGCCCTAAAATAAGACAACCAAACTCATTTTCACTCTGGATCTAAACCAGGATTTAAACCTAGAATTCCAGAGGTGGAAGTGTAATTGTTTAGTGCACTAACCCATCTAGTCTCCCTTTTCTTTCTCCCACTTACCCATAGTCTTCCTACTGTTTTTAGTATTGTGCTCTAAATATAATTTAATGGAGAAAGCACAACTGGAGACTACTTTGTCTGCCATAGGACACTAATCCTTTACCATGACCAATGGTATTAATTCTGCTACACGACTGTGTAAATGTGAACTAAACACTATAATCTTGCTGAGAATCATTTACTGCTCACTGTGACTTATACAGCTGAATTTTTTGTCAGGTGTTTTCCTCCTCTTTTTTTTTTTTTTTTTAATTTACTTCACACCAGATATGATTAAAAGAGGAACAACTGAATGGCCCGGACGTTATCTGACATTGTGCTAGATGCAGACTATTATAAAAGGAGGGGTTGAGAGCTTTGTTCCCTGAAATACACATTCATTTTACACCTTTAAGATGCAAAGGGAAAGTGTTATGTTATTGCAGTAAAGATTTTTTTTTTTCTCCACCTCTGCCAGACTGAGACACGCTTTCTGGTACAAATAAATAAATACTGGCCTACGAAATTATAAATGGCTTTAACATAGTCCAGCATTTCCTTGCAGCTTTGCCCCACCAGAGCTGCATCAATCCTGCTGTTAAAACTGCTACATTATCATTTCTGATAGTGCATCCTTTGTGAAGAGAATTGCATTTATTTTAATTCGTTCTTTACTTCCCAAAGACCGAAGGAACTTACGTTCGGATGACAACCATGTAGCTATAGGCAATGGTCCCAACTCCCACAAGGAAATAGGAAAGAGGCATCCTGAACTTCAGCCAGCCAATTGTTCTCTGGTTGTTGTAATAGCCATAAAAGAGCACAGAATACTGTGCAAGGCCCTGAAAAGTAAATAGCAGGTAACAGCTTAACTAGCCTGTTATGTCATACATACACACACTAAACCTCATGAAACTTCACCAAAAGCAGTGAATACCAAAGAGACATTCATTTTATGCCTTCATGACATCTCCAGACATCATTATGGTAAACCTGACAGCTGGGGCCTGACTATTCTGTGAGAATTCAGAACAGCCCTGTTTTGGAGCCTTTAAAGAGGATCTGAAAAATATGTCATGTTGATTGTCAGGTCCATAACCTGTCAGGTACTTCATAGGTTAGACACTTCATCTACAACGTAGCAGCCGAAAGCTTTTTCAACCAAGTGGTTTTTTTGGTTGGTTGTATGTGTGTGTTTTAACAGAAAGTGGCTTTTCAACAAAACAGAAAGTTTGGTTACTTATATTCTATGTTCTTAAAATTTTCCTCCAGTTCCAGTTTGGTATAAAAGTCTTCATTTCTGTCCTAAAGTATTGGGTAGTGTTGCTGTGTGCTGGTTAATAGTTGATAAATTTCATTCAGCAGATGGTTGGGTTTCATTGGATACTGAAATGATTCTTGTATCTACAGTTTATAAAACAAATTATTAGGTTGGTATTGAAAAAATTGCATTTCTTTAAAACAAATCATATGAATGAAGTTTCTATTGACTTGGATTGTTATTTTTTCAAAATAATTTAATAGGCAATTGCTGGAGCCTGAAAGTAATCAAGATAGTTGGCTTAGCCTGGTCAAAGACCATTTTGGTTAGAGGAGAGGAGAGCAGTGTATTTAAACCCCTTTGATGAACAGCATAGCACATGCAGAGCAGCAGCGAAGCTCCAAATGGGCACAATTAACTCAAATCAAACACTAGAGTTCAGCATGCCAAAGTATAATTTATTGATATACTGTTGATGAATATGAGATGTGCTGATTGTGAGCTAACAGTGCTAATGCAGACTGCTTTAGTCCTCCTAAATTACAAGGTCCATTCACTTTCTTTCTGTTTAGCTGCTGGTATTTCTTAGATTAAAATGTCTATAGATTAACATACTTCTGCTTTGTATAATCACTAACTATGCATTTGATTTATTGGAGTTTTTTAAATGTCTGAAATGAGTCTCACACAGTCTTCAGAACCTCATTTGCAATTCTTGTGAAAGTGAAAATGAAATATTAATATATGGTAACTAAAGGTAATAGTCACATTTCTTGGTTGGTAATCGATGTATTGGTATCAGAACAGCTGTAGAGATGCAGGAAAGACAATATTAAGCATCTAATTCTAGGAGAAAGGGAATATTATTATTTATTTGTATAGCACCAAAAGTGAGCAGGTTTGTCTTTAGTTACTATACGTCTATTAAGAAACGGTGTAATTTCGTGTAAGAATTTATACTGGGCTTGGATTGTCTAATCTGTAGTTGTACATAGCCTCATACATTTCTGGATGTCTGTTTAGATCACACTAAATATTAAAATATCTTTAAAGTCACCATGCTCTGCTAAGTCAGTGTTTGTTTTAAAGCCTTTAGATGAGCTCTGCACTGTGAGTAATTGAGGGTGTTGTTTCCTGGGTTTTGCCTACTGTATTTAACTGTGAAGCTTGATATATTTTTAGCTGTGAAGTGGTAGCCATAAGTATAGGGTCTCCCTCTACACTCTTCCCACAGCCTAACACAAGCTAGATGAGCATATTCTCTTTAGTAGTATGCATGATTACAATGAGCCTTGAGATTTTGATTGCTGTGGAGTAGGGTCTGAGCTGTAGATTATATAAATATAAAAAATTAAATTCAAGATTAAAATACAAAAGGCAACAGCAATTTAGCAATTTCTGCAGGATGAAAATAGCCACATTCTCAAGGATGATCAGGGCAGGCACAATTTTCCCCCTCATGTTTTGCTACACATTTTAGAGCCCTTTTTTTATTATTTCTGAAAGAAATGTTATTGGGGAATTACTCCAGAATACAAAAAAAAAATGTTTGATTAAATATGCACATTAGTTTATCATTTTATTTTGGACCTGAAAAAATTATTTTTGCCTCTAAAATTGTCTCAGCTATATAGTCCCCATTCCCATCCTTGTCTGGATAAAGGTTTCATTGTCCCTTGCCAGATCCTGTTTCTTTCTCAGTTACTAGGAGCCTCTCCTCTCCTGCTGCCATCTCTTTTCTCTCAAGTCTTCTCTCTTTTAACTTCTCCATACAATTGTATAAACATCTCTCCCCTTCTTCTAGGATCCACTCCTCTTAAAAGGGCCTCCACGTTGCTACAAGGCTCACTTTTCTCCTCCAAGGTCCATCTCTGCTGCAGTACTTCCTCTCTTTTTAAATAGGCCTCACCACTTGACTTCATTGCTGTGTCTCCTGCTACTACCATTCAACCATTGTAGCTCCTGATCATCTAAATACAACGGAGTTCAACTCTGTTAATTACTGACATACATCAGTGATTGCAGAATGTTATTGAGTTGCTCCTTGTAATGGACCAGGAGCTCACCCAAAAAAGTACCTTGACCTCCTTTCATGCATCTAAAGAGGGGCCATCACTTTGTTGCTAAAGGAAATCAGTTCATCTGGCCAGTTACCACTTTACATCAGGCAATGTGGAGAGAGGTAATGTGTTACTTTGAACACTTTATTAAACTAAAATTTTAAAAATTCACTGGGTTTCAGTGAGTCAGCCTGGAAGTACTGGATTAAAAGTCAGGAAGTCAGCATACAGATCAATGTATCCAGTCTGGTATTCTGTCTGAGAGTTTAAAAACTTGCTACCCTGCTGAAACTGTCCAAAGAAATAAACGAATGGGCCAGAGTTCATTCCAGGCCAGTGGTGCATCCCATCAGAGTAATCTGATTGCAGGCCGCAAGACATTTTGCTGACATTGACCATCCGCAGGCATGGCCCCCCACAGCTCCCATTGGCCGGGAATGGTGAACTGTGGCCACTGGGAGCAGTAGGGGGGCCGTGCCTGTGGACGGTCAACGTCAGCAAAATATCTCGCTGCCCGCAATCTGATTACCCTTATGGGCTGCATGCAGCCGGCAGGCCGCAGGTTGCCCACCACTGTTCCAGGCACTGTGCCAGAGGTAAGGTCCCTAATAAAAAAATCCACCTGGGGTTGAAGTGGCACAAGCCTGGGGCCCTCTCTAGGCAGCCAGCACATCCTTGAAAGTGGGCAATGTTGATGGGAGGAATGGCCAAAGGCTGAGCTAATTCAGTGAACCCCTTCCACAGCCTCTGTCTGCAGGGCTCCTAGGATACTCCAGAATTTACCTCTGCCCCCAGCTGGCAGAACTCCCTAGGGTGAGCAATGGAACACTGTCCACAGCCCTCATCACCCTTCCTGGCATCAGCAGTCCGAACCAAGGAGACTTTAACTCCTTCATCCTTTGAGTTATTTTTAACACTTCTCCTAGTGCTTATGAGTATGAAGAGAATGTCTGGCTGTAAATTGTTCAAAGAAACAGACTCCCAGTTTCACCTCCCACATATACCTACCTTTGCTGAAATCCATAACAAGTGCTTAAAGTTAAGCATGTTCATAAAGATTTGAAGGATTGAGGCCTAAATGTAGAAGGGAGATTATACAGAAGCTTCAGGCAAAGTCACCCTTATCTGAATGCTGTTCCCTATAACTGGATGATTTCACCTTTTTTGTTTGTGCAAAATCCTTTACAATGACCTCTGCAGCTGCCTGAAAGACAACGCGGAGACTTTCACTGCCTTACAACCAAGGTACCGTTGTCTGGACTCATTGTAATATGGAATTTATCCTCAATACAGTCATCTTAAATTTATTTCATGTTTACAAAAGTAATCACACTATGGAGGCATGCCCTGTGTGAAAAGTGGTGAAAATATTGTTTCAATAAATAAAAGTATTGTACGGTATTTAGAAGTCTACCTTCAGACTTTCAGTTAAGGAGGTTCATCTCTTAAGGATACGATGAGCTTCAAAGAAACAATAAGGGATTCAGCCATCCATCCCACTACAGCTAAAATATTTGCAAATTTAAAAACCAGAATTTTGTTTCCAGTCTATCTTTTAAAAAAGGCCTAAAGTACGAGGTTTTCTCTTACATGGAACTTATACAGCACCACCAATTTGAAGTCTAAATGCATATAATCCCAGAGGGTCAAATTCATCTATAGTCCAACTCTACTGAAGCAAATGGAATTACACCAGAGACTAAATCAGTCTAGACTCTTATTCCCAAATTCCTCTCCTTTTTTTATTCCCAAAGACACAGTAATGGACATGGAATTTTCATATGTTCTGTTTTTAGATCAAGACAACATCTATACTCAGAATTAATGAAAAGGGGATTTGAATTGGTTTCTATCCATTTGAATGATCTCCTGACATATTTCATATTAAACTACTGAAATTGAACAGTGAAGCAGTTCTTCACTGAGCACTGAAATCAAAGCCTTTTAGAGCCCAAAGAGTCATGATAATATGCAGTATTGCAATAATGTACACTTACACTAAAGTCCCACAAAGTTGCAAAATTCATAGCAGTTCTTTCTTCAGCTCTCGGGACAGTTTTTCTAGGTAACGTGCCATATGGTTTCCCCATCAGCACCTGTAGCCAAAATATGATGAATGTAGATAACAGCTCAAAACACAACACTAACAACTAAAAGTATAAAATGCAGATGCGAACAACTGCACTGGAGATTTTGCTTTGTGTTCTCCTTCACTCCCTACTGATAGCAATCCACCTCTCCAAATCTTTTGCCTTAATACCTTTTATTCATGATTGATGCTATTACTGATGTATATTCCATTGCAATTTTTTATTAAATGGTAGCCTACTAAAAATCAGTGGAATGTTAAGCTGTATCTTTTATATTCAGCAGCAACAAAGGTTAAAAATATTCATCAGATCAGTGAGTTCTTTCAGTGATGCAAATTCATTTTTCTTGTGCTATTGATTTTGTTGCTTTTTTTAATAGAAAATATATCGGGTCATTACATGCATATAGTTTTCAGATGATGACAACCAGGATTCTGAAAGTATCTGAGCCTCTGGTGAGATGTTTGCAAAACCACTGAAAGTACTAGGCCAGATTCTAGTCTCACTTGAGTCTTGATATTGTTCCACTGCAGTCAATGGCAGTTTTTCTCTTGACTTCAATGGGAGCAGAACCAGGCTCTTAAGGTGGTATAAATCCAAAGTAACTCAATTGGCTTCAATTACTCTACTCTAATGAAAGCAAAATTTGGCCCATTCATTAGAAAAATTTTGGAAAATGTCATATCCTAATTAAATCTTGTGAGCTTGAGGTTATCTGCTGCACTCACTTACATGTACACACTGGAAGTAAATGTAATCAAGAGAATATTCTCTATGACAGAAATTTAGGGACCAGCCCAAGACCTATGTATCAGTTAAATTCCATTTAAGTCCTATTTTGAGCCCTGTTTAAGTCTTATACTCATCCTTTGCATGGGATAATTTCAGTTTGAATTGAATTCCACCTTATGAATGAGATTCTGTGCTGCATGTCTAAGAATATGTCTATACTTCGAGCTGGAGGTATAATTTCCACTTGAGGAGACGTACCCCAGGCTAGTTCTAAGCAAGCTAGCACTCTAAAAATGGAGTCTTGCCATGGCAGCATGAGCAGAGGGAGAGGCTAGCTGCCCTGAGTACAATCCCATTCAACATGCTAGGTACATATGTGGGGTGGCTAGCTGTGCCTGCCCTTTGTGCTGCTGTGGCTGCACCTTATATTTAGCTCTTGATCACAGCTGCCATGGGGTATATCTCCTCAAGCTGGAAATAATAGCTCCAGCTCAAAGTAAGACATACTATTAGAAGTACAGCACAGAACTCACAGTCCAGGAGATGGGTGCTAAGGTAGCTTTAAACCACCTTGTGCTCCCCACCCCCCTCCACTGCCAGTCCTGGGCTGCTCCAGGTATAGAGTGGAGATGCCCCGATGTAATTTAGACAGACTTCATGGACTGCCCTAAGAGTCACAGCACTTCCTGGAATATCCCCAGCACTGCAGGATGCAGCCCTGCCTCCCACACTTGTCTCACGCTCAGCCCTGCTCTGGCATGCCCTCCCCCATGCCAGGGGGTGTTAAGTTCTTGGGAGGCAGCCTTATAGTTGTCTTCTGCAATGCCTGTGCCAGGAATGCTTCCCTGGGCAGAACCAGGGCGTTTAGATCTGTTTTACACTGCTGTCCCTTTTCATGGCTTAAAGGAGCTGGAGCATTGGTAGGGATCTTGCCCAAAGTGTTCTAGTAACAAAGGTAAAAATTTTAAGCAACATTTCTCAGTGACATTTTATTCCCCTATAGAAATAAGAAATGCAATTTAAAAAAATCCCAAATCATGCATTCTCACCTCAGGCACCATTACAAGGCCAAATGTCAATCCGAAGAGAATCATATTTATTCCATACATCCAGCGCAAGAATATGAAATAAGAAGCTACTGAAGAGCCAAAATGACCTATGAAAACATTTGCAGTGACAAAAAGACAGATCAGTCGATATTCTTGTCTTCTTACTTTGAGACAAGATTACTTGAACATTTTCATGAGTGCTTAAAATACAAAAAAATCAGATTTTTCTTTATTCTATATTAATACCTATAATTTTATCATTTTAGTAATTTTTCAAGATTACAGACTAGCATTCACTTCCTTGAAATGGTTTTCTTGGCTTCTGTTTTTTAAATCATTTACCAAAGATTATACATTTATATTGAAGGAATATAAATAACATGATACCAACACAATGGAATAGAACTTCAGGATGATCTCCTAGGGCCAGATGTTCAAAGGTATTTGGTTGCCTAAGGATGCAGAAAAGTGCTTAGTGGGATTTTCAAAAGTGACTAAACAGATGAGGCACCTAACTCCACTTGAAATCAGCAAAATACCTTTTAAATCCTGGTCTCTAGAGCTTCTAGTGCCTTTCTACATGTGCTTTGTTTCTGGCCTACTAGCCAGGGAGAAAGCAAAGTGTTGCTGGAAAGACAGCTTCCGGAATTTAAAAAAATACACGCACACTATTCTACAGCAGTGGTCCAAAACACTAGAATTTGCAATGGTGACACTACGATTGCTGTTATTGTATAGAATACAGTGGTATTTTTATACTAAATCGCTAACAGGCTGGTGTCTGTCACAACACCAGATGCAGAATACCTTGAGAACCAGGAGTATACAGTTACTTAATACAAAAGATTCTTCACAACAGGCTCATTAGTCTATGCATCACCAATATAAAAGTTTTAGCAATGACAACAAGGGATGGTTTAAGATTCAGGTTTAAGGAAACAAGTATATACTGTGTGAAAGAAATGGGAAAGATTTAGGTAGGAAAGAAGAGGGGAGGTTGCTTGATCAGGGGGACAGAGTATTTAATTGAGAGCTATGAGCTGTTCAGTTCTGCCACTGACCAGCTGTGTGACTTTGAGCAAGTCAGTTCATTTCTTTTGCCTCTCTTTCCCCTCCCACCCTTTGTCTGCCTTGTCCATTTTGACTGTAAGCATTTTGGGGCAAGAATTGTTTCTCTCTCTGTGTTTGCACCACACCTAGCACAACTGGGCCTTGATTTCAGTTGAGGTCTCTAGGTACTACTACTATATTAATAATAATAAAATAATAGCTGTTTAGGTCCTGATTCTGCAATACTTATGTGAAGAAACCTTCCACTGAAATCAAGAATCAAATGCTTTATGATTAAATGAAGATTTTTTTATCCCTACATGACTCTGGAGGTGTAGCTGCTGTAACCGAAAATATTGGTCATATGACCTTTTTATTTACTGCTAAAGTGGCTCCTGTTGGTTTGGGACATGTGAGCATTTATTGTGCCTGATGATTTCATGAACTGTTTTGTTACTATTTTCTCTGGTAATGGCCCTCTTGGTGCTATATCAGTTAAGATTAGCCTTGTACCCCAGTTAATTCTAACATTTATTGACCTGTAGTTATTCATTAAAGCTGTCACTAGCTGGGACTGAATTAGGGAGGGGAGAATCATCCCAGGCCCTTGTTGCAGAAGAACTGAAATACCTAGTCCTGTTTATGTAGACTTTGAGCTTTTACGTTAGTATTTCCAATTGGCACTGCTTGTCCAGCACATTGAACTTTTCAGCTCCTATGAGAGGAAGCCTTTATACCTTCTAATGTTAGTTTCCCATACACTTCCACTAGTTGCTCCATTTAAGTAGAAAATTGTAACAAGACAAAGGGAGAGGTTTTGCCTCTGACCTGATCTTGACCTTTTGTGCCACAAAACAGCCAGAAAGCTACCTTAACTGGTCCCGCTCAATATAGGAGAATCCTCAGCTCCTATGCCATCCTGTCCTATACTCCAGCACACCGGTGCATCACTAGGGTGACAAGAGCAAGTGTGAAAAATCAGGATGGGGTCGGGGGTAATAGGCATCTATACAAGCCAAAGCCCCAAATATCGGGACTGTCCCCATAAAATCAGGACATCTGGTCACCCTATGCATAGCTGCAGAAAAGAGAATCAGCGCTAAGAGTCATTAGGTGTGGTTGATTCCTGGCCGATAGAAAGGCCTTCAAGTTGCACATCATCTGATTCCCAGATGTTGCAATGGACCTAAACGCACATTGGGACTGGACAAGCTCCCAGTGGCCCCAGGATGGGTAGACGGTCATAAAGGTGCCTTAAAATAACTTCATCTCCACCTGTCCCCTGAGTTGTGCTAGATGGGGGACAGCAAGTTCTGATTAGTTATTTCATCACTGCATTATATGGTTTGCTTTGCTGATTTTCTAGGTTTAAAATTTAGACGTACAATAAAAACACATTAATTTGCAATATAGTGAATGTTGCAAAATAGCTTTCTTTTTGGTCTCTGTCCAAACTTGATTTTTTTTTACAAAGATAAAGTTCACAATCCTATTTATTGAGGGTCATTATAAAGGTAACATTTATACTGTGATATTCTGTGTGTCCAGGCATCTTTAAGCTAAGGAAAAGAAAAAGGAGCTCATTTCATTACAGGAGAGAAAAAAACTGTACATAGACACAGTATCAGTTAATTATCCTGGTCTATTTTTACATACTTGTCCTACTAATGTAACTTGAAACAGCTGTGGGTTTTAATGGCAAAACAACTCAGTCCAGGCCCATTTATTTACCAACTATAACTGAAGGATCACTCACATGGGTTCTCAGAATGAATTCTATTCTGTTACTAGCCTACCAAAAGAACCACCTGTCTCCTGCTGCTCAATTTGATTTAACTACATTTATTCAACAGCTTCTTCTGCGTGCTAAATTAAATCCCAGTGATTGCATAGCCTGCTTTGTTCTCTGCTGATCATGATGCTGTGTGTTTCAAGTTATTATGTAGTGAATTACCCTTTCTTTTTGGCCTAGTGCCGCCTTGTCTAGGATTGCTTTGCAACACAAAGTACAAATCAGCTAAAACTCACAGTTGACCATTTTCCTGGTCATGGCCACCTTGACACTGTCTACTGCATGCTCCAAAGCTACCTTCAGTAAAGCTATCTTGCACTATAATTAGGGCTGATCAGTGGCTAGGCTCCCACTCAAGACCTTGTGATGTTAAGCCAAGTTTGCTTCAGAGGGGATTTGTTGGTAACTTAGCTCATTACTGGAAGGCCTTTCTCCCTATGAAATATAAAGCTTACTTTATGATGAGACCGTTCTCAAATTTTGCCCCAACTCTCATCACAAGTACTTTGCACTTTTATATATGCACAGTGATATTCATGATCATATTCTCTTTTTTGTCTTTATTTTGTGATTTGAGAACACTTAAATAGCATATTATAGGTAAACAACAAAGCCAGTCTATAAGCTGTATCCCAAGAGCACTTTTCCAGAATTAATTTCAATACTGGGTAATGAAAAAGATTTAAACTTATCAGTGGCATCTATATTGGGCATTATTATCTGTAAGGTAACTAAGCCTTTAAAGGATATTTCTGATGAATAGCTATTAATGCCTTATCAAGCTAAATAACTTTTCACAAAAGAAGACTGTATACAATGTAGACATTTTACAATGATTTTTTTAAAGTATTTTAGTTGTACCTGACTGTGTTTCAGAATCTCTATTTAGTGAATGGGGCTAGTGACCCAGCACATAGTTCCCAGAAAGAACCCCATGCCCAGAATAGGTCACAATGAATAAAAATGCAACTCCCATTTGAAAGTAATGGACATTTCACAGTTGATGTAAAACTAAAGTACAAATAAAACTGTAAAATAATTTTAGTATTATCTTTGAAAAGTCATGGAAGATGGGTGAGATTCCAGAGGACTGGAAAAGGGCAAATACAGTGCCAATCAATAAAAAGGGGAATAAGGACAACCTGGAGAAGACAGACCAGTCAGCTTAACTTCTGTACCAGGAAAGATAATGGAGTAAATAATCAAGCAATTAACTGGCAAACACCTAGGAGATAATAAGGTGATAAGTAACAGTCAGCATGGATTTGTCAAGAACAAATCATGTCAAACCAACCTAATAGCTTTCCTTGACAGGGTAAACAAGCCTTGTGGGTAGGGGAAGAAGGTATATCTTGACTTTAGTAAGGCTTTTGATACTGTCTCGCATGACCTTCTCATAAGCAAACTAGTGAAATACAACCTAGATGGAGCTTATATCAGGTGGGTGCATAACTGGTTGGAAAACCATTCCAGAGAGTATTTATCAGTGGTTCACAGTCAAGCTGTAAGTGCGGTCCCACAGGGATCAGTTTTGTGTTCGATTCTGTTCAATATTTTCATCAATGATTTAGATAATGACATAGAGAGAACACTTATAAAGTTTGAAGATGATACCAAGCTGGGAGGGGTTGCAAATGCTTTGCGGGATAGGATTAAAATTCAAAATGATCTGGACAAACTGAAGAAATGGTCTGAAGTAAACAGGATGAAATTCAATAAGGATAATGCAAAGTACTCCACTTGTGTGCAACTGATTGTTCCTTCCTAAGTTAAATACGAGTCAACAGTCTAACACTTTTACCAAAAAAAAAAAAAAAAAAGACAAACATTCTGGGATGTATTAGCAGGAGTATAGTAAGCAAGACACAAGAAGTAATTCTTCCACTCTACTCCATACTGATTGGGCCTCACCTGGAGTATTGTGTCCAGTTCTGGGTGCCACATTTCAGGAAAGATATGGACAAATTGGAGAAAGTCCAGAGAAGAGCAACAAAAAGTATTAAATGTCTAGAAAACATTACCAGTTGGTAATGTTTAGGCTGGAGAAGAGAAGACTGAGAGGAGAACATAACAGTTTTCAAGTACATAAAAAATTGTCACAAGGAGGACAGAGAAAATTGTTCTTGTTAACCTCTGAGGATTGGACAAGAAACAATGGACTTAAATTGCAGCAAGGACAGTTTAGGTTGGACATCAGGAAAAACTTCCTAACTGTCAGATTGGTTAAGCACTGGAATAAATTGCCTAGGGAAGTTGTGGAGTCTCCATCATGGGAGATTGTTAAGAGCAGGTTAGACAAACACCTGTCAGGGATGGTCTAAATAATACTTAGTCCTGCCTTGATTGTGCGGTGACCAGGTGTCCGGTTTTTGACCGGAACACCCGATCGAAAAGGGATCCTGGCGGTTCTAGTCAGCACCACTGACTGGGCCGTTGACTGTCCGGTTGGCGGCGCTGCGCAGTGGGGCTGGCAGGCTCCCTGCTAGCCTCCATACATGCTGGCTTCCGGGAAGCAGCCGGCATGTCCTGCCTCCGGCTCCTACATGTACTGGCAGCCAGGGGGCTCCACATGCTGCCCTCGCTCCAAGCACCGCCCCCGCAGCTCCCATTAGCCGGGAAGCACAGCCAATGAGAGCTGCAGGGGTGGCGCCTGTGAATGGGGCATTGCGTAGAGTGTGCAGAGCAGCCTGGCTGCGCCTCCGTGAAGGAGCAGGAGGGGGGACATGCCACTGCTTCCAGGAGCTGCTTCATGTAAGCGCCGCCCAGAGCCTGCACCCCTGACCCTCTCCTAGGCCCCAACCCCCTGCCCCTGCCCTGATTCCCCCCCCTGCCACCCTCCAAACCCCTCATCCCCAGCCCCACCCCAGAGTCTGCACACTCAGCCAGAGTCCTTACACACACACCCCGCACCCCAACCATTTGCCCCATCCCAGATCCCTCCCACACTCCAAACCCCTCAGCCCCAGCCCAGAGCCCTCTCCCATACCCTGAACTCCTCATTTCTGGCCCCATCCCAGAACCTGCACCCCAGAGCCCGTACCTCCTCTCACACCCAATCCCCTGCCTCAGCCAGGAGCCCCCTCCCATATTCTGAACCGCTCAGCTCCACCCCCCAGCCCGGAGCCCCCTCCTGAACCCCAAACCCCTCATCCCTGGCCCAACCCCAGAGCCCACACCTCCAGCCGGAGCCCTCACCTCCTCCCACATCCCAACCCACTGCCTCAGCCTGGAGCCCCCTCCTGCACTCTTAACTTCTCATTTCTGGCCCCACCCCGGAGCCCGCACCCCCAGCCAGTGTCCTCACCCCCACCTGTACCCCAGCCCTCTGAGCCAGCCCGGTCAAAATAAGTGAGTGAATGAGGGTAGGGAGAGAGAGCGACAGAGGGAGGGGGAGATGGAGTGAGTGGGGGCAGGGCCTCAGAGAAGGGGCAGGGGCTGGGACAAGAGTGTTTGGTTTTGTGTGAGTAGAAAGTTGTCAACCTTACTTGAGTGCAGGGGACTAGACTAGAAGGTCCTTCCAGGCCTATGATTCTATGATTCTCTTGGTTAGATAAGCAGCTCTTTCTCTTACTATATTGAAAGAACTTCTCAACAAATTTGAAACCTTCTATTTTCCAGTTCTTTCAAGTGGGATTTGAATTCTCTATCTGATTCTGCACTACCAAATCATCAACATGACAATTTTATGTATGATCTCTGCAATTAGATGTAGTGGTGATAATACTGTTTATGGTACCCTGGAGGTGTCCTTGAAAATAAAGGAAGTGCTATACAGTCAAAATGACGGAAGTCATGGTTTGGGCATAGGCTATCTGAAAAATAACCTGTTTCCACATACATCAGCACAGCAGTTTAGATCAATTGATGTTCTTGAGGGAACAAGTTGTGTTAATTTAGTGATACTAAAAAATGCCAGATTGAGAGTCATAAACACAGAAGTCTAATTTTTTCCCCCACACAACAGGTGGAACAAACATACCAAAGGGCCTTACCCCTGATTGCAGAGACCTTTTTTAAGGGTCAGAGGAGTGTTTAGTCTTCAGGCCCAATCAGTACATTGCCTTTTGGCTTGCTTGGTGTGCTTCTTTGTCCCATTTCAAAGAGGACGAGATCAAAGCATGTTAACAAACTGTTAATACACATCAGCAGGGTCCATGTGGATGTTAGTCTGGGGCAGGCTAGTGCGAGATAGATTCACGCTCCAGCTTGCTGCAAGCTACATGTTTGTGTAGACAAGCTTTGACTGTGAAGATTGTTTCATGAAACATAATCTCTTGTTCAAAATGTGGCTGTGTCCTCTGCCATGACAGCTAGGAGGGGTGCCAGTGCTCTAGAATAATGATGAAGAGATCATTTTGGGTTCACTGATAATTAAGAAGGCGGGTCCATCTTCTCTTTTGAGGAATAAAACATCTGGAAAGCTGTTTTTAAAAGCAGTAAGAATATTCTTGGAATCAGGGGGGCCTCTGGGAGTACACCTGCTGCTAAGTGCTAATTTGATTGTTTTCCACAACTACTTACTTTCAATCTCTTTGATTTTCATTTCCCATGGTATGCAGGCTGTTTTAAAATTCTCAAAATCTCGTTGAAATTTCATCCATTTCTGTAAAGGATCACAAAGAAAAAGAGGCCGCATTCTCAGTGTTCTCATATACATTCTCAGTCATGACTCTGAGATCCAGCATAGAACTGAGTGAATTTGTATCAAATACTTAATTTGCTGTATTTTGCCTTTTTTTTTTCTTTTTTCTGTTTGTGGAATGTCTGAACAGATCGTGATTTTTTTTCTTGAGTATTATTTGACTTGAGAACTGTTTCTGATCATTTAACGTATTTTATTCCAAATCTGAAATTCGAACTATATTGCTTAGTTGTGGTTAGTCTAAATGGTGGTGGTGTCTCTGTCCCTCAATTGGATAAGAGCAAGTATTATAATCAGCAAAAACAATGAGGAGTCCTTGTGGCACCTTAGAGACTAACAAATTTATTTGGGCATAAGCTTTCGTGGGCTAGAACCCACTTCATCAGATGCATGGAGTGAAAAATACAGGAGCAGGTATAAATACATGAAAGGATGTGGGTGCTTTAACAAGTGTGAGGTCAGTCTAATGAGATAAATCAATTTATCTCATTAGCAGGATACCAAGGGAGGAAAAATATAATCAGGCTTTCCAGGCATATTTCAGAATGTGCAAGTTGAAAATTTGTTGAACATTAATGCTAGTAAAATGTGATTCCACAAATGTCTATAAAAAATGAAGCCAAATTACTACTGAACATGATTGAAGCAAAACTTGTTTTAAAATTTGAATAAATATTTGCAGAGATTTTTTGCAGTATTCTCTCAGCTCTGAGGCAAAGGGACAATCTGTCCAAGCACTATATAAGGGAGAAAGGAACCATTCCAATCTAATATGTAAAGTGCATGTTTGTCATATGCCATGAGTTTTTCTACTACAATGAGGAGACTGAAACATTCTGAATCTTCTCAAGGAGCATGATCTTCATTGGCTTTCTTTATTCTGGGCCTAACCCCAAACCCAATTTTAATCCCCAGAGGATGGAACTCTTGGTGGAACAGATTGGAAGGCTCTTGAAGATAGAGCCCAATCAGTAGGTATGGGTTTGGTTAATGACCTCTGCTTTGGGATTATTTGGAGCAAAGAGGGTTAAAAATGCACGTGAAGAATGGGATGGTATTTATGAGGATGTGGTGAATGATAATCTACAACACTGCATTGCTTTGCATTGTATGAAATTGATTAAATAAAATCCTTACCTTTGTCATCATCACTTTGTATGCATAAAACTTTTTCCCTTTTCCTTTTCCAAGTGCACCTTCAAATTTTTCTACAAAAAGCTGGGCTTCCCTGAGAAATAAGAACAAAAAGACATGCATGTGATGATATGGTAAAACTGAAATTCCTGCCACTTCAGGCTTGAAAAACATGTCCGACTACTCCACGTTGGATGTTCATATATCCCTGTTCTCTTAGTGACACTCTTATAGTTTATATTTCCCAGAAATTTTATCATAGTTAGTGCAACCAGAAGAAAACAACTTGTCATTTTGTCTGAGCCATTTGCATTTTCCAGAAGTGATCTCTACTTAATTCCTACTAATGTTATCTAGCCTGTTCTGTGAATACCTGAAGTCATGATGTCTTGTTTTGTAATCTAGCCTATTCCCCAGTAGTACTTCCTCTTAAGAATTATTTCCTTTTGTTCAAGCCATTGGTCCTAATCCATTCATCCACTGGAACTATATGAATTATTCTTCTTCATTTTAATTGTTACTTTGAAGATATTTATAGACTGTAATCATGGTTCCCTTGTGTCTGCTCTCTTCTAGGCTACATATATTTTCACTCCTCTCAGTGCCTCCACATATGTCTTGTCCATTGTAAAATCTATGAATCATTTTCTCATAACTGTGGCTTCAATTGGCTCCAGAAGATTAGAGTTTTGATTGACAACATTATTAAAGTATTCCCTAGTGAGACACATAGGACATAAGGGTGAAAGGAAAAAAAAGAGTGAAAGTTCCTTTAAAATGTTTTTAAGATTTTGTGTAACATCAGCACTTTTAAATGATGATCAGATGTGACCAGGCACTTACTAGAGTCTTCTCCACACCCTTTTTATTCTCCTTTGTGAGCACAAACTTTAAGACACCAGAGTATGTACTTTTATTGAAGTGAGGTGGCTACTTTAACTGCTGAATGACCATGTCTAAAGTACTATATAAAAGAAACAAGACTTCTTGAAATCCAATGTTTGCACAGTGGTATCAAAACCATTATATTGGTGGTAGTCACCAGATGGCACTAATACAGAGCACCTTACACATTTTGATTAATTGCCTGTATAGGCATTCAGAGACTGGTGGGTAGTTGGAGAAATGCTAGCTATTAGTTGTGGTGAAGTTCTTTTCTGGAAGCTGTGCAAACAGATTAATTGCCTGAGTCCCTCTCACTGGAATTATTTCTTATGCATAGATCTGTTGCCCACAGCTTATATCCACCCAAGCAAACAAAAACATTACAACATGCCAAAACATGACAAAAACTGCAGGTGATGCTTATGTAAGAAGAATACTAATAACCAGCTCAGAATTTCCATGTGAATCAAAGCTAATCTCTCTTATTCTTATGAAAAATATTGTGGGAATTTAATGACTGCAGTTTCAGAAGTAGCTCTGATCCTTCTAATACCATTTGTTCAAATCAGAAGGAAGAGTGTCACCTAGTTAATCAACACCATTTATTGTGGCACTAGTAGTGGAGACTTTACGTCCAAGTACAGGGCCTAGATTGTGAAAGGGCTGAAGAAATCACAACATGCAGTGGCATGGCTAAAATCTATGCTTTCAGCTGTTCATCCACTTTATTTTACTGTTCCAGTCTTCAAAATTAAAAAATACACTTCTCAAAGTGAAATGAGGAGATTAGAAAGTCAGAAGGATAATATTCAAACAAAAGCCTGACACAATGTCACTAACGTGAAAAAATTTCCTCCCTAGAATACACATCATACATCCATAGCTGGGCACAGAAATTCTCCAGAAACTTCTCTTTTCTGTTTATAAAATGATCATGAGTTTGGCTAAGCCAAAACAAAGAAATTATTTTCCACAGGCAAAGTTTATAAAAACATGTCTTTTAGATCATGAATTCAACCCCTCAATTAAAGCTAAGGATTCAAACTAGGCATGATTGTTTGCAATGCAATGAATGTCACATCAAATGCCTTTTAGGTGTTTTCCTCTGCATTAGAATATAGTTTTTTATTCCTCTCTGAGTTCTGAATTCTCTGGCAAGGATGGGTTTTCTGTTTCTATCTGCAAGCTGGTTGCAGATTTCTAGTGCAAACTGAATTCTTGCCCTTTGGATGTAGTGATCCAGGTTTCCTGGACTACTGCTGTATTTTCCCATGACTTCCCTCAGTGAAGTTCCCCTTCCCCTCCCTCTTTCATTTGTTCCCCTCCCCCCATTCTTATTGACTGTTAGGCTTTTCTTCCTCTCCATATCTTTGCAGGTGTTTGGCTAGGTCCCTGGTGGTTCTTCGTGTATGTTACAAAAATCCCTTATCTGCATGACAGTATTTAATCTGTCTATATTTTTAAGAGCTTTAACTTTACTAATCACATTGGGCCAAATTAATCATCTAGTCTAGTTACTATCCACTTGTGCAGATGTTATGTTTTAAATAGAAAGGGACCCTTCACTTTAACAGGGCTCAACTGTATATTTAATACTGAACTATCTGCCTATCGTAATTTAAGTACCTTTGCACAGTATGAGGCACTTGAACACAGTACTGATAGCACTCACCATTCCTGTTAAAGAACCACTCAAAAGCCTCTCACACATTCCACAGCAAATGACAGGAAATACTACCCCATGGTATTATTGGGTAGATGGAAGAAGCTTGCCATTATTCAGCATCTTTTGTCAGAATGAAAGCACTTTATGTGTCAAAGTTACACTTGATGTTCTACATATGTGCTTTCGCCTTGAGTGGGCAGTACAGGTTTGGTTGTAGCTGACTTTTAACAAGCTTTTTTGTACACTCATTACAGCTTTAGGAAGACCCAGTGAATAAGGTGCTCATGGGGGGGACCCTGCCACATGAAAACCTATAGTCAAGCCATTTTGTGCTCTGCAGCAGCCCAGCTGCATCCAGGAATAGGAATACTTGCATGACTAATTTCAAGTCCCTATTTAATTGGTAGTTGAGTGCAAGTCTCAATAACAATTTAATTCCATGAAAAATTCCCACTGCAGTATTTAACAAAAGAGATGACAAGCACACCTAGTGGTAGAGCAGAGCTTGAAAGAGGGCCTGTGGGTGATGAGGCAGAGAATATGTGTGCAGTTGCATTCAAGGAAACTAATAAGGAAAACATAAGCCCCATGTGATGCTGAAGCTATCAAACAGCTACTGCAAAGTGCTTTTTTCCTTGCTCCTGCTCATCCCTCCTCCAGCAGAGACTCTCAATGGATTTTTACTGGGATACACCCTTGAATTAAAATGAGTTACTTCTTATTTACTTGCTGTGAGATCAAAGTCAGGCCCTCGGTGATTTGTAGGTCAGAAACTAAGGAAATTTCCCCCACTCCCTCCTAAACTTCCTGTGTCCTGGCTGGCTCTAAATATAGAATCATAGGACTGGAAGGGACTTTGAGAGGTCATCTAGTCCATTCTCCTGCACTCATGGCCGGACTAAGTATTATCTAGACCATTCCTGACAGGTGTTTGTCTAACCCAGTGCTTCTCAAAGTCTGGCCGCCGCTTGTTCAGGGAAAGCCCCTGGCAGTCCAGGCCAGTTTGTTTACCTGCTGCGTCTGCAGGTTCGGCTGATCGCGGCTCCCACTGGCCGTGGTTCGCCGCTCCAGGCCAATGGGGGCTGCGGGAAGTGGCGTGGGCTGAAGGATGTGCTTGCCGCCCTTCCTACAGCCGCCATTGGCCTGGAGCGGCGAACCACAGCCAGTAGGAGCTGGGATCGGCCGAACCTGCGGACGTGGCAGGTAAACAAACCAGCCTGGACCGCCAGGGGCTTTCCCTGAACAAGCAGCGGACCGGCTTTGAGAAGCACTGGTCTAACCTGTTCTTAAAAATCTCCAATGATGGAGATTCCACAACCTCCATAGGCAATTTATTCCAGTGCTTAACTACTTTGACAGTTAGGAAGTTTTGCCTGATGTCCAACCTAAACCTCCCTTGCTGCAGTTTAAGCCTATTGCTTATTGACCTACTCTCAGAGGTTAAGAAGAACAATTCTTCTCCCTCCTCCTTATGACAACCTTTTATGTACTTTTATGTACTTTGAGAGGGGACATGATAACAATTTTTGTCTTCTCTTTTCCAGACTAAACTAACCCAATTTTTTCAATCTTCCCTCATAGGTCATGTTGTCTACACCTTTAATCATTTTTGTTGCTCTTCTCGGGACTTTCTCCAATTTGTCCACATCTTTCCTGAAATGTGGCACCCAGAACTGGACATAATACTCCAGTTGAGGCCTAATCAGCGTGGAGTAGAGAGGAAAAATTACTTCTTGTGTCTTCTTACAACACTCCTGCTAATACATCCCAGAATGATGTTTGGTGTGTGTATGTGTGTGTGTGTAAAAGTGTTACACTGTTGACTTGCTTTTAGCTTGTGATCTGCTATGACCCCCAGATCCCTTCCCACCGTACTCCTTCCTAGGCAGTCATTTCCCATTTTGTGTGTGTGCAACTGAGTGTTCCTTCGTAAATGGAGTACTTTGCATTTGTCCTTATTGAGTTTCATCCTATTTACTTCAGGCCATTTTGAATTTTAATCATATCCTCCAAAGCACTTGCAACTCCTCCCAGCTTGGTATCATCCGCAAACTGTGCCATTATCTAAATCAACATGCAACTATCAGGTGAGTACACAGATAATAAATGTATTTCCCTGTCCTCTACATGTTTGTATATTATTCACATTATTGTTTCCTAAGCAATGCTCTTTACCTCAGTTCTCAGTTGAAATGCTCTTTACCTCAGTTCTCAGCTTTGAGAATAAGAACTTTATTTGTACATCCCTGGAGAATCATAACACACCTCTGCACTTTGTGCTAAGAAAAGTGAGAAGCAGAGATGAACAGTCCTATCATTACAGCAGTTTATTAAAATCTCATCTGCACATTCTTGAGAAGCATCTTCAAAAATATCACACACTATATGCAAAGTGATACAACCTCACAAATATGAGGATGTGTCAAAAACAACACTGAAAGATGAAAGTGAGCTTTGTAATCACTGGTATCGTGTTATAGGTAAATTATCTATAGCACAAGATAGGCCAAAGTGTACCCCTTTAGCTAACTGTGAGAGCTTTTTTGGTTGAGAAAAAACATCTTAATCTAATTACCAACATAAGGAGCTAATAAATATTTCATGGAGCCAGGTAGTATTGCCCTTAAGTAGCCCAGGTTAATTATTAATCCTAGGTATGAGGTTGCAGCTTCCAAAGTGCTAGGTATATTGCATGTAGGGCAGTTCAGCATGTACAAAGTAGAGGATGTATTACAGCACTTAGAGGTTGCTGCTGGTGAACAGGATTCAAGTGGATAGCTCACGTTTTTCAGCAACAGTTCAGGAAGGTTTCAGTCACCAACATGTAAAAAGTCATTAAAAAGAAATGTCCTTTTAATATTGATCACTTTGAACTTCTCCAAGTAAGCCTTAAAAAGACTGGCTAAAAGTTGACAGCAACACAACTGTTGCCAGGTGGCAGCTAGCTTGGAAAGTGGCTCAACAGTAATAATGGACGAACTACAGTGTCATTTAATTTGGTTTCGGTGGCTGCCAATAAGTTCATAACAACAGATCTGCGAGGGTCTGAAGATAATAGTTGAAGAAGAAAATATTTTTCTTCATCTCACAGAGTAGTTTGTGATTTTTTTTTTGTCATGCTGCATTTATAGAATATTCTGTTACAATAAATCTATTTTTATGGCTAGTCTGGATTGGAAAGTAAAACAACTGAAGGAAAAAAAGACAAAGTCTAAACACCCCCCTCCCACCCACCTTTCCACCTACCCCTATTATTTAGAAATAATCCATTGAAAAAAATGTTCACAGGTGGGTACTCCACTTCCAGGGCCGGCTCTGGCTTTTTTGCCGACCAAGGCAAAAAAGCCTCCCGCCGCGCGCCTCCCCCCCTCCAGCGCAGCAGGGGAGGGCGCCGAGCCCGGCCGCGGGCCGCTCTCTCTGACCGGCTGGAGCGCCGGGGGGAGGGCAGCAAGCCGGCAGCAAGCTGACCAAGGTTCCGCTCTCCCCAGCGGCGAGCCCAGCCGGGGCTCCGCTCTCCCCAGTGGCCAGAGCACCGGGGGGAGGGCGGAGAGCCCAGCCAGGGCTCCGCTCTCCCCGACTGGCTGGAGCACCGGGGGGAGGGCGGTGAGCCGGCCGGGGCTCCACTCTCCCGGACCAGCTGGAGCGCTGGGGGGAGGGCAGAGAGCCCGCCACGACTCCGCTCTCCCCGGCAGCCAGAGCGCCGGGGGGAGAGCGGAGAGCCCGGCCGGGGCTCCGCTCTCCCCGACCGGCTGGAGCGCCAGGGGGAGGGTGGCAAGCCCGGCCGGGGCTCCGCTGTCCCCGGCAGCCGGAGTGCTGCGCCGCCCCCCTCCAGGTGCCGCCCCAAGCACAAGCTTGGTGGGCTGGTGCCTGGAGCCGGCCCTGGCACTGCTTCCACTGAGGTCAGTGAAAGTGTTACTGTTGATTTCAATGGAACCAAGCTCAGTGCCTATAGATCCCAGCACAGCAACTAGGCTCTACTTCCCCCGTTGCAGGATGCTGGGAACAGCCTGGGCTGGATTTCCAATTAGGCACAATAGGGACATGCCTAGGGGCATCAGCATTCTAGGGGCGCCTGACCTCTCTAAAACGGTGTGAAACACAAAGGTCAGTTGTAGACAGGAGGGGCACTGAAGATGCTGTGCCTAAGGGTGCATAAGATGTAAATCCAGCCCTGGTAACAGACTGAAGATTCTCTCCCTCCTCCTTTTAATTTTATATGAACCAGTTATGTTTTAGGGGCCCTCCCAAATATCCTTTGTTCACTGTCACTGTTCATACATCCACTCCCAAGTTGTCTTATGATTCTCTTTGCATTCTATATTTATTTGAAGCTACTTTGTGAATGATACAAGCTTGATCTATGTCTGCCATCTCCTTCATATTTTGTTGTCATTCATTTAATTGTAATTCATACATTGGTATTAACTTTATTGGGTAGCTTTAACATTTAGTAAGAACTTTAAACAAGGGAGAATTATAGTTACATGGCTATTGTATAATTGCAGGATTCCATGGTAATTTAATAGGAGTATGCTAATAGATCTGACTACATAGCAGTTAACTACCTCTGTAGATTATACAATGCATACTTTGTGTGTGTAAAATGTAACTGACCCATGTCAATAATGAGAATTAGAACTGTGCTCCAGAACCAAATACAGAAGCCCACTTTGCAAATGTGGTCCTATCACCCCAGGACTAAGAACCATTAGCTTGGAAAACAAGGTAGCTGGATAGATATGGATACACCCGTATGTCTCAGATCCTCAGGCGGTGTAAATCTGTGTAAATGTCAATAGAGTTACACCAACTTGCACCATCTGAAGTTCTGGCCCATAATATTTTATCTCTATCTCTATAAGCACCATTTGTAGGTTCAACTTTCTCCAAATCCAGTTCAGTAGATAGGAACTGAAGGTCATTACCATTGGAGTAGCCTTTGTGAAACATATTGGTGTCTCAGACCAGTTCTCAGAGGATAAGAGTCTATATCACAGAAAATACCACGCCCCAAAAAGAGAATAGGACAGAAGACAGCCTGCCCTATCTTCTAATCCTCAGCTGCTCTCCCTCCAGTTCAGAATTAATACACACTGGTTTGGTAAACTGGAGAAATTTATACAGACACTGCCCATGCTACAACTTTCCTAGGATAAACAAAGCGCTTTATTCCCCAAGTGTCCCATCTGACCTCTTTAATAGGCATTACACTCAGCAAAAGGAGTAGTGCACATCCTGGAATAATGGTTTGTCCTACTCCAGCTGAAACCAGAAAAAGCCCATGTAGTTAACCGAGAAGAAGGAGGAAGGAAATGCAAAATGTCTAATCTCACTAAAGCCAGGAAATTCAGAGAGAGGCTGAATCACCATCCTTCCCTACTTCAGTTATGCTGAGGTAGTACAGAGAATATGGCCTTCTACCAGGTAACTGAGAACTGTGCTCTTACATACCATATAGGTCAGATCCCCCGCACCCTACCGAGAAGAAAAACTTGTGGAAGTGGGGATTAATAGAGGAGGGGGTGGCAAAGGACAGATCATTCCATCAAAGGACAAGTTTTGCCCTCAAATAGATTAAGCAGAAGCTTCAGCCACCCACTATGGATCCCTTGAGATTCCCAAAGCCTTTACATAGGCTCTTATTGAATCTTACCCACATCCCAGCATGAATATTCCTTATGAGGCTGTTTGAAGGATGATGCACCTAGTTAATCTGTTTCTCAATATCTCTCTCTCACACACAAACTCTCTCTCTCTCTCCTCCTCCTCCATTCCCATCCTTGGCCTGCCCCCTCCCGCTTTGCAAATCCTCAAACTTATGAAAAGTTGTCTGTGAGATCTGAAGATTGGGGAGCCGTGCTACAGAAATGTATAACCCCAATTTCATCATAAGCAGGGATAGCTCTGCCTGCTGGAAGATCCTCCTCCACACATGGATCTTGAGAGAAAAATCAGGGCCATGTGGGGTGCATAATGTTAGGCACAAGGGTGTAAGTTAGGAATGGCATTTCAACCTATGATACATCTCCCTTGTAGGTGTAAGCCAGCCAGACCTTAACGTAAGTAAGTGTCTTTGTATGTGAATTCTAGTTCTGCAGCTGCATATTAAAATTTTATAGTTCACACATTTTCAGAACAAAACTAAAGAGCAAAGAAAACAATACACTTCCTTCTAAAACAAATGAAATTCTTTTCAATGTGATCACTTTTTCTGGTCAGTGTGATGCTCACTTATTACTCTAACTCTGTCATGATAGTATAACTAAAGCTTCTGCGTTAATGACTTTTCCCCTAGGAAAAATGGAAGCAAAGGAAACTGATGGAATGGTGAGACAACCTCCAATGAAATCTCACTTTGTAGAGATTGGAGAAAGCAGAATGGAACAGCTTGCCTCCCTCTAACTATAGAGCATTGGCGTACACAGCTTCTTGTTCATGTAACAATTATTTGATATGAATTGAACCAATCCGCTCCCAGCTCATGTAGTCAGATGGTGCAGCTGCTCAGAAAAGAGCCAGGGGAAGGATGGAGGAAATAATTTAATAAAAATTAAAATCTAAGAATTCTCAAACTTGGATTATTAAAATTAGGTACCCAGAGGTAACATTTTTCAAAAGCACCTAAGTTACTAAATAGCCTAAGACCCATTTTCAAAAATGACTTTGGCCAGTCTACATAACGTTTGTTCCCTTCCCCTCCCACCCACCCCCACCCCCACCCCCACCCCGAGTAAGCTCTGGTAATATAAGCACCTTCACATCAACATAAATGTGTCCAAAAATATTTTGGTTTCTAAAGTGACATAGTTAAAGCAGTGCAAAAACTGTGAGTAAACAAGGTCTAAGGCTTGTATTAAAAGTTAACGGGACTTGGTCTTCAAAGTGCCTAAGTCACTTTTGAAAATGGGATTTATACACTTTGGAAAATTTTACAGTAGGTCCATATTTTGATACCTAAATAACTGGCTTCATTTTCAGAGGTGCTGAGCACTCACTACTCCATTGATTTCAGTGAAATCAAAACACTTACGTAAGGGGGCCAAATATAGATTTAGATGCCTAAATTTAGGCACCTTCATTTGAAAATGTGGCCTGGTTATTAGCTTTTAAGTTCTAATTTTTGTTTGTTTTTTCTCTGCTGAGCTGAGATATGAATCTCTATACATAACAGTGACAATCTAAAATAGGATTGCCTGGTATAAATTGTTCCTATTTTTGGAATGTATTTGATGTAGCTAGATGGTAACAAATGTGATTCATTGGTTTACAAAAATAGATTTCAGTATAAAGAACTGATCTGAAGATCTGTCATTTCCACTTGGAACTCTGATATTTTCTGGGGTCAGCCATTAAAATGCTCCTAAGCCTACTTCAAAGAGAGCTGTGTGTTTAGCACAGCACAAAAGAAACCATTGTTTTGGAAAGACACAAGAAAACACATTGGTACATATTTGTGTATTCACATAAACCTTTTGATATGAGAAAATGAAGTTTAATACATTTCCAGTCTCCCAGTGATGGAGAATCCACCACAACCCTTGGTAAGTAGCTCCAATGGTTAATTACCTTCATTGTTAGAATATGTGCCTTATTTCTAGTCTGAATTTGTCTAGTTTCAACTTCCAGCCATTAGATCTTGTTATATCTTTTTCTGCTAGATTGAAAATCCCTGTTATCAAATTTCTGTTCCCCATGTAGTAGGTACTTATAGACCAAAATATTCTTTACTTAAGATAATTTGGAAGTACTGGACACTTGGTGTAGCTTTGCTGGTGATTCCCAAAAGAAGAAAAATGAATCGCAAGATTCAGAGGAACCTATATGGGTACAGAAGTACCTGCCTGGAGCCCTTAGTCAAAAGCATGGAACCAAAAGCCCTTCCTGGAAGATACTGGCAGAATGCTATCAGCAGTCAGTGAGGGCACAGGGAGAGGGAAGGCTGGCAGGCACAGAGGAAACCAGGTTACAAAAGCACACTGCACAGTTTCCTGGGGAAGCAGATTGTTCATTTCATTTCATTCATAATTACATTGACTTCTGGATTGCAAAATGTCACTTAACTCAACCAGGCCAAATTGCTTCCGACAGAAAGATCAGTATTTTGTGTGTTTTGCCAGTTTAGCCAAGGCATAAACATTCTAGCTTTTTCAGATGAATTTTTCAGATTGTTTCAAGAGAAAATACCTGAGATCCAGGCCTACCTCAGTTAAACAGACTCAAGTGGGCATGGAAACAAAACTATATACCCTGAGGGCTCTGAGTGGAACTATATAAATTTCTGCTAAGCAAACTAAGTAGCCAAAGCAGGGGCTGCTTCATTGAGGGGAGAGGAGAAAATGGGGCCCAGCTGGGGCCACCTCAGCCTCCTTTGAACTTCTAGAACAATCCACGGCAGGCCCCCACTACTCTGAGGGCACTAGAGCCCAGGTGGAGCCACCTATCTCTTCCCCTCACCATGTGGCCTTGGAGAAAAACTACAAAGCGGAACAACCAGCCGGAGACTCTAGAAGCAACCAAAGTAGGGATGTTTGGACATTCTAAGAACTTTGTATAGTTTTGACTGCACTTTCTCTGGCCTGTGACAATTGGCTGTTTGCTCCAATCCTGGCCCTCCCTCACAGTCACTTTTCCTGCCCCCTTACCACCTTCTTCTCTATCCTGTCAATTCTCACCCCCTTCCCTTCAATGTTCCCTCTCCACTTTTCTTTCCATTTAGCTGATCCCCTCTTAACTAACTACCCCTCCTCCCCAGCAAAAAATAAATAAATAGTGGAACTAACATGACATTTGCTGCCATCACATTGTTCACTCTGCTTGTGTGTTACATCCTTTCCCCCACCCTGTGTCCGTCTTATCTGTTTTGATTGTAAGCATTTGTTTCCACTGGAGACTTATTTGCTAATGAAAACAACCTTTTTGCTTTGGTGAAAATGGAAGTGTGACATTCACTAAGGCCAAAGGCAGTTTGTGCCTACAACGTACAAGAAAATGCATAAAATGTTCCCAATATTTTCTTTTTCCCAAATTCAATTAAATTTTAATTCATTTCCCTTGCAATTTAAGAGACAGAGAATTTTCCACAAATGTTGAAATATATGCTAAAATTACAGCACCAAGCGATCAGATGGCATTCAAGACAGCTCCAAAGATAGTGACCTTTCTAATTGATGGGAAACTATCATGATCAGAAAGGTCGGATCAGTGTGAGTAATGGAATCCTACAACAAAGATCTGACTCCTTCATATTTTCACCCCAGAGCTAAGGAGGTGAAGGAGCATTGACACACACGCCACTTAAGTCCCAAGGATGGGCTTTCAGAGAAAAAAAGAGCCTGATCTCTGGGACTGCTTGAAGTTCAACAGATATAGAAATAAAGATAAAATTGAGAAAAACAACGAGAGTATACAGTACAAACACCACAAGTGACAGCATTATTCATTATGAATCAGACCATACTTCAGGACGTCTAGTTTCTTTTTCATCTGCCATGGTTTGTTTCGTAATGTGGCAATTAGTTTCTTTTTCTCTTCAACCTCTTCCTTCAGCTTGGCCAATTCCTCCTCCGTAATTGGCTCCTCTTCAGAGTCGGAGTCAGAGCTTCAAACAAAAATGGAGGGATAAAGACAGTAAGTTTAAAAACGTGAGGGTAATAGAAGGTTTCACTGAGGCAGATGTTCGGTGCTAACTCCTTAACTTGATCCTCTAGGTCTGTGTCTTGCCGCTATAACTCTGAACTTGAATTTCCATAACCCCTGAACCCGAAATGAAGTATTTGGAGCTTGAAGTACTGAAACTGAGCTGGACTATGACAGAGACAGCGATTTTTCCATTGACTTCAATGGGCTGTGGATCAGGCCTTGAGAGAGCAAGAGATCTGCTCCTCAAGGGTAATCCAATCTGTTAGATGCAAAGGTTCATGTAAGGAAACCCAACTCGGAACATTGTATACGTTCTTTTTAAAAGAGTGTTTAAACCGAGAGGAGGGAGTTGTTTTTTCAAACTGCAATTTTGAGAGAGCCATTTCCCCCCTGTGAAGGCTCATCTCTATTGGCTAGTTTGGAGTAGGAAGAGCCATACCCTCACTCTCTCTTCCCCGACACCTGAACAGGGCTAGTCATAATCTGATCTTTAAATTGCAATAATGACCATCATCCATCTTCTTATTAATACAAAAAGGCAGAGCCTATGGCATTTTAAATTATGCTTGCTTTATACAGAGAGGGGCTAAAACCGGAATCTTGGATCTGAACCACTTTACATTTAGGGGGAGGGAGTGTTGTGTTCTAATCTCTGGATTTCAGCCCCACCCTATGACTTTGGTTCCAAAGCGGCTTAATTTCTGGGTCCAGTTTATACGTGGCCAAAATCTTGTGACAACACCAGTTCACATGAGAGTGTGGAAATTTTTCATGAGAAATTGATTTTGCAAATTTACATATCTCAGAACTCTCACAAGATCGACTAATTTCACGTGACTTCTGCTATTTAGGGGCAAAATGTCATGAGATTTCAGCACTATCAAACCCCTAACCTAGCCCTGAATCAAACAAATTTAAACCCTAGCCTAAACCCAATGAAGATGACAACATCATTGCAGTGGGCCATCTCCAATTATATAGAAATCCAGATACACTATCACAGTAAAGCTAGGCTGATACCATGCTGTTAGTGGGTAGCTCAGAATGTTCTGGATATGGGACTGGGTTGAGTAATATTCCCTCCACTACATGACTGGATAACATAGCTAAAGATAGTTGTGACAGATATGGCAATTTCCTGAAATATCATTGAAAGACCTTTTGGTATTAAGCTTATGTATTATTATGGGCCAGGATTGTATGTATCTTTTCTATGCGGGAGATGTGACAAATATTGCACCCATCTTTGGGGTCCATTGTTTTAACTGCATGGTTGATAATATGATTATGCTCTACTCCAAAAGGAAGGGCTACCACAGCTCTGCCAGGAACAAAAAACAGTGGGTGGTGATTAAGGCAAATCAGCCAGGAAACTCAGTAACTCCCCTACCCCACAAAGAGATACCACCTCCTGGGATAGCTCGCATATACTACTTCATACTAGATTGTCTAGAGACCAACAGACAAAGAATGGACTTTTGGATAAATAGCCTGAGTTTAAACATACTCTTTCTGATCCAGCAAATGGACAGAACCTTCTGTCCAAGGGTGGCCCCAATCCTTCTAGAAGGTTGGAAGGGGTGACTCCTATCAGAGTTCTTGTTGGAGTAGGGGGGGTGATCTCTGAGGTAAACTATTGGCATGTATGTAATTTTTTTAAATTGTTTTTAATATATTTTTCTCTGTAATGCTTTCACCTTAAGAATAAATATGTGTGCTTATAAAAACCTGTGTGTTAACATATAACTGCAGGCAGTTATAGCCTTTGAAGAGAAAGTAAAGTGCAGGTGCTGGCCAGTTTAGGTAGTCTGGCTTGCTGCGGATATCACAGTGAAGGCAGGAAACTGTTCAGCCTGGAAAAACCCTGGTCAAGAGTGGGAAGAGAGACATTTGTCTCTGCCCCAGAGAGGTGACTGCTAAGGAGCTGGGAGCCTAGAGTGGTACCCTTGAAGGATCATGAGAGGGAAATACAGGTGCAATTGTCCTGAACTGTGACAATAACTACCTACTGCTCTTCCTTATATGACTACAAACAGATAACCATCAATATGACAGAAAACATTTTTTGCAGCAGCGGCATGGGGGGAAATGATTAAAAATTGTTGAACTCAGTGATCAAATCAGTGCTGAGGATGACAACCAAAGGAATTTACAAAAAATGTATCCAGTGAATTTAGCTCTTTTTCCTGTTCTGAATGTTCTGTGAATGGACTGAAGCCTTTAGAAATTGTTTGCTATTTGAATTAGTTTTAGGAATGATTTGTTCATTCGAAGTTTAGCCTATGGACTGTTTGCAAATTGCTTCCTGCTATTACATCTTTGAATGCTTGATATGTATGATCTGATATTTGAGCTGTGTGATTAAGTCAAATAATGTGGTTTCTGTTCCCTGACTGGATAACCAAGGATTTATAAATTTCTTCGAATTACCTTCAAAACAAATTCCATTTGCTAATGCAATGATTTGTGTGACTAACCAGACCTCAGTTATTGACCTAAAAGATGCTTTCTACTAATACTTGCACCAAAACATTTGCCAGCATGAATGATCATGAAAAGCTATTAAAAAGTTACACTAACACAGTCAAAGTGAAATTCTTTTTAGAAAACATCAAAACGTATATTTTTTTCACTCTTCACCCAGCTCTAGCTTTGGTAACAAATGCTATGTGGGAAGAATATAAAAACAGCATTTGAGATGACTGTAAGAGACGCATTAGACTGAGTCGGGGAAAAAAAACAGGATCCTACAATTACTAAAGAATCAAATGCTACATACTAAAGAGAACTGAATGTTAAAGAACTTGAACTCATCATCCATAACATTTCAGCAAGAATGTGTCACAAAAAAATCCCTCTGCTGAAAACAAACCTCTGCAGAAAGAAAGAGCCTTGCTGAAAGCCAATCAGACATATTTATTATTTGGTGTTGAGATGAGCAAGTAGAAGAGCTATATAAAGACCTTGGCCAATGTACTGAAAATCAAAAGTAAGATGTCTCATGGATATCATGATGAGACACTTGAATCCTAATGTAAGGGAGTACTCTTTAAAAAACGAAAAACAACAAAAGGACTGACAAGGAATTGAATATTATACTATTTATGATAAAGGGGCTAAATCCTTTGCCCCTGTTCCAGCTGAGGCAGCACAAAGCAGCCAGAAACCTTTCTTACCAAGGCAGCTGAGGAGGGTTCCCTTTGACACTGAGGAATCTATGTGTTGTGTCGTAGCTAGTTCCAAGAGGAATGTGTGTGGGAGTATGAGAAATAAATTGTGATACTGTGGAGCCAGTAAGGAAAGGATGCTGTACAAAATGAAAGAGACACTGCAAACAAGGCAGAATAAAATATATATTAAAGCTTTTATTTGTCCTACTGCTCCTTATACGATGTAATGTAATGTCAGACCTAGCACTGGTTTAAAAAAAAATTTATTTCCTCAAAAACAAAAAATGATTTTTTTAAACAAAATTCAAAATAAAGCCAACCAATTTTTTTCATCTCTTCTATTTGGAATTTTTTCATAAAAAATATCAAAAATTTAATTGAAATCAAACTGTTTTGTGAAACAGTTTGATTTCAATTAAATTGCATTTTAAAAAATATAATTTGGGTCCAAAATTGTCAGAATTTTCCTTTAGCTCAAGTATAAGGTCTCTGCTTTTGGAACCAACAGATCTGAATTCTATCTTTATTTACAACCAGTTTAAATACTACTTAGTGAAATCAGTGGGACTACTCATAAAGTGCTATTCAGTATAAGAGTATCACAATCTGGCCCTATAATAATGAACAAGCTCAGATGAAAGACTTTCAGAGCTTTCAAAAAGACCTTGACAAGGTCCTTCACAGGAGGCTGCTAAGGAATCTAGGTAATCTTGAGGTGAAAGGTCTCTATCATGAACAGAATATGGACAGGGAAAACAAATAATTGCACAACATGGCAAAAAGTTAGCAGTGGATGCTCCAAGGTTCCTCATTACGTTTTTCTTTTCCTTGTTTATTTTTTCATTCCTAACATCTTATTTTCTTTCAGCATGTTTATCCACTCTGCCTGAAAGCCAGAAGCAGTGCATCACTTTTAAATCAGTAGGTTGATGGTCCCCACATTTGGTCACTCCCCCCCTTCCCTGATCCGTGCCTCCCTGGGAGCCGCGATCTGGAACCAAGGCCAGGAGCAGGGCTGCAGTTGGGGCCAGGGGCTGTGGCCAGGAGCGGGGCTGCAGCAAGGAGCAGAGCCACGGTCGGGAGCAGGGCCAGGAGCTGGTGGCCGAGGCCGAGGCCAGAGCTGCGACTAGGGGCAGGGCTGGAACAGAGCTGGGAGGACAGAGCAGAACTGGGTGGTGTTCCCTCTCCACCCACCATACGGGCTGGCCCAAGTCATCCCCCCCCCCCATGTTCCTCTGTGCCCTTAGCAGGGGCACACCCCACAGTTTGGGGACCATTGCAGTAGATAGCCTTTGTTGTGATGAACCCACATGGACATACTAAAGAGCTCATACCTTCCGGCCTCTCCTCCTGCCCCAAGGTTTGCAAATGCTCTATCATCCAAACTGATCATCAGCACATCATTCTTTGTTTGTACATTATTTGTGCTCGCCTATCAAAATAAACACCCTTTAAACACTCTTTGTTGTTGTTGTAAGGAATTGTCTAAACAATAAGTGATTTAAAAAACTTCCCTTAGCTCATTTCAACTTTCTTACAATTACTTTTTAAAAATCTTTAAAATGTCATTTTGTGACATACCTCCTAAGTTTCTGCTATCAGATGAAAGGACAGCCCCTCTACTCTTGGTGTCCCAGAGCTCATACCTTATTTACAATAGCTTGTTGGAAAAGTGATCTTGTTAGTTGTCCCATTTACTGTCTAAGGAGACAATGTTCTTGATGTACCTCCAGGAATAGATAACTATCTTTAGTTATTCCTCAAATGTTATCCTTGCTATCCCCATGAGCAATGTCCTAGCCTGTATAATGTTTCTAATTAATTAGCCTAAATGAATATATCCTCCTCTACTGAAATTTATCATCCAGTCCAAAAAGTTCTGTTTTCATTCAATTTTACATTTTTCCATGGGTCTTTTTTTATTAACATAACTATTTAATGTTCACAATAGACGACAAGAATAATACATGGAAGAATATCAATTGGCACAGTCAGGAATATGATTTTAGTAAAATATACTTGAGTGCAGGAAATCACATAAAGGAAGGATAATGCTATAATGGATTTCATAGTGAAGAGCTGGAACAAAGACAAATTCTAGGAATGCTAAAAAGTGGGGGAAATGGAGTAGCAGCGTATTGAAATGTGTTCAGGGACAAATTAATATGAGAGTCAAGACAACATGTCTCACATTATGGGTTCCTTTCCTTTGATGATTCCTGCTGTGTTCTTCTGGGGTGTCTCTGGGGGCCCCGACACCTATAGTGAATGTAAAAATGAGGGAAGTGGAATATCTCTCCCAGCTATGTAAATGTATCTATCTACATCTGCTCCATGAGACACTCTTCCCAGAGGGTGGTTCCTTTCAAAAAATGTGATTCAAAAACACAAAGCATGAGGTGGTGGAGAGAGAAGGTGGAAGAATGAGAGCATCAAGGCTGCTCACAGAACAACACAAAGGTTGGAATTTTCAGAAGGCCTCAGCACCCACACTGGGTGCTCAATTTTCAAAAGAGTTCAGATTCCATTTAAGCACCTAAATAAGTAGACTGGTTTGCAAAATAACTCAGCATACCTTGTGATGGGCTCTTGGAAATCTGGCCGTAAGTGTCACAATGGGAGCTGTGGGAACTGAGCTCTTTTGAAAATCTGGCCTCAATTGTGGGTCCTGAGTCCCTGAAACTCTGGCCTTGATCTTTTCTGAAAAACTGGCCCTTATAGCTAAGGGAGTTGTGCTGACTGGGGTACTATAACTATAGCCATAAATTCAATAGGTTTCAGATTACATAAATAATTACCTTGAGGAACCTTTCTTCTTTTTATCCTTCTTTTTCTTGTTGTCCTTCTCCTTTTTCCCTTTCTCATCGGGTTTTTTTTCCTGTTTGGTCTCATTTTTGCCTCTTCCTTTTCTGCCCCCTTTATTGTCATCTTCTCCATCCTCATTGGGCTCCTGCTGCTTGGATATCTGATTTGCCCTGTTCTTCTTGTTTTTGCAGGATTCCTCATCAGAATCACTGTCCTCATTCCCAGCCTGTTTCCTCTGTGCTCTCCTGTTTCTCTGTCTGCGTTGCCCAGCTGTCCTCGTCTCCTCTTCCTCCTCCGAATCCTTTCTGGCTCTCCCTCTGGCATTTCCTCTTCTGGTTTTGGCAGTTACTTTCTTCTCTTTTTCAGATTCTTCTTCATCTTCACAATCATGATGGGGGGTGGGAGGGACAGACAAAAACAAGAAGTTAATATTGTGTATCAGTACTAGCAATTCTCTCTCATACACACACATACAGAATTTATGTTATCAGTATGATATACTGTAGCTGCACGTGACATAACCAAATGACCTATGATGAAAGATTAAAAAAACTGGGCATGTTTATTCTTGAGAAAAGAAAACTATTGAGTGGGGAATGTGATGCGGTATATGAACTTACACTGGTGAAGTAAGGATTAAGGAGCAGCTCTGGTCCCAGAAAGCCCCGCCCCGCTGCCCCTGTTGGTGTGCTCACAGCGGAGGCTAAGCTCAAAAGGGAACAGTTTAGCTCAGTCTGGGTGGACAGTTGCAGGCTCCTGCCAAGAAGCCACTGAGGCTTCAGGCGGTAAGGCCCAGTTCTCAACGCCAAGCCACCACAAACCTATCAATTGCGGAGATTGGCAACGATGAGTCGTGGCTGTAAGAGGAAGACCCTTTGGAGCATGGACAGCGAGAGCTTCAGAAGGGACCCACAAGCAAACCAGTGCCACCAATAGAGGAACAGAAGCTGGGGTAGGAAGTGGCCCAGGGAGCAGATGTAGGGGGGCCTGCCCCTTAGGTCGCACATTTTTAAATTACTGCTTCATTGGGCCCTGGGGTGGAACCCGGTGGAGCAGGGAGGTCCCAGATTTCCCTAATCCCAGCCATTGACTCTTGCCAATGGGCGACGTGGCCATGACTCTCACCAGGGCAAAGTGGCCACTGACTCTCACTGCTGGGAGACATATCCCAGAGTACCACCAGCGGGTGGTGCTGCTGGGAGCAGACCTGAACCCCCTGTTCCCCAGCACAGGATCTGATAAATTTTCAGATACGTTAAGGGCTGTTATAAAGAGGACATTGATCAATTTTCTCCATGTCCACTGAAGAAGTAATCTGCGTAATCTGCAACACGGAAGATTTAGGTTACATATTTCGAAAAACTTTCTAACTATAAGGAAACCCCTGCTCCCCAGCACAGGATCTGATAAAGCTATGACAGTGATTCCAAAATTTCCCAGGAAATTCTGGAATAGCCTTCCAGGGAAATTTTGGAATCGCTGTCATTGAGATTTTTAAGAACAGATTAGACAAACACTTCTCAAGGAAGTCCTAGGTATACTTGGTCCTGTCTTGATGCAGGGGGTGGACTGGATAACCTCTCAAAGTCCTTCCAGCCCTACATTTCTATGATTCTATCATTACAGCTCACCACACTCCTATACCTCTGACAGGTTAAGATACCAAGTTCATTATATTATCACCAAGTTCATTATATGATAGACTTCCCTGCTGCCTTTCAACCACTGGAGTTATTTTCCAAATATATTAGTTTAAACATGAAATTCAGAGTGTAGTACATGATTACAGTAATTCATGAACTGTGGGATCAGGATGTCTCAAAAGAATGGTAGTAGGCTATAGAGCTCTTCACTTCAGCTGATTAGTTTAAATCCAGCCTGAGTCTCTTCACTAAAAACAGCCAAACCGGAACTGGATTAAGCCTCCATATCTCGTGTCATGCACTGCAACAAGAAACTGTCTGAATGTAGAATTGAAATTGTCCATCACCGATTACCTATTTTGCTGTCGTCATCTTCGCTCTCAGCTGCGCTGCCTTCTTCATTGTCAACTTCAATGCCCACTGTGAAAGAAATCATATTGTGCTGTACATTGAAAGATAAATAGTTATTAAAGACATTTTTAAAAGATATGCTTAGAAGTGACTTGAATGTGTCATATTTGGGCTCTTAATTACGTAAACCCAACATACTGGAACACTGAAGTTTTAGAATATATATTTTAGTGAGTACAACCAGGGAGGTATGAACAACACAGTGGCATGTGGCACTCCTTGTCCCCCTTTCTTTGGCCAGAGCACTGGAGCTGAGAATGGTGGTAATAAAAAGTGAGTTTTTCTTTTTCAAATAGGAAGAAGATGGAGGATGTGAGAGGTAGAAGTTTCATGGAGAGATGAGGTAACCAGCAGCAACCTCCTGTCTGGGAGAAAGCAAAAAGAAAATGAAAAAAGTGCTGCCACCCTGGGCAATTCTCAAACTTCCTTTAAAAATGTGCAAGACTAGCAGTGACTAGCGCTCTGTAATCTTCTAAGATCACCTGCAAGCTTTAACAAAGAGCCATTTCCTGGTAAAACTGAGTGAAGGGGGAATGAGATTTAGGAGTAGCAGCACAGCTGATGGGTAGAGGGTTCCAGAAGAGGGGAGAGGAGTTTCTTTTGAAGCTTCAGATTTAGAATTCAAAACTCTAAGCAAAGTGGCAAGAAATGATTTTGTTCTTTCTTGGACAGGGAATTGTCCTACCTCATAGCCCTCAAGAGATGAGATAGAGAGTGGAGACTCCAGGGAGAGGACCCCATATACTAGCCACCTTCAGCTCCCAGGACAACAATACTGAGGTTGGAGTGGGCTCCCTGGTCCTAAGTGGAGGGACATGGCTGCGGTGTTACTGTCTGAGGGAGTCCAGTAATGCAGTGAGGGAGGAAGCTGATGGTTGGCTTAATGAGAGAGGGGCACTTATGGGCCCTAGTTGTAATGAATAGAGGAGGTTGGCTGAGTTGCTCTGTTTACTGAGATGTGATTGGAGGGTGTAGATCTATGGTTCTGCAAATGTTATCAAGCCTATTACCTAAATGTTTACGGAACTGGGTTTACTATTCCTGGAGAGATCTAGAACACACAAAGCTACCTTCATTTTATGGGAGTTGTCATTCTAGTCAAATTATTCACACCACTCTAATATTGATTACTAATGAGTAGAGCAGGAGATATCCTGTACCTGCTAGCCACAAGTAACCAGGAGTATATCCCAAATAATCTATCTGGAGCACTTTGAACTGGTGGTGGTGGTAGGGAACACTATGTATTTAATTCCAAAGAAGTTCAGCTGAAGAAAAGAGCTATTTGGTGACCTGGTGTTGACCTGGTGTTGGCCAACTGGTGTCAACCAGTGATGTTCCCTCAGAAAGATTTCTACTGGTGTAAGAGGAGAAAGTTGCAGCCAGCTCCCTGAAAAGTTCTCAATGTGTCTCTGTCTGGGTCTGGAGGCCCAGAAGCATGAGGGAGAGGGCTTGAGGTATGCCGATGGAATGTGTAAGTTGATATGTGGTGGGAAAGAATTAAGGAGGAAATTAAGAAATATTGTCCCTTAATATAACTATGCAGTTGTTGTTCAATTTCTATATATCCTATATTTTCAGACATGTGCTACCTAACTTTCTCCCTATAAAGTCAGGACAGTAAGCCTATAGTAAGTTGTACAACTCAATTTTTCTAAAACAACTTTTCAGTCAAGAGGAAACTAAAATTATCATTATTATTCACTTCCTTGTGTGCCTTTTCACTTTTCCTCACTCTTGTAGTGGCTCCCCTTCCCCCACCAGTTTCTGTCATGGACTCCTATTAAGCAGCTTGTGACCTCTTAAACAATGATGTAGAAGTTAATTTATCCAGTGAAAACTGTAACCAAACAATCAGGCATTGCTGCTTAGCTTTGCTGAGATAGGAGATTATAAATCAAAAAATGGTAAAATATGTAAAGCTGTAAACAAGAAACAACAAAGAGTCTTGTTTCTGTCCATGTATTAACATGGAAAGGGTTATTATCCAGTATTTGACAGGCATATTAAAACAGGGATGTATGCACAAAATTTAAATTCCCTCCACAAAACATCTTTGTAATAGTATTTTCTGTCATTTGCACAACATCTGCATAATAATTTTTTAAGATTATGCAAAAATTTAATCATGCAATATCATCAGTGGGATATGAAAATAAGTGCTCTTTTGTTCAGCCTGGACATATGCCTTCTGTTGCTGGCAGTAACTGGATCTACATTTGACAAAGATCATTACATCGTTATTGAGAGCTTGCAATGACGAAGACAGACATCTCTAAAAAGATATGTTGCATGCAACGGTAGCTCATGGTCTTTTATTTGCAACTAATTCCTTTACTGAGCTCCTCCAGCCAAAGAGAAATTCCCAAGGAAGCATTATAATGATATAGGATTGGCCCTACTGCAGATTCTGATGAGTGCAGACAATAAGCAAACAGCTGAGGGGTTAGAATATATTCTGAATCATGCGCTGGAGCTAACAGTATATCATGCAGAAATTAACATTATATCTGGTAGAAATAAAAACAATGCACTATGCAGCATAGCAACTTAAATGCAATAGAAAGTAATTTATTGAATTTAATTAAATATAGTGGCATAAGCTAATAAATGTGCTAAACTGAATCCAGCATATCGGACAAGATAATATGTTGCACTAAATAATAGGATCACTCATCATTCTGACTGGGGAGGGGAAGGAGGAGGTAGACCATTGTCTTCCAAATAATAGAAAGTCAATGTGTTTACATGCTTGATTATCTATGCGACCAACAGTGAAAATGCTAAATAATAGAGATTTTAAACAACAAACAGAGAAAAAAACATAAAAACAAATGAAGTGGATATTACTGTGGAAAGGAGGTGAGAAAAAGCCTTGTATTAGCCTGGAAGTGCAAAGAGAGGATTAGAGGGGATCGCGCAACTGCTAGAGTAGTGAGTTCATAGTGCAGACCCTGCACAATCTTGGATTTTTTTGCAAAAGCTGACAATTTATAGCATTAGATTGAAAGGTAGTTGCTGCCTCCATGACCGCATTCTTCTGCAAAAACAGACCTTGCAAACCTGTTAAATCCATTTGTCCTAAAGATACCCTCTAAAACAGAACAAATTTACTGTGCAACAGAAATCATTGTGGCAACATTTAAGTGACAAATTATCACAAGTTCCTTTTATATTTTCTGGAATTACACATTATTGTGCTTCATTCCAAACACTCTGGCCTTCTCTGCACTAGATAAGAACATAAGAATGGCCACAACGAGTCAGACAAATGGTCCATCTAACCCAGTATCCTGTCTTCTGACAGTGGCCAGTGCCAGATGCTTCTGAGGGAATGAACAGAACGGGGCAATTATTGAATGATCTATCCCTAGTCAATCCAGTCCCAGCTTCTGGAACTCAGAGGATTAGGGACACCCAGAGCATGGGGTTCATCTGCCCTTCACAACATCCCCTGGCAACGAGTTCCATAGGTGTACTTGGACTTTCAGAAAGCCTTTGACAGGGACCCTCACCAAAGGCTCTTAAGCAAAATAAGTAGTCTTGGGATAAGAGAGAAGAATTTCCACATCGTGAAACATTCTGGGAGTTAAAGGATATCAGACTTGTTTGTTAATACCCCAGAATTCTCAGGTGCAGTCAGTGTCACCAACAACATGAGCACCAGCATAGACCGTATCCTGGAGCAGAAGTGACCATTCTTGACACTGCTTCCCCTGATTAGTTGCATTGCTGCTGAAGGTTGGAAAGCATTACAGGCAGAATTCAGGAACAGATAAGAGCTCCTGAGAATTCAGTTAATGGGCACAGTGCTTATAACTCCCCTTAGCACAACGTCCCAGGATCAGCTGTAAGATAATCTACTGGTGCAGCAGGCAGGCATTGAACACCTTGCCTTCTTTCAATCCATGAATGTTTCCTGAGTGGATTCTGGATGAGGCCTCTATTTTATGTTGGGATGATAGCTGGATGGGGTGATGGTGAGTGGTTGATAAATTTCCAAATGAAGATGGATGCCTATTACTAGCTCTTTGAAGAAACACCTCAGTACTATTGATGGTATTGGTATTGTTAGTTCTGGGATTCTTCTTCCCTCAAGGACAAACAAATGAAAAAGGCAATAAGGCACAATGACATCAAATAGAACACACAGTGTGTCTATTATTATTAATCATAATTATTATAGTAGCACCTAGAGGCCTCAGACAGGCTAGGTACCCATTGTCTCAGGCACTGTATATACATAGAGTAAATGACAGTATCTGTCCTAAAAAGCTTAGTCTGAAGACAGTTAGTTATGTCAATGTCCTTTCATCTTGTGATAGTTCATCTTCATTTCAGTCATACTCCTCTGTCAGCTGGCCCTTGGACTCCAGGACACTCTCCTCCTGATTCTTGGCAATTTTCATCAACCCCACCCTTACCCCACGCAAGCGCCAACAACCTGGAATGATTGCCTGGATGGAGACAGGATCTGCATAGAAGGGCCCAAGATGGAGGTGCCAGTGACTCAAGCAGCCCTGACAATGCTCTTTTATTATATTGGTCCTACAGCCTCTTGATGTTGTCTCAGCACTGGTTAGCACTACACCCAATTCCCAATTCGCCAAACTCTGTGACACCTTGCTGGAGACCTGCCGCTTGTGGATCAGGTAGGTGAGCTCCACCTGGAACACCTCATCATTCCATATCCCATGCTGGGCTCTCATATTGGTCTCAGGCCAGTTTTCAGCTCTAGCAGAAGTTTTCCCAGAGCAGGCATGGTAGGAAGCAAAAACAAGAGTTCATCTATCTCACAGAAATAGATGCTAGAAAAAGCAAAAACCCCCTCTTCCCCAGCTTTCCATCCAACTGATATAATTGATGCTTGCAAAATGCTTGGGCAGCAGTTGTATGTGTGTTGTGCAGTTGTTACCAGCTTAAGCCACTTTTATTGCAATGCTTTTACACCAAGTAGATGTGACCTAAACTGCTCTGCCTGATGAATGTGAAGCTGATGAAACTTGTTAGACCTGTTTTGGGAAACCATATTTTTAACTAAACGTTTTTTTTTTCCCATAAATGTTACGCAGAAAGTAACAAACGTGCTAAAGTATAAATAAGACAGGAATAAGCAGAAAGGAAAAAGAACTTCACAAGGATAAAAACGCTGGTCCATGCAAATATCGCTAGTAATTTTAAAAAGCGGGGGGACAGGATATATTGCATCAAAAATTCTAGAGCGGCCTGGACATGTTACATTTCTTATCTTTATTTCTTACCTACAGAGCTCACAGTGCGGTCTGGTACAAAGCGTTATTTATTCGGGTGGTGCTATTGGATTGTAACTCAGTACTGTATGTTGCTGAGCGGAGAGTATCAACTTCTGCAGTTCAATGATAATTGAAAGTATCAGGAGAGGAGCTGCAGCCAAAGAGCACCAGACTCTGGGACATGTGCCTTTCATGGTAATCAGTGTCAGCAACATTCGTACCAGTGCCAATTTTTAAAATACTTATGAGACTGCTGACCTGACATGGTGGACAATGCATATGAAGCAAAGTCACATGACCCACAGTAATTCCCTGTGGCTGAATGCAAAGCATTACTGTATGAGTAATACTAGGTCCAGGGTGTAGGCCTGGCAAGTGGCACTTGTTAATGAGTGCCAAAACTTTCTCTGCTCCACAGGAGCATGCACACATTACAGGATGTGTTCAGGTTCACTTGAAAGGCCAGTGAGATTTTTGACACACCTAACCTAAGTTTGGACTTTATAAAAAAGCAAGAAACCTGAAGTGTTTCTAGTGGCTTCCTTGCAAACATTTCACATAGCTCTACACTTTATTGACATTAAAAAAGCTGTGTCATAAAAATGATCATGAAACTAGCAAATATTGTACATGTTAAAGAAATAGATCCCTTCTCAGCTGCTGGAGTGACGAAGACCACATGAGTAAAAAAAACAAATAATTTTAAGATCTTTGCTGTATTAATAATTGACTTTTTGGTTTTGTTTGTTGGTTTTGTCACATATCTAAAAGACCAACATTATTGGTAGTTTGGACATTTGACAGATAGGCGCAATAAATTGTTAGAAATGTACTTAGCATTATTACCAGGAAGCTACTTCAGATCATTAACTCAGTAATAGTTTTCCAAGAGGAAAAGAAGGGGCTAAGCAGCCCACAATTCAATGCTACAATTATTCATGGCAAAACCTGTCTTGCTGAATTATTAGAGGAGCATTTCATCCATATACAAATTACATTTCATGGTGACACTAAATCTAAATGCTGTTTAGCACTAAACTTCAATGCACTTCTATATGACACAGCAATGGCAGAGAAGTATTCCTCAGACACTTTACTATTACCCTGCATCAAAACTGAAGGTTTCATGATACACTGGTTTTCTGAAGTGGTTATTTATAATCTTTGATGCAAGACCATAAACATCAGTATGTGGGATGCTTTTAGCTGAATAACTGTCACTTGTTTCCAGCTTTTTCAAATTGGCCTACACGTGATCAGACTTGTGAACAGCTCCAAGAAGCAGAGCAGAGCTAGGGAGCAACATTTAGAATGACTCAGTGTTAATGAGAAGGTTTGAAGAGGATCTCAAACATCTTGGGGTATGTGTTCACTGCAGTTATCTTGGGTGACCAGCACCAGGATCTGAGCACCCAGGTTAGCCTAGCCCAGTGTGCGCAGCCACACTGCAAAACTCTGCGTGAATTACTGGTGCTGCACCTGGATGTGTCACTAGGACTTCAGGATATGCCTCCTGTGATTCTTTGTGCGGTGGTAAGCTGAATCACTCTGATTCTTTCCCAGTGAATTGTGAGAGAACTTCTCTGTCCTTCTGAGTTCATGGAGGGAGTCATGGGAAGGCACTAAAGGACTATCACCACTCAAATGATTTAGCCTTCATCCTCAATGCAAAGTGATCAGGTTACGAACCAAAGACTCACTCAAGTTTTAGCCTATAGCCCCAGTCAGGTGAGCTAGCTTGGGTTGAAAGCTCCGCCAAACTCGGGTGAGAGGGATTTGTGTGTACCTGGGACACAGGATTGGGGCAACACCCAAGTCAGAGTTAATGCTGCAGTGAAGCCTGGCCCGTAGATGCCAATAGACTGCTCAGAGGGAAACCTGGAATTTTCTCACTTTGGTGGCCACAAGTGGAGCACTCCATGAGAAAAAGAGACAGATTGTGTGTGGGCCTTCACTGGCCATTCAGTGGCCTTGTTCACTCAGGTCACTCTGCCCTCATAAACCTGAGATTTAGAACTGTAGGTACTGATAAATTCCTACCTCATCCTCCTGCCATTGACCTTTGCACTTGATGATACGCCTTGCTGAAATGGGAGGAGTGGAGGGAAGCATTCATATTTAATTTTTGTTTTCTAGCTCATTCTATATTTTCTTACTGACAAACTTTCCTTGAGGTCTTATTCTGATAACACGATGCAGCATGCAAATGTTCCTCAGAACTAACCCATAAAATATGGTCCAGTTGTGTAACACTGCTGGCTGGCAATTGTTCAACAGTTGCCTGTCTTCCACCCTGGAGGAGGTTGCATTTCAGTAATAGGCAAAGTGGTTTGTATGTAGTTTGGAAAGTACTGTAAGATTCTTCAGGATAAAGGGTGACATAAAAAATGAATAATACGACTTTTTATTATTTAATCATTAAGACAATATACTGGAGCACAGACAGACTTTCAAGCAATTACCTGGAGTCAAACGCCCAGCATACCTGTGACAGGCTCCGCTGAAGGGAATGAGCCAACCCTGCTCCACCTGAGGGTAGTGAATTGCCTATGTAGCTGGAAGGCAGTTAATTAAGGAGCCAAATAAAAGGCTTAGGAGATCTCAGCTGAAAAAAGCTTCTGAGGAGAAAAGAAGCTCCAGAGGAGAGGAGCACCTATGGACCGTGAATTAGGCAACAGCTATCCAGACAGGGAAAGCCTGAGAGAGAACTTGAACAAGCTGGCAAAGAATGCAGCGCTATCTGGGCTGTGGAGAATCCTGAGGCCTTACAACATAAGAAGCTGCTTCTGGAACTTAGAGAATTTTGCTTTGGGATTTTTAAGTTTTATCTGGGCTCTGAGGTAAGAACCCTGGTGCAAGTGTTCCTTTCAGAAGGCTTTATTAAAGGGAGATGTACTGCTGCAGAGTTTTTGGCTTCTCCTTTGCCAGGCTGTTTTAGTGACCTCGTTGTTACCCCATTAAGGGATGGAAACTGAGGCAAGCCACAGCAGAGCCTCACTCCTCAATGAGGGAGCAGTCAGGAGGCAACAGTATCTCTTCTACATCTGGACCTGGTAAGTAGATCTGATAATGTAGGTGGGTCTCTTTCACTAGAAACTAGTGAAATTCTCTCTCCAATGCCAAAAAGATAGTTATCTATACCTCAGAAGATCTACATCCAGTTGCTTAAAAAAAATCTGAAATTCCCTTCACATTCTTCTCTGAACCTTGAATAGTAGACTAATGTCCAAAATAAGTAGTCCCAGACATCCTAAATTCCTCACCACGCCTCCATCCACTCACAATTCTCCCTGAAACCAAACCCTGGGGAAACCACTAGACCTTGAAGATGACCTGAAGGGGCCAAGTTAAGCTGAGCTCAATTATCCCTCCCCTAGGATGCTCTGCTAGCATCCCCATCTCATTTAACCAGGGGACTGTCAGTGGAAGCATCCCATCTGCCATAGTGTAGCACATGGGGAGAGACAAAGGCCTTCAAGTAGCCAAGAATCAATCTACAGAAATCAAGACATTCATTGTTGTTTTAAGTAAACATCTCACTTTTACTCAATTATAGATCTATACTGCAAATTTAATGCGCATTGAGAAGTTCAAGTTTTCTTTACCATTTTAGTATATTCTCAGATTTTGCTTGTCAGCTGTTTGATGTGACCTTGTATGTGAAGCTGATCAGATTACTTCAAAACTCTAGAAGGCTGATACAGGAACTCTGCAACCCCCACTTGCCTTCACTGTCCTTTTTTTCTTTTTCCAGGCTACATTTCAAATGTGCTAAGGGGAGCTAGTTAAATAGACATGTTTATACATGTCCAAAATGTCATCACTACATAAATTTAATGAGGTTCAGTTTTCAATGACTAGGCTCAGATAACTAAAGGAAGATTTTCTTTCTTCCCTTCCCTTCCTCCCCCAATATATACCTTCTCGACTGCCTAGTTGTCAGTCATGTGCCTCATTATTATCCATTCCCTACACCAGGCTTTCACTGAAGAGGATGTTTTGCCCAACAATGTGCAACCTTCTCAACATCTGAAAGTTATAAACAGGGAGATGTAGGAAGTAAATGAAGGACACATTCTTTCAACTCTGTTCAGCTCTGCAGGGTGGCAATAGGTTTCTGTTGGTAGAATGGAAAAGTGGTAAATGTTTTGTTAAAACAATAGGAACTGTTCTGATTAAATCAGGAGGGTTGGCATCCTGTCATGCACTTGTATGGTATCCTACAATCTGGCTGGCTGCTTCCAACTTCCTACTAGTCTGTACTTGTCCATCACAGGCTTCATTTGTTGCTTCTTTAAGTTTAGGGCAAGACTTAGAACTCCTTTTTCAGGCAAAGCTCCCTTTCAGTTCAAGGGTGGATAAGCCTATTGCAGGGCTGCAGAATCAGGCCCGTATTATTCCCCCTTGCCATTAAAACCCATAGAAGCAGGCGGAGGAGGGGAGGAAAATTCAATGAAGAACGCTTCCGAGTTCCTCCCTCCCCCATATTGTTCTGTCATGGGAGGCACAGGATTTGCCCTTCCCCAAGCCCTGTGGACCTACCAGAAGCCTTATGGCTCCTGGGCCTGCTTTACAATGAAACATTCTGCACAGCATCACCAATACCAAGATTGTGCTCAGCCCGGTCATTCGACATGCCATACGGACTTTGTTTAGAGCACATGCAGGGGAGTTAGGAGATTAAAATCTGTTTATATATGTGGAGTATAAGTCAGTGCCCTGCCAACAAGGGTTTTGGTTCAGACGACTGCTGCTGAATTTGGGACAAGTTCAGATCCGCATGTGAGTTTTGCCTGTCCAACCCATCTCTCCTGAGCAGACAGGTAGGCGGAAGGATGGTGTGACAGCCCTGCTTGCATCATGCTCATAAATACCTGGAAGAGAAAACCACTCATGGCTCAGTTGTGTTTTTTAATTAGGCCTCTACCTGAGAATCTAGTGTTTTGCTGCAAAACACCTGGTGCCATGTGGAGAGCAGGGTGCAAGCTTATAAATTTTTCTTGATCAAGTCAGGAAAAAAGAGTTAAAACAAAAATAGAGGGACCAGCCAGTGTTGTTCAGCATAGCTCCATTGTAGCCCTTGACTTCAGTGGAGCTATGCTGGCTTATACCAGTGGAAGAGCTGGCCTATAGTGCTTTACAATAGGTAGAAGTTGGGGTCTTTGAAGCCTGCAGAGCCCCTTAAATGACGCACATAAGACCAGAACTAGAACAGGTTACATCTGTATCACTTCCTATTTGTGTTAACACTTTGTCAATTAAGCAGATTGATCTAGGGCCATTTCCCATTCTTATTGCAATCTTTGTCCTAAGAATGTAGGATCAAAATATTAATGCCCAGTATTGTCTATGAAAATCAATAAATTGTATGTTTCTGACCTTTACAGTTTCCAAAGTGTGACTTGCTCATCTTATTCCCATTCTCTCATTTATAGCATTGGTAATGAGAATAACAGGTGGTACTGCTAGCTACTGAAAAGAAAGATTCTGTACAAGTTCCAAGTCTAGTGTACATAAAACAGACCTGGTCCCTATCCTACCCCCAATGCCTCACTATTATCAGGGTCATCTCAATCCACTTCCAGGCCCCACAAAGAGCACTCTGGATCAGTCAGATGCATGGGCTGGCCAGGACTGAGGGGAGGGGCTTCACTGATCCTCTAGAGATCAGGAAAGATAGGTTGTATGACCCTGGGTTACATTACCTTTCCACTGGGGCCCCTCCATTATGGAGATGCACTCGTGTTGAGTATTCCCTTAAGTAATCCCACTGGGTGACACTTCCCAGGGCTGTGAGGCAACCCACTACCAAATGCCTTTGGTGTGAGAGACCCTTATTTCTGCCTGCCATGAGTCAGCTGCCTGACTCCACCAGCCACGGCCAACACAAAGTCTAGGTCTACACAAGCCCCGCTTTCTCTCTCTACAGGTTACTGATGGGCACACCCCAACTCCGAGCATCTCCCTGAAGTATCCAGCTTCTGTTCCGCTGGAGGCCTGCAGTAGTCACTGTTGCTGTCCTGCCAAAGAAGCCATACACGCCCACTTACCAATTACAGCTCACATCACTGCTCTGCTTGACACACAGCACTGAGAAATGTTTATAGTGAAAACAAGGAAAAGCTTAACAAAGTGTAGTAATTCAAGTGATAGCAAATAGAAGTACTGGAAACAAATGGTTACATATAAAATCAGAACATGCATTCTAGAACTTAGACTTACTTAACTAGATCCTTTCATATCTTATAAAGCAATCACCCAAGTCCTACCAGTGTTTTACAGTCAGGCTTCGCTGTGACCTCCATTGATAAGATACATGCTATTCTTAACTTGCTTCCTCAGTGAAGGATCCAGGGTGTACCTCTGCAACCCCACTTACACCCTCAACATCCCATTGTCTATATTCATAGCCAAAATCCCCTTCTGTTTATTTCTTCCTATAAACTTCCTCTCTTGAAAACATTTTCAATCTCTTGATTAACTTTTGGCTCAGTATGCGCAGATGACCAGACAGAGAGAGAAGCATCTGTTACCTCCTGCTTGAAAGGAACCTGGCTGAAACATGTCACCTCCTGGTGACATGCCTGAATTTAAGAATATAATTTTCAGTATTGATACATAAATTCTTAAATATTATACATCACTGTAAAATATATGGATGGATGATGACGAGCAGGTTACTGGCTCTCACATGCCACCCTCTAGTGAATTATTAAGGGTGGCCTCACATGCCACCCTCTAGTGAATTATTAAACATGTATCTGACCCAGAGAATCCCTGTTAAACTATCTGCACCCCCTTTTCTCCTTTGCCAGTTGGCACCAAGAGGTTCCTGGGCCACAATTGGTAGCATGGCAGAATTGAGCCCTCTGTGGCTTAGTGGGGGCCATACACCAAATCAGTCACAAAGCTGGAAATAGAAGATGTGAGTCCTGACTCCCATGCCCCTGCTTGATCCACCAGACCATGTTCAGGAGACCACCATTTTCTGTACTTCTTACTGATTGATTATTTCACATCATGCAACATGACAGCAAATTACTGTGTTGCACTATCCTTAACATGCCCCAGGAACAATGCATCTGCCAAACATTTGAGAAAATGCTACACTTTTCTAAATTGTATGGATGTGATATCATGGATTACAGACATGTCTGAAGCATTGTTGCTCGTGGAAAGAGGTGGGTCAGGTGTCTTATACCTAGCTTTGAAAGGGTTAGATTTTATCGGTAGGTGTTGGTAAACTTCTATTTCACCATACACATACAAACCAATGAAAAAATATTTCTATTGATGATGATAGAAATTTACAGATATGCAAAATAAGAAAAACACTGCTTGGGAACTTATTAGAGTAAGTGATCTAGACTAGTGAATTAGGCTTATGGGCTAGTGAATTAATAGTAAAAACAGGCATGATTTGTTGAGTTAAGGATTTTTTGACATGTGATGTTGACAATTTGTGGTTTAAAGCTTTAACTTCTTGAATCTCAACATCTGCTGTCACTAAATAGTTGTCTGACACCCCACCATAATTTCCTGCAACTTTGAACATTTAAATAGCTAAAAATAAAAAAAACTTTAAAATAATGAATATATCCATCAACATTATAAAAATAATATTGAATTTTGCTAAATCTACTTATACCAAATTGTTTCTGACAGAGTTAATTCAGACTGATAAAGTACCATGACTGATACTATCAAACAGATTGTTACCAAATTTGGTCCAGCAATAAAATTAGAGATGAGCCTGAAACCAAAGCACCAGAATCAAACACCCCCAACCCTGGAGGGAGTATGAAATCCAACCATGGATCATTTCTCAGAGGGTTCCTAGATATTTATAATAAGATGAACTGAAGCTCTGGAACTAAACACAACCTAACTTTGGGTATTTGAAATCCAGATCCAGACCTGAAATTAGCAGCATGAGCCCATCTCTAAATAGAGTCAAGATAATTTCGCTATGACAAATGGATTTTCATATAAATTGTGAAGTGAACATTATATGTTACTAATAAAATCTGACATAAAATCTACCTAAAGTTTAATTATGATCCTATTATCCAATGCAGAAAAGATATAACACCATTCTTGTTCATCTCAGGAATGCTAATTCTGGTAAGAATCACTCTTTTTGATGGATGCTAACATAACTGAATTATTAGTCTGATATCTAGACCCAAAGGGCAAATGCTAGCTGGATTAAAATTTAGCACAGTACCCATTTTCTACAAATATGGGTAAATGCTGTAGTCCGTTTTTGTCCGAGTAAGAAATTATTAAAGATTAACAAACACCCACAGAAGTCAGTAAGAATTCCGGCTGAGTAAAGACTGAGTGAGGACATCAGAATTTGTCCCATACTAAGATTAGATTTCACTGATACATAACAACTTAGAGTCCACACAAGCACTCATTATTTGAAAATTATATCAATCAATAAAAGAGAAAAAAGACTGAAAAAAATTATGTGATGGTATTTGGAGAGGAGGGAAAGGATGTCAGAATATAACTCCAAGTTACTCCTTTTAGAGCCCTATCCTGCAAAGCACTGAGCAGTTCTTGGAGCTGCTGGTTATAAAAGTAGAATTTACTGCATTATTCCTGAATAACATGAGTTTGCTAAAAATTTGTTTTGTGGTATCAGCCATGATACTTAATGAGACTTGATGAATTCCTGTTAAAAGCAATTTGATATAAGATGCCTGACCCTTCCAGAAGCAAAATCAGATATTTCATGCCCACTACATTTAGAAAAGTGCAGCATTGCCCATGAGAGAAGAGTGCATGCCACACCTTCAAAAGCTGCTCAACACTTTGCAGGATCTAATCCTTAGATAATACAGTCCTAGAAAAACCATTTCTAATATCCAACACAGTGTCAACATGGAAATACTACTAAAGGCTTTTATTATTAATAATGTATATTACATTTAATATTAAATACTGAAGCAACTGGGATTTTTGCCTGAGTATGAACTGCAAGAGGCACCGAAAATTCTTTGTTTTCTTCTGCTGCCCCATCCGTTGATAGAATTGTGGGTCAAGCAATGGTGGTCGTTGCATTGTTTTGATTTATGAGCTAATGGAAAAACTAAATTGATTTCTTATAAGAAGCAAATTAAAAGCAAAGGTGCTTTCAAGTAAAATAAATTTCTAAACAGATAATGAATTACACTTTGAAGGTAAAGTTCTACCAGGAAGAATAAGGGAGAAATAGTTTTAAGCAATCCTGCAGAATGTTGAGCTGCATACAGTAAGTGAATACATGTATAATTATATTTGTAATTACCAGCACTCTCAACGGTGGTTGGCTTTTCATGTCTAGGCATCGTGACTGTATTTCACAGGGCTGTTCTAGCTGCTGCCTGTACAGGAGATTGCTTGAAGGATAAGTAGTTCAAGACAAAGTATCTAGCACATCAACCGAGTTTTGCCTGTCAGCGAAAAGGAGGCGCTGCTGCAGTTTCATGGACTGAAATATAAGAAGGTACTAATTTCCCAAGTGATTAACTTTTCATGAATGTTTAGTTTACCATTTAGGGTTGGAGTACTGGGGTCAAAAGGAAGGGAGAGCTTGTTTGCGCTTTTTTTTTTTTTTTAATTTGAAAAGGAACAAAAATTCTTTTGGAATATACACTCCTACAGAAGCTAGCGCAGTTGTTTAAATGATTAAGTGCTTTGCTAAATCAGGACCTCATGCTTTGGCTACACAGGAAAGTTTTGCCAATATAGTTATAACCCCCCAGCCCACCCCCGTGAATGTTCTTATTCTGGTACAGAGTGACTTTTTGGGTCCATGTTAAACCTCTTCCTAAGCAATATAACCTAAACCCCCCAAAAAGTATTCTTATACCAGAATAAGAGTGTCTACGTTGCGGGAGGGGAGAGCTTATCCTGGTATATTGGTTTAAATTCATAGCTTAGTTTATATTGAAAAAGCTTTCCCGTGTAGACATGGAATATAACTAAGTAGCCTGATTTTCAGTGGTGCTGGAACTAAGAGTGCTGGAGGTGCTGCCACACCCCTTGGCTTGAAGTAGTAATAACAAATACCAAATATATGGTTTCCATGGTTTCTATCATCAGCACCCCCACTATAAAAATTGTTCCAGCACCCCTGTTGATTTCTCAAAGATGTTGAGCATCCATGAGCTCCTAAATACATCTGAAAATTAGGCCACAGATTTAGATCCCTGAATATGGGTCTTAGGATCCTCTTTGAAAATCTTGGCTTCTACATTTAATAAGTAAGTACTTTTTTAAATTTTCATTACCCTCCAAACATTGATTGACAAAGCATTAGAAAAAAAGAAGCAAAAAGAATCTCACCCAATATAAGTGTCCAAAGGCTAGGATAAGAGTAGCAGAGTTCACCTTTGAAATATATTTGATGCTGTTTTTAATACAATCTTTGAGTGCCTGGAAATGAATAGTTAAGGGAACTATACGTTTACCACTGCCCTACTATTGTTTAACATTTAGAGTGCATTAGCACCTAAAGTCTTCAGCCAGGTTGGATCCCATTGTGTTAGTCATTGTACAAAGATATAAGAAATGACGACAGTTTCTGCCCCAAAGCATTTAAAATCTAAATCGTTCTTCATTCATGCTCACCCTGCCTTAATTTTGTCCCTAACATTTGCAAAAATATATACATAGCTCAAAATAAGAAATTACTGGGCAATTGCTGGAAACTGATTCCTTGCACAGGAAACAGGATTTTATAAAATCCTAGCAAGCTGTTGTTTTGACTTTTGCAATTATTTTTGCAAATTGCAGGGGCAAAGTTACATTTGGGTGGGTGGAGTAAACCAGGTGACTTGATAGTGAATGATGGAGGGTTATATGGCAGTGGAAACTGGCTGGATCCCTTCCCAGTTCATTTCCCTTGCCTGTCTATTGTCTTAAGGTTGTGTGTTGATTTGGGGTTTTCATTTTATTTGGTTTCTGGAAGTTGTGGAATTTTTCAAAAGAGACTAACATTTGATGTGCGTTGTTTGGACTCCACTGCAACACAATTTACTAACAAAATATGTAAAGATGTTCAGTTTTAATTCCACCCAGACCATTAATCTGCAGCAATACAAATGCTCCCAGTCAAAAAGATTAATTCTGCATTTATAACCATAAGAATTCTCTCTTTATGACAGTCTTACACCACTCCTGAAAATTTGTCTATAAAATTAGTTTCTTGAACTATTTTCACTTAACTTGTTGCAATTTAAAATTCATTACAGGGAAAACATAGCTTCTTATGATTTTTTTAATGTGATTAGGAAAAGATTTACAGTGAAATTTCCCATCTATCTACATTTCATATCATGGAAAATTATCTGAGATGAGCCTGGGAAACGTTTGTAGTTCAGAAAGAAATACAGGGATAGATTCTGATCCAAGCTACCCAGTGTAAATCCAGAATAATTCCATGTCCAACCACCCTAATTTTTAAAAAACTGTAGAGGGAATAACAGTACAAAGTCTTGTAAATTACCCTGTGGATTTAATTTAATATTCTATTCTTACTTTAAAGGAATCACAAGCATGACATTCAAATTCATGACACTGCAGGCATTTAAGAGAAGCTGTAGGCATTTAAGCAGAGCATTATAATCGTGCATGTTTTAATTACAATGCAAGTGAAAAACATCAATCTGTTATCCAGGAAAAAACCCTTGGCAGAGTTTTATATTTCATCCTGAAGAACTTCAGTTCAGTAATATCTTATTTCTGTTTGTCAATAACACTGAAAATATTTAATGAAATAAACCACTTATCTGTATGGGAAAGGGAAACTAAGGGACTATAAATGCAGACCTGGCTTGTCTGACTTCTCTTTTTTGTATGGAATTAACAATAACACTAAGACTGGAAAGTCAAGCGCTAAAAGTGAGGAAATGGCAGAACTTAGACTGTCCATGCCTGGTACGTATTCGTTATGATAGTCTTTAATTTCATGGTCACCTACTTTTTATAGAACCCCTGCCTCATTCAGAGCACAGCATGGACAGTGCTCATTTGAATAAGCAGTTATTCAGTATTTTGTTGTAGCCTTACTGCTCACGTGTGACCTTATGCTTTATTTACTGAACACTATTCAGACCCCACTCTGAAGACAGAATTACTAACTTCCACATGGGCTTTTCTAAAGCACTCATCAGTACAGTATCCAAGTGCTTCACAAACATTAGTTTATCTTCACTGTAGTATATTGAGGACTGTACTGGAATCAAAGGAAAGGTTTCCTGGCCCAGACTGCAGGCTAGGGGGCTCTCTAGCACAGTGCTTCTCAAAGCCAGTCTGCCACTTGTTCAGGGAAAGCCCCTGGCAGTCCGAGAGGGTTTGTTTACCTGCCGTGTCCGCAGGTTCGGCCAATCGCGGCTCCCTCTGGCCGCAGTTCACTGTCCCAGGCCAATGGAGGCTGCGGGAAGCGGCGCGGGCCGAGGGCTGTGCTGGCCGCCCTTCCTGCAGCCCCCATTGGCCTGGAGCGGCGAACTGTGGCCAATGAGAGCCACGATCGGCCAAACCTGCAGACGTGGCAGGTAAACAAACTGGCCTGGACTGCCAGGGGCTTTCCCTGAACAAGCGGTGGCCCGACTTTGAGAAGCACTGCTCTAGCAAACCATGGGATCAGAGTTAGTCAAGAAAGAGCTCTCTTAAAGTAAGGTGAGGTATGTTGTGCTTTGGTGTCTTTGGGTGCAGTCTGTTTTCTCTCCATTTTGGGGTTCTTCTGTATTCTACATTCTAGGAAATAAAGTTACATTGTCATATTCACCATGCACATAGTAGGTTGCAGGACTGCTACTAGCAGTCAGATATGGACTGACTACAGAGCTTCCTTATCAGATACACCAAAGATGTCTTCCCTTAAGATCCTTTAATGTTCTGCCAGATATGGCTGATGTTAGCTTTAATAAGGAATTTTACACACAACATTCCTAAGTGGCTGAGCAGCATAATACAGTTTAGGATTCCAACTTTAAGTTCTACATACTATCATTTACAAAATGTACAATATCACGCTATCTTTGAAATTCAATGTGTATCAACCTGCAAGTGTCTCTGAATTGTACTGGTTTTCTAATTACCCTACCCAAATGTGTAACAACTTGGTCATCTGGTGTCTGTTAGTTGCAATGACTGGCTGGGGTTGGCTTCTTGTTCTGCATTGCCATCTGTAGATTTTGTTCTGTTTGCTCTTTCTGAGGAACAAACTCAAGCTGTTGATGGCTCGTGTTGAACACTCCACTGTAGTCTTGATCATATATATGATCTGGGCAATGAGTTCTTTTCCTTTACAACAGCTGGAGTTGGCCATCTCCCATCAAGTTTGACATGCACACAAAGATTCTAGAGCCAGCAGTTCTTTAATTGTTATCTGTTGTAAAAATATTCATAAACTCTTTGTCTCTATCTGATTTTTGACTATTCTCTTCATGTCTTACCACTTTGGAGTTTGGTTCTGTTCCAAAGTTGGAACAGTAGTTCTGAGTTGTCATCCACCAGCAGCTGACTTTGGTGTTGATCTCTAACTCAGAAGAGCAGGGAATGGATCTTCCTGCTGTAAGATTTTCTTGGCTGTCTGTTCAGCTCTTTCTTGGCCTCTCCACCCACTTGTATGTAATGTGGATTGCTAGTAATCTGATCAAAATCCTATTTTGTTTGGAATGACTTAATTCTGCTGCAGTGAATTTTGAGTTTGAATTTGTTCTTGAATACTGAAGTGAGCAAAAGTGCACTTCAGTTTCTCAATACTATGGTATGTCATGACTTTCAAATACATTTATTTCTATCTACCTGGAAAAATAATCCACTGTGACCAGGTAGATTTCTTCTGGATTCACAGAAATCTGCAATTAGTCTATTCCTACTTTTGTCTGGTAAAGGTGTTAAAAGTTCTTTGTGTTATGTTGGTCTGTTAGCTCTGCAATGTTCACAGGTGATTCTTTATTGTTTTAGGTCCTTGCTGATGCCCGGCCACCACACTGACTGGTTGGCCAGTTCACAGCACTTAGTTAATCTTTGATGTCCTTCCTAGATGAGGTTAAGGATTTCTCCTCTCATTTCATTTGGAATTACAATACAATTACCTTTAATCATGAGTCTATTTGACTCACTTAATTGTCCACATCATTCAAAGTAGTCTCCTGTCACTTCCTTTGTGTCCATTAGATACTAGGGCCAGTTGACACCAGTGTTACTTAGAACCTCTTGAAGTTGCGTGTCTGTCAAGGTTGTCATCTTTGTGAGTGTCTTCCATAAAATCCTTGAATGTATTGCCAGGTGTGGCTGACCTTAGCTTATATGAGGTTGTGACACTCTGTACCTCGAAACAGCACCCTGAAACCTCCATATTCACCACTATCATACAATTATGATATGTTTTGTATAAAAGTATTCCTTGTCTGGTATCATTTTAAAAGTCTTGATCTGTTGAACATTAATAGCCTGTTGGATTGTATGTGCTATCATTATGTGAGGTTTATAAAGTATTGCTGTATAATTGTTACTGAAATATGTGGAGAGGTGGGGAACACCCACAACCAGCCTTTCAGGTACAACAATGGAGTAGCTAGACAGCATTAATGGCTCACCAGTACTCGTCAAGAAAAGAATCCACTGTCCTAGAGATTTCTCGGAGGAGGAATGTATGCCATGGGGGCAGACCAACCCACCTCACAGCAAAAATTGTTACAGCAAGCTAAAGAAAGTATAAAAGAGGGGAAGTGACATCATCACTTGCCCACACTCCACCCACAACTCAACACCTCAAAACACATCTGGAGGACAAAGACTTTGAACTGGAGGAGAGTGATCCCAGGCCAGGAAAGAGTTCCAGCCTATTTTTGGTGTGTTTTTTTTTTAAATGGGCCAAATCCACCTCTGGTGTAACAACACCACTGGCTTTAATTTGTCTCATTTGGTATCCATTTGCAAACCAGAATAATCCACAGAAGAGATAATAAAGGCTACACAAATGAATGACTGTGTTTAGAGAGAATATTTAGTTCCTTAGTAAATTTGAAAACATCAGTTTTGTCAGCAAGCAGCATTTAAGTTAAACATGCTGTAACCTTCCCTCTACAAAATAAACAATGTTATTTTTTCCTGTCACTTATGCACAGCCTCTCTCAGATCATGGAATGCTTTTGATTTATTTTTCAGTGTATAAGATGCACTTAGTTGGCAGGCTCTAAACACAGTACAGATAAATGGCTTCTTAATGTTTTCACAACAAAGTTCTAAAAGTCACTACATTGTTCCTCCTGTGATGGATTATCAACATAATGTTATGAGCCAGGTGGAAACTTATTATGGATTTAATCAAAACCCATTGAAGATTGACAAGTGTGAACTTACCCTTCAATTAACGTTACTGTAAGCATAAATTCCCACCTGAGACAAAAGTGGGGTGTGTGCGTGTGTGTGTGTGTGTGTGTGTGTACACGTACCTACCCAGGAGTTTTTGACTGAGTATTATTTGGAGAGAAGAGATCACAAAGAAACTGAGAACAGACAAGAGGAGGGGGAGAGAGAGAGAGAGGAAGAGGTAAGAAAGCCAAGCAGGAGCCTCTAACCATAGTGGAAAAAGCTAGAGAAATTTTGGATCTGTTGGCTAAAGAGGCTTGAGAGCTATAAACCAAGAAATTGCTCCTTTTGTCTTCTTCTGTATTTGGGAATCTGCACATTCCTTGTAAATAAACAAGTTTGCACTAAAGAAAATACCAGATTCCATCAATTTCTACCTCCAACTGGAACATCCGCAAACTTTGCCTAGCTGCTCAAGTTGAAAAGGGGCAACAATAACATTTTGCTTTTAAATGTGCAGAAGGGGTTAGACTGTAAAGTTACCATCTGCCTTAAGGAGGGGGTGCTATGTAACTGCACCATCACAGGAGCACCCCAGAGAACAAACTGAACCTCAGAGACACAATTCCTCTGCTTCTCCCCACTTGCAAGGGTGGATGGGGATAATGACCTCTCTCTCATTCATGCTTTCTGTGGGGCTGCTTAATATTCCCTATGTCTAGACAACTACTTTGGCCAGTGAGTCGTGGACAGCGAAACCAGGATTCTAAGGGTCCAAGTCTCCCATATCCTCCCTGAAGAAATTATCAAGCAAACAGCCTATACTCTTCTGTCCCAATGGCCAGAGCTGCCATATGAGCAGGGCTAAGCCTTCCCTCCCTCCACTTGCTTACTTCACTACATGGTCAAGTAGGGGCTGAGGCAATCTAGTCCTAGATAACAGTACAAACACATGTTGCCCACTCCCATAAGTTTCTCACTATTTTGTGTTTGTTTTTTTTAAAAGCCCCAGCTTCTGGAGATTTCATTTTTTAAGTACATTTCTAGCCCTATGGTTCTGGGGAAAAGCCCAAAATATCACTTAAGTCTCAAAAATCAGAAAAAAAATAATAATCTTAGGTCTTTATTTTTTACTTAAGTCTTATGATTTCTAAGTTAATCTCGTGATTTTGAGGCCTGACAAATGACTTTTCAATGTTTAGGGGTTGCAACAGTGAATGAAGGATAATTTGCTAAATGAATATATACATGACTGGCTCCCAAAAAATCTGGGGCACCTTTAAAACACAAGAAAGACAAACAATTACTTAGGCCCCTAAAATCTTGTGGATCTGTAGCAGCAGATATCGTACTTGGTTAAATCCACATAACTTCCGCAATTTGCAGTCTGAAAACAGCTTGCCACAGTTTTTGGCAAGAAATCTGGAGGAAGAAAGCAACTCTTGGCCTAATTCTTTGCAGATATCCACAAAAATCCAAACTGAAGCTTTGCTTTCATATTGTCAAGCAGGACCCAGGGCTTGGTCTCTGGCATATGACTATAGATTCTAAAAAGCCAGCTTGAATTCTTGCTTGAAGTTTTGCAGACTTGAAGGCTTCAGCCCTGTAAATGGCCAGATTTTTTGGGGAATCAGTCATGTATATATTCATTTAGTTCTAAGACCCACCAGATGCATGATAGGTGCTTAAATGTAACAAAGATTCTATCCAACTGTAATGGGTAATAAACTCCACACTGGTTAACCATGAGCTAACAGGAGCCCGAGCCCAATTAGGTCACTAGGTGGCACCTGGGGTTGTGTCAGGTATAAGTGGTGACAAGCCCAGATGGGGGAGGAGCTGGATCTTCAGAAAGGAAGGAGTAGAGAGATCTAGGTGAGAGGTAGCTAGAAGATTCCTCTTTTCGGCTAAAGGTAAAGAGAAGCCTGTGAGGCCAGAACCAGAGGGTTTTAAGCTAGGAGAGAGACTGGGGGAAATGCAGCATGGGGCCAGCAGTGGGTTGTCCTGAACCAGGAGGAAGCGAGAGGTAATGAAGCTCAAGAAGTAGTGACAGCAAAGCCTAAGGGGTGTTTGGACTGAAGTGTGAGGCGATGTAAGGAGAGAAGGAAGAATTCTGAAATCACTCTCTTGATGGTAGACAGTGGAGAGAGCTGTGGGGAACAGAAAGTATCCTTCAGGGTGAAAAGAGAGCCTGCAAGGTACAACAGGGGAGCTAGCTTTTAGGGTTGACTGTGACAAGGGTAGGAACTAGACCTCTGGGGAGAAGCCCCGGAATGTGTTGCTTGTTACAAACAACCCAGGAGGAGACTGAAGAAAGGCTAATGGTAGGAGGGAATAGCAAAGTGTCTGACAGAGCAGACCTTGGGTGTGCATCCCAGGGACTGGAACCCAGTGTAGAGGATGGCCCTGGATTTCTCTACGTGCTACTGGGAAAGTGGTGTGAGACTCCTGAGAAGAGGATGAGAGTGACTGAAAACCCTGAGAAAAGTATGTGAGGACAATGGGGCTCAGAACTTAGAGCTGAAGATCCAATATAAGGAATCGGACTTTTAGTTGTTGGACTTCCTGTTACTCTGGAAAGGATGGAACTAAAACATGCCCAAGCTGGAGAGCCAAGTTGCAAGAAGAGGTAGACTACCATGAAACTGGAGTGACCACCAGAAGGGGACAGTAGAGGAAGAAAGCCTGTTGATGCCATGCCCAGTCATGTGATGGTGTGCCAATGGTGAGTCCACCCTTTTACACCGAATTACACCCTATGCAACCTCAGTTATATGGGATGCAACTTGTCCCTTTATAAATATGCAATTTAGATGTGTCATACAAAAAAAGTGTCGCTGTCCAGTTAAATTCTATGAGCACTGTACTAAAGTCTTCACACAGACCAAGCCCACAATGAAGTCTGGAGGCTTGTCTACACAGGAACACTGAGGAAAATTAATCCAAATTAACTAGAAGTGTGAATTTACAGTGCATTAGTTAAACTACATTAAAACCCAGTGTGGATGTTCTTATTCAAACTCACTTTAGAAATGAATTAAGCTAAACCAAGTTAAGGATGCTTTAATTATGGGTAAAAACATCCACATGGCTTTAATGTGGTTTAACTAATCCACTGTAATAATTAATTTGGATTAGCTTTCCTGAGTGTCCCTGAGTAGAAGAGCCTTAAATTTGGTGTCAGATATGTAACTTAAGAATTAATGATGGCTGAATTATTTTTTGTGAATACATGCTCTTTTTCCTGCTGGTGAATCATTTGCAAAAATCCTGACTTCTGCACATGTGGTTTTGTTGTTTTGTTTTATTGATCAATATTTGACAAATATTCTCAGTCTATGGGTTTTTATGAACTGTGCAGTTTGACTATTCACTATTTGTGGTGAAGAATTGGTCAAGAGATTCCATGGTATAATTTCGGCCCCATGATTGTATGGATGGCTAGATTGATTTGAATTAGATTGGAAGATTGAAACTTTTCAAATGGGGAAAATCATCAGTGCAGATGTGTGAATGACAAGTAATAGACTCATATAGAATATGAGTATTGGAAGGGACCTCAGGAGGTCATCTAGTCCAACCCCCTGCTCAAAGCAGGGCCAATCCTCAGACAGATTTTTGCCCCAGATTCCTAAATGGGCCCCCTCAAGGATTGAATTTACAACCTCAGGTTTAGCAGGCCAATGGTCAAACCACTGAGCTATCCCTCCCCTATACAAATAGGCTTGTTCAAATGGCTTGTTCATTATGGTTGATTGTACAAAAAGTAGCTACACAACCTTTTGTGCAACAAAACCCCATTTGTGTAAACATTTCTGGATAGGGTGTGAAAAAGGGAATTTAATATGGCTGACCCAAACAACTCTTTGGAATTCAAACAAATATATGCAGGCCTTGTTTCCTTGTATCTCATTTGAATAGCCCTGGCTAGAACCAAACCTCTCAGAAATGTTACTTCTGCAGTACATTATTCATTGTTTGCCTCCCTCTGGACTGTTTGGTTCTGATTAGGCCCTGAACTCCGAGTACCTAAATACCGTGAAAAAGCATACTGCAGTACTTTCTACTTGAGTCAGAAGTATCAGAAATCTCATAAGGGAGCCAGTTTTAGCAGTTTTTCAGCTACATTGTGCAGATTAAGAGGTTTGGATGAACATATGTAATTTGGGGAAATTATTCAAACTGCCTTGATCTCTGAGTCTTTAGGGTTTCTCCATCATTATTAGGACTGCTCTTTTAGAAGCTTGAAAACAGAGATAGTAATAAAAATTTCATTGAAACATTTGATAGAAAAACATGACAATATTGCATGGTGATTTTCACATAACTTTCTTCTGTTTACAGATTTTAGTCCAGCTGGTCTGAAGTAAAACAAATATTTGGGGAAGATGCTTTTATTTGAAAACTGTGTGTGTGTGTGTGTGTGTATATATATATATATATATATATACACTACTTCTTATGTTCTTTTCTATATGCAAACATAACTTTCCTTGTCTTTATCAGAGCTAAAGTTAATATAGCTTCTTTATTTAATAACTTCATTTTATTTCACTCATTGTCACCATAGCTGGCTGGAGTCAGCATCTGCAGCCTTGACTGATGATGACACTATTCTGGTAACAGTGTTGTGCTGCTTAGCTGTTGCTATAGAGTCAAGAGAGGAAGCATAGATCATTATTTTTCTGGGATCATTTGTTGCCCATTTCTTCTAAGCAGAGTGATAGATTTAAAAACTACTAAGAGCTAAATGTATCTGGAAGCACTTGCTAGCAGAGGTTGTGCAGTGGTAGTAGCAGAATGGAAGTGAATGGAGGCCCTTTTGCCTGCATAGGGAGATACAGCCAGGAAGCTTCAGGGAGCATGGCAAATAATGTGATCCTCATTGCTCAGCATCTGTCAGGACCCTCTACACTCCATGGCACAACAGGGCCAAATTCTGTGGCAATACAAATTTATTCTTTTTCCTTGAAATGCCCTTCAATTGCCTGCATTATGGCTCATAGAAAATAAACTTATCAATTATTATTTTCCACAATGGGTTTTAGTTGTGTTCTCCAGGCAACCTGTTTCCCGGGGGCTCAGCTGTGACAATTTTGTACACTTGACCCAAATCAGAACTACTTTCCCCTCTGGGTGTGCCAGGGATGGGGGAGCTTATAGTCAGTTCCAGTGACCCATTTCTTTGGGCCTGGATGGCTGCATATTCTCCACGCAGCACAGCTGGCCAGCCTCTGTTTCTGGCTTCCTCCTGGCTAAAATCTATATCCCAGTGTGGTTTCCTGACTAGAGGCAGGGGTGTACTCCTAATGGGTTGTGGAACGCCCCTGCCAGAATGACCTCCCATGCAAGTGTTAGGTCATGCTGTGCAGAGGATGCCTTTTTGGGAGAAAAATGGCATCTTCCAAATGGCAAAAATGCCAAAATGCTGTTCTGGCTCCATTACACCTGTGACTAAAGCTTGGCTGATACTGAATGATGATGATTATTATTTTTTAACCTAAAACCAAAACACAACATTTTGTTTCAATTTCCCCTCCACTGGCCCTACCCGCAAGGTCCCCAGGCTTGGGCTCCAGCTTTCAAATTTAGAAAACTTTTCATATCAGAAAATGACTTTAACTCATCATTTAGGCCTTGAGAGTTCTTCAATGGCACCCAAAAAAAAAGTGAGGTGAAATCTTCCTTTTATCTACAGCTACTGTATGGGCAATGAGATGGCCACCTTCCCCTGAGTGTCCATTGGCTTCAGTGCTGGTATGAAGAGATCATGATTTGAGTGAGAGGTTTTTAATCTTCATTTCCATTCACTCTTGGTTCTCACAACTGAGATGCCAAATGGGTGCCAATTAGTGTCAAATATAATACTAATTTTGGGGGTGTAAGCATCTCTCCATTAGGAAAGGCTCTGAAATAGTTAACTCATTTCATAGATCTCTAAACAGCTGTTTGACAGTAATGACTTCTAGTGTTCACTGATGAGTGACAGACTCATGCTACAGATTAAGGCTTACCAGTTAACTAAAGGCTCCCTGTTCTATTACTGATGATCTCTTGAGACATGACTCCCAACATTCAATTTATTAGAGAAATAAATGAGCTTTTTTTTTTTTTTCTTCTTTCTTAAGCTGGAGAGGCCATCTGCATTTCAGCAGCAGAGATAGAAAAGGTTCAATGAAAGAAAGTATTTTTGAAAATCAAGCAACCAAGCCAGCAATATCTGCAGAGTACTACAAACTTGTGGAGGTCCAGAACTACTGGGAAAATGACTATTTTGTTCCAGCCCCAAATATATTGACACAGACCTGGAAGATGTGCTTAAAACCAAAGCACTAAAGTTTACTGCCCAATAAAAAATGATAAACGTGGCATTGACTACATCAAATCATAATTCTAAGATATGTCTTTAGGCAAAACTCAGCCTGTCTTGTAAATTTCTATAGTTCATCTAAACTATCTGTAAATAAATCTCTTGACATAATCTTATATACAGGCAGCAAGACAGAAGCTGGTTTATAAGCACTTTTACAGAATATCAGTCTGTTCTCTTCGTGAGATACCTAATGTAGCTCTGGCAGTGAGCAGCAGCAAGTAAACATAGTCTAAAGAAGTAAAGTTCTGTATAAGATATAGCCTTGTGGTCAAAATGCAGACAAGAGACAATAAGATCCTCTCTGTACTAAAACTACAGACATATCAGGGGATGCATCCAAAGCTTTTATATGGCTAATGATCTAGTTTGTAGTATACATGGGACATCATTGTTGTGATTTACAGCTTGGGGGTGGGAAGGATAGCACTCCCAGCTCTCTATCCTATCTTGCCTGGGTCCTTGTGCTTTCCTCCTCTCTTGACTCGAACACTAGGACTAGGTACAAACTGACTCAACCCTAGATTAGTCACCCTCAAAGTTAAGATTTTCAAAGTAACTAATTCAACTACACTGCACGTACATCATAGTTCTGATTACTAGTTAGGCTGTTATTCACGTAAGTGGTGGTCATGGAAGCAGTAACAGCAATAAGGGCCATCATATGTGATTCTGTCTCTTTCCTTTCCTGGAAGGTAAGAGAAGAGGGAGCAGCTGGGACTCACTACTAATGTTTGGTGACCAAATACTCCTGTCTCACTCAATGCAAAACTGAACTCTTCAGCTCAGCTGTCCCACGGTAATTCTCCATACACAGAAACAACCCCCACCACAATGCACCAGTCGAACCTACCCACTGGGAAAGAATGAGAGATTGGGCTAGACAAGGAATTATTAAAATATAACAATGATGGGTGCCTGACAGGATCTAGATAAATCAATGCATAGAAAATAAACATCTGTAAGCACATCCAGTATATTCAGTGTGGGTAAGCAATATGCAACCTTTGCATTCTCTAAATTTGTTATTGTTTATATAAATGAGAGGATTATTTATTTTATTCTGACAAACTCTAGTGCACAAAATGCTTTTGTTTGAGGAATTGCAATTTTAGCTGCTACCAGCAGATGGAGATGTATGTAGTTCAGTCTCACATGGATGTAATGCTTCAATTCAGAACAAAATTGCAAGCAATGAAATATAAATGTCTCATCAGTTAATCAAGCAAGGAGAGAGCTGATTTTTTTTTTTCTCGAGTAGCAAGTGACAGCATGAAGCTTCATCATGTTAATCTCACACTGGCACTTCTGCGGATAGGAGCCTTGCATACTTTCCATGATTTACCATATATAATTTGATCTCCCATCTCTGCAGATGACAGAAATGAAATGTGATTTTTGGTCAGTTTGGCAATGACATGGGAAACATAATTCATCTTCACTGATTTTCCCCCACACACACCCACACCTGCCTTAAGCAAAAGAACTTTCACACTATCTGAACCTAGCCTGTACAATTAACTCTCACAAGAGCTAAGAATGAGTTTAGGCCATGCCACTTTCAGAACTAACTGCCACACTCATTTCTCTGTTTTAGTTTCTCATCAGCAAGTTCTATATACACAGAGAAGAACCTAGACAGACAAGCAAACAAAGCACCTATAGATTAATCAAGCTATTTTGCGTGCAATTTGGAAGGAGAATTTCTCTAAGTACTTGGGAGACCTGTGGATACTATGGTGATGTGAGCCATTTAAGTACCTACACTGACACACAGATAAACCATTTCAAATAAAACTGACATGGGCCCTACTCCGTGTCGGAGCCCCATTTTGCTAGACTTTGTGCATGTGCATAGTAAGGTACAGGTCCTAGAGCTGGGTGAAATTTTTCAGGCAAAACATTTCTCAGACAAAAATGTAGATTTGGCATCAAAATGTCTTGCAAGTACACATCAGTTGGTCCAAATTGTTTCAATCAAAACCAAAATTCAGACCAACTTTTTGTTTCAATATTTTCAATGTTTGGGGGTTTTGGTTCAAATTGCTATTTTGAAATTCCCTTCAGTTTTATTACAAAACAATTCAAAACCTTTTAAAAATGCTCAGAATTTAAACAAAACATTTTATTTTGGATGAAATGTAGTTCAACCCAAAATGACTTTTCAATTCACTGAATTTCAGACTAGTCCTTTTTTGTTCAACCAATATAACTTTTTTACTTTTGGAATTGCCAATGAACTTAAACATCCACTATGTGCATAACTCTAGTAGCTTCTACCCCAATGAGATTACAATCTAAGTATATCTCACAAAGGGTGAGAGAAGGGAGGGATTATAATCTACATTTTACAGCTGAAGAACTCATGTGAGTAGTTTGCCTGAGGTCACACATGAAATCTGGGACAGAGCTACACATCAGAACCCAGATTTCTGAAGTCCTAGTCTAGTGCCTTAACAACAAGATCATCTTTTTCTCTAGCACAGCAGTTCTCAAACTGCGGCTCGGAACCCCAAAGTAGGTCACAATCCTATTTTAATTGGGTTGCCATGGCTGGTGTTAGACTGGTTGGGGCCCAGGGCTGAAGGTGAAACCCAAGGACTTCAACCCTGGGCAGTGGGGCTCAAGTCTTTGGAGTTTGCCCATTCCCTTCTCCCCCTCCCTGGGTGATGGGGCTTGTGGGCTAAGACTTTGGTCCCCCCCTCCTGGAGGCGAGTAGTAATTTTTGTTGTAAGGAGTTCGCGATGCAGTGAAGTTTGAGAACCGCTGCATCCACCCCACTCTTCCCCTGCTGTTATGCCTTTTTATTTTATTTTCTGTGGCATTGTGTGTGCAACTGATGTGGCTGTCCCAAAAGGCTTGTGCCCCTTTCATTAGGGAAGCTCCAAAAGGTGTAAGATTTCAATAACGCTTGCCCACTCTGGAACTTTCCCATCGCCATCCTTAAAGGGCTGGGATATTGTATAATAGGGAAGCAATGGGGGGCCAGACAGAGAAATTGTCCATATCCAGCATGTTTGGTCTACAGATGAGGTGATGTGTGAGAGAGTTGTGGAGTTGGGGGGGGGGGATGAAATATCTGGGAAGTTCAGAGGGAGCCTGCTGGGGTGCAGTAAAGAAGAAAGAGGTCACCTCATGGGCTTAGGAACCAAGCTGGTATAGAGGGGTAATAGGGATGCAGATTTGGAAACTGTTTGGGGTCTTGAGTTGTTAGGAAAGAGCTCTATGAAGCAGACATGCTGTAAATATGTACAAAACTAATAAAGTGCCAGTAGATGGCGCTCAAGAATATTCAGCATTGTTCCTGGGTTTTGTAGGACCAATAAACGTGATGGTGTTCTAGACTCTTTACATGCAGTTCTTAACAGAAGGAAGGAATCCTAATCCTGACTTTTACAAAAAGTCTCCCCCCCCCCCCCCAAAAAAAAAAAAAAGTTGCGACTGTAGGAACAGGCACATGCAGATAGGCATCCCAAAGTCTTATATTAGCCTAGCCAAACCTCTGGATCTTTGAGTTCACCCAGCCCTTACGTAATCCCTTGCAGTTTCAGTGACTCTCCTGCCTCAGCCTCTGCTGATTCACCCTAGGAGGCACTCAGCTGTTTCCTTGCTAGTGCTGCAGATACCGGTTCAACTGGAAAGTCTATTTACAGCCATGCAAATTAGAGCAGTGATGTAGAGCCTGACCTAGCAGTGGGGAGACAATACAAGTATAGCGAAGGGCTCAGTTGTGCCTAGAAGGCAAAGCCCTGTGTTCCAGTTTGAATAGAGCTATTTTAACTCTTGTTAAACATTTTAACAGAACAGCTCGGAACAAGATGCATTCAGGGTTGCATTTTGATGTGCTTGTTTTCCTACTACTGCAGCACTGTGCATGCTGTTCTGCTGAAATGGCTAAATAAGTGGCATGTCCAATGAATGATTTATTGGCAAGGAAGCTGTGAAACATGAGAAGCGCAGGTTCTCAGAATTCTACAGCTCCTCGGTCTCTATACGCAGAACTCGGGAGACAGTCAGACGGGTTACTGCTTTGGAAAGCCTTAGGCTTCATTAAAACCTGCCACCAAATTCTTTCACCCTTGCCAAAGAAACTGACTCTAAAATGCTGCTGAAATTAAGGTTTCCTTCATCTAGTGCTGCATATAATAGAACAATAGAACTCCTCCACCACTTTGATTTAGCTATCAAGTACCTGGTTACTCTTAAGTATGTTTGGCACCTTGTCTCTCCACCAATTGTTTTTAATCACATTGCAAATCTGCTGAGCTATGTAACATTTCAAACTTGTGGTTGTTTTTTAAATATCCCAGTTTTTTTCATCTTGTTCTAATTTATAAAGAACGTTGATGTTCCCACGTAAATATAATGAATGAATTCAAAGGCGAGATTCTAATCAGTCATCTCTTTAATAATAAAATAAAATTAAAATAAAAAAATCCTTTGTCTGTAAATGCTTCAAGTTGTTCTTTTGTATGACACAACACGTATGTGTCCACACAAAGCACAGATAGTGTAGAAGAGCCACAAAGTTTAGAGCAGGATCTGAACTCTTATATCTAGCGTATTTATAATCCATTATAAGGATGAAGGACAGACATGAAGTGCAGATGTGGATCTGAATATCCCCAGCGTTTGATGTTCAAAGTTAGGATTTTTATTTAAGCCTACCCTAGGTATTTCAAAACTGGATGAATTAGACTTGTAGACTTCGGAGCTATGTAGAAAAGATATATTTACAGCTGACAAAAATGACAATGGATCTTGAATTTTCACCAACACAACTCCCGGTGGGGAGGGGGGGCAAAATAAGTGCTTTTGGGGGGGGATGAGACTGTCCAGGGGGAGGTTCTTAACTTATTTTGCTCACTTGCCATTCGCCTGTGTTGCATATTGTTTAGGTATAAAAATGCCAGCAGTAAGTAAGGACAGTGCTGGTAAGGTCTATCACAATTTAGGGTCTTAGGTATCCTTGGGTATCGATATATTTTAGGCAAAAGTCTCTATAAAGTGCTAGATTCTGCAGCCCACATAGAAAACAACCACAAACACCACTCCTTCCCAGTTGCCAAATAGACCTACCATCTCTCTCACAGAGGGACTACATCTAGTCCCTAGGGTGACCTGATGTCCTGTTTTTAAAGGGACAGTCCCGGTTTTGGGGACTTTTTCTTATATAGGCGCCCCCCACCCTCTGTCCCGGTTTTTCAGTTGCTATCTGGTAATCCTACTAGTCCCCTTCCCAGCTGCTAAGCCCATCCACCACATCTTTTTGAGAAGGCTTGAATACCCAAGCTGCCAAATGCAGCTGATCAGAACATTTTTGACTGGTGGTTCCCGCCTCCCCCCCCCCCCTTTAAATATGCTGTTTTGCTGAAGCCAAACTGTTTTGCAAAGACCTATCAGTTTTTGATGGCTATTTTGACAGGAAGTTTCCTGAGGTCCAGAGTCAACTCTCCAGTCCAGTCACTTAAAGTGAGAGTGAGCCAAATTGGAAACCTGACCTTTTTGATTCAGAAATAGATGGGGTTATACAATTCTGTTCTGGGATGCTGGAACTAGGGGTGCTGAGGGTGCAGCAGCACCTCCTAGCTTGAAGTGGTTTCCATCATATACATGATTTACAGTTCAATGGCTTTCAGGACCCCCCACTATAAAAATTGTTCCAATGCCACTGATTCTGTTTTGTGACAATGTGAGCAAGGTTTTGGTTTTGTTCCAGTGCAGAACAAAAACAAACTTAGAAACATTGAAAGTTTTTACAAAATGAAATTGTTTTCCAGTGGCTCTAATGCCAGACTTCCACATCAACTTTCCCTCTCTGTTAATGAACCCATCCTTCACCTGCCCCGAGAAGCTGGCCATACATACAATTTTACTATGTTTAGGAACCATGCTTAAACTGAGGAGTAAAGGTGGGGACTTTCAAAAGCAAGGGTACATTTCCTGTGGGGTTTTACTTTTTTTTTTTTTTTTTTTTTTAAGATAGCGAATGTTGAGCAGAAACTGAGACACTAGCTACCATTATTATCCTCGTTCTAATAAATGTCCGTGATAGGTATTAGAAGAAAGTGACTCTTTTCATGATTCTTTACCACTGTCATAGACGCTGAGAGTGCCTAAAAACAACCTATTTTCTACATTTAAAAATTCATGCAAGCCTCCCCAGGAGGTGGTACCTTTCTGGGGAATTACAACCTGGCTGATTTGCCTTAATCATCACCCACTGTCTTTAGTTCCTAGTGGAGCTGTGGTAGCCCTCCCCCATGGAATAGAACACAATCAGACCTCAACCATTCAGTTAAAACAATCAACACCCAAAGCATGGGGTTGTAATATTTATCCCATCTCTCTCAGAAAGAATCTACATAATATCCCAGCCCACAATAATACATAAGCTTAATACCATAAAGCCTTTCAAAGATATTGCAGGAAATTGGCATATGTCACACTAATAATATGCATCCATCTCATTCCTGTCCTTAACCCACTAAATAAGAGAGTCATAAATGTATAATATAATTCTTCAGAAACATATAACGGGAGATCACAATACAAAGAGTAGGCTTAATGGCTTCCAATGAGAGTCTCTGTTTTAGCTGGCGCTATTTTGCCCACACATTTTTTATATCTGCAATTCATTGTGGAGGCAGATATTAATAGTTAGGGCCAACATCTTCAGACGTGGCCACTGAACTTTGTGTGTGTCTGTCTGTTTGTATCCCAATTGACTGGGAGTGAGTTAGGTGCCTAACCTGCTTAGGCACCTTTGTGAATTCCACTAGGCACTTATCTGCATCCTTAGGCACTGTAATACCTTTGTAACTTTGGCCCAGACTTAAAGCCAACTTCACACACAGTGCTCTCCTCCCCCACTCTTCCACTGTAGCCAACTATTAGAAAACCTGCAGCCTCTGCCCACCAAAAATTGTTTCAGCTCAGGTCCTGTGAGGGGCCGTGACAGTCCAGTGCACTGTCTACTTAACCCAATCAGTATCCCAGATATACTTGGCATAGTGTGGAACAATGGTACATCTCTCACATAGCAAATGTGCTTGGTTAAAAACAGGAAAAGTGAGTTTCATTTTAAATGAGTGGGGGTAGCTGTTACAATATAGACAATTGCACAGCCTGCACTATTATAAATTGTTAAAAACATCAGCAAATTAATATAACTGAGCTAGTGTCACAGGCTCGCTATTGGTCTGAGGCATGTTTTTAAAGTGCTTGTGCATTTTATATGGGCTCACAATACACTAGCACAAAAAATGAATGAGTCACTATTTTGTATTCTTATTCCTTGCTCCCTTGAACTGCCATCCATGAGTGAGACTGTTGGTCTGAATTTTGGTCTTGAATCATGGGGAATGTGAGGCAATCATTGCAGAAGTTTGACTATACAAATGGAGGATTTTATTCATATTATAGATTTCCTCTTTCCAGAATAGGAGGGGTGTCATTCTTTCGGCAAGCCTATAAAAGGCAGGGAAGTGCTGAGTGTGGAGAACTGGATGGCCCGGAGGGATCAATGACTAGGTACAGACCCTGCACCCATAGATGACTAGTACCTCCCCAAACTGGTGGGGCACAAGCTAATGGGGAGGACACGTGATTGCCCCAAGTATCTCTACTGCCACGCACCCAGCCCAAGGCCGCAGCGCTCTCGCTGCCCCCATGTCACCTATTGGAAACGGGGCTCTCTATCCTCGCTCCCTGCGCCGCTCCCTGGGCATGTTTAGCCACTCTCCCTGGCAGCATGACAGGGAGTGGGATGGAGCTGCTTCTGCCTGAGAGAGCCTGGCTAAGCCTCCTATTAGTAGGTAGTATGTGAACTCTTCTTTACAAAGGTGAGTTTCATTAACCCTATTTTACTGAGGGGGAACCTGAGTCACAGAGAGGGGAAGTAATTTGTCCAAGGTCATCCAGGAGGCCAGTGGCAGAGCCACAAAGAGAGTCTCATACCCCAGTCCACTGCTCTAGCCACTGGGTAACACTGCCTCCCTAACGGCCATGCACATTTAGGGTTCTATATAAACAAATAACATGTGTGCTCGGGCACCATAATACATAACTCACTTCAGCACAATCCACATCTTTGCCTGTGTCTACCTCCAAAATGAACCTTTTGGAAGGCGCTGCATTATTTGGGTCAGCTTTTCTCTATTATTTTTCAGCTTAGAACGAGGAAGTACAGAGTGAAGCTGTCTGTCATAGGAGGCAAAAGTATTATTTAGGTAGTGCCCACAAGTGTGCGGGGTGTCTCGCAGAACAAATACAATGACCTGTCCAAAAGTAGATGATAAATGATAGGGAGTGTTGATAGGGTAAGGAAAGAAGATGATAATTTGTGCTATTATACTTAGGTTCTTGCATAGCCCTCTTCATCAGAGTATCCAAGCACCTTCCAGAAATATATTATGTGCGGTGACTGGCATCTTTGACATGAAGATCTTTCTTTCCCTCTTCTTCTCCACCGGGATAGAATTGTGTTAATTTTTTAAAAAATAAGTATAGTATTAGATGTACATTGTACATCATATTAGCAAAGACAAGGTCAAAGAACTGCACGTTGCATTTGGAAAGGAAGCTGGAGAGATTTGTGCTGGCTATTAGTTTGTGTGAGGGAGTTCATTCAGCCCTTGAGAAAAACCTGTCTCCTGCACAGACAAGCTTCATGATTAATTCTAAGATCCTGAAGTTATTCCGTTTTTGCGTAAGGCTCTATTAAGAATCATTTCTAGTGTTATGGAAATCTTGTGAGTTTTATATCAGTTTTGGAAATACAGTCTGACAATGCAGCTGAGGGTCTTGATAAACATCTAGGCTTTTGGGTGCTTAGTTAAACTGAACCTTAATATTAAACCTTCTAAAGCACAGATTGATTGCAACCTCTGATTAATTAAGTTTTTTTAGAGACTGTTCAGTATCATCCATCCCTGTGAAGTATCAGGCATAAGTAGCAGGATTAAGGAACATCTCATTAATGTTTGCAGTATTGCCAACCCCAAGCATTCAAAAATCACGTTCCCAAAAACCATGAGATTGGTCTAATAATCACGAGATCTTAAAAGAATTTCAAATCTATTATTTTTATTTTATTCTATTTTTTTAAACTTTAAAAGTGCATTTGTAAACTTATCTCCAAAGACTAGAAATTTTTTTTTAATAGAATATGAGATTATGGTGTATTCGTATGCCAAGGCCTAAAGCAGTGATACTCAGACGGAGGCTCGCTAGTTGCAAGTGGCTCTTTAATGTGTCTCCTGCGGCTCTTTGCAGCACATGAAATTAAAACACAGTGTGATTTTAATTATTAATCAGTCTAAGTTACTAACCAATCAGGATGCTTTTATTACATTATTAACCAACTGCAGTTGACAAAATTATAATACTTGGTCAGTCATTTTGCTGTGAGAATAATATATATACATATACTAAATATTTCCCCTGTCAGACTGTTTATATATGAATATATACAAAAGTAAATGAAACTATGAATTAATCACATTATGGTGGCTCTTTTGGATAATGTTGATCACTAATTTGGCTCCTGAGGTCTCAGTTTCAGTGGTCAAGGACTTTAAGAAAAACACCAAATATTACTGCAAGTCTCACAGCGTTACAAGAGTTGGTACCGCTGTTGTTGACTCCTAATTAGAAAACAGGATGAAAACTGGAATGGATAAAATGAGAAATGAACCTTTGCCCCAAAGAGGCTTGAAGTTATCTTACTGCCATTAGACTGAATTTGTATACCATTCTTCAATTCCTGGTTCTGGCTAGGACGGGAAGTAGAAGTGCTGAAATTCTACAAGAAAGACTGAACTATTTTTGTCCTGACAGAAAGAACTGGAAATCTCATGAGAAAATATGTTCTGGTGAGAACAGATCACCTTTGCTGACACAGAAGTTTGGATAGTTCAGAGAAACAAGTGAACTGTCCAATGCCTTCTCAAAACCTTTTTAAGTTTGTCCATTATTATTAATGTTGGATTTGACTCATTAAATAAAAATTTACATACTGTGTATGAACTCTTTTTATACATATCATATATGAATGGACAGTTCAGATGTGTGATATTCCAGAGATATAAGAAAGTGACCCCTTTTAGATAGTAGAGTCCATGCACATGTGTAGCACAATGAAAATATGTTTGGCATATTATCTCTGAATGAGAAATGCATGTTACTTCCATTTGTAAATCTTGGCTCAAATCTTAGAATATGACATGCCCCCAAGTTTATGGGTAATGGGGACACTTAGGTCCCATCTCATTGACAATTACAATGTGTCAATAGAAGCACTTTAAAACATAGGTTCAATATCTTTGAGCTGTGGACTGGGCATGACAGTTTTCATTTAAAACCTGTTCTGAAGTAGATCCTCACTGACTAGGTCAGCCATGTTTACATTGTGGTGGCAGGAATGCTGTCCAAGGTACGGTGCTTCAGAGGTTCTTTTTAATGTGGTTTAATTCTCAGTGTGACTGGGATTGTAATTTAGTTCAGTTTAGTCTGGATTTATCTCCTATAGAAAACAAGTTCAACCAGGATTATTTGCAAATTGTTTCAAAATCTTTTTTCTAAATTTTCTTGATTTATGATCTGGTAGAAATTGAAGGGTCCAATCCTGAGAAGTGCAGAAACCCCACAATTAAAAGCCCACTTGTAATTTATGAGAATATGCCTAAAGTTTAATAAGTGCTTTTAAAGCATACTTAGCAAGCACATACCTAATGAAGGAGACTAGTGATAGATCTTTCAGAGGTTCCGAAGTTGATAGGTTGACTTCTGTCTTGTAGCTACCAGCTGATGATCACATCCATATGAAAGAGTTTGAGTGTTTGTATGTGAATGTATATAGTATAGGCTAAATTCTGCTTTATGCTGTTGACATTCAGAGTCACTTTGAATTAAATTGTGTGACTTTTTAGATTTCATTTCAGTGGTATAACTGAAACTGGAATTTGGATGGAGATGTATATCCTTTGTCTAGAGGATTTGTTGTGCAAGTTTCACAGGTGAAACAATTAGAATTCCACTCATAATTGTTTGAAATATCACTCCCTAAAACTGGCCGACCTTGAGGGCCCTGCAACTCTGGAACAGAGTTCCAGTTTTTCAGATGACTCCCAATTCACATTCACTCAAAAATACAAAGAGGTGAGACAATCTGGGGCTGGGAATCAGGAGATTTGGGATCTGTTCCTGGCTGGACCATTGATTTGCTCTGTTACCTGGGGTAAGTCAATTCCCATCTCTGTTTCTTCTTCCACATGGTAAAAGGAAATGGTAAGCTCTTTGGGGGGTGGGGGAGCAGAAACTACCTCCCACTATGTGTTTATACAGTGCCTAGCATGATGGGGGGCCCTGATCTCAGTTGGGGTCCTATGGTAATACAATTAACAAATATTAAACAGGGAGAAAGAACCCACTTAAATCAAAGACAAATTATATAGTGGGGAAACCCTGAGTCCCATTAATAATGTTTATAAGCCCTACATCAACCTGAAAGACTAATCATAGTACCTTGATTCAACTATAGGGCAAATTTGGATGCTCATTTCCCCAGCCAGTTTGGATCATCTGCTTTCCCACTGGCATCAACAGAAGTGCCATGTTGCCTGGACAATAAAATACTGAGTCAAGACCTTCTAGGAGCAAGACCGAGACAGGAGCAAAATTTGCCAGGCAGTCTCCTATTCCCTTTTGAATGTTAGAGATCTGAAATGGTTGTTCTTTCATTTGATCATTTAATCTACAGATGAAGCTGGAAACAATTAGAATAACAGCAGTAAAAGTGAAAGATTTTTAAAGACAGTGATGCCTTTGTAAAGGCATAAAACTTCAATGGCTCTAGGGGAACAGACTTGGAGGGGTCAATGAAATTATTTGAAATAAATAGAAGCATTTCACACCCAGGGCTTCAGGGAGCCAGATGCCATTGATATAACAATAGCTTTAGAAAAAGTAGCTATTCCATATAATACAGGCAACTTTTTTTATACGTTGAGATCCTGATTCTATAGACACTAAAGTAAGTTATCTCAATGAAATCTATAGTGTTTGCTGGACGGTAGCTATTTGAATTATTGTGCCCTTTCTAGCTCAGCTATATAAAGAGATAAGCACCATTTCAAATAGCAAAGGGCATTAGTCCACATTCGATATTAAACGCCTGTCTTTTTTTTAAGTCACAGCTAGTCTTCCCCACTCCCACCCCCTGGCAGTTTGCTAAAAGGAGGAGAAAAAATGCACTAACTGAAGCTATTAACAATGATCTTTTCTTCTATAAAGGGTGAGGGGGAGTTTGGCCTTTTACATGCCAAAAAAATGACTAAACCAATCCATTTCAAACTGAGGCATGGATGTGCTGGCCAAATGATTAAAAAAAAAAAACAACTCCTTTTGAAAGCCCCGACAATAGGGATTTGTAATGAAAATGCTGTCTCTTTCCTGGGCCCTTTGTTTTTAGGCCCACATGCTCTTACCCTCTATCCTTCCATCCAGACCCCAGGTGCTCTTCTGGCTGTGATTCAGTAACATACTGTTTAATTTTAGATATGTGCTTAGTCTCATTTAAGAGCAATGAGACTTTAGGCACATGCCTGAAATCAAGCTTCACTAAGGATGGGCTTAAGCACATGCTCAAGTGTTTTCTCCTTTATTCTCTCTCTCCATAACCCATGTGCGCTCTCCCCTCTCCAGGTATCCTGCCTCAATCCACCAAATCTTATTTCCTCGTTTGACTCTCTCTCTCTTCTAGTCCCTTCTACCTTACAACAGATTCCCTCAGTTAGTCGTGCTAACCTGGCTTCCCATTCCCCTTATGCCATAGACAATACCCTCCCATGTCATTTGCTTTCTTGCTTACAGTATGCTCATTTGAGCTGTATTCCTGTAACAGGGCATGATGGGGAAAGAGGTGATGGAATAGAGACTTCTCTGAACATTCAGCAAAATGTCTCTGGTTTCTGGCAGTATTTGTGAGAGCTGACTCGTGAGTTCACAGCTCGATCACAGAAAAATTAGAGGAGCTGCATCTGCAGAACATGAAACCTTTCAAGAAACAATCCGGGGAGCAGAAGTCAAAGCCATGATGTTTAAACAAGCTGACTCACAATTTCCTTTGAACACATTCTCCCATGATAAATATAGCTGGAAGCAGCAAAGCCCATGATTCATGACACTGCAGTACACACCAGACTAGTTCTCTTTTCTAAAAGAATCATGAATCAGCTGGGTTTGCCTAGTAAAGGGAATAATTAGGAAGTATCAGTTCACTGCATGACAAATACAGGTGAAGCAGTAATACTGATTAACAGCCCATTTCCCTGAAGAATCAGCCAGAGTGTGTGACCACACAGTACCCCACTCTCTCAGGTGTGCGCTTGGCCTCTCTAGACCATAGGTCTGGCCTAAATAGCCCTGCCTTGTAAGGCACAGAGACATAGGAGGCCAGTAAATTCCTAGCAGGACAAACCATTTTATGTTTTACTCAAATACCTGCCTTTCTTTTAATCTCCCTTCCCAGGCTGTTGGAGGTGCTCTGCAAAGTATATAAATAAGGAAGCTGTCGGCTGGGAGCATAAGTTTCTCTCTGATTGTCCAGCCTGCAAAGGCTGAGTGAGATGGTCATGGAATCAGCATAAAAGCAGAACTGCTATTGGGAGGACTTGAGCAGGAACAGTCAGATTTGCAAAACATGGAGAACCAGCAGCTATCTGTACAACCCCCTTGCTTAAAGTTTCAGTGTGGGAACTTCCAGTGTGATTCATACTTTAAAAACAAACAAAAAACCCTGTGCTGCTTTGGCTTTCAGCTCATTGGTGAGCAGCTGCTTCTTTCTCCTCTCTCTGCCCATGTGCTTCTTCCTGCTGCCACTTCTTTGCCTCCATCTCCTTGGCTTTAATCTCAGCTTGCCTTTTTGGTGTTCACGCTCTGTCTTTCTGTCCTTTCTCCAGCCTGGCCAGCTCTGGCTTTACAGCTTCTTCACGGGTGCTCATATTTATGTTTTATTATTTTTATTTCTCCTACCTGAAATAACCAAACAGAAAACAACAAACTAACTGTTTCTTTGACTATTCCCAGCCACCACTCTGGAGACTCATTAAGCACTGGTGTAACAGTTTCAAAAGTGTAAATCTCAGTTACAATTGCAAGCTGTGTATAAATCCTGCCAACTACACTACTTATGACATTTTGGGGTGAAATCCAGGTCAATGAGGGGTTGTCACCCCTGCCCTGCAACCTGGGGTGCCTCCCAATTCTTTACTGTTGTAGCTTCCATCTTGGGTCATTCATAATCAGCCTACCAGCATTCAGGTCACACTGTGAGTGTCTGTGTATAGCCACAGCCCTGGTCCAGTGACTCTAATCCCACCAGCATGCCAGCTACACTCTGGCTTCTTGCAGGGTGCCCCAATGTACTCCTAGTCCTGAATTTCCCCCCAAAATGTGTTCTGCACTGTCCAGCCCTCTCTTGGACACTCCAGATGTTTTAGGTCCATTGCCCCTGTAAGGGAATAATATACAACAGTTTGCTACTTTAAATGGAGTGACCCAAACAATTCCGAACACTGTTAGTTTTGATCAAATAATAATACAAGCTTATTTAACTACAAAGAGAGACTCTGAGTACAAGTATAAGGCATTAAAGTCAGAAATGGTTACAAAAGAAATAAAGATAAAACGCTTCCTAGTACTAAAACGTAACAAACTAAACTTGGTTCAAGGTAAAATCCCTTACCACATGTTCCCAGTAACATTGCTGACCAAATTCTCAAGTCAGAATCTGCTCCCAAAGGCTGTTTCTTTTGTTGTCTTAAGTAAAAGAAAGAAATTGAGAGGGAGAGATGCTTTGGGGTGTGTTTGCCCCTCACTTTTATAGTCCAGTCCCCTTTGAGATACCCTTTCTTGAGGGTTATTCTTGCTGTAAGGATGGAGACAAGGAGCCTTGTGGTGAAAGAGATTCCGTGCTGTTGTTCGCTAAGATGAAGATCTGTTTGTTCCTCCCCACTTCCTTGCCAAAGAATAGCCATTTGACAGATGATTGCTGTAGTGAGTCGGTGTGGCTCCCCTCCTGTCCGGAAGAGGGAGCCCACGTGCCGGCACCAGAGTGGGTGGGACCACCACCGCCTGTCCCCGCCCCCCGGAAGTCAAGGGGCGGGACAGGAAGTATAAAGGCCGGCCGCCTGAGCCCAGTTGGAGCCCAGCCACCGCAGGGAGCAGACGTGCGGCCGGGAGCTCCTGGCCGGGAGACCGTCGAAGACCGGGGCTTGGACCCTGGCTGGCCTGAGCTACCCCGGGCCCGCTACGAAGAGGAGCCACCGGAGCCCGGTCACGCCGGCCACTGGGAGAACCCCTGGGAACAGGCCCCCACTAAACCTGAGGGTGAGACGGGACCCGAACCCCTTCCCCCCTGCTGCTATCCAGAGGAGCCGCCTGAGGACCCTTGGCCAGACTTCCCGGCAGAGCTACCAGACTTGCCGCCGAGCCCGGGCAGAGAGGAGCCCATGCAGGTGGACTGGCCCGATCCCGGCGCAACGACCGAGGTAGGCTTTGAGGGGGATTACGGAAGTGGCCCGGGGATAGCCGACCCCGGTCCGGCTGCCACTGAATGTGAGCCTATGTCAGTGTGTTGCGGTCTGGATACCCCACTGACCAGCAGCGGCAACACCCGCTGTTAGGGCCCCGGGCTGGAACGCAGTGGAGTGGGTGGGCCTGCGTTCCCCCCTGCCACCCCCCCACTCACGGGTGGCAGGCATCCCCCTCATCCGACACTCGGCTACAGAGAGCCTAGGCGTGCCTTGCCTGGCCTCTGAACTGTTTACTCGCTCAGCCCCTGCAACCAGGGCCTGAGCTCACCTGTGTTGGCCCGCCCTGATCCAGGGCCTGGCCTCTGAACTGCTTACTCGCTCAGCCCCTGCAACCAGGGCCTGAGCTCACCTGTGTTGGCCCGCCCTGATCCAGGGCCTGGCCTCTGAACTGCTTACTCGCTCAGCCCCTGCGACCAGGACCTGAGCTCACCTGTGTTGGCCCGCCCCGATCCAGGACCGGGCCTCTGAACGGCTTACTCGCTCAGCCCCTGCAGTCAAGGGCCTGAGCTTTAACTGTGGTTGCTCCGACTCTGCACTAAAGAGCCGGAGTGTTGGGACTAACGGACTACTTGTTTCCCCAGCAGTGAGTCGGTGTGGCTCCCCTCCTGTCCGGAAGGGTCGAGCCCCGACCAGAACCTACTACAATTGCCCATCAACTTTGACACCTGAGGCATCAGCTTGTCTTCTGTCTCTGAGAAACTGGTTGTATGGTAAACACATTTGAGACCTGACTTCAGCTTATATTTATAACTTTACATATAATGTGTATAGCAACATTTAATCATGTGAGTTTAGTTTTCAAATGATACCTGACAAGGGATATTTTATACAAAGATTATTACAATAGTATGTAAGGTGTGAATACAGGCATTCATTCCATCACAGAAACCTTAACGTGACCTATATCTTTCATCACATCATTCACACTCAATAGCTCCAACTCCCTCCTTTTCACTTGTAAAATTGCAAGGGGAAAAAACCCTCTGTAGCTGGGGAAAATATTAAGCACCTGATTTTCAGAATGCTGAGAACTGCACGCACATATTATTCCATGCCTATTTTGTGAATGCACTTACTGCTGTTGCACAGCAGATTGTGTATTTACATATGCAAAACAGAGCAAAATACTTGTTTGCACACAAATTAGATTAGCATCGGTCGTTGCAGTAGCTCTATGTGCAAAATGCACACAGACCTCAGGGTTCACGTTTCTGAACATCAGGCCTTAGTAAATCTCTAAAATGTTTTATAGTGTGTTACCAAACACTCATTAAACCATGTATAGCTCCCATCACTGAGTCTATTTCAACCCTTAGATGTATACATATCCGTTTCCTGTTAAGTTAGTATGGTTGCACTTGTATAACTGTTGAGTCAAGTTTTAAACAATTCTATGCTATTCTGGAGTTGCATTTGGATTTAAAATAAGGAAAACCCCAGGTGATGACATACCATAGAAAGTTGTGACCAAGAATTCAAATGTGATTCAGGATTTCAGAACAAGCAGTGATTAGCAAGGCAGTGATTCATTTAGAGAAAAGAGCTGTGCTCCCTGATATTACTACAGGCCCTTTCAGTCTCACAGCTGGATGGACCAAAAAGAAATCAGACAGGGAAGAGACACAAACCATTTTTGAATTACTTTCTTTTTAAAATCAATGATCATAAGCACATCATCCTGCGGAGTCACCCTAAGTCATTTTAGACACACCTTGCCTATTACAACAGTCGGTAATGTACAGTGTGTTTGAAACAACTACTTCCTCTTTCTGATATAGATTGCCCTAGACAACAAGAAACCAAACGGATATTTACAACATTGGGGTTAAGTCAAACATTAACTTTCTGCTGAAAAAACAGCTCTAGTAAGGAGTGTTAGGAGAGTCAGCACTCATAGCTGGTTTGCCTGAGTTTCTGCACCTCCTTCCCAGAGAATGAATTGAGTAAGGATACCAGTGAGGCAAGCATGGCAGTCAGGTAGACCAGCTCTCCTCCTGATGCATTTTTAAATAACAGAAATGACCTGCCTCAGAGTAGTGATCAGATGATGAACCCGATTAGTTTGGATGTAGGGTCAACATGAGCGTAATGCAGAAAATCTGCAGGACGCAGCGTATCTGCTTGCTGTACTGGTTTCACCAGCTACTGGTTGCACCTGTTTTCAACAATCTTTCTCTGCAATTAATATTGGTCCAAGTCATCCCCTTCTATGTAAAGACCCACAGGATGGGGTCAAAGGATCCTCACACAGCTATTACCCCATAGCACCAGTGTGGGGGTGGGGAAAGCGCAGGGTTCCTCCTCTCCTCTGTATGCAAAAGGCTGGGGCGTCTGCTTCCAAATTTAGTAGACTACCAGGGATCTGAGTGAATTTCCTGGGATCCGTAGGAAGCCAGGATCACCTGTGTGGAGGGCCTGTTCTTCCATGTCCTCCCTCTGTTGATCCCCTACATGCATACCAATTAGCTCCTGGTGATCAACATAGATCTGCCAAGTTTGGGAGTGGATGCTCCAAGGCAGGGTCATCCTTTCTGGCTAATTTGCATGGGATTGAAGGGTAGCAATTTGCATCCTCCACACGTCTCCTCTCAGCCCACTCAGTCTTCATTCCCTCATCCCCACCTGATTCCTGACTTACACTGATGTAAACGAGGGGAGAAGCATCCCCACAGTCTTGGAGGAATAGGGCTATTTTAAAATAATAATAAATATGTTGAGCTCCCACAGAAAGACTTCTCAGGCCACCTTTTCTGCTTCTGTTATTGGGAGATCTGGTGTCATACAGGATGTGCTAATAAAAGAACATCACCTGCAATCTAGCATGGGACTCAGCTGAGCACTGATAACAGCCCCAAGGAAAAGTGGTGATAACTATGGTACTGAACAACAATACTTACTATCAGCCCGCCTCCTCTCGTTACACAATGCCACACGTTCTGCAGGCGGAGCAGAGACAGCCGTCGGCAATTCTATAGGATAGGATTGGGCAGTAACAACAGAGCTGATTTAGTATTGCTCCTATTCTGGAATTATCAGGGCCTGTGCAGACAGGAAATCTCAATGAGGAGTGCTACATGCCCTTAAGAATGTAAAATCTTTCTGAGGAGCAGCTTAAGCAAGGGAGAGGCCAAAACACAGCACTGTACAGTTGATGGATTCTGGAAATGACTCCCTCTCCTCCATAACAGCCACATCCCAAGCCATGTTGCATCATATCCTCAGCTGATAGAAATCAGCCTAGCTTTATTGAGTTACACTGATGTACACCAGCTGAAATCCACCCCTTACGATGTCAATGGAGTCATGTTGATTAACACCTACTGAGGATCTGGCCCATAAAATGTAATAGAACATCTAATTAAGTTGAGCCCTGATTCAGTGGGAGATTTTGTGTGAGAAATGACTGCAGGGCTGGGCCGTAATCAGCTGGGTTGCAGATAATTAGTAAGGCATTTGATACGGTCTCGCATGATATTCTTATTGATAAACTAGGCAAATACAATTTAGATGGAGCTACTATAAGGTGGGTGCATAACTGGCTGGATAACCGTACTCAGAGAGTTGTTATTAATGGTTCCCAATCCTGCTGGAAAGGTATAACGAGTGGGGTACCGCAGGGGTCTGTTTTGGGACCGGCTCTGTTCAATATCTTCATCAACGACTTAGATATTGGCATAGAAAGTACGTTTATTAAGTTTGCGGATGATACCAAACTGGGAGGGATTGCAACTGCTTTGGAGGACAGGGTCATAATTCAAAATGATCTGGACAAATTGGAGAAATGGTCTGAGGTAAACAGGATGAAGTTTAACAAAGACAAATGCAAAGTGCTCCACTTAGGAAGAAAAAATCAGTTTCACACATACAGAATGGGAAGAGACTGTCTAGGAAGGAGTATGGCAGAAAGGGATCTAGGGGTTATAGTGGACCACAAGCTAAATATGAGTCAACAGTGTGATGCTGTTGCAAAAAAAGCAAACGTGATTCTGGGATGTATTAACGGGTGTGTTGTGAGCAAGACACGAGAAGTCATTCTTCCGCTCTACTCTGCTCTGGTTAGGCCTCAGCTGGAGTATTGTGTCCCGTTCTGTGCGCCGCATTTTTAAAAAGAAGTGGAGAAATTGGAAAGGGTCCAGAGAAGAGCAACAAGAATGATTAAAGGTCTTGAGAACATGACCTATGAAGGAAGGCTGAAAGAATTGGGTTTGTTTAGTTTGGAAAAGAGAAGACTGAGAGGGGACATGATAGCAGTTTTCAGGTATTTAAAAGGGTGTCATAAGGAGGAGGGAGAAAACTTGTTCACCTTTGCCTCTAAGGATAGAACAAGAAGCAATGGGTTTAAACTGCAGCAAGGGAGGTCTAGGTTGGACATTAGGAAAAAGTTCCTAACTGTCAGGGTGGTTAAACACTGGAATAAATTCCCTAGGGAGGTTGTGGAATCTCCATCTCTGGAGATATTTAAGAGTAGGTTAGATAAATGTCTATCAGGGATGGTCTAGACAGTATTTGGTCCTGCCATGCGGGTAGGGGACTGGACTCGATGACCTCTCGAGGTCCCTTCCAGTCCTAGAATCTATGAATCTATGAATAATTCCTTATTTTAAGTATTCATACTGATTATGTTTTCTATATATTTAGATCTTTTATAATGCATTTATGTGGAAATTTTAAGCTAAGAGCCTGTGTGATATGTGTGAATTTGGAGGTTTGAGAGTTGCTGACATTTCATATATTGTACGAAGAACCTGCCTTCTCTTGTTTTTAATCAATAAGTTTTCAAAAACATAGCTTAGGTATTTTGAATGCTAAAACCATCAGGTCTTGGGTAAAGGCATCCCAGTGTTAGGGGGAAATATCCAAATTGTTTTGGTGCAAAAATTCCATCTGAAAGCCTGTTCCAGTGAACATTTCTTGCAAGATATCTACAACACGTTCTGTTCTCACTAGGATTCCAAATAGAGGCAAATCTTCATCCGTGGGCTGAGACTGGATATACAGGCTGCATGCTGGAGTTCTCCCATCCATGCCCAGGTTGAGAAAAGACACTGGGCATTCCTGCAGCTTGAAGGTGCTAGGATGCTACGTTGAGCAGGACATAATATAAATAATAATAACAGATGTGGAAGGAAACAGTAGCCATTGTGCAGGGGAGAGAAGGTGGGCAGGGAGAATGTCCAATAGTTTATCGTGTAGTTGCAAATCCACCAGCATCGTTCACCCTAACTCCATGCTCAGCTGTATGGAACAAAGGATTTGCACTGCTTCTTTGCAGGCTCCTGACTTCCATGACCCCAAAGAAAGGGGTGGACAGGGTTTATTTACCTCATGATGTTTGTTTCTCCTTCAGTCAAAACTAGGAAGGGACACAAAGATGGATTTTTATTTGTTTATTTTTCTTTTAAGTTAGCCAAACTTTTTCAAATTTTTAAATAAAAAGGTTCGGTTAATATCTTGGGTGAATGGGTCAGGCCAATGTTTATTTCAGCCCATCCAAATCTGTTTTCCCAGTCTAATTTTTTCTGCCTTCACCAGTCCTATGTGATGTCCCTCAATAGAATCTTTAAAAATATACAAAACTACTCCACCCATTGTCCCAGACACCACAGATCACAGCTGTGTGTGTGTGTGTGTGCGCTTGTTATCACTGGCTGTCTTAATGCCTCAGGCCTGATTTACACACAGGAAGTCATCCCAGAAATTCAAGCCAGTTTTAAAACTGGATGGAGCTGCGGAGCACACAAGGCACTGCTGTCTGGAAATGGCCTCAACTTATTTAGTTTAACCTCCAGGAAGCAGGTTTCACTAAGCCAGTTATAAAAAGAGTTCTAGCTGCCAAAGCTTTGTCTAGACTTTGTTTTGCCCTAGGAGTGCTTTAGTGGTATAGCTAATGCCAGTATATTATACCAGCAAAGCACTCGTATTATGGACTCAGCATACACTGGCAACACAGTACTGTTGCTGGTTTAGCCTCACCATCACCTCCCTGAGTAAAACATGCTATATCAGTAAAAGCTGCACAGTCTTGCCAGTATAGCTGTGTCTATACTAGGGAATTTTGTGTGCAGCTATCAGTCAGAGATGGTACCTCATCACTCTTCTGACCAAAAGTCTCTGGCACCAACCAGTTTTAAAATCGGTTTCCCATTGTAGACAAAGTGTCAGAGTTATTTGAGGCCAAATAATGAGAGATTCAATCTGTTCCTAGTATTTCACTTTCTAGATGGTGAACATAACTTTAAAAGACCAGATCTTTGGATATACTGGACGATGATGGTTCTCTGCAGGAAAGATGGCCCATGCAATACTTACACATTGAGTTCCAGTAGTACCCATATGCACAGCCCCAGCACAAATACAAAATATACAAGAGCAGGATTTTAGCACCTGAACTATGTGTTGCTTGTTTTATATGGGAGTATCCCACCTAATGGTATCCCACTATTGCTCAAATACAGCAAGGCAGTAAAATCAAATGGCCCCCAAAGCCATGTGTTTAATTGCCCATAAAAGATTAGATTAAAATATCAGCTTTCTGGCAGGGTCACTAATACAAAATGGAGAGGATTTAGACTACAATAACTATTTATCAAAGAGCAGTACAGTACATAGTTTTACACAGTTTACTACTATTATTATTGGCCATCAGCAGAGAGAGGCTAGAATCAAAATGACCTCTTTTATGTGTTAGAAGCGACAGCAAAAATTCCCAGACTTCTACAGCATGAGCAATCTGAAATACCACCTTGCAACTATAATCTCCAAAAGTAACATCTCCCGAAAGCATTACTTTCAAGAATGGGGTCAAAGGAAAAAGTCAGTCAATTCTCAACTAACATCTAGGCTTTAGACATTGCTCCAGAATTCCTAGTGTAAAAATCTGTTCAGTTTTCTGAATTCAAAACTATGCTGTGAATTGGTCTGTTCATACCCCCTTTGTTATTTGCTGTTTGCAAACATTCATACAACAATTTTTTAATAAAATTTCAAAACATTACTTAATCAGAAAAGAAATGTGTTTAGGAAATTAAACAAAATTCATTTGAGGCAAAGGGGGGAGTAGTCCATAAGTCATCCAATCAGGGCACAGAAACAATACCTTGTGGCTAAAGTGATCTGTTACAAAACCTATATAGCAAAGTCTGAATATCACATAAATGACTAGATATTCACTACAAAATGTGTGGCTCATCTCAGCAGCAAATTACTACCTCTCCTTCCCTGCACAGGCTCAGTTCTGCTAATCTGCATAGTGAGTGCAGAGCCAAGGTTCCATCCATTCCCCACATACCTATTTGGGGGGAGCAGGGGCTGCCCAGTTTCTATTTGTCCATGCACTCCTGGACCCAAGGTCCAGGTAGTCAGGGAATGGACACAAGGAAGAGTTCTTGCTCACCTTATACCTCTACGTGGATATGCAGTCCAGTTTACAGTCTACCCCTTATATGACATGTATATGCATGTAGTTCTGTACTATACTGTACTTGTGCCATACAGATAGCAATTCCCTGCTCTAACCTGTTTACACACTGACGGAAGAAGTGGGTATAATACACTGCCATGCCTGCTCAGAAAGGAGGAGTGCCAGGAATAGCAGGAGCAAAGCAGCAAAGTGGCCCTCCTTCATTGCACCATGGCCTACATCCCCATCCCTGGACTTCCCTACAGAAATCCAGGAGAGAACTGATACTGCACAGAGCTGCATTAATTCCCACTGTGTCTGCTGCTGAGCAACTGCAAGGACCCAGCTGATGACAGCATTGCTCCTTCAGGAGCCATGATGCCAGGGGGAGAACATGGGCAGAGGATGATCATTACATGTGGATGGCTCCTTTCTTTGCAGATCTAGGGGTTCCATCCCTGTGGATCCCTCGGATGTTGGGAGACTTTACCATCTGCAAATACTGTATGGCTCCAAATTCCTGCTCCCTTAAGGGGATGCTTTGATGGCAATTTGAGGAAGTTCACCTCAGAGTTGTCCTGCCCCATCTAACACATTTCTCTGGGACAATGGGTGATCTGGACCTGCAAATTATGTATGGCCATAATGTCTGGAGTATCACATGGCATTCTTATTAATATAGCCAGTCATTAAAAACACTGAGAGAAACTGTTGTCTCTCTTCCATGAAGCAAATGAGTGCAAAACTAGCTCAAATGAGTGATAAATTATCTGCAAAAGCTGTAGACTGTGTCTGTGCAGTGTAATGATCATACAATCAAATCTGAATAAACCACTGTAGGTGAAATGCTAAATGATATCATAGGTCGGCCAGAATATAATTATTAATCGTGTAATGGAAGAATTCCTGGCAGAACAGGAATGCTGTTCAATGCTGCTTCAAAGGTTATTAAGGAGTAATGAAAAAAAATCAGACAACAAAGGCGCTCTTCAGATATTTTTATCATTCATTTTGTAATCTACATTGCTGAGCAAATTGTCAGAGAGGAGCTAGTCAAATGAATGTGTTAAAGGACCTCTGACAGACTGACTTCTATTTATAGTTGCTGAGCATATGTGTTTCGTACAATGGTTGCAAATTGCAAATAATTCTCCAAACAGTTGCAACAAAGGCAAAAGTGAATTATGAGGAAGTATGTGGGGATGCTAATGTCTACCTGGAATCCTAGTCTTTAGTTTTTATAATCAATCTAGAATTATTAAGGATGTTTTGTGCTTCTGGAACATCTTCCACCAGAGGATTTCAAAGCACTTGGCAAACATCAGTGAATTAACATAACGTTCTTGCGCTCTAACATGCTAGTTAGGCACAGCCTGTGCCAGTGTGGAGTAAACCACCCCTGGAGGGGCTGTTGAAGGAATTCTGCTGCAGAGTGGCAGAATTCCTTCAAGCTCCTTCAGGAGCTACATCCCTTCTGCTAGCCAGTGTGCGGGGAGGGGAGAAGAGGGCAGGGGCAGTAAGTGAGCAGGGGAAACACCTCCTCCCCACTCTTTCGGTTCTTAGGGGTGCCCAGGGAGAACAGTCCTGGCACTCCCCCATGCAGAGGGACTGCATTCAGGCTTCAGAGAACACAAGGGATAGGATGGGAAGAAGGTTCCTTGTGCACTGCTCACCCCTGCATACCCCGCAAGGGCCTGTAACAGTCTAGTCCCCTGTGAAGCAGGTATTTTTATTGTCCTCATTTTACAGGTGACCAAACAGAGTCACAAAAAAGGTAAGTGACTGACTTTGGGCAATCACAAATCTGAGGTTTAAATCCTGATTATTATGATTAGTGTTATTTATTTTGTTGCAGTAACACCTAGAGACTCCAGTCAGAATCAAGGGCACATTATCCTAGGCACTGTACAAACATTTTTTAAAACGGTCCCTTCCCCAAAGAGCTCACCTCTCCTTCCTATCAATGCTGTGCCTTAATAACACTTCATACAATAATCTCATACAATTTAAGACGATTAGATCCTTAATTGGATCAGTTACAGATTGATAGTTAGTTTTGCACCATATGGGTGGGAGTTGCACAGCGAGGCCATGGGCACCATGGCACTCACACTTAGCACAGAAAAACAAGCTTGCCCACCGAGGGAAAATAATGTGCTCCACATTATTTTTCAGACCACACTGTAATCAAGTTACTGCTCAGGATTGCATTGCATAATGTAAGCTGTTATTGTAATCTGTTGGCTAGGAGCTAACCACACCTTGGGTTGTTAACTGACAAGGTGAGTAGAGTCAATGCTGTTTGTTGTTTGCATGAGAAAATCCAGCGTGCTTCAGAGAGATATTGATGGGTTCAGTGTATGACACTTAAGAGTCAGCACCTTACCAATGCCTCACCAGAGTGCTGGGGTGCTCTGTCATTGGACGTGCCAACCTTATGATGAGATGTAAAACGAAGGCTCTGACCTTCTTCTGACTCTGTTCTCCTCCTACCCTGGTCCTCAACTTGCTTCTTTGTTCTGCATAGTGAACAATAATACGTGGTCTCTAGGTTACAATTTCCCCATCCTTTCCCATGTATCCTTTTTTATTTGGCAAGCTTAAATTGCACGACTTTGCAATTTTTTCAACTTTCAAACAAATGTCCTAATTCTTGGACTGCTCGTTTTTCCATTAAATTCTGTTAAACTGTTCAACATTGCCACAAAAATATTAATTTATAAAACAAGCTGACACATTTACAGGGTTGTTAAAGTAATCAGTTACAGTAATTTTGTGTAATCAGATTACATTTCAAGGATTATTATTCCTGTGCATTTATTTATATAGCACCTGGTATAAGCCTCAGAGCATTTCACAAAATTACAAACTATGGAACAAATTATGTGGTCCATATTCTAGCAACAGCAAATCCCTGCAGAGTTTCTCCTAGAAATGAAATTCAGTCACTTGAACGTGATTGCAATTATAATGGTGCCAACCACACTTCACACCAATCTGGCACAGGAAGTGGAGAGAGATCTCATCCAATTAAATGAACAGGGCAATCTGGGTAGAGAGATTGTGATTATCTTATTTGGACTTTGTCCAAGACACCAGGGTTAAGCACCATCTACTAAATGACTGAATAATTTCATCATTATCATCTTCCTCTTTACATGTGCCTTCTACACCAACTGCTGGTTCTGTTTATGACTTGTAGTCCTATTTTATCAGGCAGTACTACTGCATATGACACTGGCAAGAGAAGTGATGGTAATGGAAAGAACCTAGGGTCAGGCTCAAAATGGCTGGTGTGGGTGCATATTTAGATCAGTGCAACTGAAACTCATTGACTTCAGCAGAATTCAACATGGATGAAGCTCATTTTAGGATCAGGGCCTTAGGTATTTGCTGGTATTATGATGAATGTCTGATAACAAAGCATTTCAGGTCTAAATTAGAATATTGTATCTGGGTTCATGTGGATTCAAATCTTTATATCACTCATCATTTTTCTGAGGGCTTCAGTGGTAGAGGTGACAGGCTACAACATCTTATTTATGCATTGGCAATCAAGCTAGTCGTGACTTGTTGAAAAGTTTTACCTCAGGTATCATTCTCAGCTTCGCTGAATATGGCAAATGTGATTAAATATGAAATTGTTGCCATGAAAAATGAAGGAAATATACATGTGGGAGAAATTTGAGAAACTTTTAATTAAAATTCAAAAATGATTATTCAAGAGCTGGTTGGGTTAATAATCTAATAGATATTAACAAAGCAGTTGCTCATCAAATTAATTAGGTCATATTTTATCAGTGTTAAGGGTATATTTAGTTAAGCCTAGCAATCTTTTAGTGTTATCAATTCAGTACCCCATGCTTTATTATTACTGCTTTTTATTTTTTAAAACCGCCATCCTCTGTGTACCAATCCCTCTCCTATTGAAGTCAGTGGCAATTATTGGTGAGCAGGATTAGACTCAGAGCCCTTGCTCACCAAACAATATTAATAAGACTAACATGCAACATCCTGACCAGTGTCAACTATGAAAAACACTTTCACTATTACACAACATACAACCCTCTCAGGGAAAAGCCAGAGAATGGAAATGGCAAATACATTTGGATTTGGTTTAGCTAAGAGAGGGCAAGTGAGGTTTGGATCTTCCATCGAGAATGCCAAGCCTGGATAATCAAACCCAGGGACTGGCAGCCAAAGTGCCCTGCCTGGCATCAGCTGCCACAGTGGCAAATGCAGTGTTGTTGCAGCCGTTGGTCCCAGGATATTAAAAAGACAAGGTGGGTGAGGTAATCTCTTTTATTGGACCAACCTCTGTTGGTGAAAGAGACAAACTTTCAAGCTTACACAGACCTGAGGAAGAGCTCTGTGTAGTTCAAAAGCTTCTCTCTCTCACCAACAGAAGCTGGTCTAGTAAAAGATATTACCTCACCTACCTTGTCTCTCTAATGGTGGCACATGGATATGGAGGCAGGCCCTCTCAGAGGTCCAGAGAGGCCCGGGCCTCTTCCAGCTTTTGAGGCCCCTAGCCATAATAAAAATTAAAAATGACGATGCATGAAAACAAAATAAGGCACCAAAAAAAAAGAAAAAGAGACAATTTGAATATTTTTTTTTTATTTAACAAATCCTTTTCTGGTCTGATAGGGATGCGCGTAAACACAAGTTGTGAAACTTATCAAATGCTAAAAAATTAACACGTGTCTAAATTTGAGGCCCCCTTTGAGCTTAAGGCCCAGGCCAAATGGCCCTCTTGCCCTCCCTCTGATTGGCCCTCTATGGAGGCAGTCTCTCAGCTAATGAGAGATCCAGTGGTATGCCTCCTGAGAGACTCACCAACCTCTTAGGATTTTATGGATCAGCCAATACATTGAATTAGTACAGTTTAGAGACTTGGGCCTAGATACAGTAGTATGCTTCCTGAGAGACTCCTAGTTTTAAGTCAAGCTGATCAGAACACTTTCAGTTCAATTAAATGTTACTGAAATACGCTGATTTGTCAAAATGGATCAGTTTATATTAAGTATTTGTGTGGAATTGTGACCAGAGCGCCCTGGATACTTGTGATGAGACACAGGGACCTGAATCTAAAACCTGGGCTTTTTTATCCAAAAACAGCTGTTTAAACAAAAATCTGTTGCACTAAAACATTCAACAACAAAAAATCTTCATTCCAATACAGAGCTAAAACAAATTTTGAAACCTCAAAAGCTGTCACAAAACAGAATTGTCATCCTCTGGACAACTGCAATTTTAATCTACCTTTGCACATCCTCTGTTCCAGGAGATCATGCAGCTTCTGGCATAAGTTAGAACAGCCTCATTACACCTGCCTATGGGCTGCTCTTTAGCCCAGAAGAGCCATAATGCAAAGCATTAGGGCCATTCCCCTCCTGCATTTGGCACTCTCCTCCCAACCCCAACTTACCCCTACACCAGGGGCTGTGGAAGGGTAGGCAACATAGTGCCGCATTCACCAGCCTTAGCATATATGCCCTGCCACACAAAAGGGTTGGATCGATAGTGTATTCCCTTCAACTCATACTGCCAAGCATTCTGCGCTAGCTCTGTCTTCTGAATGGTCTTCAATGCTAACCCAATGGTTTTGTGTGTTTCAGTCTGGATTATGTGACATGGTACGTATGTTTTGTATTACCCATTGCTGTTGTTTCTTTGTCCTGTGTCTGAATTCCATTATCTGAATAAGGAGGAAGGTAATGTTTTGCTTGTGATATTTCAGTATTATGCTGCTGAATCTTTGTTTTGCCACCATTTAATTTTTCTTTCCTTCTTGATCTCTGACACTGTAATTGGAATCCTCTAAAGGCTGTTCTCTGCTTTTGAATAATTCAGCTATTCAGCTGTATGGTGTGCAGCAGGCTAAGGCCACATTACCTTTTGCAGTGGGAGCTGCTGCTAATGTATGTCAGAACATTGGTCTAAAACCTTATTGTTGCCAGTGTGTGACTAATGGCTGTTCAATAGCTTATGTGCAATGAATAAGAGGTCTCAGTCCAGCTTGTGGACAGGCATCAATATCCCCAAACCACCCATTTTAGTCGTAGTTGCACCCATATTGTCAGTCTCATCAGAAAAATCCAAAGAGTAAATGGGCTGTGGAAACTGTACATCCCTCTTATCCCTTAGAAGTATCTTTCAAGTGAAGAGTGAGACACGTTAATGGGGCAGTGTGAGGGAAGTTATCCTCCTTCTATATCCACTGTTCAATGGAAAAATCAGAAGATTGCAGTCTTTAGAGCTGTGAATCCAGCATCTTTCATTAGCAGTGGATTTACTAAAAAGGATGCTCCCATAATGAGTCATTACTGTAGACCTAAAGAGCTCTGTGTGTTTCAAAAGCTTTTCACTCACCATCAGAAGTTGGTACAGTAAAAGTTATTCCCTCACCCACCTTGTCTCTTTAATCACCATAGTAGTACATTTCTGTCAGGACTGTCTGACTATTTAACAACCAGCAGTCTCTGGAGAAAAATCTCTCTACTAAAAATGCAATAAAATGATTATTTTTATACATTTATGTGGTGCCATAAGTGTACATGCTATTTTATCACAGTGTCTTTAGACAAGCACAACACAAATGACAAATCCCTGGCCTGAGGATCTGGCAGTCTAAACTCCTTTCTTCTTGCAGATGGTTGTGATACTCTGTATACAGCATATAAAGTTGTGTATTCTACTAACCATAACAATTAAAAGTCTGATTTTTACAATCCTTTCTGGTCCAGAAGGCTGTACGCTTGGTTATTAGGATATATGACTTAGTGATGGAATGTGGACTCTGGTAATAATACAAAACATTTTCAGTCAAGTGCAAGACATTTATTAGGATTTTAAATAGCGAATGATATTTTTTTATGTATATACTCTCTAACAACTTGATGATTTTTCCTAAGTGAATTATTCTGTTTTTATTTCTAAAGCTTCCAGGGGTAGCTAGGACAAAAATTTAAAGACATTGGGTAAGTCACAAATGCAAGTATTTAATGAAGATCTCTTTTCTGCAGTAGTTGTAGAATAAATGGAGTAATTCCACTATACCTGAGATGTAATGAAGTCAGTTCTATAATTTTCAGTGGGTGTTCCTCCTCTCCTGTCTCACTCTGGGGGGTACCATAGGGTTGAGTTGTTGGCCCCTCCTACTCTCCCTTTACACCTGGCTGGGTGATCTCATCCAGTCTCATAGTTTCTACTACCATCTCTATGCCAATATATCAGAGATCTGTCTTCCCACATTTAATTGGCTTCCTGAAACCAATCCCATATCTTAACCTGTCTCTTTGACATCTCCTGAATGCCTCACCATCATGTTAAATTTAACACAGCCAGATCTGAACTCCTGATCTTTCCTCCTGCACTCCCTCTACTCCCCCAATATTTTATCACTGTGGAAAACATGACCATTCTCTCAGGTTATGGGCCTGAGGGGCAGGGGGTCATCTTCAGCTTTACCCTCTCTTTTGCACCACCCATCCAGGTTGGGTTCAAATCCTCCTGCTGCTTCTTCCTCCATAGATTCATAATCTTCTTGCTGTTCAGACAACAACAATTCATTTGCATCCACCCATCATCTCCCACCTTGAATACCATACCCTCCTCCCTTCCAGCCTCCCTAATTCCTGCCTTGCCCTCATGGCTGCCACGATCATCTCCTTTTCTCCTTTACATCCCTCTTTGAATCCTTCCACTTGGCTAGTTTCTTCATATCACGTTCAAGCTTCATGCTCTGCCCTTCAATTCCCTTCACAACTCTTCCTCTCCCTGCTACTTCAGTCTAGTCTCTTGTTGCATCACCCCTCTTCCGTGGTGCCAGGTTCAGCTTCACTGTCACATTTGTCAGTTTTTCACACAAACACCTTCGGGCCTCCTTCCACATGCAACAGTGGCCATCTGAGGCAGTTCAGGGAGGCTATCTTCTACTCTTTTTTCTCTCTCTCCTCAGGACTCATTGTCACCATGGTGCCTATAAGAAATCAGCCACTGAATATAGGTTGAGGGCCAAAAAGGTCAGTTGGCATGTACTCCGTCTAATTATTCTTTCTTTTAAGATGGCAATATGCTATCCTAATGGTTTAAACATTTAAAACATCACAGCTGGTATAATACTGCCCTAACTCTCTGAAGCTGCTCAGGGAATGTGAGCAAAGGTGGCATGGTGAATTGGTCGCATGAAGTTCCACAAGCTGAAATAAATCATGGAAATTCATTGTTTCTTCGCTATATGAGATGGGGAAAGGCCTATACCTTTCCTGTCCACACCATAAGGAGATAAAACTTGTGTGCCCCCCTCCAACCCACTCCTCAGTCCACAATCTGTGCCACTTAAACAGTGTAATGGCTGATGAGGCTTCATTATGGACTTCCTGCTGTGCTGCTGGAGACGGACTCTCTCAAAGCTGTTGTTTCTGCCTTTTCCACCCTTTCAGATTGTAAATGACAGCAGTGTTGAAAAACAAATGCCTTGGTGTCATGGAGTTCACTGCTAATTAAACTCAACCAGACTTCAGTATGTGTGCTGAGTAATTGGTCTCTGTCCTTTTTGTTTATGCATTCTTCCAAGATCTTCCTAACAATCATATAAAAAGACAGCAGATGCTGAGCTGTAGTGCTTTCCTTGTTTGCTTTTGTTTGTTTGTACTTGCACTACTGTAGCAATCCAAGCTTATGCATTACTTAGTATAAAGGGAGAGTTACAGTGGCCCTGGTAAAACATGTCAAGGTCACAATCATAAGGCGTTTCAAGTATTACATTTATCATAGGGCTCAACAGAGACCTGTAAAAAAGCTATGGGCCAGATACTGCAGCTACTACTCACACCAAATAGTAACTTACTTCATGAGGGATCCTATTGAAGTCAATGGGGCTACTCATGAAGTAAGGTATCATGAGTATGAGTGGTAGAATTGTGCCCAAAATAAAGGAATACATTTATAGTCAGGGGAGACTCCAGCAAATCATGCAGCCCCACCTGCCTGTGGTAGAGTGTGACCAGGGTAGTTCTGGGTTGAACTGGTTCATCCTCCATCATTTAGTGCTTTGTATACAAAAGAAAATAGTTCAACTAAGGCTTGTAGACACAGGAAAATTGCAGCACTTGAACTCCTAGAGAGTCATATATTTCATAGCTTGTGTGTGGCAACACTCAGCATCACGATGCCTAAGTTCCTTTGTGACTCTAGCCCTAATATTTGTGGTTCCTTTGTAGCTCTAAAATTTCCCACTGGTGTAGCTGCACTCCTGGCAGCAGTGGTAGCAGAGACTGGCTTCTGGCATTTTCACCCCAGGTCATCTTACCCTGCTCCAAGCAGGTCTAGATAATATGACATTTAAAACTGGTAGTTACTGGCACCTTTTCCACTTTCGCACTCTCACTGCTGTTACCACAAGTGGGATTGCAAGAGTGGGGGAATATTACAGAAGAAAAGCTAATATAGACAAGGCCTTTCTGTCACTTTCCATAATCTTTCTAGTGTTGGTGTAAGTCCCCTCCTCTTGAGCTCCTGAAATCTGGGGAAGCCTACATGTTCATTCCTTCATTCCTACCGATTGACTCTCCAATTAAATTTCATTTGAAATCCTGTCTTTTCCTCCGGGTTTTATTTTTAATTTCTCCTTTTTCTACTGGCTGAAATTAACTGATCTTGATCTCAAGGCTCTGTATAAATCTCTCTTCCCCCCATTCACCCTCCTTCACTTCACACCCCACTTGCACTTCACTGATGTTATCACCCTTGGCTGCCTAATTTTCAGTCTATCAAACAATCACTTTCATGCCTTCTTCCTTGTGGCCCCCTATGCATGATGTGACCTCCATGAGCACATCCACAAGGTTTCTGCCTTCTCCACTTTTAACTCTCCCTTACAGACTGATTATTTTTTTCCTGTGCTTCCCAGGGTGAATCTCATTGATTTGAATAGAAAATCTTTTTTGTTGCTCTCCTTCTCTCAATTTTGTCTGTTTGTCTAACCTTAGGGCTGGTCTACACTACCACGGTAAATCAATCTAACGTATGCAACTTCAGTTACGTGAATAACGTAACCAAAGTTGAAATAGTTAGATCCACTTACCGCGGTGGCTACACTGCGCTGTGTTGAAGGGAGATGCCTCCAGTACATTAAAGGAAGACTCCATTATGCCACAGATATTTGGGCTTTTTTTTTTTTCTGCTTTTTTTTCCCTCATGGATGGTTACACCCTACCACCTGCAGATGAAAATTTAGCTAGTCAAAGACTCCTTAAGATTTGTATGGATTTGGGAGTAGAACCAAAGAAAGATTCATTGCTTTAAGTGATGATCAGAGTAATTGCTGGGTTCCCTGCTCTGAAAACATTTTGTTTTTCTGGGGAAGGGTTCTGTTTATTTGGTTTTGTTTTTCATTAGTGACCTTTTACATTTCAACAAGGAGAAGAATTAGTAGCCCTGCCTTGAACCTGGCACAGTGTGCATGGACATTATATACAAGCTTCCTACACAGCCCTGCCAATAATGCACTTCAATCCTAATCCGCTACTCCCTCATCACACCCCTTGCTATTCTGCTCCTGGGCTTCTCCTGAGAAATTGCCAATGACACCTGTCATTGTTGCAGGGCATGCTGTACCTCTGTCCCCTTCCTGAGCTCTCTGAGTGTAGCTCATCAGGTGTCAGGCTTTGCCTGTACCTCTCCTATGGTGGAAGGCCACTCCTAGGCCATGCAGTGGGCTACGGGACCCTGTGTATCATCAGTACTTACCCTGCAGGTCTGACAGAGTTCCAGAGCTGAGAATCTTTCTTTTGGGAGTCTGTGACCTATGGTGAATACAGCCAGTACACTGCTTTCTTAAAATCAAAATATTGTTTATTTTACCAGTGGGGAAAAAGCATTTTAAGAAATAGACCTGCACATAGACTGTTTGCAGGAGTGGTGCCAGGGTTTTTGGCGCCCTAGGCGGGGGTCCTTCCACATTCCCGGTCGTTGTCGTCAATTCTGTGGTGAGGCCCGGAGCGAGTGAAGGACCCGCCACAGAATTGCCGCCGAAGACCGGAGCGCGGAAAGACCCCCCCGCCACCGAATTGCCGCCTCCACAAATCCTTGCGCCCTAGGCAAGAGCCTAGGTCGCTTAAATAGAAGCGCCAGCCCTGACTGTTTGTTTTAAAATCCATCTTACCTAAAGCTTTGCCATCCTGTGATGGTGGCCTAGGCAGCCCAAGCTTCTTCAGACACTCCAGTAAGTGCCTGCCTCAGTCTGAACAGTTCCCCAACAATTACCTCCTTTCTGTACAGACAGAGTCCCTGTAACCCAGTAAAAGGCCCTTTGTTCTTGTCCGTTCCTGGCCTTCTGGACCAAACCAGTCCGGTGAGCTCAGAAGAAGGTTGAGCCAGATTCCAAGGTACCAATGGCTCTATCATTAACCTGTAATGACCTCAAGTGTTTACTGTGGGGTGCCTTATCAGGAGCATTGTTTCCCTTCCTGCTTGTGTTCCCAATAGCTCTGTTGATTTAACCCAATATAGTCCTACAGTAAACATCACAATATTTAACCCATTATAATCATATAGCATACATCTCAACAACCAAGTCAATATACTGTATTCATAAATGGCTATACAGCAGCTCCACATCTGTCATATACCCAACGTGGCAAATTGGTGCTTTTGGGGAGCGACTGGAGAGCTTATTTGCTCCATTTGTTTTCATGGGCTCCTGGAGCTAGTGACAGGACTGAACATCCAGCCAATGCCTGCTGTTTTCTCAGTGGTGTTGGGTTGTTTCTGAGCAGCTCAGCTGGCAAACACTGACTTGAAAACAATGAGAACTATACAAGCTTCCCATAGGGATCAGCACTTGTCCCTCTTTTGCCCCTTTTTGCATGCTTAATGCTGGAGAAGATACACTGAAGAGTTCATTAGCAGGTGAATGAATGCAGCCGATTTGTTCCTAATCACCTTTGATGGCACAGTTTGGTGTCTGTTTGGAGGAAGAAAACTTCATCTTTCTCTAAACAAGTGTGTGCCAGCTGGAGGAGTAATGTTCTGGCCAAGATCCCGTACATTCAAGCGCCCCAAGCTAACAGGTTCCCTCCTTGTTGCAAGCCTAAAACAAACCAACGGTTTAAGCTCTTTTTTATTTTATTTTTTAAAAAGATGTCTTGGAATAGAAAAAATCCATTGAACAATTTGTACTATGCCTGAGAATCATCAAATCTCTCATCGCTGGCATGTACTGTTTTTACTTCAGCACGTTACATGGTAGCAAATTAGCCTTTGCAACAAATGACTTGAATAATTCCATAGCTATTAAACTCATCTTAAATGAGGAAGATTTCAAAAAAATTATAGATGAGATTTTAAATGTCTCACTGAAACACACAGCCAGCAAAATCTTCCATCACACAAGGGAAATACTATAAAAACTACTTACACATTAATCTAAAACTGGAGATTCAAAAAGTGTTTAGGGGTTTGGAAATGCCTGGGAAAGGGTTTTCAAAAGGGAAATCTCTCCAAAGCAATGGGATATGTCCAATTAATATTAAGCAAAGCATCTCATTTAGTACCAAAAATCCAAATATTATATCATACAGAATTGTCAGGACCCAGTTGCAGGCCAGATATAAGGACGAGCTGGAGACAAAGGGACAGAGTCTCACCTCTACCAAGTGCAGGAGAAGAGAAGCCATCTTTCCACTCCCTAATCTTGGACTAGCTTGGGACCAAAATGGTGCTCTCAGCATAATTTAGAACACCCCAAAGCCTGCTCTAAATTATGCCAGCTACATTAGTCCTACATTAGGGACTGCTGCACCAGCCCAGGATCAGCAGGGGCACTTAGTGCTGTACTTGCCCCTCTGTCCCCTAGATGGAGGGCAAATTGGAAGTGGGTGGCATACAGTTGGCCATGCTTCACCACCCAAGGATTCTCTTTTGTGTCTCTTTAGGGCAGCTTTCTAGCCGCTTTGCGCTGCTGAGGCACAAAGGAACAGTGTAGAAAGAGCACCAATTACCACTGCATTGTCTAGACTTGTTCAGTGCAGGATTAATGACATGGTGATAACATTCTGACACTTTAGCTGCACTAGAGCTCATGCCCATTGATACCATTGATGGTGGGAGATTTCCTAATTAAAATGTTAGCGAACACAAGTCTAAAGGAAATGATACAAAATGTTAATAACAGTTCAGACTTGATATCAATGTTTGCTGACAAAAGGGGAGAAATGTACACCTCTCTCCTGTTTTTAACTAATCTAGTTAGATTCGTATATTTATGCCCATCACCAGAATATCTTATGCCTCCAAAAGATTTAAATTTCAACAATAATTAATCTTTCCCAGCAGGTAGGAGTTGGAGCTTGACTAGAAATGACTTAAATCACTGCTAACTCTAGTATACCCATCGGGCAGTAAGCAACTGTAGTTGACTGAAATATTAGTAAACAGGAATCTGATGAAACAACGCTTCAAATTGAAATAATTAGGGTGCAGCATGCAGCATTTATAGAAAGGTGTTAGTCATGCTTTGGAAATCAAACAAGGTTTTTGGAACTAGAAGGAGACAGGGAGGGCAGGAGATCTAGCTTCAAACAACTTCCTACAGAGCAGCTGCTTAGTGTCTATTGCAAGGATTCAAACTTCCTTGTCCGTGTGAACCCATTCAACCCAGTTATGGGTTGCTACTGGTCAGGTGATATTGAGCTATACACAGAAGCTAATATTGAAGGTTACCCCTGAGTTGTCTCTGCAGGAATAGAAAACAACGCAGTGTCTTGCTCTCTTTCTCTTTGACTGGAAAACAAAGAGCGGTGACATGACATGACCTATCTCTGATCCCTTGTAAACACAAAGGGCGGGTCAGTTTGGAATTTGTATTTTAATTACCACCTCCCTCCTGACTCCTCTTTCATACACCAGGATTGGAGAACACCTAGGCACTTCCTGCTCAGGGTCATGTTTATGTGCCAGACATCTGGTAAGATTTCAGGAATAAATCAGAGATGTAGGTGGAACAGACTGCTCTAGTGTTTCTTGTTTGTTTATGGTCTGTACATTTACAGCTACTACAGAGGAAAGAAATAGTTCAAAGGGGAGTTGGGAGACCATTTACCTCCCTCCCACCATCCACCCTTCCTTTTTATTTCTCTCTCTCTCTCTCTATCTCTATCTTACTGACACATATGCCTCTCGATTGCAAATAAATACATGTGGGTAGACTAAAGAAAAGCGCCTAGAAACAGTACTGGGCACTATGGAATTTACCTATGTGAATGATTGCTAGAAAAGCCCTTCTAAAAGTTGCTAAGAGTGTTAAATCATTTCAGGGCACTCTTATTGATCCAACAAGATTAATTCTTCTACAGGCTGTGATCATTATTACAGTTCACCTCTGAGTATAGTGGGAGTTCTAACTTCTCATCATTTGCAAGCTTTGTTCCTCTGTTGCAACTACCTCTTTTTCATCATGTTGTTGTTATGAATTCAAAGGGGAAAAAATACTAGGAATGGGCACAGATGAAGAATGAGTTGACCAAACAAGTACAATTTCCCACATGCTAGCATGAAAGGGTGAACTCTGAGGATGGAAAATGAAGTAAAACTCAATTTACAGATATAAGCTCCCTTTGCAGCCTGCCTGATGAACAATACAGGTAATTGACACCCAATCTGCTGCTCTCAACACTGACTAATCATTTATTGAACTCAAGAGCCCAGCTCCAGGCCACCATCCTGTTTTAAAACTCTGTCTGGAATTGGTCTTAGTTACCTAAGAACCTCTACCTCCCCGAGACCAGGAGCTCTCAAGACGGCCACATTCCACTGGAGGAAGGGGAAGTATTGACTATAAATGGAAGGCTTATGACCCCAGAAGACATAATTTTAACAGAAGCTGGATTAGGATTATGGAACTAACTGCTAGATGAAATAAGAATAACTACTGAGCTTGCTGGATAGGCAACTCGATGCAAAACCCACCTTCTCATCAGTTTTCCTACAGTAGTGCCTTCTCTCCTTCACTGGTTTATATGCCGGGGCAGAGGGGAAGCCTGCTTCTTGTTGGCAAGACTAAAGAGCCATGACAAAAATTCTCTTTCTAAGTGCCACTTTCTCCATCACAGCAGCCAGAGCAACAACAGGATACTTTTAGACTTTTTAAATACTAGGCCTGTGTTGTGCAGGTGTCTCTTAGGCTGTAGTTTTTGGTGCTGTCTTGTTTCCTGAGTGGAGACTAGAGCTCGGTAGGGGAGAAAGGAGATTTAGAGCTGAATTTTTCTTTTTCTCTAAACTAGGCTTTAGTACTCTGTTTGGGTCTCAGTGACAGAGTGCTATGGTGTGGTTGGGACTCGTTCTTTGGTGGTCTGGTGCAGGAATGGATCAGAACCTCATGGAATGGGAGACACAGAAGAACTGGAATGAAACTCCCACCATTCTTCAGACATTATGGTTGAAGGTTGGTGTGGATGGCACGTTAACCCTCCATATTGAGGGAAAGAGTCTGTGATGTTGTGGTATACGGAAGGTGTCATGTGGGTTGTCCTTTCCTGCTTTTGGTTTAGATAGCCTTGGTAGCCTGCCTTGGAAGTCCTTAGTCAAGTACCTGCATCCATTTGATAACACTAGGAAGACCAAGGAAGTTGAAACAAGTGCTGAAGCTCAGGGATATGGAATCCCACGAGATTTGGTTATAAGGGCTTGAGTCTCTCTAGCCTAGTGGTGGTAGAAAAGATCAGACAATGTGGGAGAACATTGGGCAGAAGGTCCCAGTCAAGGTCAAGATGTTTAGTGTTAATTCCATTTGTCCAGATGCCTGTATTACAAAAGTATGTAATAACGAAGCATTATTAAAGAGAGATTTCTGGGAGATCCATGCTTGTTGGATGCAGCTGTAACTCATACACAACAGACATATTTACATTTTTACATTCAGTAGGTACATATTTGTAGTCTCTGGGCCTGATTCTTCTCCTTCTACCTTTGACTTTGTGGCCTGGCCTGATATAAGTAATTTACACTGGGAGGGAGGCCTCATTTCTTGGAGGATAGAATTAGGGAATTAAATAGATAATTAGGCTGAAAACAGAATGCTTTTTTGTGCTAAATAAGATAAGTAAATAGGTAGGTAGGCTAAAAGGACAGAATGTCTGAGTCTGCTAAGATAAGAGGGAGAACACCGGGGACCATTTACTAACAATAGACAAGATAAGTTAGGGATGTGGAGATGAGGTAAACAGTAGGTCGAGCCTGAACAAAGCATGCAGCATAGGGATTGGTTTCTGCAAAGTAACCAAGCCAATACAATAGGGGTGGGCAAACTTTGGCCCGTGGGCCAGATCCAGCCCCCTCAGGGCTTTGGATCCGGCCCGCGGGATGGCCCCCCATGGTGCCATGGGACCCGTGCCACTCTCAGAAGCGGCCAGCATCATGTCCCTGCGGCCCGGCCCCCAGGTGGGGGGGCAGAGGGCTCCTTGTGTTGCCCTTGCCTCCAGGCACTCCCCCTCCCCCACACAGTTCCCGTTGGCCAGGAACGGGGAACCGGGACCAATGGAAGCTTCAGGGGAGGTACCTGGAGGCGCAGCAAAGGCAGCGCACGCGGAGCCCACTGCCTCCCCCTCCCTCGGGGGCTGCAGTGCTTCCTGGAGCGGCGCAGGGCCGGAGACAGGGCAGGCCGGCAGGGAGCCTGCACTAGCCCTGGTGTGCGCCACTGCCACCCCAGAGCCGCTTTAGGTAAGCAGTGCCAGGGCCGGAGCCTGAACCCTGCCTGTCCCCTGCCCCCCAACTCCCTGCCCTAAGCCCCCTGCCTGCACCTCGCATCCCTCCTGCACACCAACCCCCTTCCCTGAGCCTCCTGATGCACCCCTCCTGCACCCCTTCCCTGAGCCCCCTCCTGCACTCCACACCCCTCCTGCACCCCAGCCCCCTTCCCTGAGCCCCCTCATATACTCCGCACCCCTCCTCTGCCCAAATCCCTTACCCTGAGCCCCTTCATGCACACTGCACCCCCTCCCACACCCCGCACTCCCTCCCTCCCACACCCCAACCCCCTGCCCCAGCCTTGCATACAATTTCCCCACCCAGATGTGGCCCTCAGCCCAAAATGTTTGCCCACCCCTGCAATACAAAAACATGTGATGCAATTTATAGAAAATGCAATGAGATGTGTAAATGTATGTAAAGGAAGAGGTTTTCTGTGTAACTTTGGACGTGTCGGAGGACCCATACGCACCGGCTACACTTGAGTCTGATCAACTCAGCATAGCGTTGCTGTATGCCAAATACAGGAACCTGAGTGATAAAATCAGAAGTCAAACTGAGTTTATTGAATCCCAGAGAACTGGATCAAGTATTGTCCAAGAACTGAACAAGGTGTTCTGGGTCTGCTGAGTGGAGAAGGTTTCGGAGGAAATCCCAACAGAAATGAAAGGAGAATCTGGCCTTTCTATTGTAAATCATTGCAACCGGGAGGCTTATTAAGAGTTTGTCCCAACTATGCTATTTTATTTTTTTCTTTTTTGCCCAGAATGTACCTCAAATGTAAAAAATTGTACAACAAACATTTGGTTCACAAAACAGCAATGGTGTACCAGCCAGATGCTAAATGTGTTAGCAGATGCCTCCCACCCGATTGGTGAACTCACTGAACCTGATTCTGCTTTACTTACACTGATAAACTCCACTGACTTCAGTAGAGTTACTCCTAATGTACAGGAGTGAGTAAAATCAGAATCAAGCTCTTTGTGTAAGTATCCTATAATTAACCAAGTCTTAAATAAGAACTCTCCTAGTTCCTTCCACGCAGCATCTTCCCCAGGTAAACTTTCCAGTGGATGGCTCTGTAAGATCTGTACTATTCTGGTCTTAGTTGGAAGTTTAATTTCACATATCTTAAAAGTGGGTAGGAAGGAAACTTATAGGAAGGACCTGCTAAGGTGTTTTCCAGTCAGTTTGCCCATCTCTGTAAGTGACAGTTCCTTCAGTACTGCAAAAGAAATAAATTCAGCCAGGAAAAATGAAGCTGTTTTTTTGAGGAATTAACTTTATCCATCAACAACAACAGCTACAAAATAACATTAATCACAGGACTGGAACTTGTTATTGATAGCGGTTTCAAGGGATGATATAAGCATCAGATAAATAACAGTTTAATTTGGAGAACTATGAGGAGTAAACAAGTTTTAACTAGTAACTAGGCCAGCATGAGATATAAATTACTGTATGGAGGATGAAGGTATTATTTCTATGCAGTGTCAGTATTATGGAGATGCGTCATATCTGAAATGCTCCTCTCTGGTGGCAGATAGCCAGAAAGTACTTGCCTTTGTACTGTCAAAGGCACGTGTCATAATTTATTTTAAAGAGGCTTGGCCAATACACCCTAACGGATGAATCAGAGAATATTATCATAGTAGGCAGTGATTTTTTTTAAATACTGCACTCCAAGAAATTAGTTAATTTTTCTTAAGAATCATATCTTCAAGCCTTTTAATAAGAAAATAATGTTGTCACCAATGAGAAGACAGGAGTCGTATGTGTCTCACTGTTAGCTTCACCAGCCCAGGAAATAAAAATATGAGCTAGCAAATTGCCTGTGCAATTAACTGGACTGTCCAGGAATAGTCAGCTATCCTAAGCCAGGGGAAACTTGAATTTTGCCAAATTACTTTTTGCACCAACTTTATAAAACAGAATTCCATAGTCAGGCATTCAGGCCTTTCACCTGCTATTTATACTAATAATGAGTAGACCGGGCCTAAGCAAGAGACTGGTCCAGAATTCAGTGACCTCCTGCCTGACCTGTAGAATGAGCTAAGCCAAAACCTCCGATCCAAACATTCTGGCTCTGGTTTAGGGTAGTTTAGATGTGGATCCAAACTTCACGGCTAGCACCATTATCTGTAATGGGTTGAAATTTAAATGCTGGATCCTAAAATTTCCAATTGGGAAAATGTTGTGTCTTTTCCTCTTTACACAAGAGAACAATATGAAGAAACTACATGGGCATAGCTGGGTACCAAATAACCATGTTTACTATATTTACACAAATAGGCCAAGCCTAGCTACATATATATTGCTACTCTTGTTGGTTTCAGGTGGTTTCTACATCGTAAAACACAGCACCATGAGAGGACTCACAAATTGTTATCATAGTAGGCAGTGATAGTACTCTATTCCTGTACTTAACAGAAAAGTTTGGATCTTGATTTGGATCTGAACTTTATTGCTCAGGTGCTATATCAAGTGCTTGAAGATAAACCTCTGACCTTTTGAGGCTAAGGATCATTAAGGATAGAAAAGCTTCCTGGAAAGCATTTCCTGTAAGATTTTTAGTGCTTCCTGATTTCAGCTAGGTTGGAAGTACAGCAAATATAGCCTCTCTCCTAATATTTCAGTTCTTCCGATTCCTGTTCCTGGGACCAATATATGGTAATGAAAATTAAAATAAAACCAAAGCCTCAGTCCAACTTTCAAACCTCAAAAAGGTGTGGATCCAACTCTGATACAGGGACAGGTCAGTTCTTACTTTATTCAGACTACTTCATCCATCCATAATTGACAGTAAGACTTGGACTGAGCCTCTACAGAATGAAAATGTACTATAACCCTGACTCTGCAAATACACACACAAATGCTCAACTTTACTCATGTGAATTGTACCATTGACTTCAATGAGATGACTCATATGCTTAAAATTAAGTAAGTTCTTAAGTGTTTATAGACTCGCAGCCCAAAATAGCCACCACAAGAGAAATCTCTAATATTATGCACAGTCACCCTCAGTAATTTTCATATGGTCCATCAGGAGAGCTAGGTTTAAAGGGTATTCAGTTTCCTTTTTGCATAGGGAATTAAGTACATTCCAGGAATATTAAGTATATTCCAGGCAGGAGGACAACCTTCCCAAAAAAAAAAAATACAGACAGATCCTGCTAGAGAAGAGGGCCTGAGGTGGGATTATGAACACAAAATCTTAATTAAGGAGATGGTCTGTTTGTCCTCTGTGGAGAGGTTTCCCTATATAATCTCACCATTTCCCCCCAAAGATATTGTGTTTTTAAAAGCCTGGCAAGGCCCTCTTGTATCCAGGCCAGTTCAGAAGTGGAGTGGAGTCAATCTGAAAAAGGTAAACAAGTGAGACTAGGAAACTTTGGGCGTATGTAATTGCTGTAAAATGAATAGAACAACAACTCACTGCACAGGGGTTAGGACTTACACAAGACTTAGGAAATAGACCTCTTTCAGACTGGAAAAGCTCCACTGGAATGCTGTCTGGTAACAGGCTAGGGCAGGAGTCATTTCCAACCTGCTAACCCAGATGTCTTGACTTACTCTCCAGCCTTCTTTTTTGTCCCCTGTACCACCCTATAATTGAAGTATTATATGCTATCAGAGAAATGCCGGCCTTGCCAAGAAAGTGTAGGCTGTTTAATACACATATTCTTTGAGTATAAACCAGTCAAGAATTTCTGGAAATTGGCAAAATATTGGAGATTATAAATAACAACCATACCCCATTTATCTTTGGCTACCATGGTCTCAAAATATGCAATACTACCTGTCAGCCTGGTATTTCATGTTAACAAATCAGTAAACATTCTGCTGATGTTGGCTCAAATGGTTGTCCTAACCACTTGGATAGACACAGCCCTAGCCAGCTTCCTACGATCTTTCAGCTGACTGTGGTGCCTTGCAGATAAATCTGGTAGAACGATAGAAAGAAACTAGAGATAGGCTTAACTGGCAAAATTTGGGTCAGGATATGGATTTTGAATCCCTCACAGTATAGCATCTACCAGCATTTTGGAGTACAAACAAGGATGTTTTAAAGTAGAATACATGTCTGTACATTTAGGGTTAGAGCTGGGCGGAGGGGCTTTCAGCTCCTCTTCTTTAGTGTGGGTCAATGTCCCAAAAATACAAATGCCAATGAATCTGTGCCCTCCTGTACCCTCAGCCCCCCCCCCCATCAATTAATTCTGGCCCCTCGTAGCCCCACATCTCAGTCAATTCAGCATCTCTTCAGCCTGCATCTACTCCTGCCTCCCAGCACACCTCTGCTCCCTCTGCAGCTCCACAGGTTAAGAAGTAGGGAGCATAGTAGAAGTCAGAGGCCTGTGACCAAAACTTCACCTCAGACTGCATTTACAAGTCATGTAAATTCATTTACCAGTGGCTAGTTTGGCTTCTAAACAGTCTTTTGCGCATGCAGATACCTGAATTGCATATCCATAACTTCCACTTATAGTGTTGCTACCTCTCACAATTTTATAATGAGTCTCATGATACTTGATGTTTTTCTTAAAGCCCCAGTTCCTAGATTATGTGATTATGTCAGAATTTTCAGCTCTCTTTCCTTTTCTCTTTTTTTCTTTAAGGCAAGTTTTTAGCCTTTATGGTTGTGAAGAAAAGCTTGAAAATGTGAAGCCTAAAGGCTTAAAAGCCATAAGGCAAATTAACAGAAAAATATTATTTTCAAAACCTAACAACTTTCAAACCCATCTCATGAGTTTTTTGGGTGGCTGACTCATGATTTTTGAATGTTTGGGGTTGGCAGTACTGCGTTGTACACATTGTTTGCATACAAACCTGAGCCCCTCTCTTCTGAAAATGGGCTGTATTCTGCCTTCTGAAAGGAGCCCATAAAATGTGGCCCATTTTTGCTTAGTATCAATTTGGCCTTGCAGTCTGGAAACGGCTAGTGTTCTATGAGTTAAAAGCTTTGTGCAAGTGCGCCTTGGCAATATGAAGTAATTGCTGAAAACAATCCCATCTGTAAAATGCACCAATCTGGCTGGCACCAAAACTCCTCTCCTTACACCATGTGCTGACTGATGGAATATGAATGTCAGAAAATAAAGATAGAAAAGATCTATTGGCTCATCGGTTCACTCGCCTGTCAGACCAGAATTGTTCCCTGCAATATATTCTCCAGTGCTTGTCAAGTCCTTTTTTAAAAGCCAAAAAATGGGGCTTCCACAGTTTCCTTGGCAATCCATTACAATGTCTAACAGATCTCACAATTAGGAAACCTTTCCTAATGTATAGTCTTTGCTCAATTTCACTGGATTACTTCAAGCTATATGCCTTTGGAACACCCTAAACAACTCCTCTGTATTAAATGTTTTATAAACTGTATATGTCTGTCTATTTCCACTCCCAGTCTGCCAGTCCCTCTTGTTGCTGTGTCTCCTCTTGTCAGATGATTCAGCAAAGAAGTATCAGAGGGGTAGCCGTGTTAGTCTGGATCTGTAAAAAGTGACAAAGAGTCCTGTGGCACCTTATAGACTAACAGATGTATTGGAGCATAAGCTTTCGTGGGTGAATACCCACTTCGTCAGACGCATGGCAAAGAAGCACACCTGTGCAAGGTGACAGGTGGCAATGTTTAGGGACTCTTTAGAAGTTTCAAAAGGGTTGTAAAAGGATACATTGGTGAGGACAATAAATACACAGCCCCTATAGAGATATGCAAAGGGTGGGGGCAGATGCAAGCAGTTTTGTCTTGTCCTTCTTGTGTTCCCATTAGTAAATTGATATGGTACTCAGATATCATGGTGAAGGGCAAAGTACAAGAACCTAGATCAAAAGACAGAGTGAGAGAGATTAGATAGTCTCTTCCCTTCCCCATCGCCTTGCTCTCCCATGCAGGGCTCAGCAGCAATGGCAGTTCTTGTGCACACCTGAGCACAACTTCTGCTTATGGGTAGTGCTGGTAGCCACCTTAACAGGAGTGAGGCGGGATGATGCCAACCAGCAGAGCCCCACAGAGTTGAGTGCACACATACTGCATTTAAGAGGTAGAACAATGAGTTCACTCCCCTTAAGTACCAGGGTGCTCCAACAGGCATTGCAACTCAGGAAGGCTATCCCAGACATGATGCTGTACATCTAAGGTACAAGTGAGCCCTTTTTTAAAAGAGAAACTTTCTCCCAAGAAGCGTTGAACCTAATAGGATTTGTTCTAAAGATGCTAACCAGGATGGTACTTACAAACACAAAACTATAAGTCAAACTTCCTGGCCTATGGATGGAAGGTTTCCCCTGGCTATTCTAAATCTCCATGTCATGAAAATTGAAAGCATTCTCTAGTTTGACAGAGCTTAATGGATTCTTGAAATCTCTGTACATTTGTATGTGTTGTTTATGCATTACACACAGGGCTTAAATTCAGCCAGAGCTGTCCGGAGCAGAGCTCCGGTAAATATTTTAAAACCCACAGGGCAGAAGCCACAAGCCCTGGGTGCACCCCACATCAGGCTAAAGCCCCAAGACCCTCCCCCCCACAACAGCAGAAGCCCAGAGCCCTGCTGCCCCACAGGGCAGAAGCCCCTAGATTTCCCACACACACACACACAAACACACAGGACAGAACCCCAAAGCTGCTCCCTGCAACCTGCAGCACAGCAGCTGAATCCCCAAGCCTACCTCCCCACCCCCAGGGCCCTGGAGTTTTTATAGCATGTTGGGGGTGGTGGGGGTAGGGGGGAGCTCTGGGATATAATCTGTGAATGTAAACCCTAATTACACAAAGAGCCTCACAAGGTTGCCTGCTCATTATACTTTCTATTACAATTTGCTCTGTTCTTTAGCCTCTGACTGAAGCTGGTTTCATAAATATCCATTTTTATAGCATGCTGATCAGTGATTGCTAAATATGCCAAAAGCCTGGCTTAAAAGAACAGGCTCTGGAGCAAGCACTGTGTAATGTACTTTCTCCTTTTCATCACCCGCCCCCCTCCACCTTTCTCTTCCCCACCCCATCTTCTACAGAGGTGACAAGAGCACAGAAACAAGATTTGAAGCTTTTGCATGGCTCTTTTATTTGCCCTGCAGTGACTTCAGCATTTGATTTAGATGAAACCTTCAGATGCCTTCATGCTTTCCTTGATGGAAAATGTCATCTTACCTAGCACAGTAAGGCAAAACAAAAAACAAGAAAAATCCTTTCTACTCCAGTAGTTAACTTCTAAATTGCATGGTGGCCTCAGGGGAAGACTCAGAAATTGGTCTGTTGTCTCCTAAAAGACTCAGATCGTGTCCCACCCACCAGTGCCAGTCAGTAGTCTGAGTATGAGTAATAAAATGCACTTTGTTGTCGCTAACTATATGACTAGAAATCAATGCTGAGCACTCATAGCATCATTTCAATTGGTTTAACAACATAGAGTGTAGTGTCATAGAATCAGAGAAGTAAGAGAGGGAAGAGAGATATTAGCTCATCTACTCATGTGCTGTATTGTTCCCGACAATATGTTTTCTAGGGCTCTGTCCATCTGGATTTTAGGTGTTTAACAATGGGGCTTCTTTCACTTCTGATGAGGTTACAGATGGTTCCAATCCACCATCATCACCAACTTCTCTGTTAAAGCTCTTATTACTAGAGCTGTGTGGAGGATGGAAATTCCAGTTTGTCAAGGATGTTGAGTTTTTGAAATTTGACTTCATTCCAAATAGGACTGAAACCCCAAAATTTTGAAATTTGCTGCAAAGGAAAAGTCTGGGTGTGGGAAATCATTTGTTAAAATATATAATACAAACTAGAAAAAGAAACCAAAGTAATTTCAAAATGAAAAATCAAAACATTTCAATCTGAAAATATTGAAATGGGATGTTTTGACATTATTAGAATTTTTTTTCCAATTTTCTTCTGAAATAACATTCCAGTTTCACAAAGCATTTCAGTTTTGGGAGAGCTGCGTATTCCCACAGAATATAGTTCTGTCAAAGTTTTTCTCACATGGTCTAGTCATTACACAAGTATTTTTTTATGTTCTGCCAGATAAATGACTGACCAAAGTATAGGCCAGATCTGTTAATATTCAGTTCCTGTTACGTCTCAGATAGCAAAGTATCATCTCCAGTTTAATTCCAGTGTGTTCTTAGTGTAAGTTTCAATATACTTCAAATGAATCCTTAGAGTTTCTATGTATGCATAAACCTAAACCTATTGCATATGCCTATTTCATTTCTCATGCCATATCCCTAGCTAGAATAATATGCAATACTGTAGTTAGAGAGAGGTAGGGATATTTTTTTTCATTCATTTCTGACGGGTAGGGGGGAAGTGATAGTGTATTTGTACTTAAAACATATTGATGCAAAAATGTGTATAATTCTCATAGTTCCATGGAGGCTCATCACATTTTTAAGCATTAAGCAGCACTTAAGTTTTTACAATGATTCCCTGAGGTATTATTGCAGTAACTGTTACAGTTAACAAAAGAACTTAATTATTAGCCTTAACAAAAGGTCAGTCTTAGTTTAAATTCACATAGTGCTGGCATGGCAGGTTAGGCTCCAGCTCTTAATTGTTTCTATTTATGATATTCTTTTTAAAATAACCCAAGCAAAACACACTTTCTGAAAAGCACATAAGGGTATGGTAACACTGAAGGGAAAAACAATAAGGCAAATAGATTTGTCAGTCCCAGTTCAATGCACTACTACAAAAGGTCCTGATTCTGCTAACATCCATGTGCTTAACGTTAAGTAAAATGAGTGATGTCAGGCTCAGGGCCCAGCTTTGTGGCCTAATCCTGCAAAATTCTAAGTGCTGCCAGCCTCCAATAGAGCGACTACATTTTACATTTAGATACATTTTGTCCTGAAATGCTTTACAGACTTAAATAACACAAGAAAGCAGGCAGAGTATGGTTTAAACTACAGAAAGTGATGTGTTAAGATGTTACAGGACTAAGGCTTTGTCTACACTATAGACCTTACAGTGGCACAACTGTTTCACTGCAGCTGCACCGCTGTAAGGTCTCCCATGTAGCCACTCTATTCTGTCAGGAGAGCTCTCCTGCCGGCATAATTAAACTATCCCTCACGAGCGGCAGTAGCTATGTCGGTGGGAAAGCATCTCCCACCAACATAGTGCTGTCCATGCCGGCACTTTGGTAGGCAAAACTTTTGTTGGCTGGGGAGTGCGGGAGGGTTTCACACCCAGGGCCAACAAAAGTTTTACTGACAAAAGTGCTAGTGTAGACAAAGCCTAAATTTTAAATCTAGCTTCTAAGCTGTGCCCATAAGATTTGCACACACAAACACTGCTCACGTAAAATAGATAACTGCATACAGTTACAAATGCTATGAGCATTACTTGTTTGTATTTTGGTCATGCTAAAAAGTGGGATATCCTCCTACCCCACCCACCCACACACACACATACATACAAAGGAAAATACAGTCCTTGACCTGAAGAGCTTGTAATCTAAGAAGATAAGCAACATATGAAGAGTGAAAGAGAGGAACACAATCAAAATACATAGTTTTGTATACGTAATTGTACGCATTGTTAATATATTTTGTAAGTATATACAGTATGTCCATTAGTACCAGCAAATAAAGGTTTTACACAGGGAGACATTTCAGGGCATGATGGAGGCAATTTAGGATGGTTTGGAAAATGTGGCCTTATATAATGTATGATGAATAAATAAAAAGCAGCTAGTCGTAAGACAAAGAGCACAGTGAATTCTGTTTCAAAATACACAACCTCAACAAATGTGGATTTTGTTCAGTTAAAAACTGGTTTTCATTTAAAAAAAGCAATGAAGGAACACTAAAGAAACTAAAATCATGACCAGAAGAAAGGAGTTTGCTGCTTGTTGTTACTCTCACCCTGGCATTGCTTTCATCAGTGTTCAGAGTACCAGCCTGATTTCATTTTCAAGCTGTTAAATTATTATTTGCCTCAGAGAGCTGCTGGGGGGAAAGAATTCTGACATTTGCACAACTACAATGAAGCAGTGAGATAAATGTCCTGAGTGTTCAAGCTATTTGTTGACGTATTTCTAAAGTACTGTCCAGGGGATTTGAAGTTCCTTGATCCAGTCCAACGTCTGAAAGCTGCTATGGTATTCTGCAGACCCAACAGCTCTGCCTCACACAGCAGTATGGTCATACTACATGCCTATAGCATTTTTTTTTTTAAATACAAACCTTGGACTTTTGTAATGAGATTGTAATTGAAACTAGGCTGGTGTAGGAGGGGGTACAATTTAATCCAAAATACTAATTTAGTCCTTTGTGGCAAATTCTAATTGTTGAATTATCAGCAAAAGGCAGGTTTTTTTCTGTGTAATGTGGTAAATGAAATAGTGTTATCAGATTTCCTTAGCAGCCTACAGCTGGGATTTATTTGTGAACAGGCAGGAAAAGTTCCCAACCTGTCTCAAATACTTATTTTATCTGTTGGAGACAAGCTAAATTTTGGTGTGTTGGTCAGAATTATTTTAGCTCACCTGAGGACCACATCAATTCAATGCCTCTCTAAAAAAGCAGTCTAGAATGGTTGCCGTTAAAAGACCTGATTCCTCAGGTGTAACACCAGTAACTTCAATGGCATTGCCCCTAACTTGTGTAGAGAAGACTCAGGGCCAGTCAACATCAACTCTCATTTCCTATACAGGGGCATAAGAGTTACTGCAAACCTTTCCTGTTCTAAGGACGAAGAACTACTGTGGTGTTCCACACCATATTCACTTGGGTGACTTCAATAAATGAAAAAAATATTAAGTGCCAAATTCTAGGCCAGACTGAAATATTCTTCCTTACATTGAGTAGTACCTTAATTTGCAAGTAGTCCCATTGATTTCAATGGGCCTCTGCATAGAGTAAGATACTTCTCAATGTGAGTAAGGGCATCACAATCTGGCCTTCTGTAAAGTCAGTGAACTACATTCTTTTCTTGCTAATGTAAACCTGGAGTGAATCCACTGACTACAGTGAATTTACTATGAATTTATATCTGTGTAATTGAGATCAGGTTTTGGCCCAATGTGTTTATTAAAAACATATTAAAATATAGGGGGGAAAGAGCTTAGTGGGGAAAAAAAAGGAAAAACAACCAAAAAAACATTATGGCCCACATGGACCTTTCTAGTGTGGGGGGGGTCTTTTAATTTTGAATTTTCTGGCTTTCAGATGTTCATGTTTGTGCTTTTAAAAGGAGATTGTAAAGCACTTTTTTTTCCTCTCAGGATATTGATACGAATTTCCAAGCCTAGGGCCACCTTACTGAAGATGTTTGTGCTGGAAATATATAAAATGTATCTCAAACATTAAATTACAAAATGGGTTATTTTCAATATATTAAATAGTGTCGGTTTCCACACAATTGTCACTAGTATTTTATTAACCTGCTCATTGAAAACACTGTTAAAATTGTCTAGTTTTGCAACATTTGAAATACAGGGCCTGATTCCTCTCTCACTTACACTGATGTAAACCAGGAATAACTGCACTGAAGTCAGTGGAGTTACAGAGCCTACAACTGGTGTGAGACAGAATCAGGCCTATAGAGTATATACTAGTCCTCTGTCTCCATTCCATGGCACCAGTGTTACCCCAGTGTAACATTGCTGAAGTCAGTGTCGTTATACCAGTATAAAACTGGTACCACGGATTTGAGAATTGAGCCTTTTGTCTTGTAAGCTATGTTTTATAGTTGTGTGTGTCCATTTTATGAAATTTTATAACAAATATGTGCAAATTATCTTATTCCAGAGGGGCAATGCTGCATATTCAGCTCCTTGAATGGAAGAGCGATGGGAGTTGCACCTCCAGATGGAGATACTCCTCTGACCTCTGAGCCAGAAACAAGATACCATGATGACAGCTGCCAAATGAGATAGAAGGGATGTTTACAATGGGAAAGAAATAGAAAATGAGGCTGTTTGCCACAGTCTAAACCCAAACTCCAACCTCTTTGTTCAACCTTAATTGATGTCACGCACTTGCCATATGTGATACTTTGATATCTGAAGGAAATATGGAAGTGCAAGCATTTTTCAAGCTTATTTATTCAAAAGCTGCAAATGAAATACCCCGGGACTGATTTGCATTCTAACCATTTTTTATGTCAGTGTACCTCCATTGACCCCAATGAAGGTACTCCTGCTTTACATCAATGTGAGAGATGACTCAAGTCCAGAATCTCCAGAAAGGTTTTGTTTGATACATTGTTGCCTTCTTCTGTGATAAATATGATATTGAGCCATTAAATAGTATAGCTAATTTGTCATCTCTAATTAGTACCTTACCATAGCAGCTCAACACTAAACTTCCAGTACATTGCACATAAAGATCAATGATTTTTTTTCATTTATCCCATGTGCACTTAGAAAATAAAATAGGCTGTAATGCTTTACATTAACGTTTCCGTTTACACATTTAGGGCCCAATCTTGTACCATTGAAGTGAATGGGAATGTTGTGATTGACTTCAGCAGAGCAAGGGCAGCCCCTTAATATATTAATAAATATATATGGATCTTGCATACCAATTAATTATTCAAACATATTTAGTAAGGATTAATATGTAAAGGCGAAGTTCTGTCCAAATAACTCTTGTGAACTTTGAGAGCCATATTTTAAAGAAAAGGAGGCCTGAGGTCTATCACAGTTGAATACCTATAAGTGCATATTTAGTTACCATGACTGTGCCTGTAGATCAGCTATTACATTATTTGCACGTGCTATCGTATGAACTGTGCATTCCAAATCAGTATCAATGACAATATTTGGCTACTCATATTTGCTTACACTAATTTTCTGAACAACTTACACCCACATATAACCCATTTATTTATCTGGCCCAGAGACTTCTATGGAATTCCACCCATTTACTTCAAGCTAAATTTGGACCTTAAAGTATTGTTTTTCATCAGACTTTGGATCAGGGCCTTTTAGCTATCAGTTGGACACGCTTGCACTTAGGGCTAGTCTACATGCAGATATTTACCAGCAGAACTAGATGTGTATAATTGTACCACTATAGTTATACCACTACTGTAATGACAGTGCTATAATTATACCAGTATCATTATGGCAATAAATTTCACCATGTAGACAAGCCCTTAATCTACTAAAATGACTAGTAGCAATAGTACAAATTCACCTTATTTGTCGATCCACATTTCTTTACTTCTGCATTTGTATTTAGATTTATGAAGAGGGAAAATCAGTTTACTCTCTGTATGTTAGGGAAATATTCCTGTATAACAGCCCAAGTGGGATAGAGGTAAATTTTTTTTTTTAACTATATGGTATTGTATCCTTTTCTTTTTTTTTTTTTTCATTTATATCAAGTCATTTTAACAATTTATATAAAGCGTATGATAGTATGATGTGACTCAGAACATAGGGATGCAAATAATGATACTATATTTTTCCTCTTTACCTCCCAAAAGACTGACAGGCAGACAGACACACACACACACACACACACACAAAACAAAAAAAAACCTTGATGAGCTAAGACTTAGGGGGAAGGGGGGAAGAAAGAATTGGCAAATTCCCTATTTCTACTAATTAAACGTAATCACAGCTGACAATCAACTGTTGCCCTGGGCATTTACAAAGTCTGTTTGAAAGGCCCAATTCAAGATAAAATCAAAGTACAAACAGTACTGAAAGGCATCCAGATAAAGTGAGCACCATTGGAATATTAAAATATAACATCAATCTTCTGACACAAATCAATTAATTTCTTATCTGGCCAGTTCTTGCCTTGGTGAAAACCCCTGTTCAATACCCATTCATCTACTTTGCCTTTACTCAGTCATTTGCTCCTTTCTCCACAGCCAGCAATAAACTCTGGAGGTGGAACAATACACTCTTTCACTGAGAGAGAATTAAATAAAACCCCTTTCACTGGATGTCTTTTTCTTGTGGTGTCTCTTTTCCTGTAACAATGAGAGCTGGCTGGCTAGGCACTTAAAAAAAAAAAAAGAAAAAGAAAAAGAAAAAAAAAGAAAGAATAAAGAAGCAGTATAAAAGTTATAATGATCAAAGAGGTCAAACGTTTCTTAGCAAATGTCATGTATGTAAAATTGGGCATTCAAGGCGCTAGATCGTCAGCTGGTGTAAACTGGTGTACAGAGAGCTACACCAGTTTACACCAGCTGACTGTCTGGCTTTTTGAATATGTTAGAGATCAGACACAAACTCCTTATGACATCTGAAGAAGTGAGGTTCTTACCCACGAAAGCTTATGCTCCCAATACTTCTGTTAGTCTTAAAGGTGCCACAGGACCCTCTGTTGCTCCTTATAGACTATTAGGCCCAATCAGGCAAGTACCTCTATGTGGGTGACTCATGCACCCTTGATGAGCCCCACTGACAGTTTGGGCAAAGAAGTCTGTTGCTGCAGAGGCACTTGCGGGATCAAAGTCTTAGGAGATGAAGATTGCACTATATATGGCATGTCATTAAAAAAGTAATTTTCGCTAGGCACATAATAATGGCTTAGATTTGACCTAGGCCTCTGATGTTAATGACCTCTATATAATGCATGAGGAAGACAAAGGAAGTACTTTTGTTTAGTACAATTGCTAGATTTTGATAATTTAAGTGGATAAACACAATGGTTAAAATCCTCACACTGGTGCTGTGTAGGCATCAAGCTGCTCAGAGCTCTGTAGCCTGGCTTAGCTCCTTGTAGCGCTAGTCTATTTATATACATATGGGACTTATATGGCCCCCTTTGCTGTAGGGTTTACACAGCTATGTTGGTAAAATATCACATCCCAAGCCCAACATAACTATGTTGATAAAACTTTTAAGTGTTGATCAAGCCTAACACTCAATTTCCTTGGCTTCTCTCTTCTCACACAACCCCTCCCCCCAGCCAACTTTACATTCTCAGGACGCTATGCTGCTAATTGCTGGAATTAAATGGTCTGGGGATGGGGAGAGTCTGCCCATATGGAGCAACTTGTAGTATTGGGGTTTTTTTTTTCTTTCCTTGTTTTTTTTTTTCGCCTGTGGAGTATCACAGGCTGAATGATGATTTCCGTAAGCATTCCTGGAACATTTTTATAGATTCACCGCATGCACTCTAGATTTTAATTGCAAGTGGTGAAGCTGAATAGTACATTCCATCCACCATCCCAAAAGAATTTTTCTTCAGAGTTTTGTAAGTTTTGATTTTTAAAATATGTTGTTGTTCCTCTGAGCCTTTTAAAATGCCTGCATTTTAAAAACAACTTTCTCTTAGACTGTCTCCAGGAGTTTGTTTAAAAGCGAATTTCTTTTGTCACTACATCTTTTTTTCATTAGAGAAATATGTTCTCGTTTACCACACAGACCCAAACCTATGAGAAGATCAGCAGCTCCTGCAAAGTGCTAATATTCAGCTCCTTACAGGAAGTACTCAGCACCTTGATGGACTGGTGAGGGTAATTTGGGAAAAAGCTTCATGTATAGTTCATCAAACTAGGAATGGATGAATGGACACCATAGGAACAAATGAGGTATAAATTCATAAATTAAATTGACTCCTTTTGCCTAATTTGAAACTACTCAAGCATCACAGGTTTGGAAATTTGACTCAGATTTGAACACCATTACATTCACATTCTGTTTAAGAAATAATTTTGAGGGAGAGAGAAGAGGGGAAAACATTCTAAAGAAAAAAGAGATGCATCATATTGTAGATATGGTGATGCCTATAGTTAAGGTTGCTCAAAACTTTCCATTTCACCCTGTTTTCAATAGCTTTTAATTTCACCAAATATAAACAATTCGGGCTTCTGTGGCTACCAGTTACTCTGTTGTCTGAAATGGTAGAAGAATTTGCTGTGGATCTAAAGATTCCAACCCTGGTGATGACCCATGAATAGGGAGTCAGGATGGTTCCACATGATGAAATTTTGGTTGTTTTTTTTTCACTTTTTCAAAATTTTAGGAAATGTATATCCTCCCCTCTAATCTGGCCACAAATAAACAAACAAAAACACCCAAATAAATGTAAGTTAAAAGAACATTAATGTTGCAGAGTCAAGCATTCAAAAGTTAGGAAATGTCAGAATTAAGGTTGCCAGTGCAAAATTTCCTATGGGGAAAAAAATAGAATGTGATCATGTAAATAAAGATTGTGTATGCACAAAGGGGCTGAATTAAGGTTGCACCAACAATCTGAGTTCTGGCATTTCCTAACATTTAAGTCCAAGGCTTTGCAGCCTTACTGTACCTTTAACACTGTTTTTTGTTTGTTTGTTTTGTTTTCGTTTTTTGGTGACTTGGGCGGGATGCAATATATTCACATCAGGGCACCTATTTCTGTCAGTTTTGCTTGTGTGTATGTGAAAAGCACAGGCTTCTCTTTGAAAAACATATTTACTTCAGAAAAAAGAACGAGGAGTACTTGTGGCACCTTAGAGACTAATAAATTTATTTGAGCATAAGCTTTTGTGGGCTAAAACCCACTTCATTGGATGCATGCAGTGGAAAATACGGTAGGAAGATAGATATATACACAGAGAACATGAAAAAATGAGTGTTGTCATACCAACTGTAATGAGAGTAATTAATTAAGGTGAGCTATTATCAGCAGGAGAACAAAAACTTTTACTTCAGACACATGCATAAAAAATATGGATGTTCAAAATAGTCTGAATCACCGTTGCACAAAAAGATAAACTAAAGTACACAACACTACATTAACAACTCCAATTAGTTTGCAAAATCTTAAAGTGCATGAGGCTCACCCATTCCTAAAGTCTGGCCAAAAGTTAAGGTAATGTTGACTGCAGATGTTAAACTAATGATTCCTTTTCTAATTTTTGAAAACCACTACAGAACCCCCTATCCCTGTTCTCTTTTCCAACAAATATGTTTATTTTATTGCACAATTTTTACACAGAATACCCAACCACTTTGCTGATATCCAGGGCTAGGGTCTCCAGTATTAGAACCTCGACTCTAAGATTTGTATTTAATTAGTTAGCAGAGTAGAATTTTGCTAATCTATAATTTTCTAAACTACACAATATAATCGTCACAAAATTAGGTAGTCTCTTCTCTCCTCTAAGCAGAGACAGATACTAGAAACTTTTGACCATATAATAATGTCAGTTAGAGGTATGATTTTTTTTTATGGAATTTTTATACCAGCAAAAAGTTTGAATGTAAATGCAGTTATAATCAGCCAAAATCTTCTTTAGCTGGTATAAGGTTTGCTGGTATAGGTACAGGTATATCTATACGGACAAGCCCTTTCTAGTATAGACAAGACATTAGTACCAAATACTGTGGTGAGATCCCATATTAAAAAAATGTCATAGTTTTTTATAAAACATAATACATTATGCTCACTATTATACCCTGAAGTATTATCTTAATCAAACACTGTTAACTTTTGCTTTGTTTTAATTAACTGAGGTATTGCCATTTACAGCCCCATATTCTCCAACAGCTAAACTAAAGTCAAGCACTAAGATTACAAATTACTCCTACTGATCAAGGGAAAGAGAGAACCACTGAAGGAAAACAGACACACAAATGGCACTTTATCACTGTTACTGGGTCTAAAATATAAAGCTCATCCTCTACAAACTTTGGAAAGCTTTTAAAACAAGCAAACCCCAAAAGGTCAAAGTGTCTGAATGCCGCCACAGTATTCTGTCATTTGTCACTGCATTGGGAATGCTTGTTGTAACAGCTGGTTGACTTCAGGCAATACTGTACACAATCAGCCTTCTTCAAAGATAACCTTTTAATCTCATGAGGCTGACTTTTTGCAGTATGAAGTAGCTTAAAAACAGACTTTCAGCGGGTAAAACCAGTTGCAATGTCCTTTAAAAATTGACAGTTACTTCATCCTCCAAAATGTTAAACTGATACCATCATATTGTTTTGTGTATGTTTAATTATGGCAACACACACACACAAAAACTAAAACTGTATCTGTGTTGTCTGGAAATATACTGTATACTCGGGCTCTGAGTCTCCCAGTCAAAAATAAGTGGCAGAAACACTGGGAACAGAAGACATAAAGCATGAATATTAGAAAGCCAATGTAACCTAAAAATAGAAGAAGAGAGAAATATCAGGTGAAATCCTGGCCCCATTAAAGTCAATGATACCAGAATTTCACCCCTTGTCTTGATATGAAGTCAGCTACATATAACAGCATAAGCAGAAATGTGATTTCATGATGCAACAGGAATAGCCTGTGAATTCCCCTCTCTTCAGCAGTTTTGAGCTTGTCTTGGCACCAACAGTCCACAGAATAATGATTTCCTGTGTGCAAACCCACAATCATGAATAAAACCTACCCAAAGCCACTGGTAACCAACAGACTTGGCAACAGCACTTACAAGCAAGACTAATTTTGCACTTGAAATAAGCAAATACCCCACCCAAAAGGGATATGGAAGCCAGAAGTGTGGAAAGCCTTCCATCATTCTCCTTGACAAAACAGAACTTTAAAAAAAAAGACCATGTACAGACAATTCCAGCTCCTTGTTTTCTGTTGCACAGTCACCGGCACCACTATATTGCTTAAGGATGTGATGTATTTATTTATTTTCCTGACATAGCTATAGTTTAATTTCAGTCATGTAGTTTCTAAATATAGCCTCTAGGGTATCATTTCTAGGCTGATGACTATCACCTTTATGTTTTCTTTGATTCTTCCAATGACGCAAATGACTCCACCCTCTCTTCATTCTTTGATTCCCCATCCCCCACTTGCTCTGGCCCAGAAACCTTTATGGTGGAAACCTTAATCTGCCTCTGCCCTCTCCCCTATGGAATTTGTCTCAATAGCACAGAGGATGCACAGCTTTCCTGCATAGCCTCCCTGCTTCCCAATGACCCACTCCCATGCAGGGGAGAATTACAGGGTTTAATTCTCCTTTCACATACACTTAGCTTTACACCATTGTCACTGCATTGACTTCAATGGCTTCACTCCTGACTTATAATGTCATTAAGTTAAAAAGAACACCTGTTAAAAATGACAAGGACATTAAGGTTGCAAACTCATCATTTAGGAAATGCCAGAATTAAGGTTGCCTTTGCAACCATAAGTCACTTCCTTGTGCATATGCATTATGATATAATCTTTAATTACATAATTGCAAGTTTGGCCCAAGTTAGTAGCAACTGAAAATGGGCTGATAATGGAAAGAGTTAGGCGACCTTAATTATAGGCATCATTACCAGCTCCACCTATAATAAGTGATAGGAAAATCAGGACTCATCACATGATTCTACTGCCTCTGGGCTTGGCGGATCTGTAGGTAGGAGGACTGAGCTTTAATTCTGAGAGCATTTCCAAAGCTAAAGTTATTAGTCTTAGAAAAAGTTCTCACAAATATAATTTCAGCTTCTTGGTTATATTTTTAGACATAAATTTCTCTTTTGCCATCAAAGTCAGAAATCATGGAGTTATCCCATTTTCAGACTTTCTCTTTACTTCGTATACTTATGAGATTTATAAATAATCACTGTAGCAATATTGTTTATACACAGTATTGGCTTTGTCTTGGCACAATCCCATCTCTTTGGAAGAGACCATTACACCATTAGGTGTAAGTCCATTGTGCCTTTTAAATGTTCAAGTGACAAATCAGCTGGATGCAGTGGAAGAGTTACTGGGTCCTGATGAATCAGACTCAGCTGTTCAGCTTCCCCCAAAAGATAAGTCAGAACTGAACTGGGGGAACATGTCACATCCAGAAGAGAAGGGTAGATACCAGAGCAGAGAAGTGGGCCTTTAATTACCCATTGAAAAATGCACATTTATGGGTAAGTAACAGGCCAATGGACCTCTAGAAGAGAAAGCGTTAGGTGGGACAGCTGGGGCATATCGATAAAGAGGGGTTATGGAGTAGAGATCATATTGTTGAGCTTGGTGGTGGTATATGGCGGGGCTCAACAGTTTAGTTAAATCTGATAAGTTTCAGAGAAGTATTCCAATTGCATCTAACTTTAGAACCTCTTCTGTTTCCAGATCATTAGTCTTATGATGAGAAGGTCTACTAGAATAAAATGTAAGTCTATGGACAGAAAGTTAACAGGGATGATGTTAACCAAGAAAACACAACACAAGAAGCTGAGCAAAAAGTTCAAAAATGAATTAAGGAAATGAAATGAAGTTCAGTCAATGAAAGATAAAAAGGATAAAAAGAAGGTGTAAATAAAAATGCTAAACAGAATGCAAAAAGAAGCAAAGAAAGACAAGACAAGTACTGTACACTTGCCTGAAGAGTAAATACCAGCTTTTTTTCTACTGATAACACAAAAGGATATTTTGTTTTGTTTGGCTTTTGGGATGTTTATTTTACAAGAAAATGAATTGGCTTTGTCAGCCTGAACAATACAAAGCATGCAAAAGGGGTATTGTTGAGCCATGGCAGACCTGGCCTAAACTTTTCTGGGGGTTACTGGAACTGTTTAAGAGAGCAGCAGTAATTTAAGTTAGTATTGAAAGACATGGTGCTAGTTTACAAAGGAGATTCTCTCTGTACTTCAGGCTGCTACAGTGGCTTTTGACCTCTGGATTACAGAGCAATCAAATTTACCTCATGGTACAATAACTACGTTGTCAGTTCACTGAAGATCAGGACAGAATAGTGATATAACATCATCAAGAGCTATATTTGGAAGGGCAAATTTTCTCGAGATTGTCTGGAGATAAATTTGGTGAATGTGTGTAGAGTGGCATGGATTGGTTGGACTAATGTTTCATTTTAAGGAGTAGCATAGTCCATACAGAAGCAGTGTTTTCTTGTGGTTAGGACACATAGCAGGGCACCAAGATCCCTGGGTTCTCTTCCTGACCTTACCACTGACATGCTGGCTGCCTTTGGGGAGGTGATTTAGATCAAAATGATCAAGACTGGGTAACTGTTAGGTAAATGAATCCATATTTAGGCACTTAAATAAAAGTGATCTCTTTTCAGAGGTTTGGAACAGAATTCCTATTTCCACTGCCAGGGGCCCAGGGATATCTGTAGGTAACTGGATTTTCTCCCTTGTAATAGGCATGTTTATTAAAGAAGTAATAAAACAAAATATATAAACTAATGAATAATGAAATGACTATGTAATTAGCTCTCAGTGGAAAGGTCACTAATGCAGTTGCTACTTTTTGATCATTTCAGATTAGAATACACCGAATGCAATGGAATATTCAGTGTTAGTACAAAGTGTCTGGCAATACTCCCTTTTAAGTCTGCATTATATTTCATACCTGCACTGCCTTATATTGATCCCCAATTAAATATTATTATGTTTTATTTTTATAAAGGAAATTCAATATTATTTTTCTTGTATGAAGAATCAAAAAGGCAAAACTGGTCCAGTGCTATGAATTTATTAACGGAGTCTGTCAAATATCTGGAGGGGGCCAGAGAATACGAAGGAACAAAGAAATCTTATAAATGATGAGCGATGGAGGGGAAGGAAAGGTGATGTTTCTCTAGGCTTGTCCCTTTGGAATGTAATAAGGAAACTGCCTGGCCTGGTTTTCTAATTTTACATATTCATCATCTGTCATACTGTATTTTGGGGAGCTTTGTGGGAAGCTTTTTTTAAAAAATATCTTTTCTCTGAAAATGTAATGTGAATGACTCTCTTAGAAGTTCTAGCGAAAATTTGTTTACAATCAGGGGCTTAAAGTAGGGTGGGTCACACGGGGTTATCGACTAACCAAAACAGGTAGGGTCCTCTGAGGTAGGTCTGAAATAAACTTCTTATGTGTGAAGGAATATTGTAAATATTTTTAAACACACTGCTATCGTGGTTTTATGGACAGAAAAGTGGTCTCGGAGTCAGGAGCTGATCTTTTTTAGAGGGGCCGAGAACCCAAAATTCCAGTTGAAGTTATGAGGAGCCAGAGGTATTGAGAGTCTCTGGAAAGCAAGCTGCAAGACAGCTTAGTTCTATTCCTGGCTGTGCTATTGGTCTGCTGTGGGACCTTGAGCAAACATCAGGGACCATGGCTCTTAAACACTGGTCCATAGGGCTTTTAGGTATTAGTATGTTCCAACCCACCATCCAGTGCACTGCTAACAATTGTCAAAAGAGGAGCTGAACTCTGACTGAGGACTCCAGTCCTGGGATCTAATTGGCAGAATGATTGGAGTCCTGATTGGTTCCTAGCTTCTATTTAAACCAAGCTTAGAAACAGGAAGCAGTCCATGCCATTGGTCCTCTCTGATTTGAACTGCTTCCCCCTGTTCCTCTGGTAATCTGACCCTACCTTACTCTCAGTTTGCTCTCTGGGCTATCTTGGATTCTGAACTCCTGGTATCTGATCCAGCCTGACTCCTAGTCTGACAACTAGGTCAGACTACCCATGTCCCAGTCATGACAGCAAATCACTTAAGCCAAACTTTTTACTTCTATTTTTGTCTCTCATGTTTTAGATGCTGAACTTGAGACATCTTGAAGGTAACTGGTTTTCCAAGGGTGGGTGCTGAGAACTTTCTGAAACCAACACCTTCAAAAATCAACACCTTCTGAAAATCAACCCCTCAGGTAGGGCACCTCAGTTTTTGGGTGCCCAAAGTTGCTAGTTACTTTTGAAAATGTGATCTTAATCTGTGTCTCAGTTTCCGCTGTATACAATGGGGATAATAATGCTTACTCACCATTGTAAAAAGCAATATACAAATACTAAATATTAAAATTTTGTTATGAACTAGTTAGATTCCATCACTCTGTAATGACAGACATGGAACGTCTCTGCAACCATATTAAGTTATGCTTACACTTGTAACAAGTTTTACCATACTATGCCAATAATTTCACATGCATACAGTAAATTAAAATGCAATATTATATATTTCAAATGGTACATTCAATTAAACAAACTCAGTTCAATAAATAGACTCTTTGTTATATCTCATAAGTCTTAACATTTTAATTTAAAAAATGTGTGGGTGGTTTGTACTATCAATTCCTGTGCTGAACAACTTTAGTATCGATGCTTTTGAAGATGGCGTCCTCCGTACAATATAAGACAAATTTTCAATTGGCTTTCATGATTCAAGAAAAACTTGTCAGCATAAAAACCTAGGTTTGTAGAGGGAAATCATGAGAGTGCATGTGCAACAGGGATGCTTTTTTCCCCTTCATCTTACTTGCATGTACAAATTTTGCAGGTATAATTATAGGTTCCTCGTTGAAAATTTGGCCCCAAATGTAAAATTTATTTGTAAACAGGCAATGCCAAAGTATAGTCTCCATTCATTATAAAAGTGTGATTAAGATTAATGGAGAGTATGAAGTGAAAAGTACACGCCACTTCTTTCCCTTTTCCCAGTTAGCTAGAGTCAGGTCTCTGGATCAATATTTTCCAGGCTTGCCAGTCTAATGTTCGCTCTGTATGTATTCTGCCTTCCCATACATAGTCAATCTGCTGTTTTCTTGGCCATTCTCTTGTCTCTGCCTGCAAACTCTAGTCTCAAATGCCTCCTGAACAGGATTCCCTTCATCTATCCTTTGTAGATGGCCATATCATCTCAGCCTCCTCTCACTGCTCTCTGATATTGCAGACCTTGGTCTCACTCCTGTCAAATGCTTTCTCCAAATCAAGGAAAGCCCAACCATTCTTGATGTTTCCCTTCAGCTTCTTTTCCACCAACTGTCAAGCAATGAACATACCATCTGCTATATTTTTTGCTTTTCTAAAACCAAGCTGCTCTTTTCCTAAAATGGCCTTCACTGTTCAGTGAATGCAACTATTTATGATTCTCTCTAGTCTCATGTTGTGAAACAGCATCTTAATTCCTCGGTACTTCGAACAGTGATGCGTGTCACCTTTTTGTTTGTATAGCAGTACTAGCATGGACTTTCTCCATTGTCTTGGGATTTCTTCTCTTTCCAATGTCTGCACCCACATAAACCAGTGTACTCCAACCTCTTTCAAGGATTTGATCGTTTCCACTGTGCCTTCATCCAGATCTGCTGTGTTTCCAGGTGCCATCTTCAGCAGTACAGCCTTGATGTCTGCATCTGATAGGTCAAAGCAAATTTTGTGTCACATTCACTTTACTTTTTCTTGGTTTATCTCATGTAATATTAGTTTGGTTTTTTTCCTGGGCCAGGGTTATGTGAGTTGCTGTGTACTCTCAATTCCCATTGAAGTCCATCTAGTAACAACTGATCATCAGTAATAATCAACATTTCACCCTCTGCAGATGGCTAGCACAAGGCCGAAGAACCATTTAAATGTCATTTTAAGGGCAATTTTGAGAACTTCGGTTGGATGTAAATTTTGCATAGGCCTTGGTCTGACCCTCTGCACAGGGCATGAGTTTCACCCTTAGTTATTGGGCCTGATCCAAGGCCTGCTGAAGTCCGTGGAAGACTTTTAATTGACTTCACTGGGCTTTTGAGAAGGCCTACTATAGACTTTTAAAAAAACTCACTGTGTAGAGTTTTCTTCTTGTGAAAGAACTGACACATAATTCTGAACTATGTCTTTAAAACTCTGGTCTTTTTAAAGATCCCAGTCTGTGTGGTAAAATAAAAATTAAAAATACATTTGCTTCAGTATACCTAAAGCTCTGGTACCTCATTCCTCAGAACTTTGCCAGTCTTGTATGAGCTTCCACAGTGCAGACTATGCAAGGCTTTTTCTTACATTTCTTTGTGGATCTAGTCTTATCCACTCAAAACCAAAAAAATTCTGATTGTGTGTGTGTGTGTGTATGTATGTATGTATGTATGTAAAGGAGTTAACCTGCTTTCCAGGGTAATATCATACATTCCTCTCAGGGATCGTTCACTCCAAATTCACTTACCTTATTTCTCTCAAGACATTTATGATAAGTTGGTTTTGATCTAGTGCTGTAGTGCATACACAATGATCATACAGCAACGTAACTGAAGGTAGAAGCATAACCATGGGCTGTGGGGAAATGGAGGTGACATTTTATTTAGTTTGGTGAATTGATCAAGCATCCCTTTAAGCCCTCCCTGCTTCAGAGAAAATAGCAAAATAAAATTGCCCTGGAAACTCCTGTGAGTAAATGCCCCCACCCCTACCCGACCGTCACAATGATATTAACAGATAATTGGCAGTGTCTGACCAAATATTCCCATCTTTGTGGTGGGCAAAAACATAACCTGTGTATCCAAATTAGCTCAAGAAATGATGGGAAGGCTTCCAATTCTGAATATAATCCCTGCCCTTAGTACATGATTCATTGCATAACACTAAATGCATATGCAGAAATCTGAATAATTGCTTTCATAAAATACTCTCATCTATTTACCTCTATCTTTTTTAGCAAAATCCGTTCCTTAAAGGTTTCCTGCCTTCTGAATGAATGAAAACGTGTTCATTATTTCTGTTGGATCAGGGACCAGGTTGGTAAAGCACTAGGCTTTCCATGTCTGGATATGTGGCTTGTAGATATTTGTCCAGATCCAGCACCACCATCAAACATCCGTTGAAGGTCTTTGCTCAGGAGACACACAGAAATAAAAGAGAAGGTTAGAGCAGGAAAAGAGGTCTCCTCACAGGACAACTATGTGGGGAAGCTCTAGCAGTGTCTCCCCAATGAGTCAGCATATGACTTTTATTAAAATGTATCTAAAAGTGTTTAAAAATTACAAAAAAATACAATATCATTAGTCTGGACAATAAAAGAAAACACAGTTTGAACAAGGCTAGAAACTAAACTGGGAGATCAGTGGAAACAAAATGGCCAGCTCTGCAGTTTTCTCGGGGGAAGCATTAGGAAGATGATATATGGGCTGAGAAAGGGGAGTAATCTGGCATATGACCAACTGTGAACAACACATGCATGGACTGTAATTTGTTAGCACTTTAGCATAGGATTTTCAAAAGCACTCAGTGTAGTCATAATTCTGCTCCCATTGAATCAGTGAGAATGGTACTGTTAATTCCAGTGGAGTGGAGTCAGGCCAATGCTATGTGCTTTTGAATGTGCTTTTGCCAAAGCTTTATGGGCCTGATAGTTTCTTCTGATAATTCGTCACTGGTGTTACACCAGTGTAGTTCCGTGGGGCTATTATTAATTTGAACAGATGTAAATGAGAGCAGAATCAAGAAATCTAATAATAGCAAGGGGGAAATCTTTAAGATTTTCACTTACTGTTTGTTTTCATGCTTTAAAATGTAGTTCAATTAATTCAAAAACACTTCAAAAAAGTACTGGTGGCAGTAGGGCCACAAGGATACTAAAAACTGCAATTTGAGCTAAAACTGTCGTGTAGTCTTGGGCACAGCTTTAGCAGTGTGGCTCCTGCCTTTGAAGTATTTCAAATGAATACTCTCAGAGCAAAGAAACCACTCATAATTAAATAGTAAGTCGATTTAAAAGATATCTTATAAAACTGGTAGGTTGAAATTCAAAAGAGGGTTAGGTGGTACTGAAGTGGTGCATAGGCCTTGTGCTGGGGCCCTGTACAGAGGGGAAATTCACCTTTTGCAGGGAGTGGTTCTCACATCTACTTCAAAGGCAAGAGAAATTGGACTAAATTCTGTGTTCCACTCTGGCACTTCAATTTACAATTGAGTTAGTTACTCCTGTTTCTCACCCATGTGTGAGAGAGGAGAATCAGGTCCTCCGCCGATAAAGAATTTTTTATTGTTGTAACTGCACGTGTTCACATCAGAAATACCTGCTTCCAACTAGAGAACAGAACAATATCATGATCTAAGTGTTCAAACAAAACTCACCAATAGTTCTTGAATTTCAAATATTTACAATACATTACTCGTGAATGATCAGCTGCCCAAGGCTTATACATTGAAACTATTCAGTGAATAGTTTTGAATGGTAAATAAGCTTGAAAATCCAGTTTCGTGACACCATTCACCAACAGACTTTAAGATGAAATAGGATCCTAAAGTACAATGTAATGACATTTTTAATCTCTCTCTCTCTCTCTTTCTCTCTCATATCAATATAATGAAAAATGTCTTCAGCACATTGACCATACTGTTTCCCCTGCTTTTTCATAAGCAGAAGGAAGAATGGCCTTGTGATTAAGACGTGATGAGGAGCTTGGAGTTCTGGGATCTATTTCCAACACTTCTGCAGCCTGTTCTCTGATCTTGAGCAAGTCAGTTAACCTCTCTTTCCTTCACTTTCTCTTCTCTGTTAAACTGGGATAATAATACTCACTTACTTCAGAGCGGTGTTGTGAAAATGAACTTCATTCATATTGGTAAAGTGGATTGAAATCCTCAAATGGAAGTACATAAGTGCATGTTGTTTTGTTGTGTTGATTTATTATTATTTTATTGTTATACAAGAAAGGATTATATGGTTATGTGATATATCTGTGCAGATATACACTTAGGACAGCCAGATGGTTCATAACTGTTGTTGGCCACTTAATTTTTTCTTTTATCTATTCCATTTATAACACCATTTATAAACCCGAGAAGCACAGTCCTGTTTCCATTAATGACAGTGGTGACACCTCCGTGGACTTCAACAGGAGCAAGACCTAGCAGAGTAAAATATTGGATTCTTGAGTTCTGATGTAAAGACTACTAGTCTCATTCCATTAAACCCTGGTTAGAGTAGGATTTTATTTGAACATGACAAATATGGGTTGTGTGAATTAAACTTCTAGATCCTAACATATGTGCTTTCTGATGAATAAACAGGGCAAAGGTCACAGCTGTTCAGCAGGCAAAAGAAGACAAATGGGAGAAAACCAAACAATCTCTTATTGTTCATATCTCAGTTCCTTTTTCATTCATTTTGCATAATAGTTACAATTGTAAGCACTGAAAAAAAAATACATATGTTTCACTTACCCTGAAAGTGCAGTAAAAGCAGATAAGAACAACTGAAGTTACTTCTAATAATTATTCATTCAAATCTGAATACAGATGAATGGTTCAATGAAATACATAAGGGTTTGTGACAAAGAAAATATTGAAAGACATCAGGGAATGTGCTGAGAACTGATCTTGCACCCACTGTCATCAAAATCAAAACTCCTGTTTGACTTCAATTGGAGCAGAAGCAGGCCTAAATTTGTTTAATTTGATTCATTTTTTTTAATGTAAGTGTGACCTCTTCCCTCATCAAAAAATCGCTGATAGAGAAATTCATGGAGGATAGGTCCATCAATGACTATTAGCCAGGATGGGCCAGGATGGTGTCCCTATCTTCTGTTTGCCAGAAGCTGGGAATGGGTGATCACTTGATGATTACCTGTTCTGTTGATTCCCTCTGGGGCACCTGGCATTGGCCACTGTTGGAAGACAAGATACTGGGCTAGATGGACCTTTGGTGTGACCCAGTATGGCCGTTCTTATGTTCTTAATCAAGATTGTGTAAAACAACGTGAAAAGGCCAAAAAAGTCATTTTGGAAAAAGTCATAATTATAAGTGGTTTTAAAAATGAAAAACAATCATAAAAAATTTCAGGGTTGTTTACTTTTAACAAGATTTGAAACTGACTCATTTTTTTCAAAAGTTTTATCAAGATTTATATTAAAATCATTATCAAAATGGTTATCAAAAATTTTCATTTACTGAGAATTGAGTAATTAGTAAACAAATTTTCTACAACCATTTCTGTAAAGATTTAAATATTTTGACAATGATTTTGATAACATTTTGATATAATTTTCACAAAATATAAATTTTTAAAAAGTCAACAGTTTTTCATGAATATTTTTGTTTTGTTTTTTTAAATGTATACGATGTAGTGCATAATGAATGTTTCAGAAGCCAAGTAGCTAGTTACTGTGCTAGCAACCTTGATGTAGTTTATGCGATGTATAGTAATATTTTTTTTAAATGTGTATTTCAGGCACAGAGCATATTTTATCTGCTCCCAGCCATTGACACAAACTTTGACCAGACTGAGGTACAGGCAGACTATATCCAACCCACACCATATACTAACAGTCTAGCACAGATCCTGTCAGTAACAGGTTGGTGAGGCAACAGTATTACGAGATTTAGAAAGGTGCCCGGCCTATTGAGCTGCAGGCTATGAATTAGTAAAGCATTGTTCTCCATCTAGAATTTTATAGACACTATCTGCCATTCAAAACCATACAAAAGCTGTGGAAGCTAAACTAGGATCCAGACTAGTTGTCGCTGGGAGCAATATCTTCTGAAACACCTGCAGATGCAGCATGGAGTATCAGAGAGGAATCCTTGGCTAGAGCTCACAACAACTAAATGGGAGACAGATAGAAGAATGGAATAAAAGGAGAGAGAGAGAAAAAACAGACTATCCACAGTAGGTATCCACCAGATTCTGAGAATGAGATTGAATCCAGACAAGGCTGAGATAATAGTGGTACAGTGGGGAAACAAACCAGAAACACTGGCTGTGTTATAATGTCACCCTTAATTGAGATAGTGTGTCCATCAACTGTTTCAAAGGTCCACAAAAACAAGGGCTATTCCTGGGTGTTCAGATAACAGCCATAGCCACGAATACTTTTTCCTTTCTGTGCCTGATGAAGAGTACCATTTCTGTCAGATGCAGACCTTGCTACAACTGCCCATATGTTTCCCACCTTGAGACTGCTAGATCAGTGTAAGATGCTGTCTGCCTTGAGACCACTCAAAACGAGAAATCAGTGCAAAATGTTTAGGTGGCATTTCATGCAGAGCACATGATTGCACCATTGCTCTGTAATCTGCACTGGCTACTGAATATGTTCCAAATATATATCAAGGTGTTAATTTTGACATGTAAAGACCTAAATGGTTTGGAACCTGATTACCCAAGAGACCAGATCTCTCTCCACATGATACTTTACAGCTCTGATTAGCAGAGATTTTTAAATGAGAGCTTCTTCTGCTCAAATGAGAGGGGACTGTCAACAGGATATTTTCCATGAAGGCCCACTGACTCTGGACTTTGCGCTGTGCCTCAATTCAGCAGACCCCAGATTTGTTAACCTTCTGACTACACTGCAATGCCCATCTGCTGTCCCAGGATTGTGATATGGTACTTTTGATAGATGATGGAAATTGAATGAGATTATTATCATTATTTATTTTTGGATGATAATAATGTCTAGTTGGCAGCCGCTATCAAGGGGAGTGCCCCAGGGGCCTGGGGCCATTTTTGTTCAACATCTTTATTAATGATCTGGATGATGGGATTAAATGCACCCTCAGCAAGTTTGCAGATGACAATAAACTGGGGGGAGGGGTAGATATGCTGGAAGGTAGGGATAGGGTCCAGAGTGACCTAGACAAATTGGAGGATTGGGCCAAAAGAAATCTGATGCGGTTCAACAAGGACAAGTGCAGAGTCCTACACTTAAGAAGGAAGAATCCCATGCACAACTACAGGCTGGGGACGAACTGGCTAAGCAGCAGTTCTGCAGAAAAGGACCTGGGGATTACAGTGGATGAGAAGCTGGATATGAGTCAGCAGTGTGCGTTCGTTGCCAAGAAGGCCAACGGCACTGTATTAGTAGGAGCTATATTAGTAGGAGCATTGCCAGTAAGATCCAGGGAAGTGATTATTCCCCTCTATTTGAACTGGTGAGGCCACACCTGGAGTATTGCGTCCAGTTTTGGTCCCCCCACTACAGAAGGGATGTGGACAAATTGGAGAGAGTCCAGCAGAGGGCAACGAAAATGATTAGGGGACTGGGGCACATGATTTATGAGGAGAGGCTGAGGGAACTGCTGTTAGTTAGCCTGCAGAAGAGAAGAGTGAGGGGGGATTTGATAGCAGCCTTCAACTACCTGAAGGGGGATTCCATAGAGGATGGAGCTAGGCTGTTCTCAGTGGTGGCAGATGACAGAACAAGAAGCAATGATCTCAAATTGCAGTGGGGGAGGTCTAGGTTGGATATTAGGAAATACTGTTTCACTAGGCGGGTGGTGAAGCATTGGCATGGGTTACCTAGGGAGGTGGTGGAATCTCCATCCTTAGAGGTTTTTAAAGCCCGGCTCGACAAAGCCTTCGCTGGGATGATTTAGTTGGTGTTGGTCCTTCTTTGAGCAGGGGATTGGACTAGATGACCTCCTGAGGTCTCTTCCAACCATAATATTCTATGATTTTATGATTCAATGATTTTGACCCAGGGAATCCCCCAATGCCAAGTGGCTCAGGGCACACCATTACATAACTCAAATCAGGCCTCACTCTCTCATTGCCCCAACACACAGTTGTCTTAATCTGTATCTAAAAGGTGTCATGAGGTATCATATGCAAACTGGTAATATACTGGTCACTAATATGTGTGTGATGTATAACGATATACATGTTATACAGTGTATAACAATTAGAGATTTGTAATGAAAATATATTCTTAAAAGATGTTTTGCAAGCAGTGTATTCTAGACCAGTGCTTTTCAAACTTTTTTCTGGCGACTCAGTTGAAGAAAACTGTTGATGCCCATGTCCCAACGGAGCTGGGGATGAGGGCTTTGGGGTGTGGGAGGGGCTCAGGGCTGGGGCAGAGGGTTGGGGTGCAGGGGTTAGGGCTGTGGGGTGGGGCCAGGAATGAGGGGTTCAGGGTTTGGGAGGGGGCTAAGGGCTGGGGCAAGGGGTTGCTTCTGGGAGGGGATCAGGACTCTGGGCTGGGGGTGCAGGCTCTTGGGTGGGGCCAGAAATGAGGGGTTTGGGGTGCAGGAAGAGGCTCTGGGTTTGGGGGGCTCAGGGCTGGGAAAGGGGATGGGGATGCAGGGTTGGGGCATGGGATTACCTCGGGTGGCTCCTGGTCAGCAGCGCAGTGGGGATGCTAAGGCAGCCTTCCTGCCTGTCCTTGCACTGCGGACTGCACTGCACCCCAGAAGCAGATCTGGCTCCTAGGTGGAGGCACACAAGTGGCTCCTTATGGCTCTCGCCCGCAGGCACCACCGCCCCAGCTCCCATTGGTCGGTTCCTGGCCTATGGGAGTGTGGAGCCGGTGCTCGGGGTGGGAGCAGTGCACATAGCCCTGTGTCCCCCTCCCCCCCACCCCACCTGGGAGCCAGACCTGCTGCTGGCCGCTTCCAGGGCGCAGTGCGGTGTCAGAACAGGGAGGAACTAGCCTGTCTTAGCCAGGCAGCACCACCGATGGGACTTTTAATGGCCCGGTCAGCAGTACTGACCAAAGCCGCCTTACATTCCACAACCCAGTACTGGGTCGTAAACCACTGTTCTAGACAAAGGTATGTTGTTTTCCTGTGTCTCCAGTATAAATTGAGCCAGGTAACACCTCAGAGGACAACGAGAAGTACATCCATACAAAAGATAATCAAAACCATCAAACTAACACAGTGGGGGAGAAGGCTGCTTAACAATCACGATGGGGGATGGAGCCTGCACCCTCAGGAAACCTTCCTGCATCTTGAAGCAGACACTATAGACTTTGGGAAATGCAAGCAAAGGCAGAAAGCCATTTTGGCATCCATCACTGGACAGACAAAAGAGGCCAGAGCTCTTGTAATCTGAGAAAGACGGATCCTTCAGCTAAGGGGGTAGAAGTCTCTGGGAACTGACTATAGGTGAGAAACCTGCTTAGACAAAGATTGCAACTTGCTGAAGTTAAGTTTTAGCCACCAGATAGCACATTTTGTTTTGTTTTACTTGTAACCATAACTGTGTTTTCTATTCTTATTGCCACTTAAGTATCTGTTCTCTGTTAATAAACTCACCTTGTTTTATTACAAAACCATCTCAGTGCTGTGTATTAAACTGAAGGGTGGATCCTCAGTTAAACTAACAGGCAGAGGACTTCATAACTTCTATGAGTATCCAGTGAGAGAGACTGGACATTGCAGGGGAGACTCAGGATTGGAAGGGCTGTTGGTGTCACCCTGCAAGGAGAAACTAGGCTGGTGAAAACCAGGATGAGGCCACTGTGCTGTGAGCAGGCTGCTGGTATCAGGACTCTGAGCCAAAGCTTCACAATACAAGCACTCAGGACTACAGGGCAGGTAGTGATAGAGCCCCTTACTGGTCTGGGTGAACCCCCAAAGCATCACAGTGATATTCTTCTGTTTGTTTGGGCAGTTCATTTCTGTCATAATTTTTTAATTGTTGTTGAGCACCTATACATGCTTTACAAATTGACATAAATATTTGAAAGAATAGTATACGTTTTAATGTTTTCATTAAACTAAATACAGAAAATATCAATTTCCCTTTGAGCTCTCGTGCATGTTTAATTTTATAATAACATTTCTTAGACTAATTCTAGAGAAAACAGCAAAAAATATTGTGTTTGTTTATAAATGTCATGGGAATAAGATTACGTTTTATCATAACATATTTTACTTTAATTTTTTCTACTAGGCCTTTATGACAAAGTATTTTAAGAATCAATTATTGTATCATCAAAAATGCAATTTATTATTAAGAAAGACTAACAACCTTTCTAGCAGTTTATTACTTCACATTAAATATTTATTAGGAAAAAAATTAGAAGTAGTAAGCACATTTCATTTCAATAATAATGAATAAAAGTATAATTGAAGTTCATTTTTACAAGATAGAACTAGGAATGCTTATTAAAATTGACATTTGAAGCCTGGACCTTCAGCATTGCAGCACAGATTGTTACTACTTGAACTACAGGACTAATAACATTAGTAGTCAGCAGGAGAAGGCTGTTTTGGGGGGAAGGGGTGGAAAGCGGTGCAGCTAGGTCTGGGAAATGGTTGCAAGAAGCTAACCCTGATGTGATTTGCTCCCTCTTCCCTTCCCCATACACCCCGCCTGGGAATTGGGAATTTGGGGGAGCTGCCACCCTGGAGACTGGAGGAAGAGGGAAACTGGACCACTGATGCTATTGCTAGGTGTGCTACAGCTGCTTTGGTAGCAACCTGTGACCCCAAAGCAGCAGCATCTGCCCTCAGCCCAGTCTAGAAACAGTCAGTGATTTCATCAGCACAGCGATGCTGGAACAATTTTTATTGTGGGGGTGATGAGAGTCATTGAACCAAACTTGTTAGTCTCTAAGGTGCCACAAGTACTCCTGTTCTTTTTTTGAACCAAACTGTAAACCCTGTATCTAATTGAAACCACTTCAAGACAGGGGGTGCGGCACCCCTAGTTCCAGCACCTATGTATCAGCTGCTAAAACTGCCCTGAGGAACACACAGGAGGAATGGGAAAAGGTGACTAAATTTTATTATGATGATGTTTAAAAAAAAAGTGAACAGTACAGAGTTTAAACATATCAATTTCTGGTTATCAGGGAATAACGTACAGATTATCGAGGAGTGTGAAGTTCAGTTTAAGATCGGGTGTTGTAAGGAATACATAATCTGCAGTATCCCTGATTGGGGGTAAAAGGTTGATTGATCAAAGTACAGACATTGAGATATGAGGGTATGATGTTCATATAATGGCTATGTTCGGGTGTGGAGTATAATGAGTGGATATGATGATGATGGATTGACCCTCATTTGGTGAGATTTAATGTTCAGGGAGTTTATGGTTCTAGTTCATATGATCCAACAGAGAAAGTCTCTTGGTCCCTTTCTCGTAGTCGAAGAACAATGTCACACTATACATCATAGCCACATCTGTATGGAATTATTGCATAGGACAAAGAAAAGGCACATATAAAGGGAGCTCACCCTGACCTATGGCAAAGGTTGGCTGCAAACAGAGATGTGAGAGTCAGCACTAGGCATAAGAAGGCAAAGCAACTGCTTAAGTGCCCAAACAACTCAAGGGGACCCTGATTTAGTATTGCCACCAAAATATTGTTAATCTAAGGTATACTTTTTAACAAGTGTATCAGGATGCATTGGGCTGGGTTTTTTCCTGTGGTTTGTGGAAATAATGCAATAGGTATTTTTAGGGGGTAGGTGTGAGGAGTAAGGGCTGGCCACCAAAAATATTCCTGCTCAGCGCCCCTTCCCACAGTTGAAAATGTGAGGCCATCTAAGTTGAGGAATCTCGCTGCCATGGCACTCGGATCCATACTACACTATCTGCCTCCGCTACACAGAGAAGGGGACTGGACAATGCAAGCATACCTGGTCAAATCCAGTTTAGCTCTAGCTGCCGCCCTCCAGTCATCCCATCCCCGCCCCTCAGACCGTGCAACTGAGCACACTCCACCCCATGGCAGCATCTGCCTCATGCAATGTGCACACCCCACACCCCTCCCCGTTGCCTCCGTCCCATGCACTGTGCAAACCCTGCCCCATGCACTTTGCATACTCCGCACCCATCGCTGCCCTGCCCTTTGCACTGTACAAATCCCGCCCCGTAGCTTTCCCATGCACCGTGGACGCCCCTCCCCCATGGGGGAGATGACCGTGACGATGACTGTGAGGTGACTATACGGCCCACAGCCCCCAGCCTCCTCTCCCTACGGCTTCGGTGACATCACGAGAAGCCCCGCCCCTTCCGGTCTCTCCTTCTCTTCCTCCCCCCGCCCACCGCCGCCCGCGCGCCAGAGTGATTCCAGAGAGCGCGCGCGGCGGCCGCAGCAGCAGCGTCGTCGCTGGCTCTGAGCGGCCGCTTCGCATTCAGCCTCCTCCCTCCCCGGAACAGCGCGCGGCGGCGGCGGCATCGACCGACCGACACCAGCGCCGGTTTCTGCGCGTGCGGCGGCGCTTCCATCCGGCCCCGGAGCCTCGCGGCGCAGCAGTAGCAGCGCGAGCCGGCGCGCGTGGAGTAGGAGGATCCGCCTCTCTTCTCCCCCTCCCCCCCGCGCGGCGCGGCGCGTCTCTCTCCGCGTTGCTGCAGAAACAAAGGAGAGGAGCGGCGGCGGCGTGAGCTCCTCACCGGGCCGGGACTCGCCCCGCTCGCGCCGGGACAGCCAACCCCTCCCCCCCGCCGCCTTTGTCTGGCCGCAGCAGAACCGACCACTCGCCCGGGGCCCTCGCCAGCAGCCCCTTCGAGCAGGTCAGTGGCGCCCCGCGGCCTGTGTCTCTCCGCCGGCCGCCCTTCCTGGGTGGGGAGGGCCGAGCAGCGCGGGGGGGGGGGGGTAATTGCTCCGGCCCTTATACGGGCCAGACACCCCCGCCTGTTCCGGGGAGAAGGGCCCACGGCTCCTTAGAGCCCCGAGCAAAGGTCCCGGCCGGGGGAGGGGCAGCGAATGGGGCCCTTAGCAGTCCGATCCCCGCCGCCGGCCCTGGGGGAGTCCCCGCCCGGGCCGGGGTTCGCGGGCCGCGGCTGCTGGGAAGAACAAAGAGCCGGAAGGGGCTGGGGAGGCCGGCGGCGCTGAGCGAGCGGCTGGGCGGCGTGACTCAGGGATTTTGAGAGAGGCCCAGCAGGCCTGGGGCTGCCGGTGGCCGGGCGAGGAACAAGGCACGTTGCCGCTCTCGCGGCTGCGGCTCGAACAGCGCTTCCCCTGCGTGCCCGGCCCCTGGCGAGTGTCTTCGGCCGCGGGAGGCTGGCGGCGCCCTTCCGTTTTGTTTATTTGATTGGCTTGGCTTAATTTTGCCTTTGTCCGTTTGGATCTATATTCTCCGTGTATCTAGGGAGCGCCTCAGCTCCTCTTTCTAAAGCGCAAAATGCCCTGGGGCAGCCTGGGGTCTGGAGGAGGATGTCAGGATAAATAAAGATTTAGGTCAGCCAGCCCATTCTGCCCCATCATTGACGCAACTCCCATGGATTTTAGTATTGATTTAGATATTGCTTTGATTTTTCTGTTCTCCTTTTCCCCTCACGAAGTCCGTTTTAAAATGTGAATTTATCTGGTGTGGCTATTGCAGTTTGCTTGTGGCCTGGTCAATAAAGCACTTTTGCATGGAGAACTAAAGTTCATTGCTGCTGTTTTATGGTATTTTGTTAAGCCCACTCCAAATTCATTGTTAATTATATTATTAAAGTGCCCTTGAGTTTAGCTGTAATTCAAAACGAAATACCTCCTATATAGTCTTTAGCTGCTTACTATACTGTAGTATTTTCCTGCCCTTGTTTAACTTGTATAACTAGCAGCTATCCAGATTACTGTAATAGAATCACTAGCTGAGCTAATGCAAGTTGCAAAACCTAGTTCCTTCTGTAAAAGGAAACAGGAGGGAACAAGAACCTTAACCTTTTAATAAGTCTCTTCTTTGCATCTAAAAAGGAACAAACTGTGATATGCAGGCAAATGCTTCTGTTGAAACCACCCACCCAAAAATGCTGAGTACTGTGTATGTGTGAGCAGAAGCAGTGCAACAGCAGTCATCTTTTGGGCCTCAGATCATACTCAGCTGTTTTGTCTTTATGCTGTATGTTAAAAATGGCAATGGCTGTTTGAGATGACTAGCCCATGATGCTGCATTTTCTAAGTAGAATTTAAGAAGGTCTCCCTCTCTCTTCAGAGAGGAAGCTGTAATCATCCTGTTAATTGGATTTTATATTTCTCCATTACAGTGGGTGTATGCTTTGCTGCTTTAGTTCTGTGGGTTGTGTAGGAGTTGGCAACCTTTTGAGATATAAATAGAAGCTGATTTCAGAGGCCCCTGTTGACGAGGTTGTGTGTTTGAGCCTCTTGCTCAGCCTGTCACATTGCAGCCTTGTGACAGGCGGAAGCTAATGCATTCACCCATGTGACCTAAGCTTCTGAGAAATACTAAGGAAAGCAGGCACACATGTGATACTATTATAAGCTGGTTTTCTAAGGGAAAGACAGAACTGAATGTGTAACATTAAGTGGATGACTGCTAAATTATGGAGTCCCATCCTAGTTGGCAGCTGCTGCTATGACAAGCAAAACATTTCTGTCATAAAGAGCTTGAAACAGTTAGGTTTATGAAACCAATAGTCATTTGAATTTCCCCTTTTCATTAATCCAAAAGTACAAAGAGCATAATTTAGTTTCTGGTTGATAAATACTTATTAATGGATGATAAAGGTATATTTGTCTTCATGCTGGTGTGTGCTTTTTAAAGGAAACGTTAGTCAGGTGATACTTGGACCTGGTACAAGAAAAATGAAATGGCACAATTTCTTTAACAGTCACTAGAAAATAACAACTTGTCCTTTTTTAATTAGGGGCATATTTCTCGTAGGGAAAGAATGTGCTGACAGGAGCCATGAAAGTGCTTGTATTTACATTATATCCAAAACAACAATTAAAACCTAAAAATAGATTTAAATAGCATGTGGTAAAACATGTTTACAACATACTCATTTTTAAGAGGAGCAAATTGGAGCAATGAAGACTCATTCATGGATACTGACATGTTTAGAATTATTAAAAGGGACACCACTCACTTAAAATTAGCACTTCTATCCTCTGAATATCTAAATTGTAAAGCCTAAAATTACTATAGATTAGAAGAAAATATTTTCTGTATTTTTAGGTCATCTGGCAGCACTTTGTATAGTCCACTGTTTGTGCTGCATAGCTGATCAGTTCCATCTGCATGGGTCCTTAAAATAAATAAGAGAAGTGGTTGTAAAACCACAATTCGGTAGGAGAAGCCTATGGCAAGTGTCAAAAAGGTCTTGTACTCAAGGTACTAAACTAGAGATATAGATCAAGAGATGTCACAAACTATCTGAGTGACCTTGTGCAAGTCACCTAATTTCTTTGCTTCGATTCCAGATCTGTAAAAGGTACATGTAATTGTTCCTTTTTGCCCCTTGTTATGACTTGTCTAGTTTGTAAATTTTCTGGGTCAGGAATTGTTTCTGTGTATTTACAGTACTTGCTATAGTGGGCCCTAAATCTCCCTTGGAGCCACACAGTGATAGTTTCAGCTACTATAGTCTCTCTAAAGAAAGGCTTATCACCCTTAGGAGAGGCAGACCTTTAATTTACAGAATGTATGTTTTGGTCCATAGCAAGCACCTATGTATCAACATTTGTATATTGGGTTGCTGTGAATCTTAAACTTGTCTTTTCAAATATCCGTAATTCTCTTTGGATGTTACTACAGAGAGAGACACTAATATGGAGAGGCTGTTTTTGTCAAAATATCTAGCTCTTTTCAAGCTTTAAAAAATTCAGTGTGCCCCGAAAGGTGTATTGTTTTAAAACACAATTTTTCTAATGGCCCAGTCGAAGATTTTAATTTGCCCTGGATTTGTAGCAGATCACTTGATTATACTGTGCTCCTGTTATAATAGTGCTCTTGGGAGCCAAGGATTCATTGCTATATCAAGTTTTCTGCTAAACTCGCATTGCAGCGATAAATCACTAGTGAAGGTGAGGTATTTATTTTGTTAATTTTTGCTGTTCATGTTATGCAGAGGTGAGGACTTTTATTATCCAATGCCAGACATGCTATAAATCCATACCTTGCTATAAATTCTTGAGCCAGAGTATTTTGCTGAGCTTATGGAAATGAGTAGGCTGTGTAAATGGGTGTCTTAGCAGTCAAAGGCATTTCTTGAAAGATTTCTGTTCAAGTTTGTTGCAAATGCAATGTTTAAAGCACTGTAAAATAAATTCATGGCGTATCAGAAATGCCCACAGATCCCGAATATGGAAGATTCTGCACATATGTTCCTGCCAGTTAACATGCCGTGTCCTCTTTCATACACAAGACTACTTACTCTGTTTTGGAAATTACTTCTATTGTTAGAAGTGCATATTGAAATTGACCCACATGTCATATAAGCAGTAAAGGCAGTTTATTTGCTGTTCAGTCTGTTGATTAATAGATTATATTAATTTCCAGAGTTGATTAGTGTACACAGATTTGGTGTGGTGTATTCAGTGGATCTGACTTCTTCAGGAATAGAAATTAGCCAAAGTGAGTGACAGGTGACACACGGGAAATATTGAAATATTTTTCTTGTAGGATTTTATAAAGGTATAAAAATATCAATGCTTTCCATTACTGCAACTTTACATAACACAAATGTAGCCTTTGTTAAGAATGCTGACCTCATTTATGCTGACATCATTAGAAAAAGTAAAGATACTAATGACTGTCTTGTACAAACTGTGATCGATTTTGGTGACATGCCAACTTTTAATGCAGTTTTCTGGTTTTATTTACAGCACAGAGATGGCTCAGGAGACAAACCAGACCCCAGGGCCCATGCTGTGTAGTACCGGATGTGGATTTTATGGGAATCCTAGGACAAATGGAATGTGTTCCGTCTGCTACAAAGAACATCTTCAGCGACAGCAGAATAGTGGCAGAATCAGTCCAATGGGTAAACTTTTTTATTAGGAGAAATCATGTCTGAGAAGATGGCAGGGATTGTAGGACAAGTGTTAGAGGCAAGAACATCTGCAATGGCTATGCTGAAAACAAGCAATGATTGGGGTGGGGGTTAGCAACGAATAAAACTATTATGTTCATTTTTACATTCTGGACAACGCACTATGCTTGCTGCCCCACCCTAAGTCTCTGCTGAGCATTTGATCCATATGTTTAGATGATCGCTTTAGTTGTATTTCATTGGCATGCAGTTTTAAAGACACAAAGCAATCTAATAAAATATCAAGTAAATGGGTGAGAATAGCTGAACTAATATTATACATAAGTGTGCTTGAGTAGTTGATATTAAGTAAATGCATAGAATATAAATTAACTTTCAAATTTCTGTTGCATAGGAACAGCCAGTGGTTCAAGCAGTCCTACCTCAGACTCTGCATCAGTTCAGAGAGTAGATGCTAGCTTAAACTGTGAAGGTGCTGCTGGCAGCACATCTGACAAATTAAGGTAAGTTGTAGGATTACTGTTTTGAGGCTAAACTAAGGTAAATCTATAAAACAAATAGAGGGTTTATACTTAAAACAATCATGGCCTAGGCATACTGATATCACCTTATTGTAGTTTAGTTTTTGGAGGAATAAATAGCTGACAAACTGTGCTTGGTGGAGAACTACAATTGACCAATGCTTTGTGAACTTGATTGAAGATGTAGTGGTAGCATTTGAGAATTCTGATGTAATTGGTATATGATGATTGGCATTGGACTGTTGGATATTACAAGAACGCTTTCTTGACTCAACGTGTTTGATACCAGGGACTGGCTTGCTGCCTTCCTAAACTGTATCAGGGAGATCTCAGGGACTGGTGCTGGTGCACAGACCAGCTGTTGAGAAACACTGTTGTAGAGTGAGTGAAGTAATTATTAAAAGAAGCCTTTCATTATTTTCTTCAAATATTGTAGAAGCTACCTCTGTAATGGCAAAACAAATAGTTTAAACTGCTGAGAATTTTTAAGTAGAGTTTGGACAACACATGCATTTAGTGTAAACTCAAAACTAACATGAATTGCTTTTCTCATTGAATGTAACAGAAATGTGCCTGTTGCTGCCTTGCCCGTAACACAGCAAATGACAGAAATGAGCATTTCAAGAGAGGAAAAAGTAACACCGAAAACAGAGACAACAGAGCCAGGTGTGCCATCAAATTAACTTTGAATACAACTAGTGGCTTTTAACAGAAGTTGACAGTTTATATTACCATCTCTTCCCTCACCCATCATAACACTGTCCTGGGAACAATATTAAAAATGGAAGGTGGTGGTTCTGAATATTTGAGTATACATTGTAGTGCAGAGAAAAATAGCTGGGGCTAAATTTGATGGTTGGACATGCACACAATTCCCATTGAAGAATTTGACGAGAGCAAGTTTGGCTCTTAAACTTGCAGTTTAAAGTTTGAAACACTTAGAATGTACCCTATTGTTGTTTTAGAATTGTAAGGGAAAAGAACAGAGGGCTAAAATGGTAGAAACCGCTGTTGAAAATCTAGGAGTAGCTTTCTCAAATTTCTGTTGGCTTGTGTATTCAGTCGTATTAGAGAAGGAAATGCAGCTTTTATGGAGGATAAATAATTATTTGAGCTTACTGGCTAAACATATTTTAAGAGAATATTTCTTTTATAACTCTGTCCCAGGGCTATGTCCTTAGTTTAATGCATGTAACAGACTTGTCTGTTGAAGGACAGACTGATCAAGCACCTGTGGGTATAATTGATCCATTGTTCTTGAATTGGAGTGAATTTAACAGTTGGGCCATATTTTCATAATCCAAGTGGATACTTTAGAAGTTGTACTTTTACGTTGGGAAGGTTGCAGATACCTTACAATGGTATTATTTAAATTAAAAGAAAAGTTAAAGCATTAATCTTTTTGGTGTAGACTTGCTTTTCACAAAAAGCTACCAAGTCCTTGAACCAGTATTTTTGTTAAACTGTGACATAAAGTTGAATAATGTGTAATTTTTCTACAGCTACTAACACCAATATTGTCTCTTTTCCTTTTTCCCATTTGATGTGTCTCCTTCAAAACACTTCATTTAAATAGCTTTATAAAATTGGTGTTTGTTTTGTAAATGCTGCCTTGGTTTTACAAGAGATTTTTTTCTGTGATTCTTAAACAAAATTATCATTTTTCAAAACTGGAAAAAATCTGAAGGTTAAGAGTCACAGGAAGATTTCAGTTACTAGCCCTTTATTTCTGTGTAGGATTTGAGCTGCTTTAATGTCTTGCATTAAACTGTTTTGTATTCATACTTAGGCTCCGGCTATTTGGGATGTAAAAGACGTGCATCAGTAATATGATTCTGTGACATGGATTGATAAATACAAGTGTATTTATTGCTCTGATGCTTTTTGGGGTGTGTACAGAGTTTAAGGAGACTTTTATAAGCTATGCAAGTTTCAAATTCTCCTGTAACTCAGTTGTGTGTCTTTTAACAATGCATCTTGAGGTCATACCTGAGAGCGCCAATGAGGAAGGAAACAGTACATGTAAAATAAGGTAGTAATGACCGTGTGGCAAGTGAGTCAAATTGAAAATTCTTGTTAACAGTTAAAATTGGTTACCAAATTGCAGAAGTCATCTTTGAAACTGATAGCTTGTAAGCTTCTGATCTCCTTGGGGATGAACAGATGACTAATTGACACCAAAAACTATGCTATGCAAAACAGTACTTAAGTCTTTCTATGCTAACAGAAGCTGCTTGGAGAAAGTTGCTTATAACAATTCTTAATTTAATTACCAGGCTAATAGTAAATGCCTCTGTGGAACTCAAAACGCTGGGTTTTATTGCAGTTTAGATGGAAAGGAACAGAAATTGCATACTGGAAGTCCATGTAAATACCTGGGAAACCTTAAGTTGATCTCTTTTCCTTCCCCTCTCCCCCTCCCCCCCGGGCTTTGAAATCGTTACACTGGCATTCTTCCAGCTTTAGATCTTTAGGAAAACTATCTGCTCCAGTGTGTTTTCTGCAGTCCATATTCCTTAAACTCTACATATGGCCACTCAACGGGTATCTTAAAGCCAGTTTTGCCAGACCATAGAATCTAGCCTCTAATTTTGTTTTTATCAAGTCCTTGTATTGTGCCTACTGTAATATCTGAGCACTTTTCAAAATTAAGTAACTTATTTGTAGACTGTTCACATCTTTCTTTTCTTCCTCCATCCGGCAGCACCTAGGATTTCTTTAATTCATTCTTTCAGAACAGGAGGGGAAAAAGTCATGGGGGAAAGAGTCTGTCATGGGAAAATTGTATCAAAGAGGAAGGGCTTGCTCATCTTAAGTCATGACAAGATTTAGGTTCATTGTCATCTGCCACTCTTTAAGAGAACATCGTTGGGCAGGCTTGCTGAAAAGGCTTTGGCTGCTCCTCTCACTAATCTTGTCCTGTTTCAGTTTGGTAGTCTACAAGTATCACAGATGTTTGGAGGAATCATGATCACAAAGAAGAAAGATGTCCTCTGAACAGACTTGTTCAAAGCCCATTTAGCATTTTGAGGATAAATACTAGGACTTGATCCTTCACTTAATGGGTAGTCATTAGAGATCTGAGCACTAGTGTTGTGTCCTTCAACTTTTATTGCATGTGGATTGGTGGGTGTGCCCAAATACAACAGTCTGGTGGTCACACATGCATGGAATACTACTATGGCTTGGGTCAGACTTATACCTGACAGGATGCGATCTTCTGGCGAGCTTTAGAAAGAAGGGTGCTTTACTTGCTCCTGTTGCTATTTGGAGATCTATTATTGGATCCAAAACCACATACCATTTTGTGACCGTAGGAAAGATGGCCTCTGTTTGGAAAAAAACTTGATCTTCTCATTATTTCCCTCTATCCACCATCACTTCAATTTTCCCAAGATTGAACTTCAGCTAGCTGCTCCTCCAGAAATAAATATACCCTCAGGTACTGTGACAAGTAGTGTGGCTATTACTAGCATTTGGGATGAAGATATTTTGAGTATCGATATATTGTAGGCACTTCGGATTATGGCACCTGGCAATCTCTCCCAGAAGCTTGTAGATGTCAGAGTTGGGGAGAGAATATGTAACACTCCATAAACAGCCTATCAAGAAAGGGTAAGCAAATAGGGCTTACCTGAGTTTACATGTCCCAATCTTTCAAGCAACTGAAACTTTTATCTGTTATTTCCATCTGTTTAATTTTGTCATTCATCTAGATTGTAAACTGTTTAGGGTGGGAACTGAACATGCTATATATACTTAGCATGTTATTTTCAGATGTCTATAAGTGGTGTTTTTTAAAACAAAGTCAAAACATACCTTGTTCAGAATTACTGGGTGTGAAAGGGAACCTTAAAAAAAGACGTGTAATCATTAAAAGGGGTGGTTTGCATTAAAGTAACAGAGAGAGAGTCTTGACCCTTGTAAAACTACATTTCACTTTTGGACTTACGGTCCAAGAAAAGCTTCTTAAATGAAACTAGACTCAACCAGGACCCCAAATGTTCATGGGAGAAGCAACTGAAAACTAGCATTAGAATGAATGAGTCAGTTTAACTATGCTACCTTTACTGCTGCACTGAATTTACTGTAATACAAGAATGTCTAGGTTCAGCATAAATGTGGGTTGTTGCTCTTTTCTAAATTACTGTAGGAGTGCTTGTATAAGAAAGTGGAGAGCATTCTCATAGGCAAAGGTAACTCTTCTCTGACTGAGAATAGCGCTCATAGCAGGGAACTATGTGAACCAATGGTGGTGTGATTCAAAAATTCAGTTGCTGTTGCAGTCTTAGGCCTGACCTACAGTAGAAAATTGGATTGGCATAACTGTCACTCAAGGATGTGAAAAATCCATACCCCTGTGCAGTGTAATTAGCCTAAGTCCCTGTGTAAAGCATGCTAGGTTGACAGAATTTTTCCATCATTTTAGCTACCACCTCTTGGAGATGGATTACCTACACGACAGGAAAATCCCTCTCATTGGTGTAGGTAGTGTCTACATTGAAGCATTACTGTCTCACCTGGCTATTGTTAGATTGGAAATTGTTACAAACATTATGCATTAATCTGGATTGTGTTAATTGTGCAGTAAGTATTGTGTAGCTTAATGCTTTTAGGGTCTTTCAATTTACTTGATTTCTGAAACAAAACTTATGTACAATTTAGATTGTTTAAAGAGTAGGTGGTCACAAAGCTTTACCTATTAAACACTGGGGGGAATCTCTCAAAGGAATACTAAAAACACAACTATGCACTTGGTTTACCATGTGACCTTTAAATTTAAACTTTCCTGTATACATTGATATTCAAAGTAGGTCTTAAGTCTTACATAGCACTCACCGTGCACTTATGACACTTTCCATTCATAGTTCTTTAGGTAGGTAGGTTAAATAAAGCTCACCATTTACATGCGAAAATGGAGAGAAGGTTAAAGTGGCCATATTCCTGACTTACCAGCACTTGGTGTAATAGACACAGCTGCAGGTTTATAGCTAAAGACATCAGTATTCATATAAAATAACCTTACACGTGGTATTGTATACATTATGAATTTTGCATAGTTTCTGGGAAAGGAGTGCAGTGTCTTTGGCTGTACCTACATTCTTGAACAAATGCTTGTTGTTGAATTATTCAAAATTAATCTGGAGCTCATTTCAGTTTGCTTTATTTTTATTTTTTGCTGCTTTTCCCATAGTTGTTACTCAACCAAGTCCATCAGTATCTCAACCCAGTACTTCTCAGAATGAAGAGAGTGCTCCTGAATTGCCCAAACCAAAGAAGAACAGATGCTTCATGTGCAGAAAGAAGGTTGGCCTTACAGGTATATGAAAAGGCTTTGTCGATACTTAACAGCTTTTGTTGACTAGCATTTGCATTTACTAGTTCTCTGGATTGAACTTTTGTATTTGGTATTTTGTAGAACTCATTTTAGGTAGGAAGCATTCCAAAAATCATTGGGATGAGACCCTGTGAAACAGCTGTGTTTTTTTGAAATGCATGGAATCTTTGTTCTTCCTATATTGCTCTTAACAGAACAGTTGTAAATATTTGGTTCTTTGTAGTGACTAAGCCTTAAAATCATAATTTAGGTAGAGCTGAAAGTGACACTGCTCCCTTTTGTTTGTACAGGATTTGACTGCCGATGTGGAAACTTGTTTTGTGGACTTCACCGTTACTCTGACAAGCACAACTGCCCATATGACTACAAAGCAGAAGCTGCAGCTAAAATCAGGAAAGAAAATCCAGTTGTTGTGGCTGAAAAAATCCAGAGAATATAAACTAACCTACTTGTGAAAAGACTGACTTTGTTTTTATTTTAATATATCCTAGGAAAACATTAAAGAGCAGATGCATGGCATTTTCTTTTGATGTTCTCCAGAGTTTTACTTTAGTCTTGTCTGTCTTATTGATATTTCAGGATGTTTGGGTGTTTGTTACAGGCAGAATTGGATAGATACAGCCCTTCTAAAATGTATATGCCCTCCCCAGAATAAAATTGGATTAATTAAGACCTGCACAGGAAGCTAGAAATGCACAGAGGACAAATTGTCTAGTTCACATGTGCCAAACAAATGTGTAAAATCTGCATGTCTGCAGCAGATCTGCCTTGTAGGAATGTAATTGAGGTATACCATCTTTGGCTAGTGTTACATGCCTGTTTGGGCGGAAAAGATACACCAGAAAAAAGTTGGCAGTCTACTTCTATCATAGTTAAATCTTCTCCTATCTTTAATTTCCACAATTCATTGTTTTGAAGCAGAATGTGAGCTTACATAGAGGATCCACCTTACATAGAGGAGTGTTGGTGCCATATTTAAGATATAGTTAAAGTTGTTTAATGCAGCAGGAAAAGTGAGAAATTCTGAGACTTAAAGGGTGTGAATGATCCTGGAAATGACTACATTATATAGTTCAGAACAATCAGAGCAGGTTCCCAAAGGAAATGCCCTCTTAGAAACTTGATGAACTGGCCTGCAACAGAAGGTTTGTCTGCTTTACTCTTGCATAGCTAAAAATGTTGTGTAGCACAATGCTGTAAGATTTTTATTTACAAAAGAAAAAAAGCTATTTGATTTTAGATTTACCACAGCAGCTCTATCAAGTAACAACAATATTTTGGCATCTAAGTTGCAAAGATATTTGAGCAGTTTAATTTTTCGTGTATCTTCATGTTGGGTTCAAGAGAATAAGAGCTTTTTTTATTTAATAGTTTTTTAAATATAAGATGGCACCATTCTGCATGGAAAACCATACCCAACATAGCTGCTGTAGACTTAAGTGGTACCTGGCACCACTCTGAGGGCTGCTTTATCATTTTTAATTGTATTTGGGTGTAGGACTGTAGTGTTCTTGGGTGTATTGCATGGGCTGCATTATCTACAGCATTGTACAATAACTCTAGAAAAGGCAGTATACTTCACTGATGCTTGTCTGGTAATATCACTTCTGTGTTATAATGGAAGTTTTTTTGTGATGTATGAAACTTGTTTTTTATATAAATCAGTACAGTTTAGACTAGTGTTGTGGTAATGCCTGTTATCATCTGTAAATAGTTAACTACGTACACAAGGCGCTACTTCTGATTTTTATTGCAGTGTTCAGTCTTAGTTTTTACTTCACTATTAAAAGCATCAGGTTTTTTGCTTTAACTTTGTCCTTCAGTTCTGAGTTATTAGATATGCAAATGTGTACAGATAGTTCATATTTATGTATTGCACATAATCATGCTACCCAGCATCTATGCTATGTTGTATTATGTAAATAATAAAATCATGTACAGAGGGAAATAATTCCTTTTGTTATAGTTCATTGGGTTTTGAGTTACTGGGTAATACGAGGCTGTCTTGTGGATGGGGGAAGGGCTGCAACTTGATTCTAGATTCTGCTATGTGGGATTTTTTTTTCTGTGCCTTAAGCCTGCATATTTCTAACCTGTTTGGCTTTCATTTACCAATTTAAGATGGCTTCTTTGGGTGAGAAAAGCATAGCAGATGGAATACAAACTAATTTTCTTGATGTCCAGATAATTTCAGCAAATAACAGTAACATCATGTCTACAGGGAAGAAGGAGAGCATTAGCTGTGAACAAGTTTTTTTTTTTTTTTTTTCTTCCTGCTTTGCCTATGAATCTATTTCCAATGGATCTCTGGGACCACATAACTAGTATACTGTACAGCACCATTTTATCCAAACCTCTGAAAGCAGGAGCATTTCCACTGGGCCCCTCCCTGGGATCTATACCTAAATGTGGATTTCAAATATGGGGCTGTGAGAGTTGCCCTTCCCAGCTATGCAAAGAAGCCACAGGTTGGTGTGCATGACACATGGTAACTTGTTGGAAAGAGGCAGCCTTCACCAATGGATAAAACATGGGAACTACTTGTAATGGAAACAGATAAAAGTTGTCGTCCATCCAGCCTACTGACTCTGCATGTGCTTGCTTATTGTCACTGCTTGTTCTTATGACATGGGGAAAGGGCTTGCTCTGGAGCTTCACATGCCAAGATGAGGATAATCCATATCGGTATAAGCCAAAAGGAGCCACACTAAAGCAATGAAAAGTACCATTTCTCCAGCCCTGGAATTTAAAATAGAAAGCATGATGAGATCTGTTACCTTCTGATCCTGAGAAGTAGAGAATTGCGCATGGATATTTGAAGAGAATTCAGGTTGGGAGTTTGTGGGTAGAGAACCCTAACTATATGCCATCAAGAACAGTTTGTGAAAACATGTCAGTGATGTCATGGGTTAGTATGATTAAGGGATTATCTGAGGAAGTATGGGACACATGAATTAAATATTTCACATGAGTTTAAATTCACATGGTGTTTCTCAAAATCCCTGACAGTTATAGTTTATATCATGTCCATCCCTTTCTCAGACAAATGCCCATCCCTTTGACTTGTAAGATAACAGAGTATAGTGTGTGGGAAAGGAGTGGTATTCCCCTTCCTGTACGGTATCTGTATATTGGTATAACTGTGTCCACACTAAGGGATTCATACCACTTAAACTATAGCAGTATAGTTAAAACTGTATAGCTTTTCAATATAGACAAGCCCTTAGGGACTAGGTGGAGGCACTGGGTCTTGTATCAATGCTTCAACCTTCTGCAGATGTCTTGAGAGCTGTGGGAGCTATCTGCCTTTGACCACATGATATGAGGGCAACTGTATGCTGCTCAAGACCCATGTCTTCTAACTAATTAGCCCTTTCATAGGAACCCAGGAGCTAGGTGTAATATTTATAATAAACTTGGCACCTCAAACCCACTGGTCGATTCCTTGACTACAGTGGTTGTCTTTAATATCTTGACAGATGTCTTTGCAAGTGCTTTGTGTCACCCCAATGTGCATAGTATTCCTATGTGTTCTCTATTAAGAGCCTACTTGTCAAAGCAAACCTGTAAAGATTTTATTGGCAACAAACAGCAGCTATTGTCTTAAATTGAAAATGCAAAACAATGCTTTTTAAAAAAAAAAAAAAATCTGTCAAGTGTAAGCCTGATGCAAACTAATACAGCAGTTAATTTTGCTTTGGGGAATGGATCCATAAATTCAGTAGTGATGGGTTTGTCAGTCCTCCACACTGCTGGAAGCAGAGTCCAATATTTTTGATTGGCTGACTCACTCCAGATAACTCCTCCCACTACAGAGCCCTGCCAGAATTTCCCCTGCCTCCAATGTTGTAGCAGTGTACTCAGGTGCTCTATAGAACGACCATACCATGATTAACTTGTTTTCTTTTCCCTTTTTTTCTAGGGTCTTTTTTCTCCACTCTCCACTTCGTAATGCAGAGATATTGCCTTGGGAAGGGCCATTAAAATTCACTTCACAATTGCCTGGAGTGCCATGGGGACTCTTAGCAAGATATCCCCCAGATTAGCCTTGGTAATGGCAAAAAAGCAAAATAGGGAAAGGGCAGGGTCTGTGCTCAGCATCCTTGGCTGAGTGCATTGAAGGGGGAAAGTGTTCATTTTATTCCACTAGTTTTGATACTACTGCAGTTAGAAAGCAGGCTGCCAGCATGCCCCATAGGACAGGCCAGCAGTAACTGCAGACTAACAAGAGGCTTGGAGGGGGCAGGTATTGATATCAGGAGTTTAATCTGTGGCCACTGGCATGGACAGTGCCCCATCACCAGGTGAACTATGAAGGTCTCAGGAGCTCCAGCCTACTGATCTGACAGTCATCTTCCCTCCGCTCCACCAGCCAAAGAATTGTGATAGGGCTACATATGTTGCCAAGGACGACTCCCTCTCCCACACTACTGTGCATGTTGTGGTCAGGACATTGCCTCCATTTGTTAGGGGTGCTAACAACCAGGAGTGGCACAGAGAAATCAATTTCCTGCTATTGCCCCTTCTTCCCTTTATAGTGGGAGCATAGTGGTTATTTTGGAGTCAAAATCTTGTGCACCCCAAGTAGCCATTTTAGAATTGGTTCTTAGCCTGCCTTCTTAGTGGTCATCTTAGTGTATAGGACTTCCTTTCTGAACTCTTATGACTTTGAATCCTTGGCCCTCTCTCCTGCTAGTACTCACTTTAAGTGGAGTAAGGGTCTGTGACACAAAAACCCCTTGGAAAGGGTCCCCTGTTCTATGTGAACAACTCTCACCTCAGCCGTGAGAAATTCACTACACCAAAGGTCTTCCAGGGTATCTACAGAAAACTTGTCAAGATTCGTAATCATTGTGAGATGTATGTATAGGTAACATTTAAGGAACAATGTATTGAAAATATGCTTTATGTACTTGAAGTAGAAATTAGTCACTAGGCAATAATGTGATAGCCCATTTGGGCAAGGAGGAGTTGTCACCCCACCCTGTTTGGCTGGGGAGTGGGAGAGGGGGGGATGTAATGCAAGGTTCAATGGTTTAGCCTTGCCCAGTACTAAGACTTTGAATGAGAAACCATCAGAGGCTATGACAGACAATCAAAGCCACTTAAAGGTAAAAAAAAAAAAAGAAACTTTACAGGACAGCGGTTTGCCCAATCTGTGAATGGAAACAAAAGGTTGTTTCAATATAACACAGAGGAGAGAGAAGTATTGTGTCCATGCACTGACACATCCCCTGATGGAGCATGGTCTCCTTTTATGAACGTTTGGATCCTGAGAAACCAGCCATCTCTGCAACAGAATGAACTTTGCGGGGGGAGAGAATCTGCTTTGAGAGGGGAAAGATAACTGTTGATAAGCATTGACCTAGGTTCAAGTTTTCTGATTTTGTGTTGTATTTATAACTTTGCTTCCACCACTCTCTCATTTCTAGTTAAATCCTTCTTTAATAAACCAACTTTTGTTTTACTATAAATGCTCGCAAGTGCTGTGTAATTTAAGGGAAAACTGATAAACTGGAGCGTACACTGCTCCTTTGGCTGTAGAGGATCTGGAATTACTATTTGTAGCCTCAGGTTGGATATCGGAGCAAGACTATTCTAAGGGAGTCAACCTTGGGTGGACCCGTTAACTTTCAATCAGGGCTGGCTCCAGGCACCAGCTGAGCAAGCTCGTGCTTGGGGCGGCAGATTCCAAGGGGCAGCATTCTGCCCACCCTTTTTTTTTCCTTTCTTTTTGGTTTGCTGATCCGGTTGCCCAATAGGGGGTGGCGGCGCAAAGGAGGGGAGCGCCCTGCAGCAAACTTGGCAGGGCAGCCCGCGTCCTTCCCTCCCAGCCAACCGGAGCGGTGCAGAGCCTTCCTGGCAGGTGGCACAGTGGGAGGGGCTGTGTGGCAAACGCCCTGCTGAAGCCCTGGCCGCACCCCTTCTCTCTCTCTCACCCCTGCTAGACCGGGCATGCACTCTGCTGCAGGTCTACAGCACAGGGAATCCCCCTGCACCCTGGCTCCAGCTGCCCTGCAGGCTTTTTCTTTTTTTTTCTTCTTTGCTGCTCCGGCTGCCCTGCAGTTTGTTTGGGGTTTTTTTTGTTTTGCTTGGGGTGGCAAAAAAGCCAGAGCCAGCCCTGCTTTCAAGATGAAGTTAGGACTGGCATACCCCTGGAGACACTACGTGAGTGGCTGAAAGGCTAGTGATGGTAGGGAGATGACACCAACTTACCACAGGAAGGTTTATTTCATAGAATGTCAGGGTTGGAAGGGACCTCAGGAGGTCATCTAGTCCAACTCCCTGCTCAAAGCAGGACCAATCCCCAGACAGATTTTTGCCCCAGATTCCCTAAATGGCGCCCTCAAGGACTGAGCTGACAAACCTGGGTTTAGCAGGCCAATGCTCAAACCACTGAGCTATCCCTTCCCCCACAACTTACCACAAGTGTCTCCCTCTTGCTGGAGGCAGGGGATAACATGAATTACCATGTGAACAGTTTTGCAGGGTAGCAATCTTGGGCTTCACTACATATCTTCACAAAATTCTATAATGTTGATAGACTTCAATCAGGGAAATCAGACCATGTCAGGAGAGGGCTGCGAGCCATAGCTCTTCCTTAGTCCACCCAACAATTGATAGTGATGGGGGGAGGGTACTGAGACGAAAAAACTCCCATCACTAATGGATTTATGGACCCATCCAGGGGAGGTGAGAACAAGAAAATTTCTCTTACTTACCTGGAAATTTTCATTCTGGGCAGGGAAATAGTCTACAAATTCATCCCATCCTGTACTTTTCATTTCCTACTGAGAGAGCTTTTTACAATAGTGTTGTATTGGGTTTTTCCCTCCCTCCCATTTTAGAGAATTTCGATGCATAACCATGTGCTTACATTTAATCTATGACCCAGTTAATATGTTTTTGTCAGGTTAGACAGCTCTATTTCCTAATGGTTGGGCAGATTTATGAGCTATTGTGAAAATGTTTTTGAAATAATGTTTTATTGAGATATAACAGTTATCAGCTTTTGGAAGTGACTCTCTGGAGGGGCTCTTCAGTGGGAGGAGTTATCTGGAGAGTCAACCCAGCCAATCAAAAACATCTGACTCTGCCTCCTACAGTGACTAACCCATAACTCCTGAATTTATGGACCTATCCCCAGAGCCGGCGCCAGCGTTTTTGCCGCCCCAAGCGGTGGGGGAAAAAAAAAAGCCGCAATTGGCGGCACTTCAGCAGCAATTCAGCAGCGGGGACTGAGGGACCCACCGCCGAAGGGCAGACGTGCCGCCCCTTTCCGTTGGCCACCCCAAGTACCTGCTTGGTGCGCTGGTGCCTGGAGCCAGTCCTGCCTGTCCCCCTACTCAGAATGAAAATTTCTGGGTGAGACAAATGGTGGATTTATAATGAAACCCTAATCAGAGCTTAGCTGCAATTGTGTCCGAGAGAGAGACAATATGCACATACATGAATGTGTGTATATAGAGTAAGTGGAGTTATAGTATAAATAGTCTATTAGTATGAGTTTGGGAAGACCAAATTAGTCACAAGTGTAAATAAAACTTGTATACTACAACACACTTTCATGTATTCTGTGCATGTCATGTGTCTCAGTCTCATTCTACCAAAGATCAGTTGCAGGATGGCGGACATAAAATGTGAGGCAAATGATGCAGAAACAAAATCTGTCACAGTTGCTCAGCATTCCTAAGAAACCCTATAATAGCAAACCAGCATAGGCACTTGAAGGAGGAAATATACTCTGAATTAGGGTGACCAGATAGCAAGTGTGAAAAATTGGGATGGGGGGTAATAGCCTATATAAGAAAAAGGCCCAGATCTTGGGACTGTCCCTATAAAATCGGGACATCTGGTCCCCCTACTTTGAATAAGGTCCTCCATTTCTGCTTTAAGTATCCAAGGGTGTTATTGCAGGCAATTTCTACTGAAACTTAAATAGGAGGAGCTAGTGAGTTATAGCCCCACAAAACTTCAGTGTGCTCTACATAATGGACAATATGAAATTACCACTCAGCACTGAAAATAATAAATGACAGATTTGAACAGTCTACTAGGAGAGCAATCTAAAAAGAAAGCCAAATCTGGAGGAGGGGAAGGAGAAAGACAATGATGACATTGTCAGGGAATTTTAGAAATTACAAAGATCAAAGTTCCCTTCTACAAGTGCAATAAGCATCAATTACTCCAGTGATGGGGGGTCAAAATCCACCAGAAGAAAATTTTATATGTAACTTTAATTCTCAGAGCTTTGATATGAATAATGATGATTTCTCCTTGGCATTGTATGATATGCACTTCAGCAGAATGTACTTTGGCCTTTAAATTGCCAATTGAAATTTAACCTGCTAGAGGACAAGTCCTAGTTTTGTTTTAATTTGCTGTGTTCAATTGAAGGGAATATAGGAACAGTTACTATTTTCTGCTGAGCACAAATTCATCCAAGGAGACAGCAGTGTAATCAATGGAAAAGAAAGGAAATCAACAACAAGGAAATAACACCCAGGTCCGGATTCTTCCCTCAAATACCCGCCCACAATGCCAATCTAGTTCAATGGGAGAAGCATGTGTTTATGTGTGAGAATGAAAGTCAGCAGAATTTTGCCTGAAGCTGGTAGTAAGAAAATATGTGGTGAATGATTAAGGAAAAGGAGATGGTCCAAATGCTTAAGGGCTTGGGCAGATTAGAAGGAGTCAGTGTGGACAGGCTATAACAAATAATCTTAAATGCAAGTGGATGTATGTGCTGGGTAACACCAAAGAGACGACAAGAGGGTTTGCTATAAAGGGGAAAGGAGTTGTAGTGAAAAATGTAAAATCTCTTACGAGAAGTGAGAATACAGATTTGAAAACTGATATAAAATGGGACTATTGACACAAAAGAAAAACACATGTAATGTACATAAGAATGGATGGAGGGAAGAAATCTCATCCAGTACATATCACTCTCCAGTGAGCCAGCATTCTAGACTCTTAGGCTTATTCATGAGACAATGAATCACAGCAATAATCGCTTTGCATGAATTAGTTTGGAGAGTGCACAGAATGTGCTTTTCTTGCATAAATTACCATTTCTATTATACATTGTTTTTCTCCAGCATATTCTCCTTACAGGCCCCTCAGGGGCATAGTACAAGATTTCTAAAGCAAGCAGGCAGCTGAAAACGTGATGGTTTGAGTATTTAAGTGCTGAATCTATATATTAAATCTCTATTTAAAAAAAATGAAATACTGGTGATGATTTTTAAAATGAAGCGAGTCCATACATTATTGAAACCCTGGTCTTTCTGATGTCTGTTTTCAGATGCGTCAGGGAGTACATTATGTAAAGAATTTGTTAATGGTCGTTCCCTTTGTCTTCAAGCTTTCCCATACCACAAATAACCAGAGCTGTCTATATAAGGTCAGAAGTTTGGGTTGTGGCAGAAACCACCTTTTTCACAAATATCACATGGAATGTGTGAGTTGCGGCATGGTTCCCTCCTCTCCTTCTGCCCTTGCAATATAGTTCATTAATTCCTTTTTAATAGTGTGTCAAGAATTTTCAAAAAGTTTTTCATCCTGCAATTTTACATCGGCCTCCATTTTCAAAAGTGACTAGTGATTTTGGATGCTTCTGTTGTTGGGTGACCAACTCGAGACACTTTAAAGGAGCCTGATTTTCAGAAAGTGCTGAGCACCTGCCCTCTAAAAATCCGGTCCTTTTATGGTGTCTCTAGTTGCCCAAAAATTGTCATCCAAAGCTAGTGGCACCTGAAAAAATTGGCTGTATATTTGTTTTAGTTCTTCTCAGGTTATCACAGACAGACAGAGCCTAGACAGGACCTGAATTTTATAAATATTTTATTTTATAATTTTTTTCTGGTCCTCTTTGTATGTATAAAGAAACAAAAAAGGACACAAGGATTTGGGGAGGGGGATTCCTGCACATCACTTGTAACTTGCTCTTTCAGGTTCAGTCTCACAAATTTTGGGCTTTTCCTATAGCACCCTCTGATGGTTCCATAATAAAACTAGTATAAGTGATGGAGGCAGCATGTCCCAGAGGATAGGGTATGTGAGTGGGAGCCAGGAGACTAGACGGGGGTTTGTTTTTCAAACTCATTGATGTTAGACAAAATCACTTCACTTCTGTGCGTTTCATCTTCCCTGTCTGTAAAAAAGAAGATTATGGTGCTTAGGTACATTTAAAAAAGTATATCTAATGACAAAAGTGCTATAAACATATGAGTATTTTAAATTACATATTTACACATTTGCTATTTGGGCCTCTGTCAATTTTGGGATTGATTTCACTTCACATTTAAAGCTCATGGACAACAATTTTCAGGCATATTTTATTTATCACATGAGTCTGCCACTCACCCTGCTGACCTATTAGTATCAACTTTAACAAAGTCCAGAGTAGTATAATACGCAGGGAAGTTCCTGACTAGGATTTTGGGACAACCAACTGTAGAAAGATGAGGCCCTGAAACATAAACCCTTATCAGAGGCCCAGTATGAGGCCTGAACTAAAGTAATGGCCAAGACTTTGCTAACATAAAGCAAAATTAAGCTGTGAGGCAGACGCAGGCCCTGCTCACAGAAGTTGGCAAGGAAAGGGCTGATGCTGCAAAAAGAGACATACATAAAAGGTACTGGACACCAAATATCGGAACATTCGCATACTTGTACATTCCACACACAACAAGGAACTAGCTGACCCATCCCAATGACCGGGCCAAAAGGGGAATATGATGGATAGAGTTGTTTTGTTCAAACCAACATGTACAAGGTGAGAGGCGGCACCTTACTATGTAGAGGGGTTGTACCTTGCTACTTAGAGGGGTTGCACCTCAATACATCAGAAGTGATGTGTAACTTGTTTGTATCTGTGTATAAGAATGCATCCCTAGGGCGGTGTCTTTGTCCAGCCTAGGGGCAGTGGAAAGTCCCGCCAGTGACTGAGCTGAGTCCATTGTCAGGGAGCACATAAGTACTAACGAACCGCACCTCAGCAACACCTTTGACTTTTATGCCGGGAGCTGAAGACTGTGTTTTTCTTCAACAATAAACCTGGCCGGCGTGCCTTTGTACCTTACTAGAGTCTGTGGTCATAGGGTTTTTTTTCGGGGTCTGCTGTGTCAGCTATCTGCGCAGAGCTGGGACAGCACACTAAGGGAACACACGCACACAGTCAATTGATATTAACATTGAACAGAGCAGAGCACCACACAGGTAGCGTCTGACAACACTGGTGACCCCGACCTCTGATCTAGTGAGTAAGCGAGCTGTCCGCTGTACCAAAATGTTTTAAAATGTTTTAAAATAACAATGTATGCATAAAGCTAACCAAACAATTTCAACAGGTTTCCACGTTTTCAACAGGTTTCCACCTTTGGCTCCCAAACATAACAAAGCATCATAAAAGTATACCCTCAAATACCCTCAAAATATTTGCATGTACCTGTATTTAAAATTTATTTTGGTTTAATTTTATAGTTGGTTTAATTTTATACGCTTTTCTTTTGTTATGTTATGTTAATGGGAAGCAATGGTTGTTAAAGTTTGTGCTTCTAAACAGTTAACAAGAGTGAAGTTGGTATCACAAGCAAATTAACTTTAAAAAGCTTGTTAAAATTATAGGAGTACTTGTGGCACCTTAGAGACTAACAAATTTATTAGAGCATAAGCTTTCGTGGACCACAGCCCACAAAAGCTTATGCTCTAATAAATTTGTTAGTCTCTAAGGTGCCACAAGTACTCCTGTTCTTTTTGCGGATACAGACTAACACTGCTGCTACTCTGAAACCTGTTAAAATTATGTTACTCTTTTGCTGAAACAAAGTGTTCGGCAAGGGAAAGCAATACACCTTCTCATAAAAAATTGTGAACATTTATTTTATCCGTTAAGCATTACATTTAGTATAAAATATTAGTAATGCACCTCAAATGAAAATGAATGTCTATACAACAATTGCAAAAGTATAGCTTGTGTTATAAAAGGCTCAGTCCCTATTACATTGTTCTTATTACATTGTAAACAAACTAAGTTAAACTGTGAATTAGGTTTCAGGCCTGGAAGTGGGATGGAGATGGAGTTGGTCTGTCTAGTTGATCTCTTCTTAACCGTGGACTGAGCAATTGATTCCATGTTGATTCATTCATTTCTGTCAACAGCCTCATACCATTGGCCAGAGGTTTTGTTGTCTTATTTGCGGGGTGGGTGGGATCACGTATGAATGGTTCTCAGACAGATAGCTCTCAGACAGATCTCATAGAGTGGTGTTTGCAATTGCTCATCAACCCAGTGGTTCTCCTCAGTAGGATCTGAAGACTTCTCCTTTGTAATCTCTCATGTCTGACATGCTCATGAGGCCTCTTGGGCGGGAGCTAGTGAGGTGATTTGGACTATAATGTCCTCACTATGTGGATGGTACACAGCTCTGTGCCTCTTTGACAAAGGAAACGCTGTAGTGGTTTCCCATTGCTTGATGAAACAGGCAGGGCCGGTTCTAGGCACCAGCAAAGCAAGCAGGTGCTTGGGGCGGCAAATTTGCAGAGCCGCAAGAATCCAGCATGAGAGCTGAGAACCAACAGGGAGCCCTGGGAGCTGTAGTTCCTTGGTTAGCTCCCTGCCTATAGAGCCAGCCCTGGAGCAGGGAAAGAACTACATTTCCCAGCATTCCCTCGGCCTCAGTTAACAGGAAAGGGAGGGGGAAGGAGTGTAGAAAACTGAAACCTCATGCTGCAGCTTGCTATAAATGGTAGGAACAGAGCCAGATCTAGGTTTTTTGCTGCCCCCCATCTCAGCCCTGGGCTCCCCCTGCATCCCTGTGTTGCCCCAGCCCTGGACTCTCCCCTGCTGCCCCAGCTCTGGCCCCCACCTGCACCCCCCTGCTGCCCCAGCGCTGGGCTCTTCCCTCCCCCCCTGCACCTCCTGCCACCCCAGCCCTGGGCTCTTCCCCCCCCCACCTCCTGCCACCCCAGCCCTGGGCTCTTCCCCCCCACCCACATCTTCTGCTACCCCAGCCCTGGGCACTTCTCCCCCTCCCTGCACCCGCACCCCCTGCTGCCCCAGCTCTGGCCCCAGCCTGCATCTCCTGCTGCCCCAGCCTGGGCTCTTCCCTGCCACCCGCACCTCCTGCCGCCCCAGCCCTGGGCTCTCCCCCAAAGAAAGAATTGGGTGGACTAAATGGACATTGCACCTCTCTATCTGAAGCCTAGCAAGGCAGGTACATGGATCCCACTAGAATTTAAAATGAAAAGTAAGGGACGGGAGGCTCTACTAGACTGGGCAGCTTTAGATACAGTACCAGGCACGTAGGAGGATTTACACTTCTGAGCCATGGAAGCAGAAATTGACTTTTCTTTTCCAGATTTAGCTAATATTCAGAAAGGGAATCCAGCACCTGCCTTCCAGATTTGAACACCCTCAAAACTCAGGAGTGCTCAAGCTCAATTTGGGCAGCTGTTACTTCATTTCTCCCAAATCAAATATACTGATCCACTGTAACTTGCTGTAGGAAAAAGTAGAATAAATTGAGCAAGAAATGCTTCCCAGTGGTTATTAGGACTGGAATTGCTATTTTCAACAGCCGTTGCTTTTTATTATTATTATTTTTAAGTTTTAGTTTTATTTGTTTAAAAGGAAGACAGTGATATTGCATTGGCAAATTCCCCATAGAAACAAAGAATGGAACAAAAGAATAATAAAAGCACCTCAACTTTTCCTCATTTATGTAGGACAGTCTTATAATATGCATCTAGATAGCCTTCAATCACACAAGCTGAAAATTGTTCCACTTTACTGCAGTTCTGTAACCATATGGGAACCAATCCTGTCTGTGTTCGGTCCACATCCAAAATTCCTGCTGAATGACCCGCCCTGGGAGCGAGATACCAGTGACCCAGGGCTGGGGTGGCAGGAGGATGCAGTGAGGGGACAGCCAAAATTTTTTTGCTTGGGGCAGCAAAAAAACCTAGAGGCAGTCCTGGAAACAGGCACTTTGGAGTAAAAGCCCAGGCTGAATACTGATAAAGAGAGGGATGGTGGTGGGTTGGCTGGGGGAAGCAGCCAGAGATTATGAGGGGGGTGGTGCCTACCACTGTGACTCAAGCGTTTGTCAGTGAGGTCTGTAAGAGAGGGATGCTGCTGGTGGGAGGGATAGCTCAGTGGTTTGAGCATTGGCTTGCTAAACCCAGAGTTGTGAGTTCAATCCTTGATGGGGCCACTCAGAGATCTAGGGCAAAAATCATACTTGGTCCTGCTAGTGAAGGCGGGGGGCTGGACTTAATAACTTTTCAGGGTCCCTTCCAGCTCTATGAGATAGGTATATCTCCATATATTTATTTATTTTAATTTAATCCCAGCTGGTCCTGTAGTTCCTGGTGGTATCAGGAGCTGGGATTGCTGAATTCCATTTGCGCCTGGCTCACTGACACTGTTTTTCTCATATGTGGCGCTTGCTATTGTCTTCCATTCCTTTGTCACCTCTGTCATTGGATTATTGCAAGGTATTCTGTATGGAAGCTGTGAAGCATACGCAGAAGATACAGCTGAAGGACAATGAAGCTTAATGGGGCTGGCTGAGGGAGCACATTACACCACCACTCCAAAGACTGCACTGGATCCCTATTAGCTTCCAGCTGCATTGATCTTTTAAGTGTGATCACATGGGCCCAGATCCTCAGAGCTCTTTAGGCACCTCACTCCCACTGAAATCAAGGGGTCTGAGGTGCCTAAATACTTTTAAGGATGTGGGTCATGGTGCTTAGGAGACTGTCTCCCCTTATCTTCCATCACAACAGATATCATCTAATGAGTTGGGGCTACTTTCAGGTGATGGTGGCAGGAGGCTACCTTTGGAAGGCTCTCTGGTCCCCCATTTGTTTCAGATAGCCTAAGCCCATTGATCTTTAGAACATATCTGTTTTCTCCGGCTTTTGCCTTGGGCAGTGGAGACAGTGGGTACCAGTCTTATGTTTACCTTTGATCTTGAGGGTGGCATTGTAGCTGACTTGGGTGACGAGGGTTGGTGGTTGTTGTTTTTTTTAACATATATGCACGCAGATACATTTGTGAAAGGTGCATTTTTATAAATATAGTAGTAAACAAATGACTGACAAGAGGAATAAAAGTGTTTCTTTGGCAAGTTTTTCTAGACCTTTAGCATTTGTCTCATTGGAAACTTATATTATACTAGAAAGCAGCCCTGAAGAGTTGTGGTAACTTACACAATGCTAAACATTCAGTGTAAACCGTGATTGTATGTTTAACAATGCATCAGGTGTTGGCAGTGAACAACCAGCCAACCTAATGTAATTAGTGTGGACAAGCCCTAGCAAGTACTGACATTTAAATCACACATACAGATCATGAAGGAAATTGAACGGACAGGCTAGTGAATAATACTTAGTATTTAAACAGCCCTTTTCATCTGTACATTTCAAAGTGCTTTACGAGGATAGGTAAGCATTATTGTCCCTATTTAAGGGGTAAGGAAAAGCTAAGGAACAGAGAAGTTACACAACACATTGGTGGTGGAACTGGGAATCAAACCCAGCTTCTTTAGCATTTAGATGGGTGCCCTAGCCAGTAGGCCACATTTAACTTCCCACTCTTGTTATCTGTCACAACTATCTCTGGCCTGATCACCTCAGAGGCCTATATTAAGAAGAAGAAAAAAAAAAAAAACCCACCTCCCTGTAGAGATACCCAGAATTCCACTGCTGCCTTCAAGACACTCCACCCCATCTTCCTCCAAGCCCTGGTAGAACATCTGCTTTCTAAGGTAAGGATGGGATTAGGGTAGGTTGTGCACCACTTGTCATTGACCAGGCCTCTAAACTGCAAGTCATGCTTCCAAGACATGCTGTTAACAGATAAATTGCAGCCTAGATGCAACTTTCCCTGTTTGTAGCAGAAAGTGTACTTTTTTCCATTCTCTTTCTGTCTCACCAAAAAGATCCATCTGCTCCAATGTATTTTAATGAAGGCTAAAGGTGTGTCCCTAATTTCTCCTTTCCCCCAAATATGCCTGTGAATAACCTTCAATTGTTGGTATTTATTGTACAGGAAATGACTGTACCACACCCACACATAACAATGAAAACAGCATGCAGCAGTTCTTTTACTCTTGAGGTTTTTATGTTTGTGTCCCAAAATATCCATCTGTGCCCACCCTGTTTTCCTGCTCACCCTGTTTGCACTTTACTTCACTGTTCAGACCTCCTTGGTAGCCGCACTGTCTGGAGCAAATTTGCCAAGACTTATTTAAAGCAAGCAGTCACGTGGTTTGAAAAGCTGCTGAGTGGGTTTATTTTTTAACTAACTAAACAGAAGCAGAAGATTATGCTAGGAACGCATCTTTGTAAAATTGATTAGTACTGGAGAATATATGCATTGCTTGCTTCTAAGTATAAAAGTAGTATGCTGTTTTAAGCTAAAAATACCAAGATATTTAAAAATAAACTGACACAAGAAGATTTTTACTGGTGGTAAATGCCAAGTGTTTTTTGTTAGTTTCCCTCTAATTCTGTATAATTTTCACATTTCTTACTGGTGTTTCTTAATATTTTTTGCTAGGTTTGGTCTTGTTTTTCAACCAAATATAGTTTTTGCTTAACCTAATACAAAGTGCTCAAACATGAGTCTATATATTCTCCTGAAAAAACAAAGGTTTCCTATTTCTTTGTGTAAATGTTTTTAAAAATGTGTGTGTTGTCTCTGTTGCTGTAGTGCTTGTCTTCCTCCATCTATGGGATAGTTCTAGATGAATGCTAGTACTGAAAGCGCCTTTTTCTTTCAGACTATAGTCTTTCTTATCCACTCAAACTCCTTCAGTGTCAATACTCATTGCTTCCTATGGAGAGCTAGATCATTGGATTTCGAAACTCAATTGCACATTGTAGCTTTTAAAAGAACTTTCCTGGGCAGTAAGTTACAGCTGTTTCTGTTTGAGGGAAGCTCTGTGCAATCGGCCACACCAGTTTTCTGCACAAAGGGAGAAACAAGAGCAGAGCAGATGCCCGACTAGCTAAAATAGCTCCCTTGTGGCCAAAGTTTGTTGCCTCTGTAATGGAATTCTAAGGGTGGAATTGAAGCCTTGGAGGCAGATGCGGAGGTGATTATATGGCAGGATTGCCTGTGATAGCAGGAGACTGAACCCAATGACCCAGGAGGTACCTTCTGTGTTTTCATTTGTACTGGGGACATAGGCAACTTTCTTTCACCTCCTCCTTTTATCCCGTGGTGCAAGTAAGTGCAGGCTCAAGGCTGTTCTAACTTGCCCTGGCTGAAAAAGTTCCTTAAGGGACTAACTGCCAGACTTAAGAGCACAGTGCTCTTGTCCCTTCCTACCACCATGCCCCTTACAGAGGAGTGGGGCAGAGTGCAGAGCTGGGGCCATAGTATTCAGCACAGACCACGTTTTTAAAGGTATTCAGGTACCCAAAGATGCAGATAGCTACCACGTGGGATTTTCAAAAGCGCCTAAACACCTAATTCCCAAGAAATCACTCACTCCTGATCCCAAAGAGCCAAGTATCCAGGCACTTTTGAAAATCTGGTTTGCACTTAGCTACAGTAAATTGGCATACTGTAATTCCATGGAAGTCAGCCCTGAGAGCTCTATTTGATCTGCCATTGGCTGGAATGTTAATGTGGTCAGTGCTGGTTGTCTATTTGCACAAGAGAAATCAGTTTAAACAACATGACACTGAGTTTGAATCATCACCACAATGATACATTCCTAACTTTAATTCCTCCAGCGACTTGAAAGCATCCCCAGTGGCTGCAGCCTCTGAATTTAGCCCATGGCACCCTAGCTTAGGAGAGTCACTTTTTTTATTTACACCGAAATAGAAATTAAATAAGACAAAGGTGATTCATGAGTTCTCTTTACCACAACTGCAGGTTAAGTACAAAGCTGATCTACTTGCTTGTCAATTAAATTCACCAAAAATAAAACCTGTAATTCCTATTCACCAAGAAGTATCAAGCACATGAAAAAAATATTTGTGTGTGTATTTAGATTTGATGCAAGGGTAGCCCCCAATATCATAAAGTTTAAACACTCCTGCATCTACTTGAATCAGCAGAGTAAATTCAGGTAGGCAGGACAAACTTGTCTGAGATGAAATTTGACCAAAACATCAGGTTTATATGACCAATTTTAGTAAGCATAACCTTTTATTTTATCTATCATTCAAAGGCCAGTAACCCCAGTAAATAGTGCTCCCTGACACCAGGCTGATTTATTACTACTGACTCGGAGGGAAGAGTGCCACCTATTGAATCACCAATCTAAGGTGCATATAATGATATGTTTTTTGTTGTTGTTGTTGTTTTTCCCAATTCAGCTGACAGACACAATTCTTTGCACTTAATTTCCCTTTATATCCCTTTGGCCTGTTTTTTTTTTTTTTTTTTTTTTTTTCTCTATAACAAGTTTTTTTTTTTTGCATATAACTTTCTGCAATACCTAGTTGTCCCTTGGCATTCTCCCATCCAAATACTGTCTCAACCCAGTCCTGCATGTGAGATTTTAAAGCTGCACAGCACAAGATAATATAGGTCTATGTAAACTAAAAGGGAGGCAAGATAATGTTTTGAATGCTTGTAATATCGTGTTAGGGAATTTTGCAACTGATATTCTAAACTGTTTTGTTGATTTGATATGGAAACAAAAACATGAAGACTTGTTCTATTGCATGATGATGGGATAAAATATTAAAACAATATTCTAAAAGCCCATCTTGCTAATATCATCAGTCAGTGGTCAGCATTTAGTTGAACTTGAATTTTTGCAAAAGGCAGTAGTTATTTCATTGGGCTACTGAATGCGCAATCCCTCCACCGAGTCATCTGGGGATTGAGTGGGACAATTTACCCAGTTCTTAGTATGGAAGTGAGTGGGCTGTGGAGGAATTTTCTTATTAAATCCTCACTGAATCCATTAGCTCAGCCCCCATATTTGGGGAGTTAAACAAGTGGAGATTTCGAGAGCTAAGTGAGTCGTCATCTAGTGTACATGGAAGAAATCAGAACATTTGGCACTATTGTCGTATACACAATTAAGCTTTCAAAAACCTAACTCAATATTAAAAACACCCAATGTAATTATTTATTAGGAAGTTACAATCAGCCTGTGAGATCTCCAAGCACCACGTGCTGTGTTTGAACAGGCAAAGGGGGATAATTCCCTTAGTATAAATCTTTCCATAGTGTTAAAAACAAAATAATAGCAAAAATAAGTATAATTAGGGCTGCAAAATTATTCATTTCCCCCCCGAAGTAGCATAGACATTTAGGATTACACCTGTATTCTGTTTATACAGGATAGGAAAAAATGTATTACAATGCTAGTCATTCTACTCTAGGCCCTGATCCACCAAGGCACTTACTAATTATTATTTATTGTTGTTAGTCTATACTGTGATAGTACGTAGGAGCCCCTATCATGGAATATGATGCCATTTTGCTGGGCACTGTACAGACACATAAGAAAAAGATGGTCCCTCCCCCAAAGAGCTTACTATTATATGTTTAACCATGAATTTAAATGTACATGCATGTGCAGTCCCATTTAAGTCAATGTATGTAGTACAGTAGTTATTTCAAGTAAGCCCTAGTAGTACTAACGAGGGACTTAATTCTATAACCCGTAATCACAGAAGCCCTATTGAAATCAATGGGACTCCTTGTATGGGAAAGGATTGAAGGACTGGGCTGTAATACTGGACACTGAAAAGTAATTATGCAATCCTATCCTTGTTACACTCTAATATAATACATACAAAGATGTTAATTGCATCAGTCAATCCACCCATGCTCGTCACCATGATATGGGAGTTCTTGCCTAGGTGTGCTTTTGGAGGACAATTTAGAAAACAGAATGTAATAATTCCAAGTGTTTGTATGAATAATGGTCTGAGGAAATAATTTGTATGTTGTGCATCTATATGCAATCAACTGCTCTAATAGCCAGAGCAAAATAACGCTGTTCTCTGTTGGAATGAAAGCCCAGCTAGAATGATGGTATTGTTTCAAATATTTTGAGTTACCCCAAAGAGAATTCTATATTTGGGCTAATTAACTGATCACTTATCAACTAGGGTTCTCAGAGTGGAATGTGAGGAATGGCATGTGAGGAACAGTGATAATGTTAAGGAGAACTGGTTAAGTATGTGTAATTTTCACACTTGTTACAATCATATCATCGTCACCGGAATGGATGAATGTAACATGATTTTCTATTTTCATTAAATTCTTTGTCACCAAAATGGGGTCACTTTTATATCTCAAAGAGGTAAATATGAATTGGGCTTTATATAGGTAATCGGCATGCAAGTGAAGGAGAAAAATCCATCCAACGACCTGAGATCAGCATTATGGGTTGTAGCACAGTTCTCTTCCTCAGCTGCTCTTCCATGCGTTAGAATAGCAGCTGCTTCCCCTCCGCTCTCCTTTTTGTGGGCTGTTAGAGCCATAGGATTCTTGCTAATTTGGTGGCCTTTCCCCTGTCTGCTCCCCATTTTTCCACCTATGTGAGGCTGGCACAAAGCTCCCTCCACCCCTTCCCCTGGTGCTAGGAGGATGCAGACACTCCCCACCCCTTCCCTCCCTGCAGCATCTGTGCTGGCAGGCATCTTGCACAGTCCCACTGTGAGGCTTAAGTGGTTTGAAGAAGAACAGGAGTACTTGTGGCACCTTAGAGACTAACAAATTTATTAGAGCATAAGCTTTCGTGGACTACAGCTCACTTCTTTGGATGCATATAGAATGGAACATATATTGAGGAGATATATATACACACATACAGAGAGCATAAACAGGTGGGAGTTGTCTTACCAACTCTGAGAGGCCAATTAATTAAGAGGAAAAAAACTTTTGAAGTGATAATCAAGATAGCCCAGTACAGACAGTTTGATAAGAAGTGTGAGAATACTT